>NC_090443.1:67546923-68182505 GCF_031143425.1 Pleurodeles waltl
GACCCTGGCGGTAAAACCCGCCAGGGCCGTGAACGACGGAAAGCACCGCCAACAGGCTGGCGGTGCTTTCCTGCCCATTCTGACCGCGGCGGTAAAGCCGCGGTCAGAAAAGGGGATCCGGCGGTTTCCTGCCAGATTTCCCCTGGCTGGGCTGAACCTCCATGGCGGCGCTGCTTCCGACCCCCTTCCCGCCAGCCTGTTTCTGGCGGTTTTGACCGCCAGGAACAGGATGGCGGGAACGGGTGTCGTGGGGCCCCTGGGGTCCCCTGCACTGCCCATGCCACTGGCACTGGCATGGGCAGTGCAGGGGCCCCCTAACAGGGCCCCAGCATGATTTTCACTGTCTGCATAGCAGACAGTGAAAATCGCGACAGGTGCAACTGCACCCGTCGCACCCCTGCAACACCGCCGGCTCCATTCGGAGCCGGCTTCTGTGTTGCATGGCCTTTCCCGCTGGGCCGGCGGGCGCTCCCTTAGCGGGCACCCGCCGGCCCAGCGGGAAAGTCAGAATGGCCTCCGCGGTCTTCTGACCGCAGAGCGGCCAATTGGCGGGGTAAGTTTGGCGGGCGGCGACCACCGCCCGCCAAACTTGGAATGAGGGCCTTAGTAGTCAACCATTGAACACTTGTAGTGGTTTTTGGTCTTCTTCTGTATGCAAATTGTACATATCTCTTCCTGTCCTTCACGTGGTGTGGCTGTTAGTTTATGACTGTGTTAGGTACATTTGGGTGTCTGCGTTTGTGATGCCCAATCATTGTTGTGTACTGCGGTATGTTGCATATGTGTTGTTACCAGTAAGTCTGGGGTCCTGTGCCCATGCATCTTTGTTGTGGTGTGTATGTTGTTTGTCCTACAGGGTTGGTGTGTTTTGTGTTTATTGCTTAGTTGGTTTACTTACCAATAAGTAGGCCATTGCCATATTGTCCATCCTGGAACTTCTGGTTGATGGTGGAGTGCTGGAGTATATAAGCATCATGGACCCTGCCAGGGTACTTGGCTGAGATGTTGGTGAAGTGCCCACAGTGGTCCAAAATGGCCTGCACATTAATGGAATGTGTGTGCTTGCAGTTCCTATAGATGTGTTCCGTAAATACATATGGCACCAGTAGCACATGGGTGCAGTCCATTGCACCTAGCATATCAGCTGGAATCCTTGTTTGGTCTCGATCTGCAGTTGCTGGGTGTTTGGGAAGCAGATGTGGTGGGGTGTGATTTGCACACCTCAAATGTCTGTTTAACTAGCAAAGTTTTTAAACATAGGATCAGCACAGTGCTATCCACGCCTGAGCTTCATAGGAACAAAGGGGCATATTTATACTCTGTTTGCGCCGGACATGTGTCATTTTTTTTTTACGCAAATCTGGCACAAACTTAACTCCATATTTACATTTTGGCGCTAGACCACCTTGCATCAATGTGATGCAAGGTAGGCGTTCCTGGGCAAAACATTACTCTGAGGTCCTAGTGCCATTTTTATCCTCCTGTGCAAAAATCATGCATGGGGGGTGGGGCAGGGGTCAAAAAATGGTGCAAAGCTCAGTTTTTTAACGCCTGGGTCAGGGCAGGCGTTAGGGGACCCGTGGGCCTATTTCCATGGAGGAACACCATGGAATAAGCCCACAGGTATCTGTCCAAGGGACACCCTCACCCACACCAGAGGGATAGCAGATGATGGGGGACCCCATCCCAGGTAAGTATAGGTAAGTATTTCATTTATTTTTTTAAAGTGCCATTGGGGGCCCTGAAACCATAATGGGTGCAATGGCCGTGCCCAAGGGACCCTGGTCCCCTGTGCTGGCCATTGGGGTGGTGGGCATGACTCCTGTCTTTACTAAGATAGGAGTCATGTGGTATGGATGGGTATAGACAATGACTGTAGGCAGGTTAGAGTCATTTTTTTTACTCTAACCTGCCTAATGTCATTTTTTGGTCCAAAATGTCCTTCCATACCACCAGCCCCACCCAACTAATGTCATTGTTTTTCACGCTCGCCTACCTTTGCACCGGCTCGCACCATTCATAAATATGGTGCCCAGAAATGGTGAAAGCTGGTGCTAAACCTTTTAGTGCAAAACTGCGTTTGTGGAGTTTTGCACCAAAAAGTATACACCAGGGCCAAAGTCTTTTGCCATTTGTACAGCAAAGTCTTTAACCATAGGATTAACGCAGTATCATCCTTGCTGAGCTGTAAAATGACAAAAGGTATTTACCACTCCAGGCAAAGCATTACAGCTTTGGACTGGTACAATACCATCTAAGCCAACCTAGAATGAGTAAAAGCAACCCCTGGCATGTGTTGCACTCTCATTAGAGCTCTTCATTAGGGTTTTGCTTTGTCCAGACACGAGGGAGCACCCAGTAAAAGTCAAAACAAAACCCTTTCAGAGTTAAAGCGATGCATAAATTAAGGAAAAAGAAAGAGAGAACTCTGGGTAGTTCCCAAGATTAGGTGGAGAGCAGCTCTAGTAAGGAGCCCCCTGCAACACCAGCAACACTCCGGATTTGCTCATCTCACATATCTGTTTATCTAGCAAAGTTTTCAAGCATAGGATTAGCACAGTGCTTTCCATGCCGAGTTAGATACAGACAAAGGGGGT
Organism: Pleurodeles waltl; assembly: GCF_031143425.1. Classification (NCBI taxonomy): domain Eukaryota; kingdom Metazoa; phylum Chordata; class Amphibia; order Caudata; family Salamandridae; genus Pleurodeles; species Pleurodeles waltl. The sequence continues at coordinate 67,549,521 of NC_090443.1, forward strand.
TATTCCAACTTTGGAGGAGGTGTTAATCCGTCCCAAAAGTGACGGATATACCACCAGCCGTATTACAAGTTCCATAGGATATAATGGACTCGTAATACGGCTGGTGGTAAATCCGTCACTTTTCCGTCACTTTTGGGACGGATTAACACCTCCTCCAATGTTGGAATAACCCCCAAAGTCTTTTGCCATTTGTATAGCAAAATCTTCAAGTATAGGGTTGACACAGTGTCCTCTTTGCCAAGCTATAAAATAACAAAAGCCATTTACCACTCCAGGCACAGTATTACAGCTTTGGACTTGTGAAATACCACCCAAGCCAACCTGGAAGGAATAAAAGCAACCCCTGACATGCTGACTTCCTATGCTCCATTCAGACTTATAGCACAGTATTACAGCTTTGGACTGGTGAAGTACCACCGAAGCCAACCCGGAAGGAATAAAAGCCACCACTGACATGTTGACTTCCTATGCTCCATTCCGACTTATAGCTTGTCACTATAACAAACTCAGGGGGTCATTCTGACCCTGGCGGCCGGTGACCGCCAGGGTCACCGACCACGGGAGCACCGCCAACAGGCTGGCGGTGCTCCCGAGGGCATTCTGACTGCGGCGGTTCAGCCGCGGCCAGAAAGGGTAAACCGGCGGTCTCCCGCCGGTTTACCACTGCCCTTGTGAATCCTCCATGGCTGCGGAGCGCGCTCCGCAGCCATGGGGATTCTGACACCCCCTACCGCCATCCTGTTCCTGGCGGGTCTCCCGCCAGGAACAGGATGGCGGTAGGGGGTGCCGCGGGGCCCCTGGGGGCCCCTGCAGTGCCCATGCCCATGGCATGGGCACTGCAGGGGCCCCCGTAAGAGGGCCCCGCAAAGTATTTCAGTGTCTGCTAAGCAGACACTGAAATACGCGACGGGTGCAACTGCACCCGTCGCACCCCTGCAACTACGCCGGCTCAATTCTGAGCCGGCGTCCTCGTTGCGCCCACCGGCCCAGAGGAAATGTCTGAATGGCCGCCGCGGTCTTTTGACCGCGGTGCGGTCATTCAGCGGCGGTACCTCCGCCGTCCGCCAAGGTCAAAATGACCCCCTCATTCTTAATATCTGAATATAAGCTTTTCGACAAGGCAGCCATCAGGCACAAAAAATAAGAAAAGTATACAAAATTACAGGTGGCTAAGCAAAATACTATCTCTCCTAAGAACGCTTAGCAAGGAATTTCACAGAGCAAGTCTTCTAATTCCACTGTCACACTGGTTAATCATCTTAAGAACCCTTGCCTCACTTCTGAGTCCAAGCAGTAATGCTTTGCAAAAGTGGGGAGGGATACCTGAGTAATTTTCTTTGCAAATTTCTACAACAGGTACACCTCTAGCCAAAGCCAAAGTAGTAGGCTTAGCTCTGGTTGAATGAGCTGTAATGTCCTCGTAAGGATCCTTCTTTGCTAGTGCATAACATCTTTTAGTGCAAAGAATGACCCACCTTGATATCGTTCTTTTGTGGAAGGCTTTGCCCTTCATCTTTCCCACATAGCCAACGAAGAGCTTATCATCTGTCCAAAACTCTCTCGTCCAGACAGCGCAGACTTTCCTCCTCCTTAGAGGGATGGAGAGGAGGGTAAAAGGACGGAAGGGTTATGGACTGCCCTAAATGGAAAGGAGTCACTACCTTTGGCAGGAAATCAGCCCTGGTTCTCAAAAACACCTTGTTGGCATGGAAAATAGTGTGGGAGGAAACCTATTAGTCAAACCTGGTCAAGTCAGATAGCCCTTCACTGTTGCAACTGCATAACCTTGTTGTGGGAAGGAGAGATCAAATTGTAAAACATTGTACAAATGGGTCTTTGAGGAATTAGGCCCATATTGATACTTTTTTAGCGCTCCGTTTGCGCCGGTTTTTCCTTTTGTATTTTGTAAGTTTGAGCCGCTTTTGCGTAAAAAAATGACGCAAACACAGTGCTAAAAAAGTATAAATATGGGCCTTAATGTGCCTATCCTCACACCATTTAACAAACTTGGCCCATCTACAAGCATAAAAAGTTTTGTTGGAGTGTCGCTTGGCCTATAATATAACATCCACCACTTCTTGGGGGACAGAAAAATAATTTAGATTGCCTTGTTCAATCTCCAGGCATGTAGGTGCAGGCTATGGAGGTGGGGGTGTAGAACCTACCCCTGCCACTGCGAGAGGAGGTCTGCCCTTTGAGGCAGACAGAGTGCAGGGCACAGGGAGAGGTGAAGGAGGTCGGTGTACCACACCCATCTTGTCCAATCTGGGGCTATTAATATGACTTGGGCCCAGTCTTGGTGAATCTTCCTCAGAACCCGAGGAATCAAGGGTATGGGAGGAAACGCGTAAAGAAGCCAGTTGCTGCAGCTCAACTGAAACGTGTCCCCCAATGCTCCCTACATCTGAAACTGTAGGCTGCAGAAAGACAAACAATGCGCGTTCTTGCGAGTGGTAAACAGGTCTATCTGAAGTGTCCCCCATAACTGGAAGACGTGAAGAACCACCTCCGAATGGAGATGCCACTCATGGTCAGTTGAAAAGTGCCAGCTGCAACTGTCCATGCGCAAGTTCAGAACTCCTGCCAAATGGTTTGCTACTATGCAAATCCGATGGTTATGAGCCCAGGACCAGAGTCATAGAGTCTTTCTGCAGAGAAGATACAACCCTACTCCTTCCTGCTTGTTGATGTACCACATCGCAGTAATGTTGTCTGTCAGGACTTATACCAGACGTATCACCCACAATTTATACAGACTGATATGATGAATCTGTTCTTCCAGGGACCAAAGACCCTTGATCTCCAGATCCCCCAGATGCGCTCTGCAGTGGAAGCATACGTTATGATTGTGATATCCGGAGGTGGAAGGCAAAACGGCCTCCCCTGTGATAGATTGTCATCCACACTCCACTATTGAAGATCCAATGCAGAGTCTCTGGAGACTGTTATTGACTCTTTGAGATCTCTGTTTTGTTGATACCACTGCCTGCGGAAGCACCGCTGGAGAGCCCTTATGTGCCAATGTGCGTGAGTGACCAACAGAATACAGTTAGCGAACAGACCGAGCAGGCGTAGGGCCTTCAGGACTGGAACAACTGCTGTGTTCTGAAACACTGGAATCATAGCCTGAGTGTCCCGAATCCTCTGAGTAGGGTAGGCATGATTCAATGTGTCCAGTACTGCCCCTATGAACAGGAGGCGCTGAAAGGGCTCCAGGTGATACTTGGGCATGTTCAACGAAAAGCCCTGGATGAACAACAATTGGTTTGTCGCCTATAAACAATGCAGAACCACCTCTGGAGACTTGCCTTTGAGCAGCTAATCGGGCGCTGCAACCACTGCCATCACCTTTGTGAAGACTCGAAGTACGGAGGTAAGACCTATAGGAAGGACCGCAAACTGATTGTGCTGTGTCCCTATCATGAACCAGAGATGCTTCCTGTGCAACTGCAGAATGGGGATATGAAAATACACGTACTGCAAGTCGATAGAAACCATTTAGTCTTCCTTGTCCAGCACAAGAAGCACCTCAACTAGGGTGAGCATTTTTTATTTTTCCTGCTTGAGGAACCAATTCAAAACCCTCAGGTCCATAATGGGTCTCAAACTACCATCTTTCTTGGGGAGCAGGAAATATCTTGAATAACATCCCTGACCCTTTTCCTGCTCCGGAACCAACTCAACTGCGCCCTTTAAAAGCAGATTTCGTACCTCCTGCTGAAGCAACACCAGATGATCCTCTGAACAACAAGTTAGCTGAGAGGAAAGGGAGGGAGAAACTCCCGAAAGGGAAGGGCATACCCATTTCCTACAATGCTTAACACCCAAGAGTCTGATGTTATGGACATCCACTCTTGAAGAAAATGAATTAACTTCCCCCCCTACGGGCAACCCATGCTGCTGAAAGCGGAGATAACTAGGGCTGCTTTCCTGAAAGGTTCCCAGTGGAGGAAGACGTGGAGGAGGAGGAAGGTTGGTGAGCACATTGCCTAAGTCTCCCCCAACTCTGTAGGACCTATTGAGGGGGTTTGCAAACTGTTGACCCTGGAACTGCTGCCTCCCACGAAAGGAGGAGCTGCGGCCAAACTCCCTAAACCTATGGAAAGGTCTATGGGTAGAGGAGAGTGACTGAAGTCCTAATGAGTTAGTCGTGCCTTGCTCTCTTTGAAACTTTCTAGCTTTCTCTCCAAACATTGTGGACCCGTCAAAAGGGAGATCCATCAAGGTGGATAGTATATCAGAGGAGAACCCCGATCCCCTAAGTCATGCATGCCTTCTGCTAGTCACCTTTATACACGTGGCTCTGGCAACAGAGAGCTCAGTGTCCAGGCCTGATTGGATGACCTGCTTAGCCACTGCCTGGCTATCCTGCAGCAGATACATAAAATGTTCCTGCACATCTTGTGGCAGTTTGGGAACACCTCCTTACCTGAGTCCATCACTGTATTGATATATGTGCCCAACACACGTGTAGCATTAACCGATTTCAAAGCCATGCTACATGTGAAAAGACCTTCTTAGCAGACCATTCCATGCGTTTCGATTCCCTATTTGCAGGAGTCGTAGGGAAGGAACCAGGAGCCGCTTTAGAAGAACAAGAATCCTGGACCACCACAATTTCAGGTGTCGGATGCCGACTAAGGAATTACGGGTCACTGGCGCCACCTTGTCCTTTCTGGTAATTACTTTGGCAACAGCTGGAGTAGACAAAGGTTTCCACAACAGATCTAGAACACGGTCCAACAAAGCCTTGTTAAACAGCAGCAAAGGTTCCGATGTAGCAGAGGAGGAGTGGAGAACCTCATTCAGGATGTTAGATTTCCGCTATGATGTAGGTAATGGCAATTCCAAAAGGTCGGCAGCCTTCCTGATCACACCATCATAAGTAGTAACTTCTGGAGGCGGAAAACCCCCAGGTGATAACAAATCCCACTCAGGCAAAGTGTCCAGTCCGCTTGCCACCTCAATACCCTCAAGGCCATGAGAATGTAAAGGGGCCTCTCCTTCCTCTAAATCTTGTTGCTCCTCGAGATATTGCTGCTCCTCTAAGAGCCTCCAGGCCTCCCTTGTAGATCTTAATCTACACTCCAATTGTGGCCTCGATAAAGAGTGCACCAACTTCCAGGATGTTTGTTGCAACGCCGGTGAAGCCAGAGCCGGCATTTTACTATGGGTAGGAGATGTGTGACTCAGCGCTGGATGAGTATTATCCAGCATTGGTATCGTAGCCTGCATTATCCCCGAAGGTGATGGAGATGTGAGCAAAAAAGGCATAAAAGGAGCCTGTTTATAAGGCACTGGGAAGCCAAGATTAAAGGCTAAAGGACCCGTGGGGCACGCAGGTGCACCAGCAGGGGTCATCACCCTGTAAAAATGCTGGACATAGCATTTAAAAAGGCAGATGGATCTGCCCCAGGAGTCTGGAAGGCCGGATATTCTTGTTGACCCTGGACCTGACTTGACTCTCGCTCCTCAAACTCCTGGTCTGCTGGAGTAATAGGAGAGAACTGCTCCACAGGACTTGAGGGCAACATCGAGATCTCAACCAAAGATGACGCCAGTGACTTCTCTGGTGACTTCGGTTGCGGAGGAGAAAGGGTGAGGCTCACCTCTCAGGTCGAACAGCGTTGAGACTTGGAAGCTGGTGACAAAGACCTTGGGCTAGCATCTCGAGCAGAGCGACGCCAAGAGTTGTGGCGATGCCGCTTCTTATGTGATCTCAAAGACCTATGGGAAGAGGTCTCTTCTTGAGGCCTGGATCTTCAACGGCCCGCTTCTCCTTTTCGGCTTTTGCCAGGAACAGTTTTGCGTCTCTTTCCTTCAGTGCCTTTAGGTTCATGCTTTGGCAAGAAGAGCATCCCCGATGTTGTGATCAGAACTCAGGCACCAGAGGCAATTTTCATGCGGATCAGTAACTGACATATGACCTCCACACTCTCTACACGGCTTAAAGCCTGACTTCTTCAGCTGAGAGATTGTAGCACAAAGAAAACTTGATGGAGAAGCTCCCTCGACACATTGTAACACCTGGAGAGGTAGGAAAACCGTTAGCGTTGAAGGTGCGGAAAAATGGGAACTGGCGTCAGCACGCTGGCGAGGACTTCTTATGGTTCCAATGATGTCAGACGGAGTCCTGTGCTGAGCCATTCCACTGTGACTTCCTCGTCGACGTGGAAAGCTAGAAAAAAAAGATTTCTGGCCAATGCTAGCGCATTGGAAGAATTCAAAAGGCGAGGAATCCACAGGCAAATGTATCCATCAGAAAAATATTTGTGCTTTTATCCAATGTTTTGCTATACAGGTGAGGGCCCATGAACTCCTCCAACAATAAAACTTCATAAAAATCATGTCCAAAAAAACATAGATTGGCAAAGCCAAAAAGATGGTTACTCGTCTCAAACCGAATACCAATGCTTGCTTATTTTCATATTTACTAAAATCTTGCTGAAATTGGATATGCACTGATTTTCTATCATTATTCTTTCATGGAAATCCTAAACTTCTAAATGATGCTGCAAATAAATGGTACCACCAATTGAACAGTAGCATAACAAACATTTTTTGTTGCATATTTTTTGTGCATACATTTTTATTTTGAAAGCAAAGAATCATCAATCTTGCTTTCAACCTTCTACAAATATCTGTATCTAATCAGATAGCATTCTGGGAGCATTATAGGTAGCTCACAACATTTCCTTAGAGCGCTCTCCCCAATAATAAATGTTTTTATTATTTGTGTATACAAGTTTAAACAGCATGAACATAACCTTAGCTGCAGACAATGTTCCTTAACAAATCCACAATGTTATACTGTGAACTGTTAGCCAAAGGATTTGTGCTGCAGAGGGTTGGGCCTACTTGTGCAATGGACAAAATAAACATGAAAACTTGTTGACCTTCAATCCAAACAATATGCCCGGGGCATTGGGCAATAGGAATTGCTCGTTCCTGCAGTAGTATTGATCTGTTTATAAGGAAATGTTATGAGAGAGCAAGTAGGCCTGACTTCCTTATTGCGAAAAGCAGGTATTAAAGGAAATTAGGGCCACATGTACAAGGGTTTTTTCTCTTCGCAAACGGCCCGATTTGCAGAATCGGGCCAATTGCAATGAGAAAAAAGCATTTTGGAATGTACAAACCCTATTTTCCGATTTGGTAATCTCTTTACCGAATCGCAAATAGGATTTGTGAGTCGCAATTAGGAAGGGGCATTCCCTTTCTAATTGCGAGTGGCAGTGCGATGTATGACTGTTTTGTGACCGTGAATGCGGTCACAAAACAATCGCAGTAAGCACTAATTTGAAATTGGTGCTAACCCATTTGTAAACTGGAAGGGGTCCCTACGGGACCCCTTCCCCTTTGTGAATGGATGCAAAAATATTTTTTCGGAGCAGGCAGTGGTCCCATGGAAAATTGATGAGTGGACAATCAATAGGGTTTGCACTGAACATTCCATTATGTGTTTGTTTGAGAAATCTGCATAGGTGTTTGGGTTTCTCTGGTGTGGTTCATCCTGATATCAGGGGTTGTCTGTTAAGGGATTCTGTTGATTTAGCGCTTCCTTGATCTTAAAAGGTACTAGACAGTAGCTATATGCAGGCAGGAAATGGAAATGCGTGGATTCTTTGTTGGATTACATTGTGAATAACCGTGTCTTAACCATGCTTCTTAACTCTAAGTGATTCTCAGTGGCTGTGATTTGTGTAGGTAAGGAATTCCAAGGTTTAGCCGCATGCACAGAGAAAGTAGTGCCACAAATGGTTTTCTTCCTATGAGCAGGAATTACTAAGATTTTAGAGAAAAGGGGCTGTCTTTTCTCTATATGTTTCACTCGCCTTCGGGAGGCATTCATTCTTCCCATGCCTCCCTCTATTAACACTGTGTAGAACTGTGTTTCTCTCGCTCTCTAACTTTGGGCTCCCTTTATGTCTGCACATCCCTGCAATACTTATAGGAAACAGTGACCGTTACTGCCCTTCTTCTTACAACAATAAGAGGCATTCTATGTTGCTGTACCTTTCCCTTACCCTTGCATGTGCTGTTCTCTTCTTTTACATCTCTTTTACACATCTCTGAGGTATTCTCTGTTAGTGTACCTTCACCTTAAATATCTGTGAGGTGATCTTGATTCTTTAGCTTCTTGTTACAACTCTAGGATGCACTCAGTTTTACTGGGCTTTCTCATACACCTCTCAATGAGGAATCCTGTTACTATACCTCACTCTTACAATACTGTGGTACTCTTTCTGTTACTGTCATACCCTTTATCCTCTTTAGTCATCTTACATCTCTCAGAGTCACTCTCAGTTAAAGTGCTACCCTCTCACAGCTCTTTAAGGTGCTCTCTGTTACTCTACTCCCTTACACATATGAGCCACTCTTTGTTATTGTACCTCCTTTTTACACCGATGTGGGGTGTTCTACTTTACCCTTCCTTACTGTTATACCTCCATGATGCACAATCATTTGCTGCATCTTCCTCTTAAACCCATCTATAAGGCATTCTCTGTTACTGGTCCTCCCTCTTAGACCTCCACAAAGCTGTTTTTGATACTCTTCCCCCTCCTTACACCTCTATGAGGCTCTTCCACTTTATGATGTGCTCTCTGTTGCTGTTCCTGCTTCAAACACCTCTCAGAGGCACTCTGTTGATCTGCCCCCTTATAGGTTGAGTATGTGTTCTCTTAATGTAGGGGTCCACAAATGAAGGGAGATCTATGGGGGCCTTTGTAGGTCACACCATTAGACTGATTGTATTTCATGTGAATTGGATAGAATTTAAATAAAGACGAACACAAGATATACCCCCGTGCATATTACCTGATTGTACATTAGTAAAAAGGAACCAAACCAAGCGAAGTACACTTCGAAAGCATAAATATCTAAAGGCTCATGTTTAAGCTCCTTTCACAAATATGCCAGCGCGATGGAAATCCTTTCATATTAATCCTCCACAGTCGGACATAAAAAGGAAACTCCACCAAGGGGCAGCCCTGCAATCGTTAACTTACCCAATCCAGACAATGTCTCCACAAGTGTAAAGTGGCATTTCTAGAGATGAATGCCATTTTCTCTTTCACCTACAAACCGTATATCACGTGTGCCCACAAATGAAAATAGAGCCAACAGAAACTGCATACCATTTTGGACTTACTAACATGAAGTCCTAGAACAGTTACAACTATCACTTGCTGGAGTACCAATGAAGAAACCTCAATGTCCATGGTACACAAACAAAAATTCATCCAACAGTGGTCATCCTACAGATATCCATGTGTGATTACATAAATATCTCTGTATCCCATGCCATCAAAAGGAAGAAACAAAGAGGATATTGCATAAACACCACCATGCTGATGTTAAATGCGGTATGTTTGTGTAAGTAAACTAAAGCAGCATGTTGGAAAGGTAACTTAATGAAGAGAAGTCATTTGAAAACAAAATCTATACCAAGGGCTTCATTTAGAGTTTGACGATGGGGTTACTCCGACAGATATCCCATCCGCTGTGTTACAATGTCATTATATCCTATGGCCATCATAATATGGCGGACGGGATATCCGTCATGTTTGTGGCGGAGTAACCAGTATGCCAAACTTTAAATCAGGCCCTAAGTTGGTCATCTGGCTACCTCATATAGATTTCTATATGTAATTATATAAAAAGTGTGTATATAGCGATACCTCCATTCCCTCAGTAATCAAAACAAAAACATAAAAACTGCATTGCTCCCATATTGTTCATATTTAATATAGTGTGCTGTATTTCTCCGACTTTCCTGGAGTCGGAGTGACAACCCACCCAACTTTGTCAGGTTTATGAGGCCATGAGCCTCATTTTTGTGTGATCAACTCCCTATGGAGTGTATTCAGGCCCCATGGGTTTGAAGAGACTCCTACTGGGGCTCAGTCAGAGGGTCTGCCCCCTGCACCATTCGAGCCCTCAGGATTGATTAGTGCATCCAGATCGACCCTGGCCTCGACTTAGTGACCTCCTCTGGGGACTGTTCCAGTGGTGCTGTTCCCGGCGCTGCCGATGCCCATTGGTAGTGCCGAAACCATTGCGATTCCTAATCTCGAGACCGAGCCGGACCGGAGCCTACCAGGCTTACATGATTCAAAGTGGAGACAGAACCCTATTTCCCTGAAGCGCCGTCTGAGGAACATGAATGGAAGGTATCTGAGGATTCCCTATGGCTAATCCGACCCCCTAGCTTCCTGGCCTGTGGATCTGGCTGATGCCAGTGGTCTTGACACCTCGTCAGACACTGGCCTCCTCGCGCCTTCTGTAGTGTGTACGGGGTGGGGGAAGGTGCTTCCTTTGTGATGGTGGTCCAGAGGGTGTCTGAGGTCCTGGACCTTCAGCTGCCCACGGATTAGGTTAAGATCAATGTCTTGGCAGAGGTGCTTCAGCCCAGTGGATCCCCTTCAGAATCCCTACTCCCCTTAGATGAAGCCTTCACTGGTGTCCTTCTCAGGGCCTGCTGGCTCGAGAGATGCAGCAAAGTTTGTGATCAGATGCAGATTGGAAACAACTGGCTTGCAGGGTAAAGCCATTGCCTCAGTGGCAGTGCTCTGACATCACACCTGGCTGCTAACAACTGGCATTTTAGGAGATGTTCAGACATCCCTTATGGATATGCCCCTTTGATAAGACCCGCCTTTTTGATGAGAAGGTGGGGTTGGCGCTTGAGCATTTTAAAGACAGCAGGGCTACTGCTATGTCAGTGGGTCTCACCATGGCCCCACGAAAGCTGCATTCAACCTTCTGCCCCTTCTGTGGCTATGGTAGGGTCTATCATCTGTGTCCTTTTCCCATCAGCCACTCCAGTCAGGAGGCATCACTGTCCTATTGTGGTCATGGATGCAGCTCCCACAAGCTTTGTGGGAGCCAGAGGCAGTGGTCACGCCAATCCGCCACCCCCAGCAGACACAACCCAATGCCACTTTAGTCTGCCCTCCTACCATCATAACACTTGATTGGTGGCAGGATTTGGCACCATCTGCCCTCAATGGTGGGAAATCACTTCAAACAAATGGGTGCTTCAGACTGCCCAGCGGTGCTGTGCCCTAACTTTCCAAGCAACCTCACCACCTTTTCCACCATCCAACTATCTGCTGACGGAGGGCCACCTCTCACTCTTCAACAGGAAGTACTAGCTGTTCAGGCCAAAGTTGCAATCCGGAGGATGCCAGCATCAGAATTAGGCTGTGGTTGCTATGCTCGCTACATTCTGGTGCTGAGAAAGGATGGAGGCCTCCATCCTATGCCCTCTCAACTACTTCCTGAAAAAGGAAAAATTCTAAATGCTCACTTTGTCTCAGGTACTGTCTGCCCTCTACCCTGGAGACTGGATGATATTGTTTGACTTACAGGGCACCTACCTCTATATCCCCATCCTGCTCACAGGCATTGCCAGTGGCTTAAAGTAGGCCAAGAGCATTATAGGTATGCTCTGCTCCACTTTGGCCTTACCAGCACCCCTTGGGTGTTCACCAAAGTGATGGCTGTGGTTGAAGCACATCTGCAGAGGTCAAGGGTTCCAGTCTTCCCTTACCTGGACGACTGGCTGATGAAGGCTGGATTGCCCCAGGCAGTTGTCGCCCTCCTCCAGACTAGGGTGGAACCTCTGCATTTGCTGGGGTCCACAATTAACATGCTGAAGTCACACTTGACTCCCTCTTAGACGCTACCTTTCATTGGAGCTATTCTGGATATGGTGCAGTTTCGGGCTTATCCATCAGAAAACTAAGTTCAGAATATTTGGGTTATGATTCTGATGGTTCAGCTTCTATCCCGGATTTCAGGGGACTGACTCTAAGGCTGTTCGGTCTCATAACCTCATGCATCCTACTGGTAAAACATGCATGTTGGCATATACTGGGTCTGCATTGGGAGATGAAGTCCCAGTGGGCACATCATCAGGGGAATCTCTCCAAACTGGTCCAGATATCAGAGAGAACTGCAAACAATCTACAGTGGTGGCCCACACACTGCAATTTAGTCAGTGCAGACTCCTCTCTCTCCCCCAATCCAGAATTCACAGTAGTGACAGATGTGTCACTTCTTGTTTGGGACAGCCTTCTGGGACAGGTAGAGATCAGAGGATTCTGGTCTCCAGTGGAGTCTCAGCACCATATCAACATGTTGGAACTGAGAGCCATTTGCCTGGCCTTGAAAGCCTTTCTTCCTTCCACCCTGTGAAGGCTTGTTCAGGTGTTCACGGATGACACCACCACCATGTGGTATTGCAACAAGCAGGGCGGAGTGGATTTGTGGACCCTGTGTCAAGAGACCCAGCCTATATGCACATGAGTGGAATGTCATGACATTGTCCTGGAAGTTCAACATCTGGCAGGCTCTCTAAATGGCAGACCAGACAAACTCAGCCAATGATGTCTCACGGATGACGAATGGTGTTTCCCTCCTGAGGTGGTGCAAGGTCTCTTTAGTGGTTGTGGAAAACCTGGGTTAGATCTATTCGCCACTGCTGAGAATATGCAATGGTCAGCATTTCTGCGCAATGGAGTTTCCAAAGCGGCTTTTGCTCGTAGACACATTTTATCTTGAAGGGAGCTCAGGAGTTCTCAAGAAGATCAAAAACAACTGGGCCCAAGTCATCTTAGTGGCCTAAGATTGAACAAAGAGAGTATGGCATTGCAAACTCCTGAGCATGAGTATATATCCTCTGATCAGGCTTCCTATTCAGGAGAATGTACTGTTGCAGCAACAGGGCAAGGTCCTACACCCAAACCTGCACACTCTCCATCTACATGCTGGAGTTCGAGCTGCAACAGTTCAGGGTATTTGACCTACCTCTGAAAGTCTGTGATGTCATTCTGGCAGCCAGGCGTCCCTCCACCAAAACAATTTATGCCTGCTCATGGGACAAGTCTTGTGGCCTGGTGTACTGCTATAGCTCTTGATCCTCTATCTGCACCTTTGTCTGAAGTTCTGTTGTTCATCTTATCCCTTACCCGGCAAGGCCATGCTTTGGTCACACTTAAAGGGTACTATGCTGCCATTACAGCTTTCTTGCCATGACTTGATCAACTCTCCATATTCAAATCACCTGTTGTGACTTTTCTTGAAAGGTTTGCAAAACATATGCTCCTATGCCCTTCATTATACCCCAATGAGATCTTAATTTAGTTCTCACTTTTCTCATGTGTTCACCATTTGAGCCTTTGCACAGCTGGTCTTTGAGAATGCTGACCATCAAAACAGTCTTACTTTGGGCTATAACATCTGCCAGGAGGGTTAGCAAATTGTAGGCACTTTTGGTTCACTCACATACACAACCTTTTGCCCAGTCAAGCTGTTCCTTAGGACTCCGTCTCCTGTCAGACAGGGTGCACAATCAACTCTTTTTTGGCTTTAAGGACGTGAAGAAAGGCGAGGCAGTTCTCAAGAGAACCATCTCCAGATCAATTATCCTCTTTATGAAAATCTGCTATGCAATGGCTAAAAAGCAGACCCCTGGAGGCTTAAGAGCTCATTCCATAACAACTGAAGTTGCAACTACTGCGCTAGCTAGAGGAGTCCTAGTCCTGGACATCTGTCAGGCAGTTTCATGGGCATCACTGCACGCGTTTGCCGAACACTACTACCTTGACAGACAAGTCCGGTGTGATGGGCATTTTGCCCATTCGGTCCCCCAGGACTTCTTAGCGTAACATAGTTTGCAGATCCTCCTCAGATGAGAAATTGCTTTAGTATCTATTTTAACATAAGGAATCTGCAGCTAGGAGTCCTGTGATTAGAGGTCCCTGTTAGATTAACAGGTTACTTATCTTTAGTAATGCCTTATCTGGTAGAGACTCTATCCAGCTGCAGATTCCTTACTGACCCTCCATTCTCCTGGTTCTGCATACTGTATATCTCACATTTAAGAGATCTCTCTGGAACACACCTTCGCATACTGGTTATTCCACCTCAGTTTGGTCCCCTGCTTCTGGTGCACAAAAACAGTCAAGCCCGCTGGGGTTCTGCCCATATAGGTCCGCGCATGTCACTTATGGTGCCGATAACGTCACGCGGTGCAGAAGGACCCAACTTACCAGTATGCAAGGAGATAGTTCAAAATTTCTGTATCCGGTCTGACACCTGAGAAATATTCTAAGGTAAGGACTCTGCAGCTAGATACAGTTGCTATCAGATCATTGTTACCGAAAATAAGTAACTTGTTCAATAGGAGTTTGGTGTGATCATTAGTAGGAGTTATGTGAGTTCATGTAGGTGGTTGGTGGGATTAATAAAGGGGCTTGAGGGGATACAGCGTTATTACTTACAAAGGGTTTGGTTATGATCTTTGAAATGAAGTGTGGGCAATTTGCAGAAATGTAATAATAGAGAGTAAGGAAAAAAACACGTGACACAGTTGGCTGTGTTCAGAGAGAGGGGTGTGTAGGGATGGATAGAACAGTAAAGTGTCACTCAAAGGCAAAAAGGAGATGTGATAATCACAAGTAAAATATTTTGTGAAGAGTTTTAGAAATATATAGGGGGCTTTTTGATATAGCATGCAATCTGAGGATGCAACATAGTAGAAAAAGGCAAAACTGTGGTCTATTAGGTATTTTATTCGGCACTAAAAGCAGATGAACAGTCTTTCAACTGTCCAACTACCACTAGACCACTGCTTCAGCAAGGACGCTGATCAGCTCAGTGGTTGGAAGTGTAAAGTAATGGCTGGATGAATATACTGCAAAATATCAATATATTTAGGCAGGATGCGAAGGAAGCAGTAACACTGAGATCATAGCAACATCAGAGGATATATGGGGTAAATAATACAAACATCGCATATTAGATTTTGCAAATGCTGGAGCAGATGTCTTTTACTATTTACCCTTAAAGGTTTCTCACTCTGTTAATTACAAAAGCAAAGTGTACCCTATTGTATGGCCCTAGTTTAGCATGGAACAAGATGGGGAGAGAATAGTCTTTACAGACAAAGGAAATGTGTTGCCTTCATTCATGTGGGTGGAGAGTGGATATTTAGGCCCATATTTATACTTTTTTAGCGCCGCTTTTGCATCATTTTTTTACGCAAAAGTGGCGCAAACTTACAAAATACAATTGTATTTTGTAAGTTTGCGCCACTTTTGCGTCAAAAAGCTGCTCAAATGCGGCGCCACAAAAGTATAAATATGGGCCTTAGACACTTAAATCAGAGGGGTGAAGACTGGACTACCTTAAGAAATGTGGAAAACACTTTGTTAGTCAGTGGTGGCAAATTAATTCTTTATAAGCTCTGCCATTTGGTGGATTATAGGGGTGAGGTTGGGGCTGTTGCTAGGGTGTTGAGATGTCACACTTCATTTTGTTCATCTTGCAGGTGTTTCTGCTTGGAGCCAGCACCACCGTTTTCTGTTGTGAGAAGCACCACTTTACACGAAGGCTGTGCCTGGAGGAGGAAGAAGGCGCCAAAGGAAGACACTTGAAAGAGAACGACCCTAACAGGATCTAGAGCAGCATATACTGTATGCACTCTCTGGAGCTCCACCTTTAGCACTCAACAAGCACACAAACCAGCCACTCAAAAGAAACGCCTAGAAGCAGGGAATTTCACCAATATGATCAGACCCAGGTCTGTGACATGTCTGTACCTTGGGGGCCATCTGCTACTCTCAACTCCACCCTCTCTACTGTTAGGTGCTAACCGAGCCAACGCCTTCCAGGTGCGGCGGCGCCATAAGGCAACACCAAATACATTTTCAAAATAACAGCTTCTTGCAGGTTTAATGGACATGGGCAGCTAGTGGACTGGCCCCCAGAGACTACATTCTAAGGGCAACTCCCAAATTCCGATCAAGTGTCCCACAGGCTGCACAAAAAAAGTCTGCAGCAGGTGCGCCAGTTAAGTGAGGTGCCATGCAGGCGCCCAGAGCTATACCCTCAGCATCCTCTTCTCTCCAATAAAAGCAGGTGTCATAACTGCCCTGCCATATCAGGCATATCACTCTAAAGTTGGTACCGAGCCAACAGGCATTGCCCCAAAACAACATGTCCACTCCACAATGCTCGTGCCCGCAGTCCGAGGTGCCAGACAAAGAATTCAGTGTAGGGAGCGTCCAATGACAATCGCCTCCTGAGGGCTCTCAGCTTGTCCAGTCTGTTGGCTGTGAAAACAGTTGGCACGGTCAGAGTAAACCGAACAGGGCAGCAGGGTATTGCAAAGCAG
This sequence comes from Pleurodeles waltl, assembly GCF_031143425.1. NCBI lineage: Eukaryota > Metazoa > Chordata > Amphibia > Caudata > Salamandridae > Pleurodeles > Pleurodeles waltl. The sequence continues at coordinate 67,565,707 of NC_090443.1, forward strand.
CTCCTGTCGAACATGTGTATTTACTTGTAAGGCACAACTTGGAAAGGATGATCTTAGGCCTGTAGCAGAGTGGCATCTGCAGCAGACTTAGCTTGACTCTATCCCACCGCCACTGGTCTGTGGTGAAACTGTCCCATTCTTCGTGCCCTGATGATACCAATGGGGCTATAACAGGAGTTATCAGTGCCATCTACATTACGAGATCTGCAGTAACTCCGAGGTATGGGAGTATTTCATCCAGACAAGCCAGATGCTAAAAGAAGCCAACATTTCTGGTGAATTATCGGGCAAAAACATTCCGAATCAGCATCGAAACACTGAATCCCACGTCAGTCAGTCCCCGTAGTTCTAATTCATGAGTATTTGCACTACCCTGAGTTACCAGTGTCCACAGTATCATTACCTCTGGGGGTAGGGAAATACCAAGCAGAAACTGCCCCCCCCCCCCACCTTTAGGCCTCTCTCGACTGGTCCATCTCTAATATCGTTTACAGCTGGTCCCACAATCCCCCCTCAGAGTGTGGGTCACCTGGGCAATCCCCACGTGCAACCCATGCATCCCTCTGTACCTCTCTCTGCCTGTCTTTGTCTGTTTTTGACTCACACAAACGCTTCGAGACCCCTTCATAGGATGAGAAGAGACACTAATATCCCTTATATCCTCCATACGATAAATCCCCCACCACACTCTCCTCCAGACCCCCCTCCTTGGCTCACTCCGTCTCCCCCTTACCTTCACAAATCCCTCCACTCCTGCCTGAAAGGCGGTTCACGATACAAATGCAAAGGTACCCGCATAAAAACAAGCTAATTGCCTCGGATCTGAGATCTTTAGCAGCCGGGAATGCTAATTTCACCGCCCACGCACAAACGAGGAGATGGAGTGGAGTGTAATGCATAACCTTAAATATTAAATTTACAGAACATTGTTCTCCCCTGTCTGTCACACGTTCTCGGTTCTTTTTCTCTCCCTCCCCCAGCCCTTCCATTCTCTCCAACCAGCTTTCCCCTCTGTACTCCTTTCCATCCCCCGTGGGTCATATATTTTCGTTCTCTGGCGCGCGGCTGTACGTTGTTTGCCAGAACACCTGGTACCGGGGAGCAGATTACTTTATCTCGTCAAGGACAACAGCTTCAATTACTGGACTTTCCTTTTGCAAATCATAATTTTCAAAATGTGTTAGTGTGGGTAACGTGAAATGGACCGAAACTACAGCTCCCATAATGCATTTAAAGCCCAGGGCTAGTAAATGCTATGACCGATGTCATGGAGTCATCTCATGACTTTATTGATAGAGCACCCGCAGTGCACATTACATAACAGGGCATATACGGTAGCCACATTTCACAGTTTATGATCTTTTTAAAAAAGGCCTCCTCCCAACAGGACAGAATTTCAAGACAGAGACTAGTACTTGCTTTTTGTACTGGATGTGCAATTCTTCAATTAACAGACACAACAATCAAGCAAGTGTAATGTTAGGCTTGTGTCTACTGGGAAGGACAAAAGGCCGAGCAAGCCCAACAGGATTTGAAGGCAGCAATATTCAAGTTCTACATGGATCTTTGTGCCAGATTGGATTGTTTTACCAGCAGTTATAACGTCTGTATTTGGGGCGTACGCCTGCATCTTTAAATTGCACTGATGAGCTATGACGTTTCTATGAGGAAGGCTTGACTTCAGAAAACACAATTCTCTGTTGCTAAGCATTAGTGCTCTGTTCTGAGGGTATCACTTTGAATGGTAGTAATTCAATGGCTGGAACGTACACCGGAGAAGGGATAATTATCCAGGTTGTGGAAAATCCGGTGTAAGAAATTTGGTTACTTGTTGAGGGGGCTAAAATCCTTCTCAAGCAGCAACCAGAATTCTTGTTAGGGTGCAGTCACACGTAAACCCCAATTACCTGTTCTCAACCCGCTGGTAGCTTAGCACAGAGCAGTCAGGCTTAATTTAGGTAATGTGTAAAGTATTTGTGCACCACTTCAAAGAGTAATAAAGTAAAAACACAAAGCAAGAAGGATCCTATACCAATTTAGAAAAATAGAGTCAAATCTTCATAAAGACAACATGACCAGAACAACAATCCAATCAGTAGAACAGGAGATATGCAATTTTAAAGATTTTAGTGAATATAGTGCCAAAAAGCACGAAGCGCAAACTGTGGTTATTTGGTTGCGACAGCCTGAGAGAAAGTCCAGGTCAACCGCGATGGAGCACAGGCCACTACAAGAACCCAGTTAGGCCTGCTGAACAAGAGTACCTTAAATCATAGATGCGGAGCATTTGCAAGGTCCCATGTCTAGGATGATTCGTGCAGCTGAGGCAATTTTAAAGATTTTAGTGAATATAGTGCCAAAAAGCACAAAGCGCAAACTGTGGTTATTTGGTTGCGACAGACTGAGAGAAAGCCCAGGTCAACAGCGATGAAGCGCAGGCCACTACAAGAACCCAGATAGGCCTGCTGAACAGGAGTACCTTAAATCCTAGATGCGGAGCATTTGCAAGGTCCCATGTCTAGGATGATTCATGCAGCTGAGGCAATGCAGGATCCTGGTTGGAAATGCATTGCACAGAATCGATTCCGAAGAGCTGTGAGGCTGTGATTAGAGAACCTGCATTGTGAACGAGGAGCCAATCGTCGAGGAGGGCTTATGATGTGCAGTCCTGCTTCAAGGATGCATCTTGCACCGGCTGGTTCCGAAGAAGTTATCAGGCTTGCAATGCGAAGTCCTGCATTGCTATCAAGGGTGCCTTCAATGAGGGGCTTGTTGAGCAAGGGCCTGTGTTGGGAATACGTCGAGCAGCAGCGATTCCGATGAGGCTGCGATGACGATGTGAAGTTCTGGCATGTGGAACGTTCATGCAGCAGAGGAGATGTGTCGGTTCTGCCTGCGGTTGAGCCGCATAGCAGAAGAGATGCATCAGGTCTGCTTGGTCGACAGCAGCGGTGTAACAAAGGCCCAGCAGCCCTGCGGTTCGAGGGGCCCCAGAGCTCCTGGGCCCCCCTCAGCACAGCACCCTGGCCTGAGAGCTCCTGAGTGAGCTCAGAAGGGGGGGCCCTCCATGTTCTTTACAGGGAGGCCCCCTCAAGTTTCGTTATGCCACTGGTCCACAGATGGGCTGACAGAGCACCTTTAGACCTATTTCCAAGGGTCCAGGACTGGGGTGGCACCACATAGCAGGATAGGAGTCACAATTGCAGAGTTCAGGTGCTAGTTACAAGAGGCTATCCTTTGGATTCAATGTGGTGATTGAGTACAGATGCAGGTCCAGTCTTTCACAACCAGGCTCGAGTGCAGCAGGTCAGCACAGCAGGGTAGCAGTCCTTCAGGGTAGCAATCCAGCAGAGTGGCAGTCGTTTCAGCAGCACAGCAGTCCTTCTTCCTGATGGAGTCTTCCCACAGGTCTAGAAGTGTACCAAAGAATTGGTGTCTGAGGTCCAATATTTATACCTGGTGCCCTCTGTGAAGTGGGCGAAGCTTCTAGAGAATTTCCTTTGAAGTGCACAGGTTTCCTGCCTCCCTTATCCTGGCTTCAAACTAGCTACAGGTGGTATGCAGCCGTTTGTGTGCAGGACAAAGCCTATTCAGGTGCAAGTGGGGTTGTGCCCAGCTCTGCCTCTCCCATCCTGTCAGTGATGGCCCATCCAGGCACACCTAAGCTCTCTATTGTGTGTGGCTGTCTCGAAGGAATACACAAAGACCAGCTGCCAACAACACTTAGTCATGTGGCCCAGAGACAGGTTGTGGGCACTAAATGGCTAAGGCAGGAGAATGCCAACTGTCTAACGGTGGCATTTTCAAAATTGCAATTTAAAATCAGAATTTACCATTAAAGAGGGTTTTTGATTACAACTGCAAAGACACCAAACATAAACTGTCGACCTACTCCCAATTGGAAGTTATACCTTATTAATTGTAATAAGGTAACTGAGGTTATTCAATAGGAGTGACAGGCCTTGAAGTAGAGAAAAACAAATCAAAGAGTTTCTCACTACCTGGACATGTAAAAGTTAAAAGTACATGTCCTACTTTTTTAAATACATTGCACCTGGGGTGTGTAGGGCCTACCCTAGCGGTGACATATGTATTAAAAATGAAGATTTACGACTGGCAAAAGGTTTACTTTGCTAGGTCGAAATGGCAGTTTGAAACTGCCCACACAGGCTGCAATAGCAGGCCTGAGACAGGTGTGGAGGGCTGGTGGAGTGGGTGGCACAACCAGTGCTGCAGGCCCACTAGTAGCAGTTAATTTATAGGCCCTGGATACATGTAGTACAACTTTACTAGTGACTCATAAGTAAACTGAATATGCCTATTGGGGATGAGCCAATGTTATCGTGTTTTAAGGAGTGATCACACACCCTTCAGCACTGATTAGCAGTGGTAAAGTGTACAGAGTCCTAAGAACAGCAAAAATGAGATTAGAAAAATATGGCAGAGTAAGACAAAAAGTTTGGGGGAAGACCATCCTATGACTGACAGATCTAACATCCAGTGTTAGCATATTACCCCATCACTCTCCATGCGCCTGCCAGCAGTTCCCATGTGCTTCATGTCCATGCTCTGCATTCAGTTACACAATTAAGCCTTACTGTCCGTTACTCAGACCCTTAACCTAAGTTAATGCCCTCTGTAGAGGGTATTAATGGATTTTAATTAGCCTCTCCAGAGTCGTGATTCTAAGCCAAAGGGTCTGGGCATATATACCTGTTGACGCCCGACAGCATGAGGGTAATGCCCAGATTCGGCGCATTGTAAGTGGGTGATTCGAACTCTGCATTCCAGGGAGGGGTGACTACGGGCACGTTCTGGGTTATTTGTACCACGCGCTCCAGCTCTTCCCTCCGCTCCAGGCCGCACCCCCTTCATGGTTCCGAGGAATGGCGTGACGACGCGCGGCGCGTTCCTTGAGCAGCTCGGTCCCTCGCCGCCTCTTTCCTTTTAAGCCCTATTAGTGCATTAATTCATTTCCCTATCCCGAGGGATTGCTGGGTCAATATTGCAGGCATCGATAGCACTGACATCAGCATCTCTCGCACCTGCCTCCCCGCCGTGCCTCCTCTCCACGGACCCATCAAGGGGCCTTGATCAGCTCAGTGCTGGTGCTTGTTTATTCTTTTTGATCTCTCTTTCCTTGTTGTGGCGGATTGTCAGCCGCCCGAGCCTTTCTCTCCTCAGCCTTTTCATCTCCCCATGTCTGCCATAGATCCTGTCTCACGCCCCCCTCTCTAATAAGCCGTTTCCTATTTTTACTTATAGGCCCAGTGTTGTTCTGCTTCAGAACCTGAGCCGACGTGCCTGGAAGCGGAATTCCAGGGCCTCAGATGCGATTAGTGATTCCCCAAACAGGAGCAAGTCCGAAAACGTCCGCCCCTTCGAGATATGTTGAGATGTCTCGAAAAGGGCCAAGCTCTGTGATTGTGTGTTGTTGAACTCTTGTAAAGAAACACAAACGAGGACACACAAAACTCGCAACCCTTCAGAACTCAAGCTAACCTGACCTGCTTGAGAAGTCTCTAGCAGAAATGCCTGAGCAGATCACAAGAACTAATGCCCGGAGCTGTGGGTTGATTGATTCTTTTTCATTTGTTGACGACTGGATCACTTCTCATTTTGAGCTCTGTACGTCAGTGTCAGGCATTTTTACATGTACAATACCAGAAGATCCTTTAACCTCTGATGGCACAGGGTAAAAATTATCTCCTATCTTCCTGGGAAGTAAATCATTTCAGATTGGATATCACTAAGTTTGTTTCATCGTGGCTAAAGTTCAAGTGTACCATTCTAGATACACGTGGCACTCTGTAACCAAGGCTTTGAATGAGCCGGTACTGTCAGGTACCTGCACTTCTTTATTTTGTGGGGGGGAGTACATGCACTTCTCAATAGAGATGCAATACTTTTAATTGGAGAGTTCCGCCACTTCTTAGAAGCAAGAAGGCACTCTGGTATTGGGTACCTGCACTTCTGTTTTTCCATTTCAAGCACTGTCGGTAACGAATGGCTTTTGTTTACTTTGAAATCCCATATGACCTGCTAAATGGTGGCCGAGTGTCTCCTTGCAAGAAGAAAGAATGGGTATTTCTTGACTCTGAAAATACAACAAAAATTGGAGGAAGTTGTTGGACCTGGCCCTTTTTACATGGTCATCCCCAAAAGTTTTGCCTTCTTCCTTCTATTTTTTCTGACCCCTTTTTGTTGGCATTAGGACTCTGAGCACTTTACCACTGCTGATCAGTGCTAAAGTGCATGTGCTCTCCCTTCTAAATGTGATATGATTGGCTTACACCTGATCAGCACATTTAATTTACCTCTAAGTCCCTTGTACAGTGGTATCCCTATGCCCAGGGCCTGTAAATTAAATGCTACCAGTGGGCCTGCCACGCAGCTTGCACCACCACATAGGTAGAATTTTAAACCTGTCTCAAGGCTGCTACCAGAGAGCCTGCGGGCGCAGTTTACTGCTACAGGAACCTGGCATCGAAATTCCCTTGCAGGCCTGGAACTCCCCTTTTAATACATATTAAGTCACCCCCAAGGTATGCCCTAGCTAGTCTATGGGCAGGGTGCTGTTTTTGTAAAAGGTAGGACATACGGCTTTATGTACTTCATGTCCTAGTAGTGACTAGTAGTTTCTCACTACTGTGAGTGCTGCCTCTCTCATAGGACTGTATTGGAAACGCCCTAACATATGTCTAAGTGGTATTGCCTGATATATGAGGGGTGGCGTAGGCATGTTTGGTATGGTTGTAATGGTATTGAGAAATGCTGAATACTGGTGTAGGTGTATTTTTTAATTACCATTATAGAAATGACACTTTTCGAACATGATCATTTCTCTGTGCTTATGAAAGGTGTTTCACAGCTTGTCTCCAGTCCACATCTGAGGCAGAGTGACAGCTGGGCTTTCTGCATACTTTTCAGACAGCCGGTACACAGGGAGGGTGCAGGTGTCCCAAGAATGTATCTGCATATCGAATGGTCTTCCTGGGCTGGGAGAAGGGAAGGTGGGCACACCTTCATTTGTAAAGGAGGTGTCCTGGCCTCACACAAAGGGGTTGTTTACTCCCCACTGATGTCTGGAGCCAGTGCTGGAGGAGAGAGGGGATATTCCTGGAACCGGTTATTGCTGGTTGGAACCCCCTCCTCCTTTTGTGGAGACTGTGCAAAATGAGTATAAGTACCTGGGGCTGCCCCTCACATTTGTAGAACACTTTTGGTCTTGGGACCGGACTTCTGCCAGAGGGACTACCTGACTACACAAAGGACTCATCTGGACTGCTCTTCTTTTGTTGGCCTGCTGCCTGGTGTTGCTGGGGAGCCTTAAGGACTCATCTGGCCTGCTGCCAGCCTTTCCTCTGACTCTGGACTGCCAAGGTTTGGTGGGATTACTAGGAGGAACCGCCACCTGAACCTCTTCTTGTGTGCTGGCCTGCCTGCCCCATTGGGTCCCTTCCAGTGTCCCCATGAGCCCAGTGCATGGAGAGCACTGTTTTCCTGCTCTTTGGCCCTTTTCAAACGAATAGTGCATAGGTAGTGCTTCCACCCTGGTGAGATGGTGACCTGCACCTGGGGAGGACTCTGCTCTATGCCCTGCATTACCTAGCCTGTGGTGAGTGCTTCGGACCAGCGCCTGATGTGCTGTGCCGGTACTTCATGGTAGGCGCTCCCACTTCCTGGAAGAGAGAATGCGGAGAAGCACACCGCGCTCGTACTACAGCTGTGAAAGGCTTGCGACCTCCTGCCGTCTTCCCAGCTGTTGCCGCAGTGGCGACTGTCCCCCTGTGCAACCGTAAAGGGAAGTGGGGTGTTTTGGATGCGAAGAATCTGACCGTCAAAAGATTGGTTCGTACGGCCGTTGCCCCCACTATTCCCCACTACTGTGCCTGTAAAGCCCACTTTCCAGTTTCTCCTGGCCTCCCGCCGCACAAGTTCATTCCAACGAGGCACCAGGAATTAAACTGGTTTCCCCGCCCTGCCTGAAGCGGTCATGTTTCCGGCAGGGGACTGACATTCAGATCACTGCACACCCCCCGCACAGTGCTCTGGTAAAACAGGAGACTGCACGGGTAGCGGCCTCATTTCTTGTGCTGTTCTGTATCCAGAGACCCAAGGAGAACTGCCCAGCTACCCTCTGTCAAGTGTGTGCTGCCCCCCCCCCCTTTAGGAAGCCTACAAGGGGGAAGACCTCAGAGGAGGCCTGGTGGATGCCAAGTAAGTTACCGCAGGGATTAGAGTAGGAGTGCAGGAGCTCCTGCCAAGGCCGAGGTGGAATCTCGTACCAGGTATCCCCTAATAGAAGTGCAGGAGCTCCGGTATCTGTCACAGTTGAGGGGGCACAAGTGGCATATAAACTATAATAGAAGTGCAGGAGCACTGGGATCTCATATAAGGGGAGGTTGTTGGTGATTCTTGCCCTTCTTACCCTGCCCCACAATATTTCTCCCCCCATTGCGTATGTTGCATTCTTCATATCCTGGTTATGTGTCCTACTTGCCATGTTGGGAGTAGCAGCATAGTCTCAGGGCTTGGATGATTCGTATTGGGAGGGAAATGTTGGTGTTTATGACATAGTTTCATGAGATGTGCATTTCTTTTGGGGACAATAATAATCTGCCATTTGGGAATGTTTTTATGCTCTGCGTATCCAGGGTGGTGATACTGAGAACTTACCAAGTGGGGAATGTTTTATTCATGATGGTGTCTTGGCACCTCTGATATGTTTATGATGATGTGCATTAATGACAACCTACTGCTTGTGTTGCAAACTACCAGTAACCTATATGTTTATCTGACTACTGCTTATTTTTGCGGAGTTCTAGCAACCTGTGTGATGTTTTGACAACTGCTTGTGTAGCAGGGGATTACTGATGGATGTTGTTTGTGGTCTAATGATGTTTTATGCAATACAGTTTCTTTTTATATAACTTGGTGGTGTGGTTTCTTTGTGGTGTATTTATTTTGTCACATGTGTTGTATGTATTGTGCAAGCGATTTACACATTGCCTCTGGGATCAGCCTGACTGCTCTTGCCAAGCTACCAAGGGGGTTATCTTGGGTGTGTAACTCCCTCGTCCTGACTAGAGTGGGTTGGTTCTGCTTGGCTTAGGTGCATACAGTACCAACCAGAAACCCCATTTCTAACAGAAGAGTTCAATTTGTGTCAGTGGGCCGGCCTAGCAGGAGTCTTCTTTCAGCAAAGAGGCATTCCTTACTGTATCTTACAAAAGCCTTGTGTGTGCCTGTCTCACTTCTACAGCCAACATTTCAGCTGAAAAATCTCACCAGCCGTGTATTTTCACACAGCTTTCATTGCTTCCAGGATGCAGCCCATATGGAGTGTCAAACAGTGCCCCTTTCTACTGTCAATCATTGCCAGCCTCTAAATATGTTTTTATTAGCAAATGCTCCCGTGAGAAAATATTTGAAACCATTTTTATACCCAATTATGCGGATGATTACAATCCACTGTGCAAAAAATGCCATTGGTTTACCAGTATTCCATTCATTTCCACACCAATTCAACTCTGCAGGCTATTTCAAAATGTAATTTATATCGCAATATTATTTCCTGGACAATCACAAAGACAAAGTACATAGGTTTTGAAACACATGAGATTTTAATTTAAATAAAACAAAATAGATGCAAATCGTACATACACATGTTACATATTAGTTCACATAGTGTATATATGTACAGGATTTACATGTACTTGTAGTTTGGTCTAATAAAGTATTGCTATATATAAGCAAAATTAAATGTACATATTGCAGGCGCTTAACATTTTTATCATTATTTCCACATTTTAAGGAACTCTCCTTTAGGAGGTGAGGGGATCTGAAGGAGTAGAATGAAGTTCAGAAGATTTTAAAGAAATGTGTTATATTCTATGGAGTATTTTGCCTCCCCTGGCGTAAGTCTGGCTGGGAGAGCAACCAAGGGCCCTCCTCGATCAGAGTGACTGACCAGCACACTGCCTTAAATCTGGCCTACGCCACCTACCAAGAGTCCCCTGACACCAGAAGCACCTGCTCACCGCCCCAAAGGCTGGCCCTGGCCGTCCACCAAGAGCTCTACTGCACCACAGTCATCTGCTCACTGCCCTAGGGCTGGTCTGGGCTGCCTACCGAAAGCTATCCTGGACAACAGGCACCTGCACACTGCCCTAGGGCTGTTCTGAGCTGTCTAATAAAGACCCTCCTGCACCGGAGGCACTGGCCTAGGCCACCTCTATCGCTTGCATCAGAGGCTTCTTCACATTTACCTAAGGCTGGTCTGGTCTGCATCCCTAGAGCAGCCCTGGGCCAAAGGCATATGCACAGTGCTCTAAGCAGGGTCAGTCACCTGCACACTACCCTAAGGCTGGTCTGAGGCGCTCACCAGAGCTGCACCAGAGCCACCTGCACACTGCCCTAGAGCTGATGTGCACCACCTACCAAGAGCCCTTCTGCACCAGAGGCACCTGCACACTGCCCCAAGGCTGATCTGGGGTGCCTACCGAGAGCTCTTGTCGACCAGTCACATGCACACTGCCCTAGGGCTGGCCTGGGCCACCTACATCGCCTGCACCAGAAGCATCTGGGCCAAAGTCTCATGCACACTGCCCTAAGGATGTTCTGGGATGCATACAGAGAGCCCCCCTGCGCCTGAAGGAACCCGGGTTGACTTAGGGTTGCTTGGCAATGGGAGCATTGCTTTGATGAACAGAGATGACGGTATTTTTGAACTTCAGAATGAAGCCGCGGAGTGGGTAACCCATTGGTGGGAAGGCCTAGAGTCGAGAACCCTGGGATCAGCAACCCGGTCCCTGTAGGAGTGTGTGTTCCTGATAGCCCAGCAGTTTCTCTTCCTGTTGCTGCAGTGATGTCTGTTCTTGATGTTGCAGTGCTGTCAGACTCTGATGTTGCAGTCTCAGGTCTTGACACTGCGGCGAAGGTTAGCACTGGCGCTGGAGAGGGTCTGCTCTAGCCATGGAGAGGTCTCTCGCTCTGATTCTGAAGTAGTCTTTGACTAGACGTCACCGCAGTGTGTTGTGCTGTGCTACAGTAGTGCTAGGCAGCGACTGGGCAGCAGTGCGTGGTCCTGATGCTACGGTCATGGTAGGTGGTGAGGCTGCAGTAGAATTAGGGCCTGAGGTCATAGAAGTGCCTGGTTCTAATGCTGCAGTAGTGTCCAGCTCATAATGATGCAGACCTCTCTGCCCCAGAAGATGCAGCTGTGCCTGGTTCTGAACTGCTGCAGTATTCTCTGGGTCAGAAACTGCTGTGATGTCTGGCCATGATGCTTCAGACATTTCTAGTCCTGATGCTGAAGCTACGCCTGGTTGCGATACTACAAATGTAGCTAATCCTACAACTGCCCGTTTCTGAAGCTGCAGTAGTGCCTGGTTTTGATGCTGCATTAGTGCCTGATCCCAAAGATGCAGAAGTACATGGTTCTGACACTGCATTAATACTTGTTTTCGGTGCTTCAGTTGTGCCTGGTTTTGATGCTGCAGTAATGCCTCGTTACAATGCTGCAGTGGTGCCTGGTTTTGATGCTGCAGTAATGCCTCATTTCGATGCTGCAGTGGTGCCTGGTTTGGATGCTGAAGTACTCCCTAATTCTAAAGCTGTAGCAATGCCTGGTTCGATGTTGCATTGATGCCTGGTTCTAAGGCTGTAGTAATGCCTAGTTACGATGATGCAGTAATGCTTGGTTTGAGTGCTGCAGTAGTGACTGGTTTTGATGCTGCAGCACTGCCTGGTTTTGATGTTGCAGTAGTGCCCAGTGCTTGAAATGGAAAAATGAAAGTGCAGGTACTCTGTGCCAGAGTACCTGCTTGTTTCTGAGAAGTGCCGGTACTCTCCAATTAAAAGTATTACGTTTTTCTTGAGATGTGCCGGTACTCTCCCTCTTTTTGCCTGAAATGCCTGGTACGATGCTGCAGTAGTGCCTGGTTTTGATGCTGCGGTAGTGGTTGGTCCCTTTGCTGGACTGGTGCCTGATCTCGAAGACGCAGCAGCGCCCTGTCCTGGTGCTGCTCTTGTTCTCGGTGCCGATTCTGCAGTAGCTCCTGATCTCGATGCCACAGCAGGGTCTGGTCCCTCTCCCTGATGCGGCAGCAGCGCGGTTTGGCTTCATCTTAGGTTCAGGGCTCCCTGGCCTCAGTTCGGCTCCAGACGCTCCCCTTCACACTGGCCCTCGGGCTCCCACCGCCACCGAAGTTGATGTTATCTCGGATGGCTGGGATTGGTATGCTGTCCATCACTCCTCACAGCTTGTACTCTACTCTATACTCTACGTGTAACAGAAAGAGGGAGCGGCAGGGGCGTACGGGCAGATGTTGTGCCGTTGAGCAGCGGCAGATAAACAAAATGATTTTTCTGAAGTGGAGTCATTAAAATGAGATTTAATTAAATATGTGAGCCATTATTCAGTTTAGTGCACCCGGAAAGTGATAGTCGGCCTTTTTTAATACATTTTCCTGAGATTCGTTTTCCGACCCATTAAAGTTCCTTCTTGTAAGTAAATACATTTTCTGTCCCTCCTTTGAGGATTGCGTGAATGCCAAGACGACAGTAGCTCCCCCTCGTCTGTCACGCGTTCATCAGCCTCCGAAGAGCCTTTTGGGATGCAGCTTTTTACAAGACACACTGATGTGTTACATGTTAATCCATCTTATGCTGAGGCAACCTTAGCGCAGGAGCAACAGCTTTCTTCCAAGACACTGGTCCTGTGGCCTGAAGCAACCTCAAGTGGCGAGCAGCATCTTCCACAATACTGCCCTTGTGTATCTTCATAGAGGCCTGAAGCAACCTTAGGTGGTGAGCAGCACCTTCCAAGACACTTGTCCTGTGTCTCTTCATAGAGGCCTGAAGCAGCATTAGGTGGCGACCAACGCCTTCCACAACACTGCCCTTGTGTATCTTCATTGAGGCCTGATGCAACCTCAGGTGGCGACCAACGCCTTCCAAGACACTAGATCTGTGTATCTTCATAGAGGCCTGAAGCAACCTTAGGTGGTGAGCAGCACCTTCCAAGACACTTGTCCTGTGTATCTTCATGGGGGCCTGAAGCAACCTCAAGTGGCGACCAACGCCTTCCAAGACACTGCCCTTGTGTATCTTCATAGAGGCCTGATGCAACCACAGGTGGTGACCAACGCCTTCCAAGACACTGGACCTGTGTATCTTCATAGAGGCCTGAAGCAACCTCAGGTGGTGAGCAGCACCTTCCAAGACAATTTTCCTGTGTATCTTCTTGGTGGCCTGAAGCAACCTCAAGTGGCGACCAGCGAACGCCTTCCATGATACTGCCCTTGTGTATCTTCATAGAGGCCTGATGCAACCTCAGGTGGCGACCAACGCCTTCCAAGACACTGGACCTGTGTATCTTCATGGTGGCCTGAAGCAACCTCAAGTGGCGACCAACGCCTTCCAAGACACTTGTCCTGTGTATCTTCATAGAGGCCTGATGCAACCTCAGGTGGCGACCAACGCCTTCCAAGACACTGGACCTGTGTATCTTCATAGAGGCCTGAAGCAACCTTAGGTGGCGAGCAGCACCTTCCAAAACACTTGTCCTGTGTATCATCATGGTGGCCTGAAGCAACCTCAAGTGGCGACCAACGCCTTCCAAGACACTGCCCTTGTGTATCTTCATAGGGGCCTGATGCAACCTCAGGTGGCGACCAACGCCTTCCAAGACACTGGACCTGTGTATCTTCATAGAGGCCTGAAGCAACCTTAGGTGGCGAGCAGCACCTTCCAAGACACTGGACCTGTGTATCTTCATGGTGGCCTGAAGCAGCCTAAGGTGGCGAGCGGCACCTTCTAAGACACCGCAATCTGGTATGTTAGTAGAGGTGTGAAGCAACAATAGGGGGCGAGCAGCTGAAGCAACCATAGGAGGTGAGCAACACCTTACAAGACCATAGAAATATGCGCAATCATAGTGGCCTGAAGCAACCCTAGCGAGGGAACAGCATCTTCCAAGACACTGGGAGAATGGCTGTTCAAAGTGGCCTGAAGCAACATTACGGAGCTGAGCAGCTCAAGCAACCTTAGGTGGAGAGCAGCACCTTACAAGACACTTGGGACACTTGGTCGATGCATGCACATGTGGCGTGAAGCAACCTTGGAGAGAAGAGCAGCTGATGCTACCGTAGGTGCCGGGCAGCACCTTACAAGACACTGGTACGGTGCATATTCATAGGGGCCTGGAGCAAACTTAGGGGAGAGTGGACCGAGTTGCAATTCACTGGTAGGGTGCATGTTCCTAGGGGCGTGGGGCCACCTTATGGGGCATGTATGTTCATAGAGGCCTGAAGCAACCTTAGAAAGGAGAGCAACTCATTACAAGACAAACTGATACATTACATGTTCATCTGATCCTGAAGCAATCATATCGAGGGAAGCAGCAGACATGTTCATCTGGCTGTGAAACAACCATAAGTAGGCGGACAGTATGTTATAAGACACAGTTGCCGTTCTAGAGATCCCAAGCCACTGCAGAGGGGAACTCCGTCCATTTCAAAACACTGGCACTGTGCATTTCCCTTTGGCCCTGGAGACCCTGTTGAGGAGCATGCAGCATCTTACACAATACAGACATGCGACATGTCTATCTGGCCCTGAAAGGAACCCAGGAAGGCATGTAACATTTCATGCAACATAAGGCCCCTCTGGCGTGAAGGTTCGCATGGCCCCGCAAGCAAATCTATGGAGTCATGTAGCATCTTACAGGACACGAGTTTATCTGGCCCTTAAGCACGTGTAGAAAAGCATGTAGCCGAGCGGCATGCAGCCTTTTACTAAACATTTGTACCGTACATGTTCATGTGGCCCTGGAGCAGCCAAGAGAGGCACGCAGCTAATTGCGAGACGGCGGCAGTGCAAACGTAGGCGTGCCGCACGTAACACGACACTGATGTATGCATGTTCATCTGTCCCTGAAGCAACCTTGCGGAGGCATGCAGCTCGTTTACAAGACACTAGCGCTGTACGTTTGTGTCAGGCCTGAAGCATCTAGGAGAGCATGCGGAGCATCACATGATGCTGTCTTTGCATATGTGGGAGGCAGGAAGCTGGCACAAAACGCACAAATCACTCAAACACCTACTATGCCTTGACTAACCAAAACAACCAAAGTGATGCTTTGTTATGGAAAACAGGAGCATTCATCCACAACAAAGAGCAGCTAACGCTAACCCCTCCCCAGTATGCATGACTCACATGACTATAGATTTCGTCATGCATGTTTCAAATGAGCTGGCACGTGACAGAAACTGAAGCTCAAATTAACAGGTGCACGTACATGTACAAGAAATGTAAACTTTCCAAATGCTGAGCTAGTCGTTTGTGAATCCACGCTCAGCAGTGCCAAGCTTGGGCGTGAGGCTGTACACGTCAGGAGCGAGAACAGAACTGACCATGTAGAACGTGCACAATACGGAAAACAAAATGGCCGTAGAACACTCAAAATGACATCAGCTATTCCAGTGATTTCCAAGTTGTTTTTGCGCAGTTTCACAATTCCACCCTTTTGCACTAACCACTGCAACATCCACAGCTGATCTATGGTCATTAATTAGATGAGCTCATCATCTAAGCTGTCATTAGGGTATTTATCATCACCAAATTAAGAGGCATTAGCAGTGCTAATTTCATTTTCATCGAAGGCCAGTGAAAGGAAGGGGGTGAAGGTTTATTGCAAGTGACACAATGCAAATACGTAGGAGTAAAATACATTTTAACTAAAAGTATATCCCGAGCCCATATATTCTTTGGAATCTGCCAACAATACTTTTCAGTCATGATTAGATGCTATGTCCATCTAATCTAATCCACTGTGTGTTACATGCAATTCCTGCACACTGGATCTAACGCAATCTATATGTTCATGGACACTAAGGAAATCATAAGGAATGGAAACGCTGCTCTCAGCATCCACAACTGTACACAGCCCACCCTTTGCAGCCAGGACAAAACCCAGAGCCATTATATTTTGCAGTACGGCAATACTCTGGTCTTCTAAATGATCTGAAATAAGTAAATAAGTTCTAAAGCAAGATTAGTTGCCTTCTATGCTTCATGTGAAGAATTAGTAACTGATTGACTTTCATTGATAATCCATTCCGTTCCTTACATAAGAAACAGAAGGGAAAAGAAGTGGGAAGTCTTGGAGATGCTAGCAACACAAAAGGATGACCGAGGTATGCCCATACGTGGTCCCTTGCTCATTGTGCCACTGGATTCAAACTAGCCTGGCTGATGAGGGGTGATACCCCAAAACCAGTCCCAGGATGCTTGTTTCTGGTTCAGTGAGGACCTGGCCTGGCAGTTCAGGCTAGGCTGTTCCTATCGGGAATATGGTCAAGACTGATTTGCATATGGCTGGGTCTAAACTGGGGTGGCACAGTGAGCAAAAGAACAATGGATTCAAACCAGATCTGTGACTGGGGGGTAAGTGAAAACTTTTAGCACTCTGTCCATCACCCTTTTGAGTTGCTTAAGTCACCCTAAGTGGAGAGGGTATGCCCAGACGTGGGTCACTTGCTCACTGTACCACTGGATTCAAGCTAGCCCGGCTGATGAGGGGTGATACCCTGAAACCAATCCTAGGATGCTGATTTCCAGTCCAGGAAGGTCCTAGCCTGGCAGTGCAGGCTGGGCTGTTAATATGGGGAACAGGGTCAAGACTGATTTGCATATGGCTGGGTCCAAACTGGGGTGGAATGGTGAACAAAAAAAAACTTTTTGTGTTGCTACAGTCTTGTAGATGTCTCAAGACAGCTGCACTCAGGAAGTTTTTGAGAGGTGTTCTGCATGTCAGGGACAACAGTGGCTGGGTTACAGGAGTCAGACCATTCAATCGACACCCAAGCATAGGTCCTGTTGCCCAACTTGGTAGGTTCCAGGTTGCCTATACAATTAGCATCAGGCCTACAGTACACGAAGACCAGTTGGAAATGAAGAGAAACTAGTCCACTGAGTAAGACAGTAACACAAAAAAGACATTCACTGTGACCCAAGACAATGCTTTTCTTGAGTCACTCACAGTATAGCCGTTGAACAGAGTAAACAAAATAAATGGGCTCGTGAATAATAATGCTGTGATTGGGACAATGGAAATCTGCATTGATTGAGGCAAGAGGATCAATTACATTGTCATATTGCTAAGGAATGAACCCACAGGTGTGCAATTCATTGCATTGCTCCTTCCAATCAAAAAGAACAGCAATTCAGGGGTCACCTCAGTTTACAGCTGTGGGCAAATGATACAAATCCAGGAAAAAGAAAGGTTAAGGTCTAGCTAGCATTGTTCCATCAGGTACAGGGAAGCATGTCCATGATAAATGTAATGTTGACTTCATGCAGTTTTCTTTAGGGAGCCCACCACTCTTTTCTTCACCATTGCAATATACTATGTCAAAGACAACAAGGCAGAAAATTAACATGGCAGATTAGTTTCATTGCAGAATTGTGGAAAAGTGGCCCTGCTAGGTTTTGTGCTCAGAGCTGGTAGTGATGAGAAGGAGGGGCTGCATCCTGAAGTGATGATGGGTGTACAGATGTGGGAGCCCTTCCCAACAACTATAGCACACACTGGTTCGGTGGAACGTTGGGCAGGAAGTGGTGGGCAGGGCAAAGCCTGGAGATGCAGCAGGCGCAGTTGTCCGACAGAATATTGAGAACAAAACTACAATATTGTGTGACCAAAGTATTGTGGCAAAAATATAAAGGTCAACAATATTGAGAAGGTAAGTGCAAATAAGTGTGTATAGACGTACTATTTTTAACTCCATATCTACGCGCCTTGGTGAAATATATATTGTCACAGTACAAATATGGGGAGTTTAGCACAGTAAAACTTTGCTTAGCCATAGAAGCTTATCTTCACAGTATTCTAGTCCAGGATATCCTTACCACAATATTTTATCTAAACAATATTGTATTTTTTATATTTTGGTCAATCACCAGAAGATGTAGGAGGTGGAGTCTGGAGGTCCGGCTGCCTTCTTGCAGTGACTGGAATGGATCCAGTCAGAAACTCTGTGGCACTTTACAGCTGTGTTCATATTCAACATGATCAGGTGGAGGGTCGCTTCCACCCAGACTACATGGCAGACTTCTGTTGGTGGAACTTTCTGTAGACCCATTCACCAGACTGGGGGCCGTGGCAGGCTTCACAGGACTGAGAACGGAAACAGCAGAGACAACATATCAGTTGTCAGCAGTAATGCAGGACCATATCATCATTCAGAGATGATTCAAGGGTAGCAGGTTAGATTAGAGGGTTTGCAGGTAGTAGCAGTGGGTGGCCATGACTACTTTGTACGGAACCAGCATTGACTTTGTGGATGGAGTGGCAGGGATTGCCCAGAGTACCAAGGGCCCTGTGTTGAGCCTCTTAAGGTGGGTCTCAGCACAGATTTTGGCTAGTTCGTTTTCGAGTGTGCAATGTAGCTTTAACTTTTCTTGAGAATTCAGGATGATAGGCACAGCAGAAATACTGCTTTATCACCGAAGCGTTGGAAACTGCCTATATGGCAGGAGAGACAATGTGGGCTTCCCAGTCACTGGGAATCCTTAACGGGACCCCAATTTGCAGTCTGAAGTCCCTTAGCAGGTTTTTGACCACAGAATAACACCCAGGTGTGAGCACAGGTAAGCTTCAATCCAGTCATGTAACATGCATACATTTGCCAATACATATGAACAGGGGCAACAATTGGTTATCTGGATATATTCCATCTGCAGAGGGTCGAAGTGACTCCACAGAGGTGCAATGTTGCCAAGTTTTAGGCTAGGCATGCAGCACAGCACTGACAAATCTGCTGGACAATAGAAGTAAAGGATGGCACAAAGCAATGGGCTGCATTGGCAGGAAACATGTTGTCCCTTCCCACGTGAGACTGGCCATGATAGACCCTACCAAGAACGGGGAGACGAAAAGTAGCTTTCTCTTTAAATTGTTTAAGAGCTCTAAATCAAAAGAACCTTCTTTGAAAAGGAAATCTTCCTGTCTTCAATAGTGAGTCCCACCCACTGTTTTAGATTCCTGCAAGTGCTTTTTTCATTTCATGGTACATAGCAAGTCTAGGAGCTCCCTTTGCCAGGGGCTCTTTGTTCTTAGATTTTCTAGCACCCATCTTTTCTCTTGTTTACACTGTTAGTCTTATGAACACGTAAAGGAATCTGTCAGCCTTGTGCTGCAGCTCACCCTGTGATAGGACTTAAGGTAGAATGGAAAAGAGGGCAAGGACGGGTCCTACAGTCCCCCATCTAACTGTTCTTGTGGAGAGAGGGTTGGAAGTATCTCAAGCTCACGCCCACTGGCCTACCTTCTCCTGTCATTCAGCAATTTTCCAGTTTCTGTTGTGAAGCTTGCAGAAATGCCAGGTCAGCTGGTTCAGTGAACCTCTGTCACACCCATATTCATTATTCTGGGGTCTGCACCAGGCTCCTATCTTTCTCTGCTCTGCACTATTTCTTATGCCCGTTCTCTCTCACTCTATGCTACGGATTGCACTCATACTCGCCCACTGAACTCCCCTAAACCTACCTTCCAAACACAACTTGATCCGTTGTAACCTACAAAAACGATACCACTGCGTTTCCCATTAGTGCTCGCAAAGCACAGGAATATGCATACCCAGGCTTCACATTTACCAAATACAAACCATATACATTTTAGGCGCACACTTTTATGCAGTAAAACAAGCAAAGTGCTAAATTGTTATGAAATGCAGGCCTCCAGCAATGAGAATCTAATGGTAACCCTTCTCCAATATGCATGATGTTTATGGATTTTTTCACCCCTTAATTGCCAGTCAAGAAGCTACACATTTATGAGCCCTCGCTCAACAAAGCCACGCATGAGGGTGAGGCGGCATACGTCAGAAGCAAGAGCGCAGAACAAGCTATGGTACAATACGAAAAGCATGGACTCAGGGATCTTATTAAATGCAAAATGGAGGTAAAAAAATCAAAATGGCATCACTATTACATGCAGTTCCATACAGCACAAGCGTGCACTGAATCACAAGACATTTGCAGTGCACATGTTCAGATGGCACTACAGCACAGGGTCGGATTGGGATCACAATTTGGCCCGGGCACTGCATTCGCGGGGCGTGACCTTTTAATGAAACACCATTTGGTAACTCTAAGAGGTCTCATTTTTAGAGAAATGTTTATGAAATTAAGCATTTTATAGCTTATAGAGCCAGCAGCATTGGTGAAGGCTAGGAGCACTGCAGTTCTGAAAACTGAATACTTACTTGCAGTCTTAAGACTCTGCACAGTTTAGTTAAATACACTTTCCCAACCAGCTACGTCCTTGACTCTGATCATCACATAAATCAGAAATCTAATACAAATCAAGGGGAAAGGGTTAGGCTGGAATCTCAGGGAATAGACCTGTAATATCAAAAATAAGAGAAAGAGCAGCTCCTAACCTCTGCCTTGGAGAATAGTACCTTTAATGACAAACATTTTGCATATCAGCTATAAAAACCTTTTAACAAACACTCACAAGAAATAAAATCTAGCTCCCTCACAAATGTTGCACTTTTTCCTGAACGCAAGTACCATTTGCTCAAAGACTTGACTGTGCTAGCTCTTCTATGATCCACTTGGTTGGGCCTCTGAGAATCAAACCTGTAATAACAGAGAGAGAGAGAGTAAACATGTATAAGTCACCTATGGAAAGCAGAGTCTAAAGTTCTCAAAAATTCACAAAATCTAGTGCCCTCACAAGTCTGGCTTTAGCCCAAATTTACATAGATTTTGACCAAAGTATTTTCTGGAAAATCCCCATGACTGGAGCTGAAAAAAATGAAAACCTTTGTTAATACTTACTTGAAGTTTAAACATCTTGCACAAGGTTTAAAGCTACCCATTCCCAAACAACTTTGTGCTGGACATTGATCAATAAACAAATCAGAAATCTCACACAGTCAAGTGGGAAAGGGTTAAGTCAGGATATCTGGGAACAGAACCTACAAAGGCCCAGAAAGAACAGGTCTTAAACTCTCATGAGTTCGTCTCCAGCCAATTCACAATGAAGGGACTTTGGGGAACACAACATGCAACAAAAATAAACAGAGTAAGTTTATGTCTTACCCATACATAAAATAGATCTTGCAGATAAAAAAAAAAAAAACAGATAAAATCTATCATTTTAACTGCAAGTATAGTTTGTGTTGGTTTCAACGCCTTTCTATTTCTAGTGAATGATTCCTTCCTCCTGATTTACTGAGAGAGAAGAGAACCCGTAATATAAAGAGAAAGAGAAATGACACCAACACCAAAAGAGTGTAACAAATTCACAGATATATAAAGTTATGCCCGCTCACAATTATTGTTTTTTTACCTAAAAGTATGCAGATTTTATCCTATATAGGTGCAGGAAAATTTCTATAAGGCTAGAGTGGATTTAAAATTTCTGAGCACCCTTTCCTTTCCCTGGTCAATAGAGGAGACATTGTGGAAAACAGAACCTGCAAGGACACAAAAAATATATATCTGATAAGGGACAACAAAAATATACTATAGTAATTCCAAAGCAAGAAATCTAGATCTATCACAATGTGTAGTCTTTTACCTGGATGTACAAATGCTTGTCCAAGGTTATCACTAGCCGCTCTCTGCAAGGCTAGATTGTCTCAGCACCAAAGGCTCTTGCATTCATATCAATAATACCCTCTGTCAGCTTCACTGAACTGCAACAATATAGAAATAACAAAAATAATATCTAAATGTCACCTGCAGAAAGTACCCTTACAAAACCTCCAAAACATATAATGTAGCCCAAACACAACACCTGATCTTTTTCTTAAAGTATGCATCTTTTCTCCAGAGTACATTTCACAGGATTATCCCTGAAGGGCATGAGTGCATTTTAAATTTCTGTGGATTTTTGTCAGGTCCAGGTTTCACAAGGGAAAGAGGAGTGGGCTAGTAGAGAAAAGAACCTGTAGAAAGAAAATAACACTCGATTAGGACCTACCAAAGGATATTCCCCCCAAAAATAAAAAAATAACTCAAGCCAGCATAATTTGCTATCATTTACCTGAATGTATGTACTGTTGCCCAAAGTCCTCCCTAGGCTGTCTGCACAGGACTAGAGTGAATCTCATTATTGTCATCAACATTCACTTAGCTACTTCTCTTGTTCAAATTAATTACAGAGGCTCTGAAGAATATAACCTGTGCCAACAGAAAAAATAAATAATAAAAAAATATATGCAAAACCAAGCAACATACATAACATCTGATCCTTGTAGTATATGTCTTTTTTTCACCTCAACATTTGCAGCTTCTAGCCAAACTCTTCACTGGGTCTTCAATCCAGAGGACTGAGTGACGCTTGATAACAAGAACAGCTTTGAAATCAGTGTGGCTTCTCATTTCAGTTAATCTGGTAAATCTTCTTTTAAATTCACAAACGAGGAAATGGAAGTCTGGGGTGTAAAGAATGCTAAAATAAAATGTATCTGTACAATCTAGTAGTAAATTTGTTCCAATTTGTTCCAAAGCCAGCAGTTGATACAGGAAAACACAGTTTTGTTCACATCTGTTGCTGCTTTTAAGTCTGAGCTGTGGAGAACTGTGCATTACTCAAGAGTTCCTGCAGCAATGCACTTTTTTTGCAACTAAGTCTATAATGCCATTGTTTTTCAACTGAGATAGCACATTCCATTCAACTCACATGAGCATAAAGACTTCAAGGTTTTTTTGACCAATTTGGTTTCTTAGGCGGGTTTTGATGCACTTCAGTTTAGAAAATCGTCTCTCACAGGCTACTTGTGTACAGGATAAGGTCAAGACATATTTGTATGCCAAATTACAAATGCTGGTAGGCACTGCTGAAAAGTAGGTACGTTTTCAAGACAGAGTAACAACAGACGGCACGGTCACGGCAAGGATTGCAATTTGTAGGTCCAGCCTCGGGTTCTTGATCAAATTCTTCTAATTGCAGTGATGGCTCTTCATTAGTCTGGTCTTCTCTGTCATACTCTTCAGGTAGTGTCCTTTTTAAAAATGCCCATTTAGCAGCAAAGTCTTGAAGTTCTTCCTGCAAAGTGTGTACAGTTACTGAGCTATCTATGTTTTGCAGCAAGGAACAAAGTTTCACAAGAGCATTGCCTGGGAGACTCTGATTGAAGTTCTTTGGGTCTATGCATGCTATATCTGCTGCCTAAGTTAAGTGGGTCTTGAAACGAGTGGTCAGGCTTTGAATAACATTGTCCATTACTGTATTGTACACCCCATTACGAAATCGATCTTTAGCTAGGTTATAGCTTTGATGAGTTTGTGCTCATCCCAGGCATCTTTTTAAAGGACACCCTCCCTTCAGGAAGTGCCATTTCTTCTTCTTGGTCACAGTTCCTTTCTTCTAAGCCTGTGTTGGCCCCCTCTGCAAATTTTGTGGCAGCAGGGTACACAATTTCAAAATTTCAGGAATCTGTGATAAGACGTTTTATAGTGTCTGACACCTTCCTCTGTGCTTGCAGGATATCCATTCCACTTGTTTGGAGGTACTTAGACAGAGGAGTGATTGATGCAAAAAATGCAAAGATACAATTGGGCTGTTGGTACTGTTTGAAATTTGCATATTCCCTCAGCATATTGTAAGGCTTGGCACCGTATATTTGGAACATATTCATGTTTGTCAGATTAAATATTATGAAGGACTTTGACCAAATCAATAAACATAGCATTGGCAGGATTATTGAAAGAGCTGAAAACTTTCTTGAGAGCAGCATCTTTTGCCCACCACCTTGTTTCTCCAATGATCTGAACTGTCCGACCATCCTTTGCCAGCTCACACTACACATCCATCCTTTTATATGACTCACGGAGAAAGACCACAAAAGAATGTAGCAGTCCAAAGAAAGAGGTGGAAGCTGTAGATGCCTAGGTCACATCAATAAATACAAGGTTTAACACATGTGTATAGCACCAGACATGTATGTGGCTTGGAGATTCTTTGCTTAGCCGAGTACTGAGTCCTTTGTACTGGCTTTCCATGTTGGAAGCTCCATCAGTCGAATTTCCAATGTTTTTAACTATGTCAACACCATTTTGTTGAATTGCAGTTTGTACCAACTTGAATAATTCTTTTCTGACATATCGGATGATAACTGAACACTGGTCAGTAACAGTTATATCTTGAGTTGAGTCAGTCTGGATTAAGTATATACCCGCGTCGTGAATTTCTTTGGTAATATGTCTTTTTATCAGTTTAGAAATTGTTTCTATTACATAGCCAACAGTGGACTTTGACATGAAAGTCACAGACGCACCATGGCCACCTTTCTGTTTTGCTTCGGAAGTGAGAGACTCAATGTGTTGTTTAAGAGGTTGGTCATATTTTGACAGGAGAAGGATGAGTTCAAGAAAGTTTCCATGATCAAAGCAAATCATTATCCAACTCAAAAACAGACTCTGATTTCTCACCATAGCTGAGCCCTCTTTTACCAATCACTTTAATAACTTCAACCACATGCTCTAATATTTCCCTCCTTCTTCTGACTTGTAGTGCACGATTTGTTGTCTGCCGAGAGAAGAGGAGAGTGGTTATGTCAACTCCAGAGCTGGTCTTCATGTATCAATATGTGCATCTTTTGTGGAATTGGGATGCCTCATGCTCTGTAATGCGCATGTACAAGTGCCTAACATTTTTCGGCCCTCAAATAAATAGACCACTTTCTTCACATGTGCTAAATGCCAAGCAAACTGTGCAAAAGAAAACTTTTTGGATTTCTAAAGAGCTTAACCAGTGTTGCATACTCCCATCCTTTCTCATAAATGCCAACTGCCAATTAAACTGTTGACTTTTGGAAGGTTGGATCGGGTGATACTGAAAGAAGTCAGAAAGCTTATCATGTCTTGGCCTTTGAAAGAAGAAGTCAACTATTTGTGATTGGTCCATTCCTTGTGTCTCTGTCATATCTTGGATCCCAGCTTCTGGCAGTAAGATGGATACAGAGCTCCCTGAAACAGTGGATTTAGTTGCTTCAACTACTGGAGTGGCCTTTGCACTAGCTTCTGTTGCTTTCTCCGCATTTGCTGCAGGGATTGCAGAAGCACTAATTTATGACTCCTCCTCACTAGTTACACCTTTAATTGCATCAGTAGACAAGACTCCTGCTTCCTCTGTCTGTACATCCTTTGTTCTTTCAGAATCATGTTGTTCTATCATTTGCTTGCAAGTGCAAGTGGCGTGTTCTGTCAAAGTAATGGGCATAATATTTGCTGATGTACAAGCACTGTAATACAGCTTTTTGGTCTGCATTGTGAACATGTCCAAAATGTTCTTGTTTTTTCTCACTTCTTCTTCAAACCATCATCTCTTCTTCTCTCATAATTTTTCAGCACCCCCTTTTTTTGTTCTATTCCATTTCTTTCATAGGCAAATAAAACGTTCTGTTGTTTATCTCATTAATTCAGGCTAAGTGAGAACAACCTGAAAAGAAGAAAAATAATAACAAATACATGTTCTAGTGCAGCCTGGTTATTTGCTAAACATAATTTGTCACATTATTTTAACAGCTTTACATTTTTTAGTAAGAACACTGCACAAAGAAAGTTCTTTAGGCCAGTGATACTTAAAGGAAATACATTTTAGCCCAGTGATAGTCAAAGTACGACTCCAGTGGCCTTATGCAGCCCTCCTGACCTTAACTTGCAGCCCACTGGTCAAGAGTGGCATTCGGCTGCTGTTTACTTGACTCAGCACTAACATTAACCCCTTTGCTGCCAGGCCTTTTCCACCCTCAGGTGCCAAGCCTTTTTTTGGCTATTTGGGGCAGTTCGCACTAAGGCCCTCATAACGTTTTGTCCACATAAGCTACCCATGCCAAATTTGTGTCCTTTTTTCCAACATCCTGGGGATTCTAGAGGTACCCAGAGTTTGTGGGTTCCCCTGGAGGAGACCAAGAAATTAGCCAAAATACAGCAATTCTTTTTTTAAATGGGAAAAAAGGGCTGCAGAAGAAGGCTTGTGGGTTTTCCCCTGAAAATGGCATCAACAAAGGGTTTGTGGTGCTACAATCACCATCTTCCCAGCTTTCAGGAACAAGCAGACTTGAATCAGAAAACCAAATTTTTCAACACAATTTTGGCATTTTACTGGGACATACCCCATTTTCACTATTTTTTGTGCTTTTAGCCTCCTTCCATTTAGTGACGGAAATGGGTGTGAAACCATTTCTGGATCCTGGACAGCTAAACATTTCTGAAAAGAAGACAACATTCTGAATCCAGCAAGGGGTCATTTGTGTAGATCCTACAAGGTTTTCCTACAGAAAATAACAGCTGAAATAAAAAGAATATTGAAATGAGGTGAAAAACAGACATTTTTCTCCACATTTTACTCTGTAACTTTTTCTGGCGATGTCAGATTTTCAAAAGTAATACGCTGTTATGTCTGCTGAACTCTGGATCTGGGGATATATAAGGCTTGTAGGTTCATCAAGAACCCTAGGTATCCAGAGCCAATGAACAAGCTGCACCTTGCAAGGGGATTTAATTGTATACCGGGTATACAACAATTCACATGGTGAAATATAAAGAGTGAAATATAGGTATCAAGGAAACCTTTGTATTTCCAAAATGGGCACAAGATAAGGTGTTGAGAACCAGTGATTATTTGCACATCTCTGAATTCCGGGGTGCCCATACTAGCATGCGAATTACAGGGCATTTCTCAAATAGACGTCTTTTTAACATACTGTCTTAGATTTGGAAGAAATAAATATACAGAAGGACAAGGGGCGCTAATGCCCGCGACAGGAAACACAACATGGACACATCACATTTTTACCTTGAAATCTGACGTGTTTTTTGCAAAGTGCCAAGCTGTGGATTTTGGACTCTAGCTCAGCCGATTCCTAGGTAAACCTACAAAGCCTGTGTATTTCTGAACACTGGACACCTAGGGGAATCCAAGATGGGGTGACTTGTGGGGCTCTCACCAAGTTCTGTTACCCAGAATCCTTTGCAAACCTCAAAATGTGGCAAAAAAAAACACTTTTTCCTCATATTTCGGTGATAGAAAGTTCTGGAATCTGAGAGAAGCCACAAATTTCCTTTCACCCAGCGTTCCCCCAAGTCTCCCGATAGAAATGGTACCTCATTTGTGTGGGTAAGCCTAGTGCCCAGACAGGAAATGCCCCAAAACACAACGTGGACACATCAAATTTTCACAAAGAAAACAGACTTGTTTTTTGCAAAGTGCCTAGCTGTGGTTTTTCGGCCTGTAGCTCAGCAGGCACCTAAGAAAACCTACCAAACCTGTGCATTTTTTAAAACTGGACACCTAGGGGAATTCAAGATGGGGTGACTTGTGGCGCTCTCACCAGGTTCTGTTACCCAGAATATTTTGCAAACCTCAAAATTCGGCAAGAAAAACACTTTTTCCTCACATTTCGGTGATTGAAAGTTCTGGAATCTGAGAAGAGCCACAAATTTCCTTCCACGCAGCATTCCACCAAGTCTCCCCATATAAATGGTACCTCAATTGTGTGGGCAGGCCTAGTCCCTGTGAAAGGAAATGCCCCAAAACACTATGTGGACACATCAAAATTAACAAATACAAAACTATCTGTTTTTGTGGGTGGGGAGGGCACCTGAGTTTTTGGTCCTAGGTTCAGCAGACATATTGGGAAACCTACCAAACCCAAACATTTCTGAGAACTAGACTCCAGAGGGAGTCCAGGAAGGTGTGACTTGCATGGATCCCCCAGTGTTTTCGTACCCAGAATCCTCAGCAAACCTCAAATGTAGCTAAAAAAATCATATTTGTCCCACATTTCTGTGTGGGATCACTGCACCGGCACTAATTTCCTACCACCCAACGTTCCCCTCAGTCTCCAGGGAAAAATGGGAAGAGTCAAAAACTTGTTGAAATTGAGGAGGAATCAAAGCAGGTCCAAAAGGGCAGTTTGGCAAAAATCATTTTTAGGCTGACAAGTGGGGTAGATTTTTTATCGGTATAGATGCGACAATGCTGGGTGGTAGGAATTTTGTGGGTTCTTGCAGATTCCGGAATGTTCCATCACAAAAATGTGCGGAAAATGTGTGATTTCCAGCAAAGTTGGAGGTTTGCAGGGCATTGTGGGTAAGAAAATGGTGCGGGTGTGTTGGACCTGGCTTTTTGACAGGGACATCCCCAAACTTTTTGCCTCCTTCCTCCTATTTATTCTGACCTGTTGTTGTTGGCTTTTGACCTCTGGGCCCTTTACCACTGCTAACCAGTGCTAAAGTGCATATGCTCTCTGTGTAAATTGTACTACTGATTGGTTTATCCATGATTGACTATTTAATTTACTTGTAAGTCCCTGGTAGAGTGCACTACATGTGCCTAGGGCAGGTAGATTAAATGCTACTAGTGGGCCTGCAGCACTGGTTGTGCCACCCACCTCAGTAGCCCCTTAACCTTGTCTCAGGCCTGCCATTGCAAGGCCTGTGTGTGCAGTTTCACTGCCACTTCGACTTGGCATTTAAAGGTATTTGCCAAGCCTAGAACTCCCCTTTTTCTATACATAAGTCACCCCTAATGTGTGCCCTAGGTAACCCCTAGAGCAGGGTGCTGTGTGGGTAAAAGGCAGGACATGTACTTGTGTGGTTATATGTCCTGGTAGTGTAAAACTCCTAAATTTGTTTTCACACTACTGTGAGGCCTGCTCCCTTCATAGGCTAACATTGGGGCTGCTCTCATACATTGTTGAAGTGGCAGCTGCTGATCTGAAAGGAGCAGGAAGGTCATACTTAGTATGGCCAGAATGGTAATATAAAATCCTGCTGACTGGTGAAGTCGGATTTAATATTACTATGCTAGAAATGCCACTTTTAGAAAGTGAGCATTTCTTTGCACTAAAATCTTGGTGTGCCCTTCAATCCACGTCTGGCTAGGTTTAGTTGACAGCTCCTTGTGCATTCACTCAGACACACCCCAAACACAGGGTACTCAGCCTCACTTGCATACATCTGCATTTTGAATGGGTCTTCCTGGGCTGGGAGGGTGGAGGGCCTGCCCTCACACAAAGGACTGCCACACCCCCTACTGGGACTCTGGCAGACAGGATTGAGCTGAAAGGGGGCTTGGTACATTTCTTAGAGACTCTTTGAAGTCACCCCCACTTCAAAGGCACAACTTAGTATAAAACAGGGCCTCTGCCCTACCTCATCAGACACTTGCTGGAGAAGAAACCTGAACCAGAAACTACATCCTGCCAAGAAGAACTGCCTGGCTGCTCAAAGGACTCACCTGTCTGCTTTCTACAAAGGACTGCTGCCTTGCTGTTGCCCTGCTGCCTTGCTGAACTCTTGTCTGGCTGTGAAAGTGCTCTCCAAGGGCTTGGATAGAGCTTGCCTCCTGTTCCTTGAAGTCTCAGGACCAAAAAGACTTCTCTCTTTTACTTGGACGCTCCGTGCGCCGAAAATTTCGACGCACAGCTTGTTTCGCGGCGAGAAAAACGCCGCACTCCGACGCTGATCGACGAGACGCTCTTGGGACGATCGAAGATCCGACGCACGGCCTCGCAAGGACAACGCCGCCCGACCTCTAGAGGAGAAATCGACGCGACGCCTGCCGTGAGATCGTAATTTCAACGCGCAGCCCCGCAGATCGAAGTCTAGAGGAGAAATCGACGCGACGCCTGCCGTGAGATCGTAATTTCGACGTGCAGCCCCGCAGACCGACGCGCAGCCGGAGAACAAGCAGGAAAATCCACGCACAGACCCGGGACATCTGGTACTCCCGCAAACCACAGTAAGAGACTGTCCGCGCGCCGGAAAACGACGCCCGACTCCCCGCGTGGAAAATAACGACGCAAGTCCGTGTGTGCTGAGGAGAAATCGACGCACACACCAGTTTTCCACGCACCTCTTCTCCTGTGGCCCTCTGAGGAGATTTTCCACCAGAAACCAGGTACTTTGTGTTTGAAAGAGACTTTGTTTACTTTCTAAAGACTTAAGACATTTTCTATCACTTCTCAGTGATAACTTTACAAATTCGTATTGCAACTGTGATCGTTTTGACCTGAAGATACCCAGATAAATATTATATATTTTTCTAAATACTGTGTGGTGTATTTTTGTGGTGTTATGCTATGGTGTTGTATGATTTATTGCACAAATGCTTTACACATTGCCTTCTAAGTTAAGCCTGACTGCTCGTGCCAAGCTACCGGAGGGTGAGCACAGGCTGATTTTGGATTGTGTGTGACTTACCCTGACTAGAGTGAGGGTTCTTGCTTGGACAGAGGGCAACCTGACTGCCAACCAAAAACCCCATTTCTAACAGGGTGCATGTGAAGCACACAACCCTGGACTCACCCAGATGTTCAGTTTTCAGATGTGTCTAGGTGTCGTAGGGCAGCAGAAATGCTCAGAGAGACATCAAAGGAAAGGAAAGGCCTTTTCTTTCCTTTGATGCCTCTCCCGCCCCCTGCACACGATTGGAAAAGAAATGCTTTTGCATTTCTCTTTAGATCTTCCAGCACAGTGGGGGTGGCCTCTGATGAGGTCAGCACGCGATCGCATGCTGACGTCATCAGACGTCACTGGGAGGTGGGTGGTGATGCAGGGGTGGAAGCGGAAGTGATTCCCCTTCCATCCTTGCCCTGGAGGGTGGGGGGGGGCGAGGCTAGCGCTCCCCCCATGACATAACAGGTCAAGGACATAACAGTTACGTCCTTGGCGCCTCTGCGCCGCAGTCAAGGACGTAACGATTATGTCCTTAGCAGCCAACGGGTTAAGAGATACTAAATAAACCGGCAAAGTATGTATTGAAAGATTAATTGAAGTTAAATAAAGAAAATAACTAGGGTATCCTGCATTGCTTAACTTTAGATACACGTTTTTTTAAAGATAACTTGCAGCTAAAGTTTAAAATTGTGATAAAGTCTATTTGAAATTCAAATAGTGTACTTCATTACCAGGCAGAACTGCTTCTCCTTTGTACATCAGATTATATCAGTGCATTGAGAAGTATTTTTAGAGTGATCGTTTTAAAACATGAACTCTTCCCTGCCACCCTGACAACAATTCCAGTAGTGTACCAAGAGGCAAGTCATTTCTTGTGTGCAATTTTTGGCTGACCTGGGTTTCTACTACACATGAACAACATTATAATTTATTAAACCAAACACAGGAGAACGTTTTGTACAGCATGCACCCTGAAGTCATGTATTTTGAGTCCCTCATATGTGATAATGAAGAAATAGGAGAGAAAGTGAAACAAAACTATTGCCTAGGATCACACAATCTGGTTAAATTAAGAAACTGGAATTAATCCCAAGTTTTTTGGTTTCACATTGTGTAATTCAGACACTAGATGTACAGGGAGTGCAGAATTATTAGGCAAGTTGTATTTTTGAGGATTAATTTTATTATTGAACAACAACCATGTTCTCAATGAACCCAAAAAACTCATTAATATCAAAGCTGAATATTTTTGGAAGTAGTTTTTAGTTTGTTTTTAGTTTTAGCTATGTTAGGGGGATATCTGTGTGTGCAGGTGACTATTACTGTGCATAATTATTAGGCAACTTAACAAAAAACAAATATATACCCATTTCAATTATTTATTATTACCAGTGAAACCAATATAACATCTCAACATTCACAAATATACATTTCTGACATTGAAAAACAAAACAAAAACAAATCAGTGACCAATATAGCCACCTTTCTTTGCAAGGACACTCAAAAGCCTGCCATCCATGGATTCTGTCAGTGTTTTGATCTGTTCACCATCAACATTGCGTGCAGCAGCAACCACAGCCTCCCAGACACTGTTCAGAGAGGTGTACTGTTTTCCCTCCTTGTAAATCTCACATTTGATGATGGACCACAGGTTCTCAATGGGGTTCAGATCAGGTGAACAAGGAGGCCATGTCATTAGATCTCCTTCTTTTATACCCTTTCTTGCCAGCCACGCTGTGGAGTACTTGGACGCGTGTGATGGAGCATTGTCCTGCATGAGAATCATGTTTTTCTTGAAGGATGCAGACTTCTTCCTGTACCACTGCTTGAAGAAGGTGTCTTCCAGGAACTGGCAGTAGGACTGGGAGTTGAGCTTGACTCCATCCTCAACCCGAAAAGGCCCCACAAGCTCATCTTTGATGATACCAGCCCAAACCAGTACTCCACCTCCACCTTGCTGGCGTCTGAGTCGGACTGGAGCTCTCTGCCCTTTACCAATCCAGCCACGGGCCCATCCATCTGGCCCATCAAGACTCACTCTCATTTCATCAGTCCATAAAACCTTAGAAAAATCAGTCTTGAGATATTTCTTGGCCCAGTCTTGACGTTTCAGCTTGTGTGTCTTGTTCAGTGGTGGTCGTCTTTCAGCCTTTCTTACCTTGGCCATGTCTCTGAGTATTGCACACCTTGTGCTTTTGGGCACTCCAGTGATGTTGCAGCTCTGAAATATGGCCAAACTGGTGGCAAGTGGCATCGTGGCAGCTGCACGCTTGACTTTTCTCAGTTCATGGGCAGTTATTTTGCGCCTTGGTTTTTCCACACGCTTCTTGCGACCCTGTTGACTATTTTGAATGAAACGCTTGATTGTTCGATGATCACGCTTCAGAAGCTTTGCAATTTTAAGAGTGCTGCATCCCTCTGCAAGATATCTCACTATTTTTGACTTTTCTGAGCCTGTCAAGTCCTTCTTTTGACCCATTTTGCCAAAGGAAAGGAAGTTGCCTAATAATTATGCACACCTGATATAGGGTGTTGATGTCATTAGACCACACCCCTTCTCATTACAGAGATGCACATCACCTAATATGCTTAATTGGTAGTAGGCTTTCGAGCCTATACAGCTTGGAGTAAGACAACATGCATAAAGAGGATGATGTTGTCAAAATACTCATTTGCCTAATAATTCTGCACTCCCTGTATATGCCTCGCTTCCCTTACACTCACCTTACCACCAACAACCCCCCCCACACCCTGTCTGGACCGACACCTTGCTGGTATTAATGCAGCCTTTGGTGACATCACAGACTGAACTTTGTGGGTCTTGAAAATAATGATTGTGGTTACCCATGTTCAAGCCTATGTCATAACATAATACAATCTGGAATGAAGCTTCAAAAACATTCCTTGGGTGAATTGTGTACATTAATAATACTCGGTACATTAAATTACAACAACATTTTACGTGTAATTCTGTGTGTAACCAGCCTAGTCCGCGCATTTTTAATGATACAGTAGGGTGATTTGGTTGATGTTTAGTGAGCTAACACATAATATCACAGTAAAGCACATGGGCATTGTGTTTGCAAGTGTAGCTTTAGTTATGTTTACTAACGTCATTCTTACAGCAACAATGAAAACCAAAGCACTGTTCTGAGTATTTTCACCATTCTATTGGATGAAATCTAATAATTTCCACCTTAGTTCTCTTCCCCGCCTTGTCCCTCTTCCCTCTTTCTTTGTGTGCACTACTCTGGTTTGATAATGCTCCCCAGCTGGGTAGTAGCAATTGCACAGCTGGGGGATAAGAGGAGTTGAACAGAGAAGTAAAGAGACAGTATAATGAGAGAGATGAAGTAACCAGAAATGAGGTAGAATAGGTGTGATGGGGAGAGACATAAGGAAGAGACAGAAAGGTCAGATAGCCAGAAGAAAAGATACATAGGTAGAGAAAGAAGAAGAGGTAGGTAGATAATGAATGTAAGAGATATGGGTAATACTTTATTGTCATGGAAAAACATATGCAAACCTACAAGTGCACCTTCTTCTAAAGAGATTATGTATCAAACACCACACTGAATTCAGAAGAAGCAATAAACACTCACTGTTCTTAGAATCACGGTTCAAGTGACCTGCAGCTAACTAGTGATATTGATTAAAGTATTCCAATTGTGTAATAATCCCTTACAAGTCTTCACATGCCCCTCCATGTGTAAGACACATATTGTAGCACCAAATGTAAAGCATGTTCTGTGGGCCACATGCATGATAAGAAAACACAACCAACCAGAACAAATTGTGCAATACCAAATGGCCCTCCTCTTGCAGGCAGAATAGAGCCACTTGTTTGGTCATAACAGGACCTAAGCCCTTAAACAGATCTGAGGCAATTATCTTGCTGCAAAGCTCCTCTATGGATGGCAATAACCATGAAAAACATATAAAACAAACAAAAAGGACATGTAACCTCAAGATGCTGGAAGAGGCTATCCTGCTGCACAGAGAAAGAAGTATCAAGGCCCGTATTTATACTTTTTGACGCTAAACTGCGCTAACGCAGTTTAGCGTCAAAAAATTTTGCGCCGGCTAACGTCATTCTGAAGCGCCATGCGGGCGCCGTATTTTTGGAATGGCGTTAGCCGGCGCAAGCAGACCGGCGCTGCCTGGTGTGCGTGGAAAAAAACCACGTACACCAGGCAGCGCCGGCGTTGGGAAAAATGGCGCTAGGGCGTCTTAAAAATGGTGCAAGTCAGGTTGACGCAAAAAATCGCCTCCACCCGATTTGCGCCATTTTTAACGACGCCCAGACGCCATTTACATGACTCCTGTCTTAGTAAAGACAGGAGTCATGCCCCCTTGCCCAATGGCCATGCCCAGGGGACTTATGTCCCCTGGGCATGGTCATTGGGCATTGTGGCATGTAGGGGGGCACAAATCAGGCCCCCCATGCCAAAAAAAATATATAAAAAAAAAAAAATTATACTTACCTGAACTTACCTGAATGTCCCTGGGGTGGGTCCCTCCATCCTTGGGTGTCCTCCTGGGGTGGGCAAGGGTGGCAGGGGGGGTCCCTGGGGGCATGGGAGGGCAGCTGTGGGCTCATTTTGAGCCCACAGGTCCCTTAACGCCTGCCCTGACCCAGGCGTTAAAAAGAGGCGCAAATGCGGGTTTTTTTGACCCGACCACTCCCGGGCGTGATTTTTGCCCGGGAGTATAAATACGACGCATTTGCGTCGCAGACATTTTTTTGGACGGGAACGCCTACCTTGCATCTCATTAACGCAAGGAAGGCGTTCACGCAAAAAAATGACGCTCTTTACTCCTACTTTGGCGCTAGACGCGTCTAACGCCAAAGTATAAATATGGCGTTAGTTTTGCGCCGAATTTGCATCGAAAAAAACGATGCAAATTTGGCGCAAACGGAGTATAAATATGCCCCCAAGGCCCGTATTTATACTTTTTGACGCTAAACTGCGCTAACGCAGTTTAGCGTCAAAAATTTTTGCGCCGGCTAACGTCATTCTGAAGCGCCATGCGGGCGCCGTGTTTATTGAATGGTTTTAGCCGGCGCAAGCAGACCGGCGCTGCCTGGTGTGCGTGGAAAAAAAACACGTACACCAGGCATCGCCGGCGTTGGGAAAAATGGCGCTAGGGCGTCTTAAAAATGGTGCAAGTCAGGTTGATGCAAAAAATCGCCTCCACCCGATTTGTGCCATTTTTAACGACGCCCAGACGCCATTTACATGACTCCTGTCTTAGTAAAGACAGGAGTCATGCCCCCTTGCCCAATGGCCATGCCCAGGGGACTTATGTCCCCTGGGCATGGTCATTGGGCATTGTGGCATGTAGGGGGGCACAAATCAGGCCCCCCTATGCCAAAAAAAAATTATAAAAAAAAAAAAAATTATACTCACCTGAACTTACCTGAATGTCCCTGGGGTGGGTCCCTCCATCCTTGGGTGTCCTCCTGGGGTGGGCAAGGGTGGCAGGGGGGGTCCCTGGGGGCATGGGAGGGCAGCTGTGGGCTCATTTTGAGCCCACAGGTCCCTTAACGCCTGCCCTGACCCAGGCGTTAAAAAGAGGCGCAAATGCGGGGTTTTTTGACCCGACCACTCCCGGGCGTGATTTTTGCCCGGGAGTATAAATACGACGCATTTGCGTTGCAGAAATTTTTTGGACGGGAACGCCTACCTTGCATCTCATTAACGCAAGGAAGGCGTTCACGCAAAAAAATGACGCTCTTTACTCCTACTTTGGCGCTAGACGCGTCTAACGCCAAAGTATAAATATGGCGTTAGTTTTGCACCGAATTTGCGTCGAAAAAAACGACGCAAATTTGGCGCAAACGGAGTATAAATATGCCCCCAAGTTTGCTAATTTTGCTTGGGCCTCGAGCAGGGCATAGATTAGAATGAGGCTCAAACAATTCTCTTTTGAGAAAGCACATTAACAGAAAGTCTTAAACATATCCTGAAATCAACACATAGAGATGTTGGCACATTCTGGCCTGGAACCTAAAACAGAGTCAAGTCAGAATGACCTACAAACTACAACCAAAAACTAACCAAATGTTTTTGAATAATATTCCTGGCATTTGGAGAAATAAGTCCTTTGTCTGCATTTTGGATGAGGCCTTTAAAATACAGGGAGTGCAGAATTATTAGGCAAATGAGTATTTTGACCACATCATCCTCTTTATGCATGTTGTCTTACTCTAAGCTGTATAGGCTCGAAAGCCTACTACCAATTAAGCATATTAGGTGATGTGCATCTCTGTAATGAGAAGGGGTGTGGTCTAATGACATCAACACCCTATATCAGGTGTGCATAATTATTAGGCAACTTCCTTTCCTTTGGCAAAATGGGTCAAAAGAAGGACTTGACAGGCTCAGAAAAGTCAATAATAGTGAGATATCTTGCAGAGGGATGCAGCACTCTTAAAATTGCAAAGCTTCTGAAGCGTGATCATCGAACAATCAAGCGTTTCATTCAAAATAGTCAACAGGGTCGCAAGAAGCGTGTGGAAAAACCAAGGCGCAAAATAACTGCCCATGAACTGAGAAAAGTCAAGCGTGCAGCTGCCACGATGCCACTTGCCACCAGTTTGGCCATATTTCAGAGCTGCAACATCACTGGAGTGCCCAAAACACAAGGTGTGCAATACTCAGAGACATGGCCAAGGTAAGAAAGGCTGAAAGACGACCACCACTGAACAAGACACACAAGCTGAAACGTCAAGACTGGGCCAAGAAATATCTCAAGACTGATTTTTCTAAGGTTTTATGGACTGATGAAATGAGAGTGAGTCTTGATGGGCCAGATGGATGGGCCCGTGGCTGGATTGGTAAAGGGCAGAGAGCTCCAGTCCGACTCAGACGCCAGCAAGGTGGAGGTGGAGTACTGGTTTGGGCTGGTATCATCAAAGATGAGCTTGTGGGGCCTTTTCGGGTTGAGGATGGAGTCAAGCTCAACTCCCAGTCCTACTGCCAGTTCCTGGAAGACACCTTCTTCAAGCAGTGGTACAGGAAGAAATCTGCATCCTTCAAGAAAAACATGATTCTCATGCAGGACAATGCTTCATCACACGCGTCCAAGTACTCCACAGCGTGGCTGGCAAGAAAGGGTATAAAAGAAGGAAATCTAATGACATGGCCTCCTTGTTCACCTGATCTGAGCCCCATTGAGAACCTGTGGTCCATCATCAAATGTGAGATTTACAAGGAGGGAAAACAGTACACCTCTCTGAACAGTGTCTGGGAGGCTGTGGTTGCTGCTGCACGCAATGTTGATGGTGAACAGATCAAAACACTGACAGAATCCATGGATGGCAGGCTTTTGAGTGTCCTTGCAAAGAAAGGTGGCTATATTGGTCACTGATTTGTTTTTGTTTTGTTTTTGAATGTCAGAAATGTATATTTGTGAATGTTGAGATGTTATATTGGTTTCACTGGTAATAATAAATAATTGAAATGGGTATATATTTTTTTTTGTTAAGTTGCCTAATAATTATGCACAGTAATAGTCACCTGCACACACAGATATCCCCCTAACATAGCTAAAACTAAAAACAAACTACAAACTACTTCCAAAAATATTCAGCTTTGATATTAATGAGTTTTTTGGGTTCATTGAGAACATGGTTGTTGTTCAATAATAAAATTAATCCTCAAAAATACTACTTGCCTAATAATTCTGCACTCCCTGTAGAGCTAAAAGCTTGACTGTGACCCAAATGACTTAGTTTAATTTTGAAAAAAAAAATGGTTAAAAAATCCATTAAAATGTTCCGTCTTGCTTCATAGAAAAGGATCGGCTAGCAATACACTGCATTTCTGGGTCCCTTGGTTCTGGCAAGTCAGTAAAGCTTTGGGGCAGACCTACTGCACTGAGCCTAGTGCAAGTTGTCTGGATGTGGTGGGACTGCGATTGCAGAGCACTAGATGTGGCTTTGAGTACTGCTTTACTCAGCCTGCTTTGGTCAGCTCTTTGGAGAGTGGGGTGCCAAAAGGATTAGATGGCCCTCTTGAGTAGGAGCTTTGCCTTATGGTGCATCTGGATAGATTAACTAAAAGGTAAAGGCTGGGTGAACACTCTGTAGTTCTGTATGAGAGGTTTGGGACTGCCTTCTGCCTAAGACTCAGGAGTTGGACTTGACCACTGAAAGCCTAAGCATGGATTCCTTCCTCCTGGGAATGGAAGGAAAGGGATGAGGTCACTCAAAGCCTAAGCATGGATTCCTTCCACCTGGGAGGGAAAGGAAAAGGTTGGGCCTAAACAAATGAAGAAGTAAGCTGAAGCAGCAGCCTGTTGAAGCAGGTCTTCTGGGCACCTGGGGGCTGGGCAGTTCTTCGCTTTAACCTCCTGCTGCGACTTCTGGGAAAGATGGTCCTGGTGGTGGGTGTTGTAGATTCCAACCTGAGGTTGTCTGATGCAAAATGTAGGCCTGCTGCTTGAATGTCCCTCTCCTGACTAACATGGGTGTGGTAATCAGGAGGCGGGGTGGAAATCTATGCATTCTCACCCCCACTTCAATCCAGAAACTGCATCTTACTGGCTGACTGAGGAAGGGTGTGTGGTCAGAGCAGCGAGGTAGAAACCCATAGGCCTGCTGTTTTCCCACTCATGCAGGCAGTGAGGGAGGGATGTCGCCATATGGAGGTGAGGCAGGACATTTTTATATCCCTTTCTGTTGGGAAGGGAAAACCACGAACATCAGCCAAGAAGATTCCCGACTGCATGCTGAGGAGGGAGTCAGTGGAAAATATGAACACAACAAAATGTGGTTATCCTAGTGCAAGCTGATCCTCCCTGAGCCAATCAAGTCTCCATAACCACTCTATCTCAAATGAATTTAATTAGTTTTATAGCATCACTCATACCAGTGTAGGTAGGGTGTCAGAGCATAGAGATAATCAATCCCATGTGTGTAAATCAGTTAATAGGAAATGTTACATAAAACAGAGAACTACAAGGTATAGGAGTCAAAGGTCACCCATACTGGTATGCAGTATAGTTAATAGTGTTTGTTTTGGAGAAGCACAAACTCTGAATTAAAAATGTAACACCAGGGTTGTGGGTTCTCTTTAATAATAAGAATTGATTTCTACCCAAATGAACCCTTTTTGCAACATTAGGATAATGGAAGACTGGGGGAAAAATCATGACACTAATCTATATCTTGCTATTTGCATGCAGCTTTTAGATGACAGTTAATAGCTTACTGTTCTGTATTAGGATTGTTTTAACTAATAAACTGCAAGTAACAAAAGGATCTCTCCGACAAAAGCAGTAACACTCTGACCTTTTTAATTATATGCACTTTGCGATCTGCATGGTACACGTTCTTTGCAGCAGACATTTACATAGTCACCCTTTTATGATGTCAAAACTTCCACTAGATAGAGCTATGATCTCACTCCAGAAAGAACACTAATCATGCATCTTGACATTTTTATTGTTGCCTGAAATTTAACTGGAGGTAAGGAACCATGGCAGGAGGTGCTTTTGAAATCACGGTACACTGGCATCGCCCTACAGCCAGCCCTGTACAGAACAACATAGTGGCCCCTTCTTTTACTCAAGCCCGTTAGTGCCTCAGGGCAATGGCCTGGCAAGGGAGAGGATTAAGGCAAAACACAACTGCTGGGCCATCCATGTGGCAGGTGGGGGCTGAGGTGAAGATGGCTAATGGCCACAAAATCACCTGGCCCCCACTGCGAGGCTCCAGCATAAACCCATTTTCCCCGCCCACCATGGGGAATGTGCAGTGCCTTGGGGCAAGGTGGCAAGGAAAAGCATTGGTTCTGGGCTGTGTACGCCCTGGGGGCCAAGGTGAGAATGGCTCAATGCCAGAGCAGCACCTGGCCCCCAGGAAGGCAGAATCTTGCACATAATCAACCCCTCCACAGCCCACCATTGCCTCAGGGTGATTGCCTAGCAGGGGAGGGTGTCAAGGAGAGGCCACAGCCGCTGATCGACGACCGGCCACTTCACTCAGCACGAGGCTGCCTTGTTCCCCTGTCTAGTGCCCTCTGTGAGCTGGGAAGGAGAAAAACAAACCGGTCCACAAAGGGCACTGAGACACCGGCCCATCGGCCAATGCCAGAATGCCCGCTTTGCCAATCCGTCCCTGCTACAGCAGCACTAAGGAGATATGCAGCATGTAACTAGACACTAGCACTAAATTAGTTCACCTGACCCTGAAGTGTCCTCAGGGTGGCATGTAGCACATTAAAGACATTTGCATATTCTGGTACCAAACTAAGCATAGCAAGACAGGTAGCACACCACAAGACACTCTCCATATTTGTTAGCTCCTGAAGAAATATCAGAGAGGACAGCTGTATCAAATGCTGGAGACAGATCGAATAGCACTAAGGCTGCCCATTGCGCCTGGTCTACTTGCATTTGCAGGTCATCTACCGCTGTTACAAGGGCCATCTCTGTGCTGTAAAAAAGGTGAAACCCAGAGGGAGATGTCTGAATAGGCTGTTTTCAAGCAACCAGTCTGATAATAAAAGGTTGACATGTTTTTCCGCAAGTTTTCCAGCAAAAGACAGGAAGGAAATAGGTTGGTCGTTTGACAGCATATTAGGGTGCTGTAGCTTATTTTAGGAGCGGTACCTCCAAGGCGCCTTTCCACTCCACAGAAACAATCCCACTATTAAGAGAGATATTACAGCTGTCCAGCAGTGGTGGACCAAGGACCTTTACGGCTGCTTTCCACACGGAGGGTGGCAGAGGATCCAATAGGGATCCAGAATTTAGAGCTAATGAGAAAGATGTAAAATTAACAGATGTTAATGCTGCCTATTTTTCAAGACAATTTTTACAGCACAGCTCATCCCACTTAGAAGCCGTTCTCAGATCTTTCAACTTCAGCTGTGATAACGGAGGACCAATAACTGTCTCATCTAAGATGTTTGACACGTCTACCGGTTTTAGCGTTTGCAAGATGGTAGCAATTTTGTCATCAAAGAAATCCGACAGCCTGTCTGCAAGCCTCTGAGAGTTAGCCTTTTTATTCCTAACACTCTTTGGGGTGGGGAATTGGTAAATATTAGTGAACTTTTCCTTTGAGGAGTTTTCTGCATCCAGAACTATGGCCATAAAGAAGGCTACTTTAGCAGCAAATACCTGCCTTTTTTTACCATCAATGCCTCAGTTTGTCCCTTGCGATGCTGCAACAGTCCACCCTCCATTCAACATACCCCCCCACCCCAGAAATCAACATCAAGAATGGTACACAATGGCATATGTATGGGCGCTGCCTTTATAACGACTCTGCTAGGAGGCAAACTCCATGATACAGGGGAACAGTGGTTGTATCATTGTCTACATCCGGTGTGTGTGTGTGGTTGCTTCCCTTCAGCTTCCACAGTTTTCTTGCCTATCACATAGGTCTGGTATGGTCCCCAGTAGTTTTTAGGGCGACTCTGTGGAGGGGGTCAACTCATTATGGGGGTGATTCAGACCTTGGCGGACGGCGGAGGCCGTCCGCCAAGGTTCCACCGCAGAATGACCGCACCGCGGTCAAAAGACCGCGGCGGCCATTCAGACATTTCCGCTGGGCCGGCGGGCGCTCTCCAAAAGAGCGCCCGCCGGCCCAGCAGAAATGCCCCTGCAACGAGGACGCAGGCTCAGAATTGAGCCGGCGTAGTTGCAGGGGTGCGACGGGTGCAGTTGCACCCGTCGCGTATTTCAGTGTCTGCAAAGCAGACACTGAAATACTTTGCGGGGCCCTCTTACGGGGGCCCCTGCAGTGCCCATGCCATTGGCATGGGCACTGCAGGGGCCCCCAGGGGCCCCGCGGCACCCCCTACCGCCATCCTGTTCATGGCGGGTTTCCCGCCATGAACAGGATGGCGGTAGGGGGTGTCTGAATCCCCATGGCGGCGGAGCGCGCTCCGCCGCCATGGAGGATTCAATGGGGCAGCGGTAAACCGGCGGCAGACCGCCGGTTTACCCTTTCTGACCGCGGCTGAACCGCCGCGGTCAGAATGCCCTCGGGAGCACCGCCAGCCTGTTGGCGGTGCTCCTCCCGTGGTCGGTGACCCTGGCGGTCACCGACCGCCAGGGTCAGAATGACCCCCTATATGTATCAGTCTGGGTTTTACAAGTTGTCATATCTGCATGCCATTCTCTCACAGTGGGCAATGGCCCATAAGCCCATCGCATTGCCATCCTTTGCTTGGCCCATGGCCACCAGTTGCCTGACTCCTACCTCTACTCCTTTATCATAACCGAGCAGGGCCAGCAACGGCGTAGAAGTCAATCTAGTTCCAACAATGCACTCCACTTGCAGAAATACTGTTGACCAGAATCGGTGTACGCCAGCGCAGGTCCATGTCATTTGTAGAAAGCCAGCATCTCCCTCTCTGCAACTCGGGCAGTCAGCTCTGGCATGCAGTCCATATTTAAACAGTCTATGAGTAGTGTAGTATACTTGATTAAGGTATTTAGAATAGATCAATCTGTGTCTCACATTTAAGGATATAGAGCGTACAACTGAACAACAGGATTGCCATTGAGTGTTAGTCAAAGCGATGTCTAGGTCCCTTTGCCAGTCAAGTCTAGCTTTAGTTAGTCCAGGCCTGTGTGCTTCCTGTGCAAAGACATATAATTAAATTACCAATCTACCATGTGCTGTCTCTTGTATCAACCAGGAGAGTGCCTGCATCTCAGGGGGCTCTGGAATGTTGTCACCCACAAACTCGCACATAGTGTGCCTGGCCCTGAAGTAGTGGTATCTGATAAGTGGAGTCAGAACCACAGAGTGTTCCGCGTAGGAGTCCTAAGGTTGCACTGTGCCATCCTGAAAGAAGTCTCCCATAGTGACAATGCCTAGTTTGTGAAATGCATTTACCACGCCTCTGTCCTGATCTAATGGAAATCATGCACACCAGTATACCTGTGGTGAGTATAATAAGGAGAGAGTCTGACTAGTCATGAAGCCATGCAATGTGTATGTTGTGGTGTTCAAGGAATCAAAAGTGCCATAGTGCTGTTTGGGGGTTGTTACTAGGAGTCACCCATGTTGCTCCAAACTGGTCAGCTGGCAAGGAAATCTCAAGCCCCTTC
This sequence comes from Pleurodeles waltl, assembly GCF_031143425.1. Taxonomy (NCBI): domain Eukaryota; kingdom Metazoa; phylum Chordata; class Amphibia; order Caudata; family Salamandridae; genus Pleurodeles; species Pleurodeles waltl. The sequence goes on from NC_090443.1 coordinate 67,608,994, forward strand.
AGAAAAAGAAAAAGGAAATCGCACCCCATGCAACATACAGATTAATATAACAATAATCACAGCCCCCCCCCTTCCGGTCCCTGAAGCCAATACAGTGAAAGCGGCAAGACTGGACGGATTCCCCAGGGGACAGTTCTGTCTGTGAGTTTGGCACTCCAGCCCCCACCACCATTCTCAGGGGATCTTCCATGTGGGGCTGCTTGCATAGTAGAATGCATGAGGAGTAGCGAGGCAATCGACTTGCAGCAAACCACTAGGCGAACATTCTGATGTCTCCCTCACGAGGGAGTCGAGGCATGCGAGTTACGTTGACTACCAACTGCCACTCTGTGTTTCAGAAAGACCTGCAATTGTTTATAGTTGCTGAAGAGCAGTGGTTTCTCGTCGACCATTACACAGAGTTTGGCTGGGTAGAGCATACGGTATTCCAAATGAAGTTCCTGTAGGTGGCGCTTGGCTGGTAGGAACTATCTACTTTACTCTTGACCATGTTGGGTAAAGTCAGGATATAAGGAGATATCTGAGCCTTCATGTCTTAGGGTTTTAAGCTCATGTGCTTTCCTTAGGGCCGTGTCCTGATCTCTGTAATTTAAAAGTTTTGCTATAACTGGACGAGGCGGTGTCCCCAGGGGTGGCCGAGGTGCCAGCTATCAGTTTGCCCGCTTCGCCACAAACATGTCTGAGAAAGTTTTGCAGCCCAGTAGTGTAACGAGGAGTTGTTCAATATACAGTTCCATATTGTCAATGGCTGTTGATTCTGCAATGCCCTCCACACGTATGTTTTTCCTGTGGGAACGTGCCTCTATGTCCTCGACCTTGCCTTGTAACCCTACAAGCATCTTGCCCATCTTGGATTGTGTTGTAGTGATGGTAGTGTGGTCATCTTCCACCTCAGATATTTTGCACTCAGCTATATCAAGGCCCTCTGCATGCTTATCAAGACCCTCAGTCATCCTCTCCATCATAAAGGACAGTGAGTTAATTTTACCCTCTATAGTGGCTAAGCTTGTTACATAGCTGAGAGGATATGTTTCAAATGAGGCTCCACGCAAGTATCAGGGTCTCCCGAGGCAGCCCTCGCATCTTCGGTGTGCCTGTTTGTGGACCTGGGAGTTTTGCGCTATTCAAAATGTAACTTTGATTGTGTCTTATTTGCGTTATCCATCTTTGGTGTACAGGAGCCAGCTAGTGTCCGGTGGGTGATAAAAAGCACTGCTGTGTCAGTCTGTCGCAAAGTGGAGGGTAGTAGAATTATCCACCACCCAGAATCTGGGTAGTTCTGCACAAATTCAGAAAGGGGGGGGCTTTTCGTCACTAGTTCCTCAGGATGGTCTTCAGCGTTATGAACTGGCAGTCAGGTGAGTACGGGGCAACCTAATATAATGTAGCAGGAAACAGCCAGCTTGTATATGATCGCACCGGGGGGGCAGCAACAGCCAAGTCTCACTGAGAAAGTTTGTATGCACTTACTGCAACCGCTGCACCCAGGCCCTCGGCTCTTCTTACCAGCCATCGCATATGAGGCCAAGCTCTTCCCGGGCTCCCACCACCCCAAACAGCAATGCCGCAATCCAGTCAACCGGCAGTGGTCGCACACTAGCAGATCTCACCGTGCCAGTCGGTATGGGCGATCAGTCGATCCCAGTAGTGATTGAGGGTCTCTCCTTTAGAAGCTGCCTACCAGGGTTCTCCCACCACCCTTTTCCTCAGCCATCCATGCCAGGGCGCGCTAGGCAGCAGCTCCATCTCAGCCAACAGGCCTTGCACAGCTCCTGCCCAGCCACGTAAATCAAGTCAACAGGTAACCGTCTCCTGAAGGCAGTATCGGTACCAGGGCCAACTCGCGGTACTGCAGTATGGGATATACCTCGGACCCACAGGTCTTTGGCTACGCAGCAGCGACTGCAATCTCCACCTTTAGACCTTCACACTGTAGGATCGGCCCGTGCTCCTCATCCGGCAGTTCGACTTCACAAGGGCAACCTTTCTCCCTACTTGGGGCGTCAGGCGTAGTCTGTGCCCGGGTGTCAAAATTTGAAACGTTCTAGATATCTGGGGCTGTAGGATTGTTCAGAATTAAGCAGCAACCACAGGAGCGAGATTAGCATGCAGCCATTTTGCAGCCCGACAAGCTCTGCCCCCAAGTCTCTCCAGTTTCTTGCTGCCTAGTTTGGTTTACCTCAGGGACGATGAGTGCCAGGTGCCGATGTCATGAGACTTGTTTTCTTGAGCACTCTACGTGGCAGAATATCATCAAGTACAACCTCAACCCGGGTCAAAAGCCTGAGCAGCCCACGTCCGCTGAACCCGATCTCACAACTGTCTTTAGCCTTTGTATTAGGTCCAGGATGGCTAGTTTGTCCCACAGACACAACTTCTGATTCTTTTCTGGTAAACTAGCATGTGTCTTATGATTGAGAAACATATGTTATGTAGAGCCTGAAAGGAACCAGCTGATAGTCTGACCAGACTAAAGGGAAGGCATATTTGCCCTATATAAAACTTTCGGTTGCAAAGATCAAATCTAGTGTATACCCCTTAATGTATGGAGGGCCTGATGGCAACAACTTCAGACAACATGTAGCCTTGCCAGCAATGAACTTCTCAGACTACAAAGACGTTGGTGTGTTTTAGGGAGAGTAAAATTACTGGGTCTAAGAAGGGATCACAGAAGTGTTCCGAAGTCCCCAGTGGGGGATAAAGATCAGCCCACTTAGTGGGCAGTTTTCTGGGAAAATAAGTGAATCCTAAGGCTTCCACAGAAACTAACTCTGGAGTTTAAAGATCATTCGTATAAACATATGTCAAAAAATGACTGCCACTCCGGCGTCCTGGACGGGCTCAATGTATGTTATTAAAAATGGGTAGACACATTACGCTAAGATCTGGACCACACTGAGTCAACCAGGTTTCAGTGATGCATAATATATCAAAAGATCCCTCTCACAATAGGTCATGTGTCTCCGCGGCATGTTTAACTGCCGACCACAGCATTTAACAGGCCACATTCAATAGGTTTGACAGTAAGCCTTTCTCTCTCCAGTTTACAACTTATATTCATACCCTCCACCATTTTCTTCCCCTGTAGCTCCCTAGCACGTGCTTCCCAATATTTTGAGAGTTGCAAACTATCCGCCAGCATTGCATAACTTCACGTTTTGATTTCTAGGTTAGTCATGGAATGTGATTTCATCCTCTGGAGTTCTCAGAGAACCTCATTCAACACCACCGAGGACTCCGTCTACCTACAGCCCAGCCCAATCTCTAACATCCTTTTCCTTGTATAGCTGACCTTCACATCGGATCCCCACCCCTAAATGGCATAATGGGCAGCATGGCTAGTGCTGTGCACTACTGGTAGGCGGGTGGGCGCAGAAGGGCTTGCCTGCGGCCCTTACGCAACTGTGGAGTATGCAGCACATTCCAAAATACTGGGACCAGGTTGGTAAATTTGGCCCGAAGTTGCACATGAGATACATACAGATCATTCCAAGGCACTGGTCTCATGCATGTGGATCTGGCCCTGAAAACCCTAGAATGGACCACAGCATGTTACAAGATACGGGTGCGTTACATGTTTCTCTGGACATGGAGCAACCCTACAAAGCTATGTATCTCAGTGCAATACATCAGCACTGTATATGTCCACCTGGTCCTGAAGTAAGCATAGTAATGCGTGCAGCACATTATGAAAAGCTTGCACTAAGCATGCTTATCTGCCCCGGAAGACAACATAAGAATGCATATATCACATTTCAGTACTATGCATTTTCATGTGGCCCTGAAGCAGCCAGTGGGATGCATGACAGAGGTCATGAAAAGAAACAAGTACTATGCATGTTTATCTGGCCAGGAAACATCTTTGAGGAGCATGCAGAGTGTTGCATAGCACTAGCACCATGCATATTCATCTTGCCCCGAAGCATGCATGGGAAAGCATGCAGCAGGTTACAAGACAGTTTCATCGGCCTCTGGAGAAGTGAGGCTGTAGCAGATTCCAATATAGTGGTGCAATACATCTTCCTCTGGTCCCGAAGAACCCCAAGGAGGCATGTGGTGTGTTACACTACACGGGTAGCATGCATGATCACCTGTCCCGTCAGCAACCCTAAGGAGGCAAACAGCACCTTATAACGGACTTTTCTCTGACTCTGAAGAAATCTCAGTGAACATAAATCACATTCCGAAATTATGCCATCATGTGTGTTCATCTGGCCCTGAAGCAACCCTACTTAGGTCTGTAGCCCATTAAAGATGCTGACACAGGGCATGCAGCCCATCTCGTCGTGAAGCAAGAATGGAGAAGCATGCTGCATGTTCCAAAATGCTTGTACTGAACATATTCATCAGCCCCTGGAGAAATTTCAGGAGGGCATGCAGCACATTTCAGAACACTGGTATGGTACATATTTTTCTGGTATTCATGCACCCCGAAGGAAGGCATGCAGCTCATTAGAAGACACAGGTACCGACATGTTCATATGACCCTGAAGCAATGTAACAAAGACATGTAGAAACTTACATGACACAGGAACTGTACATCTTCGTCTGGCCCTGAAGCAATCCCAGGGAGCTCTGCAATACATTCCAAAACACTCGTACCATGATTATTTACCTAAACTGGAAGCAACCCTACATGCAGTGCTTTACATGTTACTGGTACTGTACATATTTGCCTGGCCTTGAAACGATCCAAGGGAGGCATGTAGCTTGTTACAAGATACTGACACTAAGGGGGTCATTACGACCTTGGCGGGCGGCATCAGCTGCCCGCCAAGATCTGACCGCTGTGCGGACGCCAGTGCAGCCGCACCCCCGCCGCGGCCATTTAAAGATCCCCGCTGGGCCGGCGGGCGGAAACCGGGGATCACAGCCACAACATAGGAGCCGGCTCCAAATGGAGCCGGCGGTGTTGCGGCCGTGCGAAGGGTGCAGTTGCACCCGTCGCGCTTTACACTGTCTGCGTAGCAGACAGTGAAAAGCTGCATGGGGCCCTGTCAGGGGCCCCACGACTCCCCGTTCCGCCAACCTTTTCCTGGCAGTGCAAACCGCCAGAAAAAGGCTGGCGGTCGGGGATTATCACCGCCGGGGCAAAAGTGGCGGAATACCGCCGGCCCCGGCGGTGCGACGCCGCGGTCGTAATACGCCTGGAAGCACAGCCAGCCTGTTGCCGGTGCTTCCGTCATTTTAGCCCTGGCGGTCTCGTACCGCCAGGGTCAAAATTACCCCCTAAATGTTCTTTTGACCCTAGAGCACGCATAGGAAGGTTCACATTGCATAACAAGACATTGGTGCTGTGCATGTTTGTTTGAACTTGAATCAACTCGAGGAGAGATGCAGAACTTTACAAGATACTGGTCCTGAAATGTTCAATTGATCTTAAAATAATCGTAGGGAGGCGTGTAGCTCATTACAAGATGCTGTCAGTATAAATGTCTCCTGGCACTAGAGCACGCATAGCGAAGCACATGGCACGTTACAAGATACTGCATGTGCTCTTGCTGAAGAGTAGTCATCAGACACTGGTAGCGTGCAGGATTATCTAGTCCTGATGTAGCATTACAGAAGTGCCTAATTAAAGTCATGTTTTGCGGTGATGGGTACTAGACCTCATTTAGAGAACCAAAAACTACCATCAAAAGACTCAGTGAGGCCAATAAGGGAAAGTATTTTCAGTTTTTTTACTAACTGACTCACTTGTGCACAACATTGTAACTAAGGGCCTGATTTAGATTTTAGCGGAGGGGAATGCTCAGTCACAAACGTGACGGATATCCTGTTCGAGGTATAATGATCCCATTATATCCTATGGAGATCGTAATATGGCGGACAGGATATTATTCCATCTGCCAACATCTAAATCACACCCTGTGGTGCTGGGAGGCTGAACCCTTCTTCCACCCTAGGAACTAAACTTCCCTGTCCCCGAGGAGAAGAGCTGCATGCATTGCCCTTCCTTCCCTTGGCAGCCAAAATGTATCTTCTTCCCTGTGCTGAATACAGGCTGTCCCCAATCCTTTTGCACTGTGCACACTGTGCATGTGCTGATGGGTTGTGGCTCCAAATCTTACACCAAACTTGCTGCCCTTCAGTTTGAAGATACCAGATACACTGGCTATCCTGTCCAAGATCTAGTATCAGGTTGTGGTGCAACATCAAGGACCAGGTCTGTTACCCTGTAATTTGCAGACCATGGCTTCCGAGGCAAGAGGCATTCTGCTTGAGGCCTAGCGCCTCTCACTGGTCTCTCGCCATCCTGCGGATAAATACTCCGCCCTTTCCTCCCTTGTTCCTCCATCTGAAGGAGTCACCCAAGGCTAGGCAGGCCAGAGCTTCACTCCAACTGGTTTTCCAGAGCAACAGCATCACCAGCCTCTCAGGAGATAGCTAAATGCTGAACCAACTCAAGTATGTGCTAGATCTGGCTCACACTATCTTTCTGGTCAGTTGAAGAAAGGAATGTGAGTGAAGTACGTGAAGCAACAGTAGGACCCATGTAATCAGCCAGTAGGTAGGCCAATATAAGTCTTGAGTGTGTGTTTATCAACTCGTAGGCGCACACGTGTGTGTATGTGACTGGATGTGTATGCCTTGGTGCATATGTGTAGGAGTGCGCTGGCACCTTGCCATGGCATGTTTATCGTAATTCTTGGAATAATGAGCAATCTAAGGGATAACAGTGTTAACACCAGACAAAAGTTTTCTTGTATATTGGCCTATTTCCATTTCATATTTGATCAGCTAGGCGTGATGGTGCCAAATGCAGGCCAACCGGCGGTAATACATAGGACTCTGTAGCATCCATGGTGTGTTTATGTTTAAGTTTTACTGTACAGTTAAATAAAACCTTTAAAAAAATACCACTCGTTACAATCATTTCAGCATAATCAATTTTAAAAATAACACTTTTTAGTAACATAATGTGTGCCACCGTATTGCGAAAAAGGTTAATTAAACCCTAAAGACAATAGAATGGAGATCATCAGTAGAAATCAAAACAGTTTGAAAACTGGCATAGGGAACAGTGGATAGCGCATTCAACTTGGCCTCTAGGCTCCGACGGAGAGAGATTAGAGCTTCCAGTACAGGGCGAGGTGTCTGTGTTGGTCAGGCGCATAGTAGCACCGGAAAATGTTTGTTGTTAATCAGTTCAGGATGGACACTTGTTGGCACTAAAATATGCCGTTGGGCGGGTTATAGCATTCCGCTGAGCTTTCATTTTGGCACCAGGGTGGGGATGAAGGAACGAAAAGGCGGGAGCAGCAACAGAATGGCCCCAGTGGCATCAAGCGTTAGATTGTTCATAAAATTCATTCTTAGGCTAAGGCGAAGGGAAAGTGCAAGGTGCAAAGGGCAAAGTGATTGTGGACACTGGAGTATACCGAAGGTGCTTCAGATGATTTTAGTAGCAGCTGTACAAAGGCCTGAGCGATTTTTTAAGTGACAGACTGTGTCCAGTACTAGTTTTGGTTTGTACCTTTTAATGTCAATTACACTATGTTTAAGTTGGTGGTTGCAACATATGCATATTCACCGACAGCCGTGTCAAGCAATAATGCCGGCGCGATCAAATGTGTTGTGGTACTACAGTCGTCTCTGAAGCCACATTGATTTCTAGGGATGATCTGCACTCCGTCTGCCCAGAATTTCAAGTGGTCAAGCAGAAGGCTAGCAAATATCTTACCATTATTATTGATGCGTGCTATGAGGCAATAATGGCTGAGGTTAGCTCTAGAGCCCCCCTTGAAGATCGGCTAAATGATCGATCCGCTCCAGGAGTCTCCAGGAGTCTGGGATACTGGTTGTTGCCAGGCAGAGCCAATATAGTAGTGACATAACAGGCTAAAACAAAGGGTCAGATGCAAAGAGAGCTGTTGACAGACCATTAGGGCCGGGAGTCCCATTTATCCTCATGCTCATCAGTTGAGTCTAATCTGTTCTACTGTCAAGCACGTTACACAAGTTGATGGAATTGCATTGAGAGCGTGTGCCTGTGGCAGAGTGAAGATGTCATTCCTTGTGTTTCCCCTAACGTCGGGTTGCACACACGGTTGTTAATGAAAAAACTGTAGGGCTTTATGGTTGTTTACGGTTGCAAAGTGTGCTGTTAAAAACTAAATCCATGTGGTTTCAGATCAATTTGCGTTTGTACTTTTCTCACCTCAGGTTATCATCTGCTTAACCACGAACCAAAGGTTTTGGTGTTCTTTCTTTTGCTTTCATGTAAAAGACAACCCCAGAACTCATCAGCCTTTTCCCTTTTGGACAACTGAATAAATCTTTAAAAGTTGGCCCTTATTGCTATTAGCTTCAGTTTTGCAGTTGGAGAGAAAGGATGGCGTAGAAGGTTGTGCAAGTTGTGATTCACTTTGCTCTTCAGAGCCTTCTGGTTGCTAGTCAGCTTGAGTCTTCCCGAAGGCTCGGATGTCTTAGTACGGGAGTTGTGCTTGGTCTGATAGTTCTGAAGTATGTAGTCCATAAGCAGTAGCCTTTGCTGGATTAAAGAATAGGTGCACCTGGCAATATCTTTGAATTGTGCTCTGATCATGAGGTCATCTTGGGTCCGATCTCTTTGGCCCTTTTCACCCACTTAAGATATTCAGTATGGGCCCCCCGAGCTGGTATGGGGGCAGCCTCCAGTTGGGATTAGTAGTATGCCAGAACAACTTGCTGCAGTCTGAAGTCACTTTTGGTGCTGTCTCCAAGGGATAAGTTGATGTTGGCCCTGAATACAGTGGCTGAGCACAGTGTAAAATTGATGTAGGAGATGGACTTTCCTGAGACTCGCTTCCAGCCTGGTGGTACATCCCTGCTCATTCGGCCATATAAGAGTGTCAGGCCCAGGATTTTACAGTCCGACATGAAGGTGCACGCCAGTTTACTCTTAAAGGTTTTCGTAAGCACCATTTACGGGGGAATTCTGTTCTAGAGCAGTGCCAAACAAGCTGCTGTTGAAGTCACCAGATAGCACAATGTTAACCAGTGGGAATTTTAGTTTTTTGCTCTGTTGTGATTGCAAACAGTCTATTCAATGTAACCCTCTTTTCTGATCTGGTGGGCTTTATATACACATTGATGATCAGTAGAGATTCCTTCTTGTTGCTGTGGAATGTGCGAAAGAGAATTGCTTGCCATATTTTCATCAGTGGAATATCCTCCGCCGCACCATGCAAAGATAACAAACAAAAGTCGTTAGGCCACCCATACGGTATCCATGACTACTGGCTTTGGTGGCTAACTTTTGAGATTCTATGTAGCCAATCAGGGGGACGGATATTTGGGCCCAGGTTTCCTGGAGGATGAGGATCTGAAAGTTATCCCAGAAAGTTAAAATATTGTCATCGTCGAGTTTTTGCGTGAGGCTGTTAATGTTCCATGAACATATTTTGATCTCTGTCACAGAGGCTTGCTTGACATCAAAGCTGTCATATATCTGTCAGCAGTTTTTCCTGCCAGAAGGGCAGATGGCAGCCTTTTCCAGTTGGTAAAATTATTATCTACATTTATAGGGCCCTGTGCTCCTTGTGCATTTTTTAAAACTGAGGATGTACGGGGTTTGATCTAGTGAGTAAGGACATTTGGGTATTCTATTGCTCTCGCCTTTTTTGGGGGGGAGATACCCCAACCTTCTAGAAGAGTTATCTTTCTAAAGACTGCTTCAACCCATGAAAGAAAGGCAATAACCAATGTGGGTTCTGAGCCCTGGGCACTGCAGCGCTCTTACATCAAGATTCTTTGTTGGATTAAGGCACTGACAGGGCTCTGCACCTGACAGTCCCACATCTGATGAGTTAAAAAGACCTCCGCATGCCTCCAGAACGGCCTGTGTGCTGGTAGAAATCCAGATTTGGTTGTGACCAGAGGTGTTATTCAATACCTTCCTTTGTTTTTAGGGAACGCAGGGGATGAATGCACCTGGGTTTGAACTATGCATGCAGATTGTGATGCACTGCCCCTACAGGTGTTACCCCCCCCTGCAGCGGGTCCTCAGAAGAGGAAGTATTGGTGGCTGGACTCTTTCCATGCTGAAGGTGTTTGTTTCTGGAAAAAGTTTGTAATTTGGTTTGGGGAATGCGTTGCAGCAGCTGCAATTGATTCCAGGTCTGAGTCGCTCTGAATTTTACAGCATTTGATACCTGTTGCGAGGATCCTGGACCTTTCTGACCTCAAAGAAATCAAAGGGTTAATGCAGTTAATGTGGAGGTTGTCGACTGTGAGGGAGGTTAACTTGCTGCCTGGTGCTTGGTGTCTAGTAGCGTTGATGCCTTTGCCTATATCTTGAATTACAGCAGGCAGACAGACAGCATTGTCCTTGGGCCTTGGTCCTGAAGCGCCAAGGTGCCGGTGCCAGTGGTCATAATCTTCCTCAGCCTCCTGGGCTGCTCTTGCTTTGCAGTTGTTTTGGTCTTAGTGAGTCGCGCAAGTCAAGGAATCATTGAAAGGTTGAAGGCTGTGGCGATGCAAACTGTAGTCCCTGCTGTGGTGTGCCAAGTTACACTGGGCTAGTTGGACTACTTAGGCTGGTTGTTGGGCTTACACTAGAGTCTTAATGCCTAAGACGTGCAGAGGCGAATGAGAGGTGAGTCAAGAGGGAGAAGCAGGAGCCGCAAGCCGCACCAGGGCCTGGCCTAGCTGCCTCTGCTGCACACATGCCTCCCTTTGGCATGGGCCTCCTAACAGGGTCTCACATCCCTTATAGTCCTGGACTCACCAGTATGACCAAAGTGCTGAAGAATGCATGGGGCTGGCACTGGCTCCCTGCAGAGACAGTTTGTGCTCCTGTGACTAGCCTATGCCGCTGCCACGCCATCTCTCTCCAGCCTCTCACTCCCCAGCCCAGCTGGCTGCAAAGGACCCTCCGCGGACAGCCAAAGGCGTGGGGCTGGCGGTGAGATGCAGCGGGATCCAAGTAGATCTCACGGGCAGGTGATAGGTAACGGGTGACAGATGGAGTTAGCCTAGGACTCAGGCCCTCATTACGACCCTCGCGGTCGGTGATAAAGTGGCAGTAATACCAACAGGCTGGCAGTAATAAATATGAAATTATGACCATGGCGGAAACCGCTCAGACAGACAGCCACTTTAACACACTGACCGCCAGGGCGAAACAAGCAAGCACCACAGCGGTAACCGCCTACAGCCAGGCGGAAGACAATGTTCCGCACACTGTATTATGAGACATCATTTCACCACCTTTTCCAGGGCGGTACCAACGACATCAAAAACCTGGCGGAAACAGAACACAGAAGGGAAAGGACTCACCTGTGGAGACTCAGTGAAGAACCACGCCACCATGGAGCCCGAGTTCCATGTGTTCCCCATGCTCTTCTACCTTCTGCCCCATTACGAACACCAAAGCTGGCGAAGACGACCACGGTGAGTACTGCCGCCTAGCACACGGGGAGAGGGAGGAAAAAGAGAGTGACACACACACGCAACACACACACACCCAAAACCATACACACAAACAGATGCAGTAACATTACATATTTACCCAGTACCCCTCAGGAATAATTCAAGAACAAAAGGAATTGATTAAAGTGAGTATAATAAGATAAAATAGTATAAAAATACGTGCATCCAAATAAAAAAGTATATACATATTTACAAATGTAGGGACACTGCCCAGTTCTCAATGTCCGTGGGCCACAGGGCCACATCACATAGTCCAAGGCCCCTCCTTACTCCTGCAACAACACAGAGAGAACACTGCAGGGACATCAGGTCGAAAATAGCCAGGCACCTCAGGAGGACGGGGAATTGGGGGGGGCACCTCAGCCGGAAGATGGTACAACGCCACTGGTTCTGGATGGGCCAACATGCCCTGTGTTTGATCCTGGGGAGTGCAAGACCACAGTCTCTCAAGTGGGTGACTTGCCCACTGCTTGATCCTGGGGAGTGCAAGGTCACAGTCTCTCAAGTGGGTGACTTCTTCCATTGGTTCTGGAGGGGGTATTGTGCCCAGTGAGTTTCATCCTGTGGAGGATGGGGTGAGTGGATGGCTTCTCCACTGGTTCTGGAGGGGGCATTGTGCCCAGTGAGCTTCATCCAGGGGAGGATGGGGTGAGTGGATGGCTTCTCCCGTGGTTCTGGTGGATGGCTTCTCCACTGGTTCTGGAGGGGGCATTGTGCCCAGTGAGCTTCATCCTGGGGAGGATGGGGTGAGTGGATGGCTTCTTCCACTGGTTCTGGAGGGGGCATTGAGCCCAGTGAGCTTCATCCTGGGGAGGGTGGGGTGAGTGGATGGCTTCTACACTGTTCTGGAGGGGACATCGTGCCCTGTGATGCAGATCTTGGGGAGTGCAAGATCACAGTCTCTCACCTGGGTGTCAGAGCCAGAGGATTTGCAGGGGCCGGGCCGCACAACAGCCCATGGACGCAGGACTACACACTGTCCGCCGGCGGAGACGGCTGCTCAGTGGTGGCAATGGTGCTGCTAATGGTGGAGCTGGCAGTGGTGGGGGGAGGCTCCAGCCCTTCCCCTGAAGCCTCAGACAACTGCCCACTGGGGTGCCGGTGCTGGTGGCGGTGCCGGCAGTGGTGGGGGGAGGCTCCAGCCCTTCCCCTGCAGCCTCGGACGGCTGCCCACTGGGGCTGCTGCTGCTGGCGGTGGTGCTGGTGGCGGTTCTGGCAGTGGTTGGGAGAGGCTCCAGCCCATCCCCTGCAGCCTCAGATGGCTGAACCACCATAGTTGGTGATGGGGGCTCCGACTGAGTCCCTGCACCAGGCCTCTTGTCCTTTCTGCCTGCTGGTGCAGGCCCCTTGCCCTTCCTGCCAGCAGCTGGGGGTGGCTCCTTGCTCCTTTTGGCAGCAGCTGGGGACTGCTCCTTGCCCTTCCTTTCAGCAGCCAGGGATTGCCCCTTGCCCTTCCTTTTAGCAGCTGGGGGTGCCTCCTTGCCCTTCCTTGCAACACTTGGTGCAGGCACCCTTTTGGTGTGGCTGCCTGGTGCCCGGGATCCTCTCCCACCTGGAGTAGCTGTGGACACTACTGTGCCCATGGACTGGGTGGCTGAGGTGCTTGCCTGGGTTTTGACCACCCTGGCCTGACATAAGGGACGGGGAGAGGGCTAGGGAAGAGGTCAATGTTTGCAAGGAAAAGCTTCTTAGGGACACTGGGGCAGGAAGAGGGAGATGGTTGGGAGTGGAGGGAGTGGTTGTAGAAGGTGTCAGTCTGTTGTTTTCGGGTGCAGGTGCATGGGCTGGATGCTGTTGTGAGGTGGATAGCTGTTGGGTGTCTGAGTGCTTGCGTTTGTGTACTTTGGGAGGAGGGGGCACAGACACAGTAGGAGAGGACACAGGGGACGTGTGCATGGAAGGGGGGGTGGTGACTGCCAGTGAGGGGCGTGTGCTGTTAGGTGTGCTGGTGATGGGGGTAGTGGATGAGGATGTAGTGCATGCAGGTGTGAGTGGAGACGAACCTGGGAGGGAGGTGGACGAGGAGGATGAGGGGGCCACAGTGGAGGCAGTGGATGTTGGTATGTCTGATTCTGGATGGTGTTTGTGTGAGTGCATGTGGGATGAAGTGTGGTGCCTATGTTTGCCTGTACCACTCTTTGTGTGTTGACCTGGGTGCATGCTGGTCTGACTGTGTGCTTGGGATGTTTTGGGGTTGAGGAAAATGGGACTGGGAAGAGGAAGTTGGAGGGGGGAGGATAGAAACAGGGACAATGGTTGACTGCCCAACAGAGATGAATCGCAGGAGGTCAATAGCCTCCTAACTCAGGACAGCAGGGCTAACTGGGGCATGTCCTGAGGTGCCTGGGGCGAAAAAGATGCCCACCCTCCTGGGTGAGCGGGCACAGGAAACCCACTGAGGAGCTGCTGGGAGGGCGGTGCTGGTACAGGGGGTGGCGGTTGTACCTGTAGCTGGGGTGGGCACAGAAGTGTCCGCCACCACCAGCAAGCTCCCATCGGAGGAGGTATCCGTGTCCGAACTTTCCCCTTCTATCTCCGCCGTGGTTCTCCCCTCACCCTCCGTCCCAGTAGTGCCCTCACCATCAGTAGATTTGGCCTCCTGGGTCCTGTGGGATGCAGCTCTCTCCGTCGCCGGTGCCTCTGCTCCTCCGCCAGATGATGCTAATGCACATAAGGATAGGGTGACAAAACAAAAAGGGGGGGAGACACAAAGGATAAACTTGGTCAATGGCGTCAACAACACCACCGTTGGCGTACACGACACACTCACACACAGGAAACAGCCCTACGCACTAGGAAATGCACTACCAGTCACAATGCTAGCCACCAGGCCATGGATAGGGACACCTAACGCCAATTGCAGCATACCTGAGACCCACAGAACCCTGCCCAGTAGTAGATGCCTACTAACTAGGTTGGAGTACTTTCATATCAGAACCCTGCCCAACAAGGGACCAACCCTGCAATACCAAACCTGGCCAAGGGGCACCCACAGGGCCCCCACCCCGCACCCGGATCCCACCCCACCAGCCGCAAGTTGTATATTGGGGCTCACCCCCTTGTGGCTGCTGTGATGCCCCCACGCGCCCATCCAGCTCCGGATAGGCCACCGTCAGTATGCAGGCCATCAGGGGGGTTCAGGGATCGACGGGTACCCCTTCCTCATTGGGAGGCCATCCCCTGCTGGGCCTCCACGGTCTTCCGTGCCCAGCGTCTCAGGTCCTCCCACTGTTTCCGACAGTGGGTGCTCTGCCTGCCGTAGACCCCCAGGGTCCGCACATCCTGGGCGATGGCACGCCATATACCCTTCTTTTGATGGGCGCTGACCTGCAGGGAAATGGACACAGGGAAAGGTATTAGTTCAACCGTCCTGCCTGTTACACTCATGGCCCACCATGCCCCTTCCCATCGCCATTAGCACAGACATGGCCCACCATACATGCTGCACGCTGCCAAGGGCCCATCTACCACCCACCCTCTACATGAGGCCTTCACACACAGCACTCCATGCATTCATGCACCATGCATTGTACTCACGGTGTACTCACCTGTTGGTCTGGAGGGCCATATAGCATTCGGTACTGGGGTAGAACCCCACCCACCAGTCGCTCCAACTCCGCCGAGGTGAAGGCAGGGGCCCTTTCCCCAGTCATGCGAGCCATGGTCAGTTCCAGACACAGGTCACAGCAGCACATGCAGTATAGGTCCTCTTCTATTGAAGGTCAGGTAGCAAGTGTGGAACTAGATAGAAAATGGCAGTGACGTCCACAGCGGTGCATCACCATTGGGCACTGTACCCCATAGGACCCAATGTTAACCAATGAGAAGTTGCACAGCGGTTTTCGACCGCCTCCCGCAACGGTGCACAACGTCAGCTGAATTACCTAATTTCCACCTGTCCCTCCATACAGGACAGGCGGACGCCATTTCAAGGGTGGGCAGGCCATGGATCCTAACTGAGTCACAGAACACGAATACACCATTTGGATATCTCCAACAAAATACTGTTACAATCACAACATGCATTGAATTGTAGTGGTTGGAATTAAGAGATAATGACCAGCTGCTCACTCTTTTACCCCATAGTTTGCAACCGCTGCAGATGAATAGGAGATGGAGACATCCCCCGTGTACAGTCCCCTGGTGGACTTGGCAACAATAGAGGACAGGCACATTATCCTCACCTATAGACTTGACAGGGCCACAATCACAGAGCTGTGTGCCCAATTGGAGCCTGACATAATCTCTGCTATCCGTCACCCCACCGGGATCCCCCCTCTTGTGCAAGTGCTGTCAGTGCTCCATTTCCTGGTAACTGGGTCATTCTAAGTGACAATGGGCTTGGCAGCAGGAATGTCTCAGCCAATGTTCTCAATAGTGCTGACCAGAGTATTGTCTACCCTGATTAAACATGTGCAGCTACATCGTTTTCCCCTCGGTGGAGGATTTGGCCACAGTGAAAGTTTCTATGCAATGGGACATATCCCCAACATAATTGGGGCTATTAATGGAACACATATTGCATTTGTCCCACCCGGCTAAATGAACAGGTGTTCAGAAATCGAAAGAGCTTTCACTCAATGAATGTGCAGATGGTGGGTTTGGCGGACCAGTACATCTCCCACGTCAATACAAAGTATCCTGGGTCTGTGTATGATGCCTTTATCCTGAGGAATATCAGCATCCCAAATGTGATGGCTCAACTCCAGAGGCACAGGTTGTGGCTAATAGGTCAGCCCTGGTTCCCACCAAGTATATGTTGGTGTATGGGTATGGTGTGGGCCCTAAGGGTTATTGTGTTGCTAACAGTTGTCCCTCTATAGTTGCAGGTGACTCTGGTTACCCCAACATCTCATGGCTACAGACCCCTGTGAGGAATCCCAGGCCAAGGGCAGAGGTACGTTACAATGAGGTACATGGGCGTACAAGAAGAATTATAGAGAGGACCTTTGGCCTCCTGTAGGCCAGGTTTCGTTGCATCCATCTAACAGGTGGATCCCTGTGCTACTCACCCAAGAAGGTCTGCCACATCATCGTGGCATGCTGTATGTTGCACAACCTTGCCTTGCGTCACCAGGTGCCTTTTCTGCAGGAGGAGGAGGCTGGAGATGGCCGTGTGGCAGCAGTGGACCCTGTAGGCAGTGCAGATGAGGAGGCAGAGGATTAGGATGAGGACAATAGAAGTGCAATCATTCGTCAATACTTCCAATGACACACAGGTAAGACAGTGTAACTTCACATTTAATTGACAGTTTTGTGTTTGACATTGTCACTGGCAGGCTGCTTTTCCAACTTCTAAGGCCACTCACTGTACCCTGTGGCATCTCTATTTGCAGATATTTGTGCCCCATTATCGCTCCTGGTGTGTTGACTGCAGCCAACTATGGTCTTTCCTATGTATACATTACTGTACAGTTGAATTGCAATGTTTAAACCTGGATAAACAAGTACATACTTAAATCATTTGACATACTCCATACTTGTGTTGATGATGGAGGAAAGTCCACAATAGAATCCGATCTATTTGTATCACAGGTGCATTGTCCGAGGGGGCATAGGAAGGGGAGCAATGGCAGTTCAAGGTGGATAGGGTGACAGAGTGGGACACAAGGGTGACAATCAGGAGAGTCTTATTTCCTGGCGGGGTCTTGGCAGTAGTCTCTGTCTTCTGCCTGGATCACAGGGAACATTTGCGAGGTGGTTCTCCTTCTGCAGGGGGAGGGGTGCTGGTGGCCTGTTGGTCCTGTGGCGGGGCCTCCTGTCCACTAGCGGCAGCAGAGGTGGATGGCTGTTCGTCGGTTTGGCTAGTGTCCGGGGACTGGTGGTGTGCCACTGCCTCCCTCATAGTGTTGGCCATGTCTGCCAGCACCCCTGCAATGGAGACCAGGGTGGTGTTGATGTCCTTCAAGTCCTCCCTGGTCCCCAGGTACTGTCCCTCCTGCAGCCGCATGTTCTTCTGCAACTTGTCCAGTTTCTGGCCCAGCGTATCCTGGGAATGTTGGTATGCTCCGAGGATGGAGGTAAGTGCCTCCTGGAGAGTGGGTTCCCTGGGCCTGTCCTCCACCTGTTGCACAGCAGTCCTCCCAGCTTCCCTGTTGTCCTGTGCCTCTGTCCCCTGAACCATGTGCCCACTGACCCCAGGTCCCTGATCGTCCTGTGTTTGTGGGGTGGCCTGGGGTCCCTGTAGTGGTGGACACACTGTTGATTGACGTGTACTGGAGACAGAGGTATGGCCCGCTGGGTGGGTGCTGTGGTGGTGTTTCCTGAGGAGGGAGGCTCTGTGGTGGTGTGTGACTGTACATGGATACCCGACTGTCTAGTGATCCCTGATGGGCCAGGTTGGTCATCCAGATCCAGGCGACCAGAGCTGCTGTCAACACTGTGGGCCTCTTCTGGGGGGGGGGGGAGGGGGACTGGATGTTGCTGGCACCTCTTCTCCGGTGACAGTGGCTGGGGTACCTGTGGAGATGTAAATGCAGTGTTATTGTCTCTGCGTGTGACATATTGTGCATGGGTGTGTTGCCCTCTATGGTTGCTGTTGCCCTGGCAGATTTGCCTTTGTGTGAGTTGCTATTTGGTGGGCTAAGTGATTCTCTCCAGTGTGCATGCAGTGGTGATAGGTGTCCATGCAGGTCTTTGAGGGGTGTCCATGCACTGGTGTTGCACAAAGGGCTTGGTATTGGGATGTGTTGGTTGTGATGGTGGGGTATGTGGGAGGTGGTGAAGTGATGGGAGTGAGGGTAAGGGTGGGGGTTTGCGATGGCATGCAGGTTGGGGGGTGATAGTAATAGAGATTTGACTTACGAGAGTCCAGTCCTCCTCCTACTCTTGCCAGGCCCTTAGGATGCATGATTGCCAAGACTTGCTCCTCCCATGTTGTTAGTTGTGAGGGAGGAGGTGGGGGTCCACCGTCAGTCCTCTGTACAGCTAGTTGGTGTTGTGCTGTCACGGAATGCACCTTCCCCGGTAGGTCGTTCCACCTCTTCCTGATGTCATCCCTTGTTCTGGGGTACTTCCTAGCAATGGATGTCTGCTGCACCTGTGATCCAAATAGCTGTGGCTCTACCCCGATGATTTCCTCCACCATGACCCTTAACTCCTCCTCTGAGAACCTGGGGTGTCATTGTGGTGCCATGGGTGTAGTGTGAGTGGTGTGGGTGAGGGTGTTTGGGGTGATGTGTTAGGGTGTGTGATGTAAGGTGCGTGGATGGCGTATAGATGATGGTGTTATGAGGCTCTGGTTGTGTGGGTGCTCTTGCTGTATCTCTCTCTTGTGGCAGTTCTTTCTAGTCGTAAAAGGATGTGGATAGTGTGGGTGTGTGTTTTATAGTGGTGTGGGTGTGGTGTGTGTATGGGTGTCAGGTGTGTGTAGTTTGAATTGTCCAATGTGGTGTCGTTTTGTTTGAGTGTGTGTATTTTGAGCGCAGCGGTATGTACCGCCAATGGTTTACTGCCATTGAATGTCAGCCGCGGTGATTCGTGGGTCATAATGTTGTGGGTGTTGTTCTGTTGGCGTAATGGTGTGGGTTTGGATACCGCCAGTTTATCACTAACCTTTGTGCTGGCAGACTTGTGTGTGTGGCTGGACAGTGACAGATTGGTATGTGTGTGTCATAATATGCTTGGCGGTTATCCACCGCGGCAGCGTTATGTTGGCGGCAGTCGGCATGGCGATAAGTGGCATTTACCGCCAATGTCATAATGAGGGTCCCAGTCTTGGGCTCAGGCATAATCTCAGGCTCTTCCACTCCTGCATGGGCTCAGGCTCTCCCGCTCACCAGCGGGCTGCCGCTGCTGCGTCCTCCATCCATGGTTTGTTGTTCCAGCAGACTAACTCTGGCAAAATGCTCACCTTTGCATACTGTGTTAATTTGTAACATGTTAGGTGCATTCATGGCATGGTAGTGCCCACCCCCAACAAAATAGATGCCCTGGAATACTGGAGGTAATTCTTGGCATAATGTGGGCAGCCATGGTATGATGATTCAAACACTTTGTGCTGTGTAACCTGGCATAATGATTATAATGCTTGGCTTGATGGTGGGTTTGTTATAAACTTGCCTGCAGAATAACAGAGGTAATTTCTGGTGACTGTAAACCTCCATAATGATGCCCATCCTTCGTATACTGTTGGGCATCACATAATGCTAGTAAATCTTGACACACTGTAGGCATCAGTACATGAGATGGTGTTACCTGGGCTTGAAAGGCAAAAACTACCAATGTGTTAGTAGTACATGTGAGTACTTGATGAAAATGATAATTGATGTTTGGGCAGAAAACACATATTTCATAAAAATGAAAAGCTGGTATTTCAGGAAAAAAACTTTTTTACCATGAAAATGATAAACATGTCTCTGAGGATTTCAGTTTATTTTTCCAGTTGGACAAGCATATATTTAGTACTAAAATGTGTGCATTTTCTATAAACTGAAAACCTGATGATTGGTTACAAAATGAGATTTCCAAGTATATGTTTAAATCAAATATCTGAGCGATAAACACTACTGATGTCTGAAACCCTAATCTGCAAGATCAACGTCTGATATCTGAATCTACAACGCCTCAGTAACCTGAGCAACATTTATTGAAATAACCTATAAAATCAGCCAGGTTCTTCTGTACTGCCTGAGACTGCAAAAATTTTATAATTTATTTTTTTTACCTGCACCTTCCAAAGGAATTCTCAGTCATAACATATGACAAACACTACTTGGAAGGATTAGGACGGGGAAATTAAAGCAGGTGCAATGTAGACAGTTAGCTAAATTTTATGAAAATATAATAATCCTAGAAAACCATGGGTATCAGCACCACAGGCACCCTGGGTATATCTGTAAAGTAACAAACAACGGTGGCTCCACTTGAAAGAACTGCATTATTTCCATAAATAACCAAGCATCCTTTGAAGAAATCTAGATAAGGTAGAATGAATGTATAGTTTTTAGACAGAAATGCAGAGGACAAAAAATCTCAGTCATCGGTTGAATCAACATAACAGTATAATTTTTTATACAATGTGAAAAGTGCTGTTTTAATGCAGTGGGTACAAGCACACAATGTGAGTGGCATAGAAGTACATTTGAAACTGTAAACCCCTGCTAAAGAGACAGGTTATGGGAAAGCACTATGCGACAGAAGAACAGTGAGGTTTGCAAAAGGAGCCTCAAATGCTCATTATACCACGTGTGATAAGTTGATGGTGTTACAACCCTGGCTAGTTACTCTGTCGGTCATCATCAGGACAAGATGTTCCTTACAAATTGTCTCTGAGAATACTGGTGGTGGAAGGACCCAATTAAAAGTCCCTTCTGCCAAGGATACTGACATTCTGGAAATGCTCAGTAGTTGTAGAGAATTAAAACCCAAACACCCCTAGACAGATTCCCCAGACCACTGTGTGCATATCAAAACAGAAAATCCATATAATTGGCAAAGACCTCACAAATGAACAGAACTTTTACACACCACACCAGCATGCACCCTAGAAACACACAGCTAAATCTACCATGAACACCCTCAAATACACAGCATCACATCATAAGACACTGATCTGGATTGTGATGCATGTATAACAAGCATTATCAAAGCCTACAGATCTCACCTTTGTGACATATTGACTTTGCCAATTGTTTTAGCTGCTCTGCACAGCATCTGTGATACATCTGCATGGCTAAAGTTAAAAAACAAAAAAAAGCCGTTGAGGAGGCCGCTCACGTCATTTTACAGGCGCATGCACCATGCATATCCAAGGTCGATCGGTAACTAGAAGAAAAGAAAATGTGCAAAAGCAGATTTTTTTAAGTGACCAGGTGGCGGGAGTGGAAGCCACAGTGTGGATGGTGGGAGGCGAATGGGGAAGCAACACAGGGAACATTGGTGTAGGTGAATGCCAAAGCAACACAGAGGGGACGCAAAAGCAATGGGGTAGGGCTGGCATGAAAGCAACACGTGGTTGGGAGAAAACAATATGGAAGGCACAGGTGGGAGAAAGCAATGGGGAGAAGCACATGTGCAAACAAAAGAGGGAGGCGTAGTGGAAAAGGAGTCGGGCAACAAAAAGCAACTTTGAGTGCAAGGGGAAAGATGTATATGATGGAGATGGCTCAAAAACGAACACAATTTAACAAAATGCTTCCCTCAAAAGAACAATGCTCCATGGGAGGAACAAACATTCCACTGACAAGCTGGGATACGAATAGGAAGCAGGAAAATGGGAATAACAAGGAAAGCCAACCAATGATAAGCAATGGGCGGACTCCAAGCGCCTCTATTTTCTTGGCAATTCACAACATGGCTTGCAACCGACAGCACATGCACAGTCTAATAGGCTAGACCTAAAAGCACTAAATAATGGCTAAGCAAAAGACATTTGATCACCCACAATCAAGAGAAAAAATACATGTTCATCTGCACATCCGACTGCTGACACTGCCAGGTTGCCGCCAGGCTGGAGGTGCCGGCGGCCTTAATCCTCTAGGACAGCGCTGCTTGCAATGCTGCACTGTGGATTACAAATCCCCTTTCTGCTAGCCTTTGCATGGTGGTAGCCCCGCCATGCAAAGGCTGGCGGAAAAGGGGTGCCGGGGGCCCCTGCACTGCCCATGCACTTGCCCTGGGCAGTGGAGGGGCCCCTATGCACAGCCCCGTCGCGCATTTCACTACCCAAATAACGAGCAGTGAAAAGCGCGATGGGTGCTGTTACACCTGACGCACTGCCACACTGTCGCCGGCTCAATTATGAGCCGGCATCAATGTTAAGGCCCTGTTCCCCGCTGGGCCGGCGGGCGGAAATGCTGTGTCTGCCCACCGGCCCAGCAGGCAACTCTTAATAGGGCCAGCCGGCGGAAGACCAGCATGGCGGTCTTCGGTATGAATGAGTGTGTCCGCCCGCCAAACTCATAATGAAGGCCTATGTGTGGTTCTTCCAGTCCAACTTTCCTCTATGCATGTTCATTATTTCCTCGTATCAACCTTACAGAGGCCTATAAACATCATGTGACATTACTATCGTACATGTTCATAAAGCATCAAAGCAACCACAGGGAAACCCTGCACTGTGTTACAAGTCATTGGTACAATTCACGTTCATGGGCCCCATAGCAACCCTAGGGAAGCCCGCTGTGTGTTATAACACAATTGTACTGTAATGTCAAATAGACTCTAGAGCAATCTTATGAATCACGCAGCACTTTACAAGTGACTGGTACTGTACGTGTTCTTAAGATCCCGAAGTAATCTTGACGAGGCAACAGGAATGTTTCACGAATCAGGCAACTTCACTTGCCCCAGGGCATGAACCAACATTAGCATGACATACAAGATTTTTCAAGACATTAGTACGGCTCTGAAGCAACTAGATGGAGGCAAGAAGTAATGCATAATTTGTGCCAGTGGTTGCTGGTGGTGGGTGCTGAGATTCACTTTTGGGAGCTAGGACTTATTTTTAATCATCAGACTTTGACTCAGAGAAAGTGACTTAAAAGCAGAAAAGGGAGAAAGAAGAATGAAAAAAAGATTAAAGAACAATAACAAAGGAAGAGATTGGGGGAGGAAAAGAACCTCCCAGAGGGCAGTATAGAAGCATGAATGTAGGGTGGTTGAGAGTGAATCAAAAATAGGCAGCTTTGGTATTTGGCTACACCGGTATTCAACAGTGCCTGGATTGGCTCCTAAGAAAACCCAGTGGCATGGCTTAGTCAGTGAGATTTGGGGGGTTGCATCTCAAATTTCCCAACTAAAAAAGCAGTGGGCTACAGGGCTAGTGGGTGAGATGGCCAAGGTTCAGGATTGACTGTTACACTGAGGAGCAAGTACAGTCCTGAATTTCATTAAGGTGGCCTCTGAGACTGATCTAGAGTTTGGAGTACATGGTACTCTTTCACAGCTGCCAGGCATACACTGCCAGGTATACGCTGGTGGCGGCGAGGGGCAGCAGAAAAAGAAAATGGCCCCCGCTCCGTGGGACATAACTACCATGATGTGAAAGTCATTAGTTATGTTTTTTTTAAAACACAAACTCCCCCTTTAGTAGTTTGTTTTTGAAAAATAAAAAAAACTTTGGAAAAGTTTCATGGGCGGTCATCATGTTTTATGGAGCCGCCTGTCTAACTTTTCCTACATTGACAGGAACCGCCAATGGTGATTCCTGCCAATGTATATAGATGACCGTGGGGATGGCAGACATCTATAAATTTTGTGGATGGAGTAAAAGCAGCATGGCTGACGTAAACTCCTTCGCCACCCTGTCTTCCTTTATTCCGTCCAACAAGCCCTAAATGAGGCCCTTTGTCTAAAGTTGGATAGTGGTTAAAAAACGATGATTAGCATATCTACCGCAAGGGGCTGCCATTGGGTAGCCTATTTGCCAGCACTTGTCCCGTCACCTTTTAGGTGTCTGACTGCCAATAGTATGACTGGAAACCTCATACTGGCACAGCTTTCCAGGTCTACTTCTGCCAAAGTTTGTGAATTTCAAAAAGTAGTAACTGTAAAACATTCAAGGAGTACTTCTATAGGTGCAGAGTTACTACTTTTCTGGTAAACCGGTCACTAAACGATGCAGAAAAACCAACACGGACATAGCAGACCCAACTCTGGGCCACAGACCCAAATTCCAGGAGAAAATGCATGTATTTGGAAGGTGTCACACCCCAAACACTCCCATTGGGTGTTGCCTCTCAGAAACCCTTTGAACACTATGCTTCAAGAATGAACTGGCATGCAGTATGATTCAAGAAACTAGCATGAAACGGGTTCTTTGTGTCCTTGCATGTTGCAAAGCATGCAACGTGGTACAGACATAGTACATTATAGCAGTACTACATAGCTGTCACGTTTCACATTTCCATGCGTGACTAGCTTGTCCAGTCCAGGTAATTCATTTGTATTCTCGGACTTTTAGGCCTAGTTTTATAATAGGATAAACAAGACTACAAGGCCTAGAATACAAAGAAAAACTAGGCCTGGAGCAGAAAAATCAGGGATAGATCCGAAAAGCTTGGCAAGGCGGGTACTAGAAATGTTCCTCGCGCCCCCGAAGCCCATCCTAGGGAGATATTCACATGTTACGAGGCACAAGTACTAGGCTACAGGATACTCTGCAGCAGCTTCCTCTAACAATTCCTAATTATGGCGCCGTTCAATGAGGCTTCTAACAACAAAGACCCGGCCTCACGCAATAGCAGTGGGGAGGTAATACGGCTCGCCCGTTGCTGGTGAAGAGGGGGGGGGGCGGATACGGCTTTATCCAACAAGTCGTCTGCGACGGATCAGCGCATCAGACAACACAGGAAGAAGGCGCCTCCGAGGCCGCAGGACTCTTTTACACGAGAGAGAATATCGACACGGATGCTGGTGGGCCGGTTCCCCGGGTGGCGGCCGCTCTCAAAAGCTCACTTCCAGCACTGCAGGCGTCTTTAAGGAAATCGAACCATGTTCTCTGACGTCGTCCTCTCGCGCCACCCGACTTCCAAAGCCTGGACCTGTGTGGAGAGGGGCACGTGACTTCAGGCACGTCACCCTGTCTTCAGCTCGAAATGGACATGGGCGCTGTTCGAGAACCATTTAAGTCTGTGCATCTCACTGGTTAGGAGATATCGTAGTATAAGGAGCTTTCTGAACCCTGGACCTAAATCCTCGTTTCTACTGTAAACTAGTGGGCCCCCTCTTTTTAGTGTTTTTAGAGGCTTTCTCTTCCCAAGCACGTTAACTGTGATTGTTACAAGATAGAGACACCTAAACTATTACCCCTGGGCAGTGCTTGAAATGGAAAATTAGAAGTGCAGGTACTCTTTACCAGAGTACCTGCTTATTTCTGAGAAGTGACGGTACTCTCCAATTAAAAGTATTATGTTTTGCTTGAGAAGTGCAGGTCTCTCCCTCTAAAAACAAAAAAGTGCCGGTACTCCGTACTGGACAGTACCGGCCCATTTAAAGCACTGCCCCTGGGGACCAATTTATGCTCATTAGCAGCACACGCAACAGTACATTTAGGGAGCAGTACCATCTCTAACTAGTAGCCTTCCAACTGTGTGGCCCTATCAGTCATGACCAGACTCCCAGAGGACCTGTGAACTGGACACAGAAATTTACAGATTGAAAACCAATTCCAGGTCACTTGAGATCCTGCACCTTTGGCTGCTGTGAATCCCACTCACTTTGGGTGATGGATTTGGGGTTTTATTTGCATTTTGTAGATACTCACCGCGGCTCAACCCCACAGAGTTGTGCCTCGTTGCACATAAGGCCGCTAAAAAATAGGACTAGTCATGTCCACAAAATTGTCTGGTGACAGCAGCGCTATTAAGCCAGACCATAAAACCCAAGATCTGCATAAGACCTAATACATTCTAGCATTTTTGTGAAACCTTTGCCCACTGAAAAACCCTGCAAAAGTAACAGAATTGACACTGGAAGCTTTTCTAAAATAACTATGAATGCCCAAGTGCTAAAAATTACTTGGGGGCAAAGCCCCTACCCCCAAAGATTCTAGAACCTCATTGTTTGTTTTATCACGTTAACTGCCCTACATTTCCACTATGGAAGTTAGGTACTATTGTTTGTAACGACATTGGCCCCTGAAAGGATAATGAGTTTATTGAGTATGTGTGCCACAACGTATCTCGGTTCTAAACCTTCTACCATCTCGTGGAATAAGCCTTGATCGATTGACCTAGCTGCCCCTGTAGAGAGCCAAATAAATAACTTGGTAACTTAGTTGGAGGGCAGTAGACCTTGAGGCCCTGTGACACCACAGGTGCTACCCATTTACCACCCACAGGCACTGTGTTGTTGAATACGCCTGGGCACTATACGCTCATCTGTCTCCCACACTTCTGTACCTCTGGTTTAATTTCTGGCTTACAGATTTTGGGTTTTCCCACACATCTTCAGGATAGTCTGAGTGATATGCACCTAACCCTGCACTCCTGTGCTTTCTTTCTAGACTCCAGACACTATGCACTTAGCCCCTGTAAACCTGTGCAACCTCTGCTTTCACTTGTGTTCTCAAGTTACTGTGCACTTAGCCTGCCGACCCCCTACTAGTACACGCATTTCTGATTTAGCTTCTGACCCATGTGCGTTGTGTTGGTATGAAAAGTGACGTGTGAGGTTCTGAGGGAAACAAAAATGTAAAGGCTGGACTGCTTGAAATAATCTCAGCTATCTGTAATTACTCTGGCTGCATTCCAGTCCATCTTTTTTTCCCACCTTGCCACCTCAGACAAGAACCAGCAAAATGCAAATCAGCCCTGGTCCTGCACCAATAAGAGCACTTGTGCCTGAACTTCCAGGTCCCTTCTGTCCAGAACAGAAGCAACACCAGACAGGTTTCAGTCATTTTGGGTGTCTTCAGTAAGTTGCAGCTTGGTTCCAGTGACAGAGTAAACACTGAACCCATTTCTGAAGCTACCCATCACATTTGGGACGTAGCACTGAGGAAAACAAAAAAGTAATGGGTGGAAGGCTTGAATTAATCGCAGTCACTGGTAAATTACTTAGGGCCGGATTCCAGACCATCCAGTTCTAGGAACCAGCCATATGCAAATCATCCCTGGTCTTGCTCCAGTAGAAACTGTCCAACCCGAACTGCCAGGCCAGGTCCTCTTTGAATCAGAATACAAGCAACCCCAGTCAGGTTTCGGCCTATTTGGGCTTTTTAGTAGGTGAGTGGACTGGGATGTGGGCCAGTGTAATTAACAGTGGCAGAGACAAATTCAAGCATTTCACTTATCACTATTATGTATTCATTAATGCAATAACATAAGTGTGATGGGTATGCCCAGACCTGTGTCCTGTGTTTGCTGTAGCACTGTATCCAGTCTGGGGTTGCTTGTGGTCTGGTACTCTCCCATTATATGTATTGTAACAGTGTTAAGGTGTGCAGTGTGAGTAATCCGACCCTGAGGTGCTTTAATTACCACTTGAAGACATCTGTAATTGACGCGCTGACTGCCCAGTAGTGTTTCCCCAATCATTGACATTAAAAAAGGACTACCGTGTTTTGGAACAGGGAGGCGGGACCACGGATGGAGAAAACCAATTGGAGGAACCCAGGGGAGACAAAAAGGAAGCTGTCATCAGACGGGACAGAGAGGAAGGAGAGAACGAGAGTCCGGGAGGAGAAGAAAGCCACCCTCTTGAGGGAGAACTTTTGAACACCGCTGCCTCCATTGAAGACTTCGCAGACCCGAAGGAAGTCTCTGAGCTGTGGAGCGGTGGACTCCCACGGAGGAAGCTGAAGAGCTGCAGGTGGTGTAGCAGGTGAGTGTGAAGATGTGGTGTGCAGGGGAGGGAACAGCACAAGTGAGGGTGCGTTTTTTATGTGGGGTTGTTGGTCTTGGACATCAGCGGTGGGACCGCATGAGACCATCGTGAAAAACTCTGCATATTGGGCATACCCTTATTATTGGTTCCATGTTTGCTTGGATTATTAAAGCCATCGATATGTAGGGCATATTTTTCCCTGTCTTCTCTGTTCAACCCAGGTTGCTGGTGAAAAGCTTTCTGGTAATGAACCAGCACCAAAGCGCGTTAAACCGGACGTCTCTTTGAGAATTAATATAGATAACCCAGGTGACGTTTTAACCAGGTGTCAAACCCCTGCATGTCCTAGACTACTAATCAACTGAGATATTCTTCGTTAATCCATGAGGAAACCCCCATATCTGGGCACAGATATCACTGTATCATTCAAGTACATGTTCCTCTCACTTTAGGAATGCAGAACCAGGCACAGAGGAAAAGGCACACAAGGAGATGGTGAAGGTGAACCATACTTAAGAATTCCTTTGTACTTGAATGGCAGCGAGTCAGGAGAGCCTTGAGAAGGTCATGGAAAAATTCCTTAGCACTGCTGCAGAGGATAGAGAGACACTCTACAACGCCCTGACAAATCAAGCTCAATCTCCGTTATGGATAAACTAGCTGATGTCCTGGGACAACAGAGAGGACACACTGCCTTGCCCTCAGTGGTGTTACAGAAATATGTCAGAGGGGAAGATCCCAATTATTTCTTAAACAACTTTGAGAGGATGGCGCAGGCCTCAGCATGGCCTCCTGATAGATGGGGACAGTATCTAGGCCCCTTACTGTCAGGCGATCTCCAGTCTGCATACCAAGCTTTAAATCCACAAGGGACTACTCCATATGGTGACATAAAAAAGTATTTTGGAATGCTTGGGAGTGGAGGATGAGAGCTATAGGATCACGTTATGCCAAATCAAAGAGGCACCCCAGGAAACACCTTATGCCCTGTATTATTGTGTTAAAAACATGACAGGCAGATGGCTCAAACCTCTAATGGCTTCCAAAGAAGAGATCCTCAAAAAATATATTTGGAGCAATATCTCACCTCCCTTCATCCCCCTGTACAGAAGTGGGTGCACCAGTCTACCCAATTAAAAGTGGAAAGGGCAGTAGAGATTGCAAATGCTTTTAGTCGAGCTCAGGAGCTACAGAAGGGGCGAGAAGGCACTAATTGGAGGCATCCATTAACAGGAACCCTAAGACCCCCTAAAAAAAACCGAGCAAAAAACCTAAGACAGTGACTTTACTTCCAGGCCCAATACATATACCTACCCCTCAGGGTAGTCAGTGTTTTTAGTGTTGGGCTTTCGGCCATATAGACTGGCTCTGCCCACAGAAGGAAGAGTCAATGGAAATAGGGATGGTTAGGATCCTGTATTTCACTTCCTCTGAAGCTAAACCTCCCTACCACTGTCATTTGTCTATAAATGGAGAACCTGTCACCACCCTTGTCCATACAGGATGTCTACAAAGCGTAATGCGACCTCAGGTACTTTCAGGGGGGTGACTCACACTAATGGAACAGTAAATATCCCATGTGTTCATGAGGACTACAAGAGATATCCTATGACCAAAGTACAGATCCAGCTTCACACTGACCCTGTAGTTCCTCTCGAGTGGGACTGATACCAGAACTACCAGAACCATTGATCGTGGGGAAGGACTATCCTTATCTTGAAATGTTCGTCCAAGAAACCTGGAAGGAAGGGGACACCTGGTGGAGAACCACTCCCTTATCCCAGGCAGAAGATCTTGAATGGGCCTCCCTAAAATAGCCAGAAAAGTAGCAGACAAAGAAGTGAGGAAAAGAAAGCAACCCACAACATGTTCCTCATAATTACTGATGAATTTATTTGGGACACAGATCAGAACTTCAGGGCTGCCCAGCAAGAAGTTCCCACCTTCCAGGAAGCTTGGAACGTTGCTTCTGAACAAATTGATCCCAACCACGTAGGTCCATGTTTTTTTTTTTTTTATAAAGGAAGGATTGCTATATTGAAAGGGTGGGACAGCTGAACCATAACAACTGTTAGCACCCACACCTTTCAGTGAAAAGGTCATGTTCTTAGCACATAGACATCTGCTAGGGGGCATTTCAGTACTGAAAAACTGAGTGATCTATTCTAGAGCGTTTTTATTGGCCAGGAATATACCAACAAGTAAAGAAATACTGTAGAGAGTGCCCCATATGTCAGAAAAACAGTAGAAGTCTTCCACATAAAGTTTTCCTCATGCCCTTACCTGTAATAGAAGAACCCTTCATGAGAATAAATATGGACCTTATAGGGCCTCTTCTCCCCTTTGGCAGCGGCTACCGTTATGTCCTGGTTCTTGTGGACTATGCTACATGATTCCCCGAGGCAGTGGCATTAAGACAACCTAACATTACGGACCTAGGAAAGCTATGATCCATATATTTTCGAGAGTGGGGCTCCCGAAGGGGATTCTAACAGACCAGGGAACTCCTTTTGTTTGTAAGCTTATGCAACAGGTATGTCGACAATTGAGAATTAAACAAATCAGTACCACCATGTACCACCCACAAATGGACGGACTGGTTGCGAGATATAGCGCCACCCTAAAGAGCACCTTAAGAAAACTGCTGGACCTTGAAACAAGGAGGTGGTAGACATGTTACCCTTAGCCTTGTTTGTCATCATATGTAGTGTACAAAAGAGCACAGGGTATTCTATATTTGAGCTTCTTTATGGCCAGCAACCACACTCCCTCTTCGATATGGCTAAGGTAGGATGGGAACAATAAAAAAGGATGAGACCAAACCCCTACTTGAGTGCGTAACCAATCTGAAAACCCATCTTGGTCAGATTAAGAGCATTGTTAGGTCAAATTTGGAACAGGCACAGAGCTCACAAAAAACTACTATGGCAAGAAAACAAGGAAAGGTCCTATAATGTGGGGTACTCAGTGCTCTTAATGATGGCCTCATCAGACCATAAACTATTGGGTCAATGGCAGGGCCCCTATGTGATCACAGAAAAAGTAACACCTGTTACTTACCATATTGAAATAGATGGGAACAAAAAGACGTCACAAATCTATCACATCAACTTTTTTAAAAATTGGAAGGTCCTGTACCGGTCCTGATGGGTGTCTCAAGAGAAGAATCCCCTTTGTTTGTACAGAGTATAGATTTTAATCTCCCCCCAAAACTGAAACAGGAATTAACCTGCCGACTCCATAACTGTCAGAAAGTGTTCTCTCTTTTGCCCGGTAAGACAGACCTGTTAGAGCACCCAATAAATACAATTCCAGAGAAAAAGGTTTGTCTGTGGCTCTACTGTATACCCGAAGCCAGGAGAGACACCATAGAGAAAGAGGTGGTGCAGATGTTACAAATGGGTGTCATCGAACCCTCCATTAGTGAATGGAACTCTCCAATTGTATTAATATCCAAACTTGATGGATCAGTCTGATTTAGTATCAATATTAGTACCCAAGCCTGATGGATCAGTCCTATTTTGTATTAAATTTAGGGAAGTGAATGCAATTTTGCAATTTAATACATATCCACTTCCTAGAGAAGGTGAAATGATCAGTACCTTGGATCTTTGTAAAGGGTTTTGGCAAGTGCCCCGTACGACACAGGCCCTCATTACAACATTGGTGGTAAAAGCCGCTTACAGCCGTGCAGAAGACCACCAACACACCGCCGCGGCAGCGGAATTCCGCCACGGTCATTATGACCCACAGCTCGGAATCCGCCAAAATTGAGACACCCACACAAGTCCGCCACACCAAAGGTCAGTAATAAACTGGCGATAACAAAACCTCCACCGTCACGCCAACAGAAATACGCCCACACTATCACGACCCACGAATCCACGCAGTGGTCTTTCAACCGCGGTATTCCATTGGCGGTACACACCGTCGCGCTCAAAATACACACACATATACAAAACACTACTACATTGGACAATTCCAAATACACACACCTGATACACATACACACAACACTCCCACACACCCAATACAATATAAAACACACACCCACATCACCAACAAACCCCTACGACCACAATTGAGAAAGAAAACCAGAGAGAGACACTACAATCTACAACTAAGCATCCACAGGCACACAATACCATCACCCACATAACATCCACGCACCTCACACAACACACCACTAAATATCACCCCACATATCACAACACACACCACCCCACACATCACCCACACCACCCCATGGCACGGCAAAGACACCCCAGGTTCTCTGAGGAGGAGCTCAGGGTCATGGTGGAGAAAATCATCCGGGTAGAGCCACAGCTATTCGGATCACAGGTGCAGCACAACTCCATAGCTAGGAAGATGGAGCTATGGCGAAGAATAGTGGACAGGGTCAACGCAGTGGGACAGCACTCAAGAAATAGGGATGACATAAGGAAGAGGTGGAACGACCTACCTAAGGTGCGTTCAGTGGTCTCAAGACACCACCTTGCGGTTCAGAGGACTGGCGGTGGACCCCCACCTCCTCCCTCACAACTAACAACATGGGAAGAGCAAGTCTTAGCTATTCTGTATCCTGAGGGCCTCAAAGGAGTAGCTGGAGGAATGGACTCTGGTAAGTCAAATCTTAACTACTATATCCCCCACCCTACCTGCATGCCATCACATACCCCCCACCCTCGCCCTCACCCCATCACTCCTACTTCTCACAAATGATCCAATATCACAAACCACACATCCCAACACCAAGCCCTGCATGCAAAAACAAAGCATGGACACCCATCACCAATGCATGGCCACTGCACATACCCATACACTTCCCTAAACCATCATCACACAAGGTCCCACACAGGAATGCAAGCACTGGGGTACACGGTCACCCACCCATTGCACACAATGGTACACCCAGATGCAATAATCATGCTTTTACACCCCTGCAGGACCCCTACCCAACGTCACCGAACAGCAAGGTCCACACATGTCCACACCACCAACAGAAGAGGTCCACAGTGATGACAGCAGCTCTATCCAACTGGATCTAGACAACCAGCCCGGCCCATCTGGGACCTCGGGACAGTCGGTTCCCCTCACACTGGCACAGGCCACTACAGAGCTTGCCCCCTCTGGAAACACCAGCACAGCACCCACCCAGCGGGCCCATACCTCTGTCCCCAGGACACGTCAATCAGCAGTGTGTCTACCACTACAGGGAACCCAGGCTAACCCACCACCCCAACAACAACAGGGACCTGGGGGCAGTGGCAGTGGGCACACCGTTCAGGGGACAGAGGCCCAGGGAAACAGGGGAACTGGGAGGGCTGCTGTGCGACAGGGGAAGGACAGGCCCAGGGAACCCACACTCCACGAGGCCCTCTCCAACATCATGGGAGCGTACCATCATTCCCAGGAGACGATGGCAACGGTACTGGCCAAGTTTCAGGAGACCCAGCGGCTGCAGGAAGAACAGTATTTGGGCTTCAGGGAGGAACTCAGATCCATCAATTCCACCCTGGGCACCATCGTAGGGGTGCTGAAGGAAGTCCTCAACACCAGGAGGGACACTGTGGCACAAGAAGGGGCCCCTGACACTAGCCTGGACGATGAACTGCCCACCACCTCCGCCGGCGCTAGAGGACAGGAGGCACCGCCACAGGACCACCACACCAGCACCCCGCCCCCTGCAGAGGGAGAACCACCCCGCAAACGGTCCCTGAGATCCAGGACAAAGACAGAGAACGATGCCAAGACCCCTGCCAAGAAATGAGACCGCCCTGAATGTTATCTTTTTGTCCCACCTTGTCACCCTGTCCATCCTCAAACTGCCCCAGCTCCACTTCCTATGCCCCTTTGGACAATGCACCTGTGAGACTAATAGACTGGACTCTGCCGTGGACATTCCTCCACCATCACCCCTCACCATTTTACAACCCCCTCTAATATTGAGCACTTAAATAAACACCCTTAAAGCACAAAACAATCTGGAGTCTGTCTGTGATTTTGAAATAGTGTATTAGCAATTACAGTGACAAAATGCTCTTTCAACTGTAATGTCAACATACCTATGTCACACAGCTCTTGTCCATGAGGAAACAAAGCAGATGTCACACAGTGGGACCCACATCTGTGAAATCATAAGGGAAAGTGACAACTCAGTGACCATACACTGGGTGAAAAGGACAGACAGTAGAGAGGTAGTAGTGTTAAAGAACATGTAGTAGGCAGGGTTGTCTTCTTATATAATCACTGAAGGTGTGGGGTAGTAGGAACTAAAAAGGGGGGATGCTGTGTTGTCACACAGGAGTCAAGGGGAGTTTCCTTTACGGACTAGGTGGTCTCACACACATAATAGTGTCTTGCTTCATCATATGACCACCTAGCCCCACCCAAGTAAGATGATACTACTTGGGCGGACTCAACCTCTTGGTTAAAAGAACCAGAGGGAGTGCTGAAATTAAACTGACTGGATAGTTACAGTGATCCAGATAGGGTGAGTAATAAAATTACCGAGCAAGTCACCGAAAACTATTCCTAATTTTAATGGTGGTGTATGCTGGTAAGACTAAAAAATCTATATGGGGGAAGAGAGGCTCGTTAGAGAATAATGTCTCTAGGAGTCTAAAAAGAAGTACATAGGACCAACATGTTTCTGCCCTCACTGTGTGCTGGGAAGTCAGGGGCATTCGTCAGGGTCGGAGCACATGTAGTCAGTGGGGTGCTCAAAGAGAATGGTGTGGCCTACCTGAACAGGTAGTTCACGGTGGGGTAGGCCTGTGGTAGATGATAATTAGATCACAGTTATTCAAGGTGGAATAAGTGGGCACTGCACACAACACAGCAATTGGTGAGGAATAAAATAAGATAAGGTAAAAAACACTCACACACGCATGCAAATGTGACTTACCCCGGGCAGAGGGGCGGTATGCCTCAGGTCTGGCTGATGCCGGGGGGGGTTTTCCCTTGTAGTCACACTCTGAGGGGGTCAACAGTTTAGCGTGGGGTCAACAGTAAAAAAGGAGACGAAAAGTAGGGGCGCAACGTATGCAGAGGGGAGACTAGAGACCAGGGGGATTAATGAGGGGAGGGGATAAAAAGAGCGAAGGAGAGAAGGAAGGGAGGAGGGACTAATAGAAAAAAAGAGAGAGAGAGGGGGAAAAAAGGGGTGGAAAAAAGGAAGAAAATGGAGGCAGAACATGAAAAAAAAGGGGAAAGGTGTCAGAGAAGAAAAGAAAGAAAACGCCAGGTCATAGAGACTGTCCAAAGAAAGATCAGAGCGTGGAAGAGAGCAAGGGAAAGGGAGAGAATTCCAAGGGGCCAGGGAGGCCATCACTTACCACTCCAAAGGGAATACCATGGGGGGTACCTACATGCCGGAGCCAGGCCGCTCTGCTACCGGCTAGTAAGCAAAGTGAGTCTTTATGGTGGCTTGCAGCCAATCGGTCTGGTGCTCCTGGCGTGGGGGCGGGGCCCGGACGGGATCAAGTATGCCGGGCAAAGCCAGGTGAGCCCGGTTTGAAAGTATTGGTGTGCCACGCCCATATGATTGGCCGCGCCCTCTCGGGGGCTGTGCCGTGTCATGGGCCTGGGGGCCAGCAGGGCCGTGGTGAAGCGTTGTGGTCCGCGGGACCTCTGGGAACCGGGGTCCCGTGGGAAAGTCCACGGAACGTAGGCATAGTTGTATCCCTGTCGTGGCGCGGCTGGCGCACACGGGGGTGGAATCCGCAGTGACGCGGCGCGTATCGCGCGACGCGTCACTGAAAGCAGGGGCCGCTGGGAGAGCGAGTCCCAGAACGGCGGACTGGTAGTCCAAGCTGAAAAGGAAGAAAAAGAAACGAAAGGGAGCAGGGGGAGGGGAGAACGGGGGGGGGGGGCGGGGGGGTGGAAAAAGGTAATTGATAGGCAGGGGAAAGGGGGGAAGGAAGAGCTAAGTGGGGGGGCAAAGAGGAAGTGAGGAAGAAATAGAGACAGCAAGGAGGAAATGAAGAAAAAGGAAACCAATGGAATGGATAATGAGGAGACGAGCCCAGTCGGGGGAGAAAAAAGAAGAGATGGATAGTCACGAAGAGGGGGCAGGGGAGGTTGGGGGGGCGGGGTCGGGGGGGGGGAAAGGGAAGGCAAAAAAAGGGGGAGAGAGCTACAAAGGGGAAAAGAAGGGGAGAGAAAGGAAAGGACAGTAAAGAAACAGAGGGGAAATCAGGAAATTGATAACAAAGATAAAAAAGAGGAGGGGGGGCGGAAAGCCAAGTGTGGGGGAAAAAAACAAGGTGAGGAAGAAAGAGCAAAAGATAGAGAGAGAAAAAGGGAGACGCAGTTGAACACACAGAAGGTGGAGGAATCGGGGGGGAAAAAACAGGTGAAAGAGAGGAAAAAAGAAAAAAAGGGGGGGGAAAAAAAAGCAGGAGGTGTAGGGAGGGGGAGTGATGATGGTGTAACTGATATGGGGTCTAGGGGTTTACTCAAGTATGTGGAATTGCTCCACATGGTCATGGTAGCAGGGTCCCACAGTGGGGCTTTTAAAGGTTCAATGAAACAAAAGGGGGGTTCAATGAAAAAAAGGGGGGGTCCTTAGAAAAATACAGGGGTCCTTAGAAAAATACTCAAATACAGTTGCAAAGTATAAATGGATTAACATTAAAAGTTAAAAAAGGAAGATTTTTGGTACAGGAAAGATATCATGTTGGTATCAACTAATCAGCCTAAGGCTGACCATTGGATGTTGTCATTCAGTCCTAGGGTGTCAGTCCGCAGTCTCCAGATCCATCTCTGTTCATATAGCAGGAGCTTGTGTTTGGCATTGGTTGTAGTGGGTTTAAGTTGGTCCAGTATCACCCACTGCATGTGGTCAGGATGGTGATTGCTGGAGATGTAGTGCTCGGTGAGTCTTGTGGCGTCTCTTTTACATCGGATGGTGCTTCTATGCTCACAAATGCGTGTACCCACTCTTCTTGTCGTCATCCCGATATATTTCTTGTCACAAGGGCATGTGATCATGTACACCACGTTTTTGCTGTTGCAGTTAGTAAGTTGTCTGAGTTCCCAAGGTGTTTGTAATCCCAAGTCAAGTGTAAGGGTTTTTTTGGTAAAGACACAGACACTGCAATTCCCACAAGGGTAGTGTCCTTGAGGAGGGGGAAGGTCCCAAAGGGTTTTTTGTTTGCTTGTGGTAGGGTTTGCCCGTGGGCGGGTGTGTACAATCATATCCCGAATGCTTCTGGCCTTTCTGTAGGCGTTCATTGGGGTCTCAAAAGGGAGACCCCCAGAGGTAAGGATTCTCCAGTCTTCACTGATAATCTTCTTAATCATGTTAGATGCTGGGTTGAACGTTGTCACACAGATCAATTGGTTCCCCTTGTTGGTTCTATTGCTAGGGTGCAGTAGAGTCTCTCTTGGGCTCACGCGGGCCCGTTTCTCGGCTCTCCTTAGTAGGTGATCCGGGTATCCTCGTGCTCGAAGTTTGCCAGTAAGTTGTTGGGCATGCTTTTTGTAATCCGTTATTTCGGTACAATTTCGTCGTAGGCGAAGGTATTGACCCACTGGGAGATTTTCCTTGAGGGAACGAGGATGGAAGCTCTGAAACTGAAGGAGAGTGTTGCGGTCAGTGGGTTTGTAATATACTTCTGTTATAAGGCAACCATTTCTTTCAGTTATTAATAGGTCAAGGAAGGAGACTGCCGGGCTGCCTAGTGTGGCTGTGAATTTTAGAAAGGGATTCAAGGTGTTTAACCAAGTGGTGAAGCTTGTTGCTTCTTCCCTTGTGCCTCTCCAGATGATCAGGATGTCATCGATGTATCTTTTCCATAACCTGATTTGGTTAACATATGGATTCTCTTCAGTGAGGACCATTTCTTTCTCGAAATGATCCATGTATAGGCATGCCAGGCTGGGAGCAAAGGTGCTCCCCATCGAGGTCCCTTGGATCTGTAAGAAGAAATTTTTGTCAAACTGAAAGAAATTCCTAGTGAGAGCCAGGTGGGCTAGGTCCAGGATGAATTCTGGGGGGGTCATGTAGTCCCAGGTGCCTTTGTTTAGTAGGTCACTGACCACTTCTAGGGTTGCCTCTTGTGGAATGTTCGTATATAATGACTCCACATCCAGTGTCATGAGCTGTTCTTTGTCTTTATCAAATTCTAGGTTGTTTATAAGAGAGAGCACATCTGTTGTGTCTTTCAGGTATGTAGGGATTTGTTTCACGAGTGGTTGAAGGAACCAATCGCAAAATTGTGACAATGGTTCCAGCATAGAACCGATCCCTGAGACTATTGGTCTCCCAGGGGGCGGGTGCTTATTCTTATGGATCTTGGGCAGAATATAAAAATACGGAGTTTTTGGGTCGGGTTGATTAAGGAAGGAGGCCTCATGTTTAGTAATCCAACCGTTATTCATACCCTTGTCAATGAGGAAGATGATCTCTTCCCTGACCTCTTCTGTTGGGTCCCGTGCCAGTTTTTTGTAATGATGATCATTGTTTAATAGGCGTAAGCATTCGGTATTGTACATCACCGTGGGCATTATCACTATAGCCCCGCCCTTGTCGGCTGGTTTGATGGTGATGGACGAATCATTACTAAGATCGTGGAGAGCTGTTAGTTCATCGGTACTGATGTTGTGGAAAGTCTCTCTCTGTGTATTCTGTAAAGCATCGATCCTTCTGCTCACTGATTTCTCAAATGCTAGGACTTCAGGTGGCATGAGGTGGGAGGTGGGAGTGAACTTGGATTTGGGGCGTAGCCCAGTGTTCTTTTCGCATTGTGTGTTAGATTCGGGGTTCTGGAGAAAGAAGGTTTTCAATCTGATCTTCCGAAAGAACTCTGCTAGTTCTATCCTTAGTTTAAAGACGTCGAGTTTCGGGGTGGGGACAAAGCCCAGACCTTTCTCTAAGGCTTGGAGCTCGTTATTATTTAGTACTCTGGAGCTTAAATTGACAACTGTAGTGGACCCCTTATTTACGTTCTGCTTGTGCTGGGGAGTTCGTCGTCTGTTGGTACCTCCTTTAAATTCCAACTGACTCCCTTCTTCCGGCCCCTTCCCCGTCCAGGGCCTCGCCCAAAAAAAGGAACATTGGGGTAGGCCCAGGTCGTTTGTGGCTGGGGATACAGTGGGGCTTGAAAATGGTTTGGTTGCCCATAGGGGGAATGCCATGCCCAGGGGGGCATGTTGAGCAACGGGGGCGGGGGGCCTGTAAATGGTGTATGCCAATTATTTCGATTATTGCCCCTCCTACCCCGTCTTGGTCGTGTCGGTTGTGTCCGGCCGGTGTCAGAATCTGAACTAGAGTAACCCCCGGAGGAGGTATCGGAGGGCAAAGAGGATTGGGCTGCAAAATCTTCCCTCGAGTAAGGGTGTACTCTCTCTAGGGAAAACCTGTCCAGGTCTTTCTGGAATTTAGCAATTTTACGGTGAGTCAAGTAATCTTTGAACTCCCCGATAGTCTTATTTGTCTCTTCTAGTTTTTTCTTGAATGCTGCAACTGTCAGTCCGGTTTTTAGGTTACTTTCTGCCGTTTTAATTTGGATGACCAGGGCATCTGATAGTCTGGTGGCTGTCTTGATGATTAGGATTAGCCAATCACGTGTACACTTCCAGGCTATTAGTGACCAGTCTTTTCTAAATTCTTTATCTTCTAAGAAGATCCGGGGTTCTGTAGTGATAATTAGACCATTTGGTGCTGCATTTTTTCTTAGATATTCTGTAAGGACAGCCCCGTGTAGTATTGTTTTTACTTGTGTTCTTTTTAATTCAATCAGAGTGTCCCAATCCCCTAGCTGGGCTATTGTTTTGGAAAGTGAAGAGTCTCCTAAAAGTGAAGGTGCCGCGAGGATGGCCTGGAGCTCGTCCTCGCTAAAGGCAAGCCCTTCCGCCATAGTCGGGAAGGGGAATAAAACTTCTTTAGAAAAAATATATATATACTTCTGTGCATGTGTCACAGGTTTAGAACATTCAAGACTCTCACAGCTGGCTGCTGTGCTAACTACAAATACACAAAAAGAGAGTACTGGGAGAATAGCTGGCCCACACCGTCTCCCTAGAAGAAGCTATATAATCACTGAAGGTGTGGGGTAGTAGGAACTAAAAAGGGGGGATGCTGTGTTGTCACACAGGAGTCAAGGGGAGTTTCCTTTACGGACTAGGTGGTCTCACACACATAATAGTGTCTTGCTTCATCATATGACCACCTAGCCCCACCCAAGTAAGATGATACTACTTGGGCGGACTCAACCTCTTGGTTAAAAGAACCAGAGGGAGTGCTGAAATTAAACTGACTGGATAGTTACAGTGATCCAGATAGGGTGAGTAATAAAATTACCGAGCAAGTCACCGAAAACTATTCCTAATTTTAATGGTGGTGTATGCTGGTAAGACTAAAAAATCTATATGGGGGAAGAGAGGCTCGTTAGAGAATAATGTCTCTAGGAGTCTAAAAAGAAGTACATAGGACCAACATGTTTCTGCCCTCACTGTGTGCTGGGAAGTCAGGGGCATTAAACTTAAACCCACTACAACCAATGCCAAACACAAGCTCCTGCTATATGAACAGAGATGGATCTGGAGACTGCGGACTGACACCCTAGGACTGAATGACAACATCCAATGGTCAGCCTTAGGCTGATTAGTTGATACCAACATGATATCTTTCCTGTACCAAAAATCTTCCTTTTTTAACTTTTAATGTTAATCCATTTATACTTTGCAACTGTATTTGAGTATTTTTCTAAGGACCCCTGTATTTTTCTAAGGACCCCCCCTTTTTTTCATTGAACACCCCTTTTGTTTCATTGAACCTTTAAAAGCCCCACTGTGGGACCCTGCTACCATGACCATGTGGAGCAATTCCACATACTTGAGTAAACCCCTAGACCCCATATCAGTTACACCATCATCACTCCCCCTCCCTACACCTCCTGCTTTTTTTCCCCCCCTTTTTTTCTTTTTTCCTCTCTTTCACCTGTTTTTTCCCCCCCGATTCCTCCACCTTCTGTGTGTTCAACTGCGTCTCCCTTTTTCTCTCTCTATCTTTTGCTCTTTCTTCCTCACCTTGTTTTTTTCCCCCACACTTGGCTTTCCGCCCCCCCTCCTCTTTTTTATCTTTGTTATCAATTTCCTGATTTCCCCTCTGTTTCTTTACTGTCCTTTCCTTTCTCTCCCCTTCTTTTCCCCTTTGTAGCTCTCTCCCCCTTTTTTTCCCTTCCCTTTCTCCCCCCCTGACCCCCCCCCCAACCTCCCCTGCCCCCTCTTCGTGACTATCCATCTCTTCTTTTTTCTCCCCCGACTGGGCTCGTCTCCTCATTATCCATTCCATTGGTTTCCTTTTTCTTCATTTCCTCCTTGCTGTCTCTATTTCTTCCTCACTTCCTCTTTGCCCCCCCACTTAGCTCTTCCTTCCCCCCCTTTCCCCTGCCTATCAATTACCTTTTTCCACCCCCCGCCCCCCCCCCCCCCCGTTCTCCCCTCCCCCTGCTCCCTTTCGTTTCTTTTTCTTCCTTTTCGGCTTGGACTACCAGTCCGCCGTTCTGGGACTCGCTCTCCCAGCGGCCCCTGCTTTCAGTGACGCGTCGCGCGATACGCGCCGCGTCACTGCGGATTCCACCCCCGTGTGCGCCAGCCGCGCCACGACAGGGATACAACTATGCCTACGTTCCGTGGACTTTCCCACGGGACCCCGGTTCCCAGAGGTCCCGCGGACCACAACGCTTCACCACGGCCCTGCTGGCCCCCAGACCCATGACACGGCACAGCCCCGAGAGGGCGCGGCCAATCATATGGGCGTGGCACACCAATACTTTCAAACCGGGCTCACCTGGCTTTGCCCGGCATACTTGATCCCGTCCGGGCCCCGCCCCCACGCCAGGAGCACCAGACCGATTGGCTGCAAGCCACCATAAAGACTCACTTTGCTTACTAGCCGGTAGCAGAGCGGCCTGGCTCCGGCATGTAGGTACCCCCCATGGTATTCCCTTTGGAGTGGTAAGTGATGGCCTCCCTGGCCCCTTGGAATTCTCTCCCTTTCCCTTGCTCTCTTCCACGCTCTGATCTTTCTTTGGACAGTCTCTATGACCTGGCGTTTTCTTTCTTTTCTTCTCTGACACCTTTCCCCTTTTTTTTCATGTTCTGCCTCCATTTTCTTCCTTTTTTCCACCCCTTTTTTCCCCCTCTCTCTCTCTTTTTTTCTATTAGTCCCTCCTCCCTTCCTTCTCTCCTTCGCTCTTTTTATCCCCTCCCCTCATTAATCCCCCTGGTCTCTAGTCTCCCCTCTGCATACGTTGCGCCCCTACTTTTCGTCTCCTTTTTTACTGTTGACCCCACGCTAAACTGTTGACCCCCTCAGAGTGTGACTACAAGGGAAAACCCCCCCCGGCATCAGCCAGACCTGAGGCATACCGCCCCTCTGCCCGGGGTAAGTCACATTTGCATGCGTGTGTGAGTGTTTTTTACCTTATCTTATTTTATTCCTCACCAATTGCTGTGTTGTGTGCAGTGCCCACTTATTCCACCTTGAATAACTGTGATCTAATTATCATCTACCACAGGCCTACCCCACCGTGAACTACCTGTTCAGGTAGGCCACACCATTCTCTTTGAGCACCCCACTGACTACATGTGCTCCGACCCTGACGAATGCCCCTGACTTCCCAGCACACAGTGAGGGCAGAAACATGTTGGTCCTATGTACTTCTTTTTAGACTCCTAGAGACATTATTCTCTAACGAGCCTCTCTTCCCCCATATAGATTTTTTAGTCTTACCTGCATACACCACCATTAAAATTAGGAATAGTTTTCGGTGACTTGCTCGGTAATTTTATTACTCACCCTATCTGGATCACTGTAACTATCCAGTCAGTTTAATTTCAGCACTCCCTCTGGTTCTTTTAACCAAGAGGTTGAGTCCGCCCAAGTAGTATCATCTTACTTGGGTGGGGCTAGGTGGTCATATGATGAAGCAAGACACTATTATGTGTGTGAGACCACCTAGTCCGTAAAGGAAACTCCCCTTGACTCCTGTGTGACAACACAGCATCCCCCCTTTTTAGTTCCTACTACCCCACACCTTCAGTGATTATATAGCTTCTTCTAGGGAGACGGTGTGGGCCAGCTATTCTCCCAGTACTCTCTTTTTGTGTATTTGTAGTTAGCACAGCAGCCAGCTGTGAGAGTCTTGAATGTTCTAAACCTGTGACACATGCACAGAAGTATATATATATTTTTTCTAAAGAAGTTTTATTCCCCTTCCCGACTATGGCGGAAGGGCTTGCCTTTAGCGAGGACGAGCTCCAGGCCATCCTCGCGGCACCTTCACTTTTAGGAGACTCTTCACTTTCCAAAACAATAGCCCAGCTAGGGGATTGGGACACTCTGATTGAATTAAAAAGAACACAAGTAAAAACAATACTACACGGGGCTGTCCTTACAGAATATCTAAGAAAAAATGCAGCACCAAATGGTCTAATTATCACTACAGAACCCCGGATCTTCTTAGAAGATAAAGAATTTAGAAAAGACTGGTCACTAATAGCCTGGAAGTGTACACGTGATTGGCTAATCCTAATCATCAAGACAGCCACCAGACTATCAGATGCCCTGGTCATCCAAATTAAAACGGCAGAAAGTAACCTAAAAACCGGACTGACAGTTGCAGCATTCAAGAAAAAACTAGAAGAGACAAATAAGACTATCGGGGAGTTCAAAGATTACTTGACTCACCGTAAAATTGCTAAATTCCAGAAAGACCTGGACAGGTTTTCCCTAGAGAGAGTACACCCTTACTCGAGGGAAGATTTTGCAGCCCAATCCTCTTTGCCCTCCGATACCTCCTCCGGGGGTTACTCTAGTTCAGATTCTGACACCGGCCGGACACAACCGACACGACCAAGACGGGGTAGGAGGGGCAATAATCGAAATAATTGGCCTACACCATTTACAGGCCCCCCGCCCCCGTTGCTCAACATGCCCCCCTGGGCATGGCATTCCCCCTATGGGCCACCAAACCATTTTCAAGCCCCACTGTATCCCCAGCCACAAACGACCTGGGCCTACCCCAATGTTCCTTTTCTTGGGCGAGGCCCTGGACGGGGAAGGGGCCGGAAGAAGGGAGTCAGTTGGAATTTAAAGGAGGTACCAACAGACGACGAACTCCCCAGCACAAGCAGAACGTAAATAAGGGGTCCACTACAGTTGTCAATTTAAGCTCCAGAGTACTAAATAATAACGAGCTCCAAGCCTTAGAGAAAGGTCTGGGCTTTGTCCCCACCCCGAAACTCGACGTCTTTAAACTAAGGATAGAACTAGCAGAGTTCTTTCGGAAGATCAGATTGAAAACCTTCTTTCTCCAGAACCCCGAATCTAACACAC
Organism: Pleurodeles waltl; assembly: GCF_031143425.1. Taxonomy (NCBI): domain Eukaryota; kingdom Metazoa; phylum Chordata; class Amphibia; order Caudata; family Salamandridae; genus Pleurodeles; species Pleurodeles waltl. The sequence continues at coordinate 67,653,026 of NC_090443.1, forward strand.
AATGCGAAAAGAACGCTGGGCTACGCCCCAAATCCAAGTTCACTCCCACCTCCCACCTCATGCCACCTGAAGTCCTAGCATTTGAGAAATCAGTGAGCAGAAGGATCGATGCTTTACAGAATACACAGAGAGAGACTTTCCACAACATCAGTACCGATGAACTAACAGCTCTCCACGATCTTAGTAATGATTCGTCCATCACCATCAAACCAGCCGACAAGGGCGGGGCTATAGTGATAATGCCCACGGTGATGTACAATACCGAATGCTTACGCCTATTAAACAATGATCATCATTACAAAAAACTGGCACGGGACCCAACAGAAGAGGTCAGGGAAGAGATCATCTTCCTCATTGACAAGGGTATGAATAACGGTTGGATTACTAAACATGAGGCCTCCTTCCTTAACCAACCCGACCCAAAAACTCCGTATTTTTATATTCTGCCCAAGATCCATAAGAATAAGCACCCGCCCCCTGGGAGACCAATAGTCTCAGGGATCGGTTCTATGCTGGAACCATTGTCACAATTTTGCGATTGGTTCCTTCAACCACTCGTGAAACAAATCCCTACATACCTGAAAGACACAACAGATGTGCTCTCTCTTATAAACAACCTAGAATTTGATAAAGACAAAGAACAGCTCATGACACTGGATGTGGAGTCATTATATACGAACATTCCACAAGAGGCAACCCTAGAAGTGGTCAGTGACCTACTAAACAAAGGCACCTGGGACTACATGACCCCCCCAGAATTCATCCTGGACCTAGCCCACCTGGCTCTCACTAGGAATTTCTTTCAGTTTGACAAAAATTTCTTCTTACAGATCCAAGGGACCTCGATGGGGAGCACCTTTGCTCCCAGCCTGGCATGCCTATACATGGATCATTTCGAGAAAGAAATGGTCCTCACTGAAGAGAATCCATATGTTAACCAAATCAGGTTATGGAAAAGATACATCGATGACATCCTGATCATCTGGAGAGGCACAAGGGAAGAAGCAACAAGCTTCACCACTTGGTTAAACACCTTGAATCCCTTTCTAAAATTCACAGCCACACTAGGCAGCCCGGCAGTCTCCTTCCTTGACCTATTAATAACTGAAAGAAATGGTTGCCTTATAACAGAAGTATATTACAAACCCACTGACCGCAACACTCTCCTTCAGTTTCAGAGCTTCCATCCTCGTTCCCTCAAGGAAAATCTCCCAGTGGGTCAATACCTTCGCCTACGACGAAATTGTACCGAAATAACGGATTACAAAAAGCATGCCCAACAACTTACTGGCAAACTTCGAGCACGAGGATACCCGGATCACCTACTAAGGAGAGCCGAGAAACGGGCCCGCGTGAGCCCAAGAGAGACTCTACTGCACCCTAGCAATAGAACCAACAAGGGGAACCAATTGATCTGTGTGACAACGTTCAACCCAGCATCTAACATGATTAAGAAGATTATCAGTGAAGACTGGAGAATCCTTACCTCTGGGGGTCTCCCTTTTGAGACCCCAATGAACGCCTACAGAAAGGCCAGAAGCATTCGGGATATGATTGTACACACCCGCCCACGGGCAAACCCTACCACAAGCAAACAAAAAACCCTTTGGGACCTTCCCCCTCCTCAAGGACACTACCCTTGTGGGAATTGCAGTGTCTGTGTCTTTACCAAAAAAAACCCTTACACTTGACTTGGGATTACAAACACCTTGGGAACTCAGACAACTTACTAACTGCAACAGCAAAAACGTGGTGTACATGATCACATGCCCTTGTGACAAGAAATATATCGGGATGACGACAAGAAGAGTGGGTACACGCATTTGTGAGCATAGAAGCACCATCCGATGTAAAAGAGACGCCACAAGACTCACCGAGCACTACATCTCCAGCAATCACCATCCTGACCACATGCAGTGGGTGATACTGGACCAACTTAAACCCACTACAACCAATGCCAAACACAAGCTCCTGCTATATGAACAGAGATGGATCTGGAGACTGCGGACTGACACCCTAGGACTGAATGACAACATCCAATGGTCAGCCTTAGGCTGATTAGTTGATACCAACATGATATCTTTCCTGTACCAAAAATCTTCCTTTTTTAACTTTTAATGTTAATCCATTTATACTTTGCAACTGTATTTGAGTATTTTTCTAAGGACCCCTGTATTTTTCTAAGGACCCCCCCTTTTTTTCATTGAACCCCCCTTTTGTTTCATTGAACCTTTAAAAGCCCCACTGTGGGACCCTGCTACCATGACCATGTGGAGCAATTCCACATACTTGAGTAAACCCCTAGACCCCATATCAGTTACACCATCATCACTCCCCCTCCCTACACCTCCTGCTTTTTTTCCCCCCCCCTTTTTTTCTTTTTTCCTCTCTTTCACCTGTTTTTCCCCCCCGATTCCTCCACCTTCTGTGTGTTCAACTGCGTCTCCCTTTTTCTCTCTCTATCTTTTGCTCTTTCTTCCTCACCTTGTTTTTTTCCCCCACACTTGGCTTTCCGCCCCCCCTCCTCTTTTTTATCTTTGTTATCAATTTCCTGATTTCCCCTCTGTTTCTTTACTGTCCTTTCCTTTCTCTCCCCTTCTTTTCCCCTTTGTAGCTCTCTCCCCCTTTTTTTCCCTTCCCTTTCCCCCCCCCGACCCCCCCCCCCAACCTCCCCTGCCCCCTCTTCGTGACTATCCATCTCTTCTTTTTTCTCCCCCGACTGGGCTCGTCTCCTCATTATCCATTCCATTGGTTTCCTTTTTCTTCATTTGCTCCTTGCTGTCTCTATTTCTTCCTCACTTCCTCTTTGCCCCCCCACTTAGCTCTTCCTTCCCCCCTTTCCCCTGCCTATCAATTACCTTTTTCCACCCCCCCGCCCCCCCCCCCCCGTTCTCCCCTCCCCCTGCTCCCTTTCGTTTCTTTTTCTTCCTTTTCGGCTTGGACTACCAGTCCGCCGTTCTGGGACTCGCTCTCCCAGCGGCCCCTGCTTTCAGTGACGCGTCGCGCGATACGCGCCGCGTCACTGCGGATTCCACCCCCGTGTGCGCCAGCCGCGCCACGACAGGGATACAACTATGCCTACGTTCCGTGGACTTTCCCACGGGACCCCGGTTCCCAGAGGTCCCGCGGACCACAACGCTTCACCACGGCCCTGCTGGCCCCCAGGCCCATGACACGGCACAGCCCCCGAGAGGGCGCGGCCAATCATATGGGCGTGGCACACCAATACTTTCAAACCGAGCTCACCTGGCTTTGCCCGGCATACTTGATCCCGTCCGGGCCCCGCCCCCACGCCAGGAGCACCAGACCGATTGGCTGCAAGCCACCATAAAGACTCACTTTGCTTACTAGCCGGTAGCAGAGCGGCCTGGCTCCGGCATGTAGGTACCCCCCATGGTATTCCCTTTGGAGTGGTAAGTGATGGCCTCCCTGGCCCCTTGGAATTCTCTCCCTTTCCCTTGCTCTCTTCCACGCTCTGATCTTTCTTTGGACAGTCTCTATGACCTGGCGTTTTCTTTCTTTTCTTCTCTGACACCTTTCCCCTTTTTTTTCATGTTCTGCCTCCATTTTCTTCCTTTTTTCCACCCCTTTTTCCCCCCTCTCTCTCTCTTTTTTTCTATTAGTCCCTCCTCCCTTCCTTCTCTCCTTCGCTCTTTTTATCCCCTCCCCTCATTAATCCCCCTGGTCTCTAGTCTCCCCTCTGCATACGTTGCGCCCCTACTTTTCGTCTCCTTTTTTACTGTTGACCCCACGCTAAACTGTTGACCCCCTCAGAGTGTGACTACAAGGGAAAACCCCCCCCGGCATCAGCCAGACCTGAGGCATACCGCCCCTCTGCCCGGGGTAAGTCACATTTGCATGCGTGTGTGAGTGTTTTTTACCTTATCTTATTTTATTCCTCACCAATTGCTGTGTTGTGTGCAGTGCCCACTTATTCCACCTTGAATAACTGTGATCTAATTATCATCTACCACAGGCCTACCCCACCGTGAACTACCTGTTCAGGTAGGCCACACCATTCTCTTTGAGCACCCCACTGACTACATGTGCTCCGACCCTGACGAATGCCCCTGACTTCCCAGCACACAGTGAGGGCAGAAACATGTTGGTCCTATGTACTTCTTTTTAGACTCCTAGAGACATTATTCTCTAACGAGCCTCTCTTCCCCCATATAGATTTTTTAGTCTTACCAGCATACACCACCATTAAAATTAGGAATAGTTTTCGGTGACTTGCTCGGTAATTTTATTACTCACCCTATCTGGATCACTGTAACTATCCAGTCAGTTTAATTTCAGCACTCCCTCTGGTTCTTTTAACCAAGAGGTTGAGTCCGCCCAAGTAGTATCATCTTACTTGGGTGGGGCTAGGTGGTCATATGATGAAGCAAGACACTATTATGTGTGTGAGACCACCTAGTCCGTAAAGGAAACTCCCCTTGACTCCTGTGTGACAACACAGCATCCCCCCTTTTTAGTTCCTACTACCCCACACCTTCAGTGATTATATAGCTTCTTCTAGGGAGACGGTGTGGGCCAGCTATTCTCCCAGTACTCTCTTTTTGTGTATTTTTAGGGTTGTCTTCTTACCTGTGTCTCACTGGAAGTATTGCAGGATCACAGAGTTCCTGTTGTCGATGTCCTCTTCTTCTGCTTCCTCATCTTCGCTGTCCACAGGCTCCACAGCTGCCACAACACCTCCATCTGGACCATCCTCTTGCAGAAAAGGCACCTGTCGTCGCAAAGCTAAGTTGTGAAGCATACAGCAGGCCACGATGATCTGGCACACCTTCTTTGGTGAGTAGAATAGGTAACCACCTGTCATATGGAGGCACAGGAACCTGGCCTTCAGGAGGCCGAAGGTCCGCTCTATAATCCTCCTAGTTCGCCCATGTGCCACATTGTAGCGTTCCTCTGCCCTTGTCCTGGGATTCCTCACTGGAATCAGTCGCCATAAGAGGTTGGGGTAGCCAGAGTCACCTGCAAATGGCGAGGGACAACTGTTAGACACACACTAACCTGTAGGGATATCCCCAGACAACTATTCCCACTTATTTGGTTCCAGGTGCTCACCTAATAGCCACACACGGTGCCTCTGGAGTTGCCCCATCACATAAGGGATGCTGCTGTTCCGCAGGATGTAAGCGTCATGCACTGAGCCAGGGAATTTGGCATTAACATGGGAGATGTACTGGTCTGCCAAACACACCATCTGCACATTCATCGAATGGTAACTCTTCCGGTTTCTGTACACCTGTTCACTCCTGCGGGGGGGACCAAGGCCACATGTGTCCCATCGATGGCACCTATGATGTTGGGGATATGTCCCAGGGCATAGAAGTCACCTTTCACTGTAGGCAAATCCTCCACCTGAGGGAAAACGATGTAGCTCTGCATGTGTTTCAGCAGGACAGACAACACTCTGGACAACACGTTGGAAAACATAGGCTGGGACATCCCTGATGCTATGGCCACTGTAGTTTGAAAAGACCCACTTGCAAGGAAATGGAGTACCCACAGCACCTGCACTTGAGGGGGGATTCCTGTGGGATGGCGGATAGCTGACATCAGGTCTGGCTCCAACTGGGCACACAGTTCCAGGATTGTGGCACAATCAAGCCTGTAGGTGATGATTACATGTCTTTCCTCCATTGTCGACAGGTCCACCAGCGGTCTGTACACCGGAGGATGCCGCCATCTCCTCACATGTCCCACCGGACAGTGTCTATGAAGGACAACAGCGAGCACATAGTCAACCAACTCAGAGGTACGCAAACACAGCTTACTCAGAAAACCATTCATACCCGTATTTTGCCTGTATGAGTGTTGAGGCAAGGCCTAGGTATGTGTGACGCAGTTAAAAATAAAGTCATGTGGGCCCCTGAAATGGCGGCTGCCTGACCTGTAAAGTGGGACAATGGGATGTGAGGTAACTGCTCTGGCGTTGTACACCGTTGCGGTAGGCGGTCGAAGACCGCAGCGCAATTCTGCATTGGTTAACATTGGACCCTATGGGTCCCAGGAGCCAATGACGATGCACCGCCGCGGACGTGACCGCCATTTTCTGTCTGTTCAATCACTCGATACCTGATCTTCGACAGGAGAGGACCTACACTGCAAGTGCTGCTGTGACCTCAGTCTGGAAGAGACAATGGCTCGTGCGTCTGGGGAAAGGGCCCCTGCTTTCAGCACGGAGGAGTTGAAGAAACTCGTGGAGGGGGTCCTCCCCCAGTACACGCTACTCTACGGTCCTCCAGACAAACAGGTAAGTACACTGTGAACATGCTGAATGGGCAATGCCTGTGTGGGGTGGTGTGGATGAAAGATAGGGGGGGGAGAATGATGCGTGCATGAAACGACGGTGAGTGCATGTGCCACATGGCAAGGATAGGGATGCGGGCCAATGACTGTGATGGTGCAGTTGGTAATAACTTCTCTTTTTCCCCTGTACAATTCATGTAGGTCAGCGCCCACCAGAAGAAGGATATTTGGCGTGCCATCGCCAAGGACATCCGGACCCTGGGGGTCTATCACAGACAGAGCACCCACTGCCGGAAAAGATGGGAGGACATTCGCCGCTGGAGCAAAAAGACGGTGGAGGCCCAGCTGGGGATGGCCTCCCAATGTGGGAGGGGTGCCTGTCGCACCATGACCCCCCTGATGTTCAGGATCCTGGCGGTGGCGTACCCGGAGTTGGATGGGCGCTTGAGGACATCACAGCAGCAACAAGGGGGTGAGTACACTCTCATTCTGCTGATTCAGCGCGCAGTGGAGGTGTCTGGGTGGGGGAGGTGGGCTGTGGGTTTCCCTCGGCCAGGGCGAGTGTGCTAGTTAAGTCCCCTTTTTCAGGCAGACCCTGTGCCACCCCAACCCACCTGGGTACAGTGCCAACTACACCTAGTCAGGCTCCTGTGACATCCATGTGTACAGATATCGGCCATAGCCTTGTAGGCCATGTCCCAGGGATTGAATAGTGGACCCCAAGTGCGCGGTTAGTGCAAGGGGCTTCTGTGTCTGTCGTGTCTGCCAACGGTAGCGGTAACGCATGCACTCAACATGTCTTTCTTCTGTCTCCCCCCTCCTTTTTGTGGTCTCCGTGAACATGTGTGCATTAGCATCATCAGGCGGAGGAGCAGTGCCACCGGAGCAGGAGGGAGCTGCATCCCACATGGCCCTGGAGGGCGACACTACGGAGTCTGATTTCACCAGTGGGACGGAGGGCGAGGGGAGCTCCACGGCGGGGACTGGAGCTGACACCAGTGATACAGATTCGTCCTCTGATGGGAGCTCCCTTGTGGTGGCGGCCCCATCTGTGCCCCCGCATCTACAGGTACAGCCGCCACCGCCCCTCCAGCACTGCCCTCCCAGCAGCCCCTCAGCCTTTGCCCCGTGCCCGCTCACCCAGGAGGGTGGGCATCTCCTTTGCCCCAGGCACCTCAGCCCCTGCCCCAGTCACCCCTGCTGCCCTCAGTGAGGAGGCCATTGACCTCCTCAGGTCACTCACTGTTGGGCAGTCTACCATTTTGAATGCCATCCAGGGTGTAGAGAGGTAATTGCAACACACCAATGCATTCCTGGAGGGCATTCATTCTGTCAGGCAGCCCTTCAGCGAGCTTTTCAGACTCTGGCATCAGCACTGATGGCAGCCATTGTCCCAGTCTCTAGCCTCCCCGTCCAACTTCCTCCACCCAGACCCAATTCCCTGTACCTCAGCCTACCCCAAGCACACCATCAGACCAGCATGCACACACCTCAACACACAATGGAAGCTCAGGCAAACATACACACCACACATCCCAAAGGCACTCACGCAAGCATCACACACATGCAGACATAGCAACATCCACTGCCTCCACTGTGTCCCCCTCCTCCTCGTCTCCCTCCTCCCTCCCAATCTCGCCTCCACTCACACCTGCATGCACTACATCTACAGCCACTACTTCCTTCACCAGCACACCCACCACCACACCCCGCTCACGTGCAGTCACCACCCCCACTACCATTCACACATCCCCTGTGTCCTCTCCCAGTGTGTCTGTGAAGCCACCTCCCAAGGTACACAAACGCAGGCACCCACCCACCCAACAGCCATCCACCTCACGACAGCCTCCAGCGCATGCACCTTCACCCAAAGTCACCAAATGTACACCTCCTACAACCACAACCTCTTCCTCCACTCCCAAACCCCCTCCATCTTCCCATCCCAGTGTTCCTAAGAAACTTTTCCTGTCCACCCTTGACCTCTTTCCCTCACCTCCCCCACCCCGTCAGTCTCCTAGTGCCCGATTCTCCAGGTCCCAAACTAGCACCTCAGCCACAACACCGGCGGGACTAGTGGTGCCAGTAGTCACCGGATTCTGGAGTGCACCAGGCAGCAGGGCAGCCAGTGTGGCAAGGAGCCACAGCACGGACAGTCCCCCACCTGTCAAGCATCAAAAGTTGTCCAGTGCCCGACGGGAGAGGGGGAAGACACCAGCCACCAAAGTCGCTCCCAGGGGTACAGGTGGGAGTGTGGAGTCAGCTGCGACACCTTCCAAGGTGGGGAAGGGGCACAAGAAACCTGGCAAGTCTGGGAAGATCAGTACAGCGGAGAAGAACGGCATCAGCTCCACTGCCCAGGGGCCGGCCAGCAGCAGACCCGCTGCCCCAGACAGGACCGCCAGCAGCAGCCCCGCTGGCCCATACAGGACCGCCAGCATCAGCCCCGCTGCCCAGGAGGCGACCGCCAGCAGCCCCGCTGCCCCAGACAAGACCGCCAGCAGCAGCCCCGCTGGCCCAGACAGGACCACCAGCATCAGCCCCGCTGCCCAGGAGGCGACCGCCAGCAGCCCCGCTGCCCCAGACAGGACCGCCAGAAGCAGCCCCGCTGGCCCAGACATGACCTCCAGTATCAGCCCCGCTGCCCAGGAAGCGACCGCCAGCAGCAGCCCCGCTGGCCCAGACAGGACCGCCGGCAGCTGAAGCGCTGCCAAGGACACCGCCGCCACAAGCACCGCTACCAAGGACACCGCCGCCACAAGCACCGCTGCCAAAGACACCGCCGCCACAAGCACCGCAGGCCCATGAGCGCCAAAAGCACTTAGGCTACTGAGGCCGCCACGAGCAGGATGAAGCACTCTGGGCACCAAGCCCCCTCCAGAACCAGTGGAGATTTACATCCACTACCTCTGTCCTTGGCAGGATAAAGCACTCTGGGCACCAAGCCCCCTCCATCCTTGGCAGGATGAAGCACTCTGGGGACAAAGCCCCCTCCAGAACCAGTGGAGATTTACATCCACTACTTCTGTCCTTGGCAGGATGAAGCATTCTGGGCACAAAGCCCCCTCCAGAACCAGTGGAGACTGTTATCCACTTGAGAGACTGGCTTTGCACTCCCCAGGATTGAACAGTGGGCAACCCACCCACTGTAGAGACTTGAGAGACTGTGGCTTTGCATTCCCCAGGATATAGCAGTGGGCAACCCACCCACTGTAGAGACTTGTGAGACTGTGGCTTTGCACTCCCCAGGATTGAACAGTGGGCAAACCACCCACTGTAGAGACTTGTGAGACTGTGGCTTTACACTCCCCAGGATTGAACAGTGGGCAACCCACCCGCTGTAGAGACTTGTGAGACTGTGGCTTTGCACTCCCCTGGATTGAACAGTGGGCAAACCACCCACTGTAGAGACTTGAGAGACAGTGGCTTTGCACTCCCCAGGATATAGCAGTGGGCAACCCACCCACTGTAGAAACTTGTGAGACTGTGGCTTTGCACTCCCCAGGATTGAACAGTGGGCAATCCACCCACTGTAGAGACTTGAGAGACTGTGGCTTTGCACTCCCCAGGATTGAACAGTGGGCAAACCACCCACTGTAGAGACTTGAGAGACTATGGCTTTGCACTCCCCAGGATGTAGCAGTGGGCAACCCACCCACTGTAGAGACTTGTGAGACTGTGGCTTTGTACTCCCCAGGATTGAGCAGTGGGCATGGGGCCCCCTCGTGGATTTGGCGTCGTGCACTCAACCGGCTGAGGTGCCTACCCTTTCCCTTCCCCTTGAGGTGCCTGTTTTATTTCTATCTGATGCCCCTGCAGTGTTCTCTCCGTCATGTTCGTGTATCTTGTGTGGGCCTCGCCCATGCAGTGTGGGCCCAGTGGTCCACGGACTTTAAGGGTGGAATACCTTGGACTAATATTCTTGGTGTATATATTTGTAAATAGTGTATGTATATTATTTGACTACTGAATTTTAATATATTACAATCGTTCACCTCATTTCCTTTTGTCTTTGCTTTCTTCCGGGGGGGTTGGGGGGTGTAACTGTAATGTATCATGCTGTATTAGTGTGTGTGTTGTCGTGGGTAGGGGTGGGGGTGGGGTTGTTGCGTGTTGCATGTGTGTGTCACTGTTTTTTCCCTCCCCCCTCCCCTGTGTCGTAGGTGCAGTACTCACCGTGGTCTTCGCCATCGGCGTTCGTGCTCCTTGTAGAGGAGCAAGAAGATAAAGGCTGGTAAAATGTGGAGCTCTGGTTCCATTGCGTCCTGGTTCCTCGTGGGGTGTGCAGAGGTGAGCGTTTTCCTTTTGAAGTCCTGTTTCCGTCTTGTTTTTGTTCACAGTGAATCCGCCCCGGAAAAGGTGGCAGATTGGTAGGTTGTGATACTGTGGGCGGTACATTGTCTCCCGCCTGTCTGTTGGCAGTGACCGCTGCGCTGTTTGTTTGTACCGCCGTGGCGGTCGGAGTGTTAAAGTGGCTGTCTTTGTTGGCGGTTTCCGCCATGGTTGTAATTCCATTTTTTTTTTCCACTGGCCTGTTGGCGGTCTTACCGCCGCTCTACCACCGACCGCCAGGGTTGTAATGACCACCACAGTGTTAGAAATGGGGTCTCTATTTGGCAGTCGGTTTGCAGTCGTATTTGTCGAAGTAGGGACCCTCACTCTACTCAGGATAAGAGAGATACCGCTCAGATAACCCCTGCTCACCCCCTTGGTAGCTTGACACAAGCAGTCAGGCTTATCTCAGAAGCAATGTGTAAAGCATTTGCACATAACACACAGTAATACAGTGAAAACACAACAAAAGGAAACCATACCAGTTTTAGAAAAAAAGCCAGTATTTAGCTGTGTAAAACAAGACCCAAACAATAATAATCCAACATACAGTAATAAAGATATTAATTTTGTAAGATTTATCTTTAAAATACAGTTCCTTGAAGTCGATAGCGCCACCTGGGGCTATTCCGGCGTTGTGGTCAACAAAACCAACAGTTCAGGCCGGCCACGGCGTCGCAGGCCAGCTACGGTGTCAGGAATACCTGCAAAACAGTACCTTTGGAATTGCAGGGTGTTGTGATCCTCTCTGTGAGCTCCTGAGAGCGGTGTCGCTGATGTCGCGTTGTTGGTTCTGGAGTCGGTGCGGGGGTCATCGGGCCCTTGAAGTCACACGCATTGCAGATTGAACTCTGGGCTGATGAAGTCAGGTGCGCTGGCGTAGAAGGCGTTGGGGCTGCGGTGCGAAGCAAGATAGTGCAGTGCCCACAGGTCAGGGTGTAGGCAGCGGCTCGGTGATGGCGTCATTGCTGAAGCACTTTTGACGGTAGGCCCAAGCCAGCGGTGCAGGACAGGACGGTGCTTTGTGACCCTCACGAGCCGTGTCCACAGGCCACGTTGCAGGCGGCGGCGGCGGTGTCAGCAGGAGCGTCGTCGTCGGGGATGCCCAGGCTGTGGTGTGAGCAGGTGATGCCGGAGTGCGGGGCACACAGGTCGCGTGCGAGCAACAGCTCAGTGAAGTCGATGACGGCGTCAGTAAGACCAGGGTCACAACTACCAACAGGTGGCAAGCTCTACTCCAAGCCTTTGGACAACTTTCTCAAGCAGGACACACAGCAAAGTTCACCCTTTGCACTCTTTTCAGGCAGAAGCAGCAAATGTAGGCCAGTCCAGCAAAGCAACACAGCAAAGGTACAGTACTCTTCCTTCAGCTCTTCTCCTGGGCAGAGGTTCCTCTTGATTCCAGTAAGATTCAAAAAGTCTGGGGTTTTGGGTCTTCTTCTTATACCACTTTCTGCCTTTAAAGTTGGCAAATTTCAAAGCAAAGTCTCAAGTGTTTGTGAGAGCCTTCCTTGTCCAGGCCAGGCCCCAGACACACACCAGGGGGTTGGAGACTGCATTGTGTGAGGGCAGGCACAGTCCTTTCACATGTGAACGACCATTCCTCCCTCCCCTCCAGCTCATATGGCTCATCAGGATATGCAGGCTACACCCCGTCCCCTTTGTGTCACTGTCTAGAGAGGTGCAAAACAGCCCAAGTGTCAAACTGACCCAGAGAGACAATCCACAAACAGGCAGAGTCACAGAATGGTTTAAGCAAGAAAATGCCTACTTTCTAAAAGTGGCATTTTCAAACAGAAAATTCAAAAACCAACTTCACTAAAAGATGTATTTTTAAATTGTGAGTTCAGAGACCCTAAACTCCATATTTCTATCTGCTCTCAAAGGGAATCTGCGCTTTAAGGCAGCCCCCATGTTAACCTACGAGAGAGATAGGCCTTGCACAGTGAAAAACGAATTTGGCAGTATTTCACTGTTAGGACATATAAAACACACTAGTATATATCTTACCTTAAACATACACTCCACCCTTCCCCTGGGGGGCTACCTAGGGCCTACCTTAGGGGTGCCTGACAGGTAGTAAAAGGGAGGTTGGCAAATGGGTACACTTGCCAAGTCGAATTGGCAGTTTAAAACTGTACACACAGACACTGCAGTGGCAGGTCTGAGCCATGTTTACAAGGCTACTAATGGTGGTGGCACAACCAGTGCTGCAGGCCCACTAGTAGCATGATTGATTTACAGGCCCTGGGCATCTCTAGTGCACTTTACTAGGGACTTACCAGTAAATCAAATATGCTAATCATAAATAAACCAATCAACAGTACAATTTACACAGAGAGCATATGCACTTTAGCACTGTTTTAGCAGTGGTAAACTGCCCAGAGTCCTAAAGCCAAAAACAACTGGTCAAACAATTTAGGAGGAAGGATGCAAAAAGAGTGGGGATGACCCTGCAAAAAGGGCCAGGTGCAACCCACAGGATAAAGAGAAAACTGCCTTCTCCACTCCAGGGGGACTATACCCATTTATGGTATTGCCCTTTGGACTTCACGGAGCCCCTGAGACTTTCCAACGCACGATGAATGCCATACTTAAACCCCCATGGCTGGTATTCTGCTGCATATATAGGTGATATTATTATATACAGTCCTTCCTGGGAACAACATTTAGACCATTTACAGACAGTGATACAAACCCTACGTAAAAGCGGACTCAAGATCAACCCTGGGAAAAGTCCTTTAGCAGCCAAGAAAGTAAAATAATACTTAGGGTTTCCCATGGGTAAAGGCCATATACGACCCCAAATGTGAAAAATAGCTGCCACTGTGGACGTTTCACTGCCCGAACCAAGGGAGACTAGCAAGCTTTCTTAGACCTCCTGGGTTGCTACTGGTGCTTCATTCCTGGTTTCTGCTAGATAGCAAGCCCCTTTATGGATCTATTGAAGAAGACAACCAAAACCAAGATAGAGCTGAAACAGCCCTCCACAGAGGTATTGAAGTCCTTCCACCCCCTGAAACAAACCCTTATCGCGAAGCCTGTTCTAATCTATCCAGATTATACAAAACCCTTAATTTTACAAGCAGATGCATCAGATGTGGTATTAGGGGCTGTATTGTCACCGGTACACGAAAAGGGGGAGGAAGAGCCAATCCTGTTCATCATTAGAAATCTGTTCCCTAGGGAAAGAAACAATTCAGTAGTAGAAAAAGAAGCATTGGCCATCAAATGGGCTATATCCACCGTGTGTTACTACCTAGAAGACCAAGGCCCATATTTATACTTATTTAGCGCCGCATTTGCGCCGCTTTTTGACGCAAAAGCAGTGCAAACTTACAAAGTACAATTGTATTTTGTAAGTTTGCACTGCTTTTGCATCAAAAAGCAGCGCAAATGCGGTGCTAAAAAGTATAAATATGGGCCTAAGAGTTTACCCTCTTTACGGATTATGCCCCTCTTGAGTGGATGGCTGCAATAAAGGCAACCATAAACGAATACTTAGAATGTTTTTATCATTACAGCCATTTTGATTCCAAACCTTGCATCTGAAAGGAACAGAACAGACCAGTGAGGATTTCTTATCTAGATATCTATAGGAGAGATTACTTAGTGGTAAGAAAGTAAAGGCAGAGGGATGTGAGAAATCTGACCCTGAGGTCCATTACTTACTACTTGAAGGCATCTGTAATTGCCACGCTGACCACCCTCATGTCGGAAGACCTGTGAACACAGAAAAGGAAGGGTCAAACTAGGAGGGTTTCCCCAATCAGCTACATTAAAAATGGACTACTGTGTTTTGGAACAGGGAGGTAGGGCCACGCTAGGAGTAAAACAATCAGAGGAAACCAGAAGGGAAGAAAAGGATGCTATCATCAGACAGTAGGGAGAGAAAGGAGAGAACGAGAGTCTGGGAGGAGAAAGAAGCCGGCGCCTTGAGAGAGAACTTTTGCACACCGCCACCACAACTGAATACTTTGCGGACCCAGAACGCTCTGAGCTGTGGAGTGAGGAGTGGGGGACACCCCCAGAGGAAGCTGAAGCACGGCCACAACCCAGGAGAGTTGCAGCATAGCAGGTGACTGCAGAGGAAAGTGTAGTGGGAAGGGAACAGCACGAGTGAGGGTGTTTTTTATGTGGGGTTCTTGGGCTTTTTCCTGCTTGTGGAATCGCAATGGAGCATCGTGAAAAGCTCCACATGTTGAGCATACTGTTGTTGGAGTGCAAACATTATTAATAACAATTGTGTCATTAGAACGTAATGAAATAACATATTAAAAGGTTTAACTGAAAATGTGTGTTTTGGAAAATATGATCACCCTGGTGTCAGCCACAATGTGGTTCGACATAATATTAAAATAACTGCCTAATGAAATGTATTTTGTTAATTCATAATTAAATGTGCTGAAGATTAATATCAATATGTACTAAAAGGGATTAATAGTTTAAATATTATGAAATGTGTTATTCTTTATGTTTAGCATTGGTTTTAAAAAGGCCTCACATTTTAGTAATTTTCCAAAATGCTATGTTTAAAAAAAATTTAACTCTGCAAATAATGTTTCTCTAAGCATCCTGTGTGACTTGCTCACTGTGGAAAAGTTATGTTCCTATGTTGTAACATTTGTCTGTCTTCCTGGTATGAGATCATGTGTACTCAGGAACAATAGTCTTCAGTGCTCATATATAACCTGCAACAATTGTATTCTACTGCGGAAACTGGTGACTGCAGTGAGAGAAGATGGTCCAATCGTGAATGCAGAAAACGAATAAAAGATACTTCTGAAACGTAGAGAAAAGTTAATTGGTCCTGACCTACCCCATCCCTTAGACTGACCAATAGAGGCTTAGCTAGTTACTTTCTAGAGATTTAATACAGCAAACCTAGGTGATGAAAGGGGAGTTCCTTTCAGTGCCTTGCAGTTCTCAGTTGTCTGCAGTTATTCTTTTACTCTGTTAGTGTCATGATTTGCTGTGTCTTTAGCTTTCTGCCATTGATGGTTCAGATACAATAAGGCCGTGCTTCATTGATGAAGACATCACTACTTGCTGATCCATTTAGGAGAGGTATAACCAAATGTGCATTTGTCTTTCTTGCAGAATTTTATGTTCTCTCTTTTTACAAAACCCAACCGATGGTATTGGTTAGCACCATATTCAGATGTTTTCCAAATTACTTTTTGTCTTCTTTTCTTTTTGCATGAAGCCCAAACATGCAAATAGAATAAGAAAAATAGCTAGGATGGCAAATTCTAAATTCAACTATTTCATATAACTGGATTGTAAGCAATTCATCTGCGATAACTAAATGTATTCTTTTTCCATCATTCATCTGTTTCTATTATTATTCTGCATGGTGGTTCTTGAATGTTTAATGATAAATATTCTGTCTAGATTAAGATTCCTTTGAAGATTTGGTCAGCCTGCATTGTTTCTGTACATATATCATTTGGTCTTGTGTTTGATTTACGTGATCTTAGCATTGCTAATCAAAAAGGCAATTTTTAACTTTACTAAACTGGTGTGGTGATTCATGGCCACATAGGTTATGGTGCATATAAATTCCTGGCTCCAGTATGAAAAGTGATGTTTCTTATTGATGTTGACTGTTGGGATAGTATCTCACTCCTATCTGAGTCCAAAGATTTGTGTCGACCTGTAAGGGTAAATGATAGTTACCCTATACGTGTCACCTTATAAATAAATTATCAAAAGAAATATAAGGGTGGACACACCCAAAATTTTTGTAGCAGAGGATGGTTATGTCTCAATAGGAGAGTATCATCTGATGGTTTTGTCTCATTAGGATGGAAAGGTCCAGTTTTTATCAGTAATATATTCACAAAGAATTTGGAAATTTGGTTTTACAAGTCCATGCTGAAATTTTTAAATTTTGTTTTGTCAGTGCTTGTTTGGATAAAATTTTGTTTTGCCAATGCTTGTTTGAAGATGTTTCCAGTGGTCCTAGTGTAATTTGTGGTTGAGATAGGGTTTGCGCTTGCAGTGCTTTGGCAATCGTAGGCGTATGTAGGGAAGTCGTTGTAGTTCAATTGAGATTGCCCCTTTGTTGTAAAAAATTGCCCAGGTGGTTGTTGGTATATGGACCCTGCGTGGTCTAAGACTCTGGAGTATTTTACAAGTGTAGAAGACACTTGATTCTTGTTATTGTAACTTGTTTGTTTAACTGGTACATCGGGCGTGGTTGACAAATAGTATACCTTGAGTGTGTGTTAAAATGTGTGTTAGTTTGACAGATATTGGTGATTCCTGAGTGCACAGGAAGGATCTAGTAATGGTCAAGGGTGAAATTTGGTGGTCAAATTGTACTTGCGAATCAGAGAAAGAAAGATCGAATGAGTAGTTGTCAGAGCTAAAAGCCGCAATTGAAGTATTCGTGAAGCTTCTGAAGTGATTGTGTTCCCTACCTGTAGAAAGCAGACAAGTTGGTGTGTTGATTTTTCTTTAGTGCTCGCAATATTTTGCATTTAGTTTTGTGAGAATCTAGTTTGGAAGACAAGCCACAAGACTTTGTCATCGCTCTGCGTGTGAATGTGACGTCACTACGTCGGTGCTGGGATAGGTCAGTTGGTGAAAGGTAGCCCGGAGCAGATTGGTGGAGAACCGTGAAGCATTATTGGTTGAGAGAGGCAAGCAAGAAGGATTTGGGGATTTAATTACTTTCTATTTTAAATTTAAATTGTAGTTTTAAGTCCAAATAAAGTAGAAATGAAATTTTTCAAAGTGTTAAAGAGTGCGTTCAAAGGAGATGCTTTCATTCCAGTTAGAGTAGGAGAAATTGTCCCGCCAGAAGGTACGCCTGCAGATTGAATTGTAATTTGAAGAGAAAGGTACTGCAGCATGTATTTAGTTGAAACAATGGTGCAAAATTACAGAGAAGGAAGGGAACTTAGCATTTCCTGCCTATGGAACTTTTAACATGAGAATATTAGGTAATGTGAGGAGAGTGCTATACAAATTAAAACCTCCTCCGAGACCAGCAACATTTGAAGCTTTAGCCATTTGTGAGTTAGTGGCCAGACAACAAGAGAAATACAAATTTGAGAGGTGAATGAGAAAAGTTGAGAAGACATTACTAGAGGCAAGGTGGGACAATGAGCAAAAACTTTGGAGAACTAAAACCTTGCAGGGTATTAAAATGTTTCCTTCAGTTACACAAGAGAAAGAGAGCAGTGTCAGACAAAAGACACTGGAAAAGAATAAGGACTATTCTGAAGAAGATGAGACAAAGTCAGATGAGGCTAGGAAATCGTTGACTTATGATGATGACTCAGATGATGAATTTATAATGCAGTTACTGAGAAGTCGTCCTCCACCATATGCAGCACAAGAGACAAGTCCAGGTACTACTACTGATCCAAGTGCTCCAGTACCAGTTGTAGTAAAACAAAGTCAAATACAGGTTGCAACTAACGTTCCTACTATTACTGTAACTCAGATACCTATGACTCAGGTTGAGCTACCTGTTATCTATCTTACAATTTCTGTTGTAAGTTCTGCACCGAGCATGACAGTACCAGTGGTACAATCATCACAGATATCAGAGGTTTACCAGAAACCAATAATGGTTCAGGTGGAGTGTGCACCTAATTCAATGGCTCCAGTGCAGGTTCAGACAATTCTTCAATGTTGTCAGGTGAGAATTCTGGAGTAATTTACTCAAGAAATGTGAATGCTACTTCAAATCCAGAAGCATTAACAGTACCTGTTACTGTTGGTCCTGTTGTACCTTTGTTTGCCCACGGAAATTATGAGATTAGTGTACAGAATATGTTTAATTCGAATGCAGAAATGGAGAGACTCAATGTTACTGCAGGAGTCATGCCTTCAATTAATCAACCTTTTGACAAGACGGGTCCACTGATTGACTTAAAGTATTCTAGCACTTAACAGAATTTGAGAAAGTCAGATTTGAATTCAAATTTGGTTCTGATAACCCCTGAGACTCCAAGTATTACTCCACAGCGTGCCTAATGTAAATAAAACATTTTCATACAAGGTTCGACAGCTCAGCAGTTAACAGACTGGCTGGAAACAATAAGTGGAGCTAAAACAAATGCTGAAGGAGGAAATTCATTGAACCTGGCAAGAGTTAAACTAGAATTAAGCGAAATTACTAAGGGAACACTTGGGCTAAATAGAATTAACTCATATAATGATGATGAATTATGTTTTATGTGTAAAAATGTTACGAACAGAGCAGAATTGGTTCCACAGAAAGTAGCAGAACTTGTAGAGAAATACGAAATAGAAATGGAGATATCAAAGCCACTGAAAATAAATTACAGATTCAAATTTGATTCGAAAGATGTGGAGAACATGAGAATACTGGAAACAAAAGTTCATATTAAGAAATTAATTCAGGATATTAAAACATGGGGAGCATTAGATAATTGGGAAGGCAGATGGGTAAAGAACAGAGATCAGAAGATAAAGGAGTCTGCAAATTCAAACACTGTTGTGCAGCAGACCGATAATTCAGTAAAGATATTACCAATGAGAGAAATTCCTGGAGGGAATTATGTACACGTCCCTTGGAGCAGGAGTGATATTTTGGCATTTACAAATTGCTTGCAAAATGCATGTGGGACAATTTGAATACCTTGTTAGAAATAGTGGCTCCAGCTGATTTGTGGGTGGTATGCAAAAGGAGTGTTGATTGGCCAACAAGAGAGCCTCCACGAGATCCAGTTACAGGTGCACCATCTCCTGATGTAATGAAATATACAGAATTTTTGAAAATGAGAATTTCTCCTAAAAGTATTGATTGGCAGAGAATCGATATGACAGCACAGGAAGCAAAGGAGTCAATACACGCGTACTATGATAGATTGTTGAAAGCATTTAAACATTACAGTGATACAGAAACTATTGAGCTCAAGACATGATTCACTTTGTGTTCAGGTTTGTTGAAGGGTTGAGACCTGAAATGAGTCAGATGCTTAAGAGTCATTTGATTTGCTGGCAAGCAAAACCGGTTGATGAAGTATTAGTTTGCCAAATACTGTAGTGATGAGATTGAAATGAAACAGAAGAAATTGAAGGAAAAGGTGATGGTGATGCAGATTAAAGCGGGAATGGAGGTAATTGTTCTACAGCAGGGAAATATGCAAGTATTTTGAAATCAGGGACAGGCAAGAGGTAGGGGTCGTGGCGGAAATGGAAACCGTGGCTTAGATTTGAATAGTATTGTCAATCCAGGTGATATGCAGACAATAAAAAGGATGTTATCTTGTCTCTTGTCACGCTTGTGGGGGCCTCAGGCATTGGAAACTGGAGTGTCCGATAATGGTACAGGAAGGTGTTGCTACGAAGATGAATTAAAACAATTTCTTTCCAAATTTGAGAGCACTGAGAATAAAGGGTCCTAATCTAAATGCCCAGAATAATAGTAATAAAATGCAGATCCTCAACAAATACAAAGTCCCCAACTGATGTAACAGATACAGGTGCCACCTTTTCAGGTGCCACAGTCACAGCAAATGCAGCCCCAAATGCAAATGATAAAAAAGCAACAAATGCAGATACCTCAAGCTCCAAAGGCGCAGCAGCAGGTGATGCTTCCTCAGCAGAACACAGGTCAAAAGTTAAATCGAAGTAATCACATGGTGCAGCAATTCACACTTTATAGTGAGGATGAATTGAATGATGAAGTGATGAGTGAGAGTTTGGATGAAGAAGAATGTGTGTTAGCAGCTTCATTAGAAGTGGATCAAAAGGGTCCTTACATAAATGGAAAAGTAATGGGTCATCAGGTTTCTTTTCTAGTTGATACAGGAGCTACACACTCTACAGTGAGAACTGCAGAAGTCCCTAATGTGCCACTTTCTGGGAAAACAGTGCAGATTGTCAGAGTTGCAAATCAATTTCTGACAAACCCGATTACTAAACCAGTTCCTGTTAAAATTCGCAATTTTGAAGGTTTGCACAAATTTGTAGTCTGTGATTGAAGTCCAGTTTCCTTACTGGGAAGAGATCTGTTGTGCAAAACAAAATGTTTGATAATTTGTACAAATGATGGAATTGCTATTCAGATGGATAATGATGACGATGATGTTTTATCTATGCTAATTGAAAATGATTTAGTTAATGAAGAATTTCCACTGATTAGTTTTCATCCTGCATTTACAGCACAAGACCATCCAACTGATTTATAAGATACAGTTACATTAAAGGTTTGAGATCTTTCTGGGAAAGGCATTGGGCTGATCAGAGGAGCTGAACCAGTTAAAGTCACAGTCAAGCCTAATGCAGTTTTTACGCAAACTCTGCAGTATCATATGGCACCAGATGTAATTGAAGGAGTAATTCCTGTAATTGTAGATTTTGTGAAGCAGGGAGTTCTAAAAGAAGTACTGAGCAGCCCATGTAATTCTCCTATTATGGGTTTGCGAAACCAAGTGGGAAATTTTAAATTGTTCAAGATTTGAGGAAAACTCACGCTATAGTGGTCAAATGTTGTCAGTGGTACCAAATCCAGCAGTGACTTTGTTTCGGATCCCATGTGACGCAGAATGGTTCACAGAGGTGGAGCTATCACAAGCATTTTTCTCCTTGCCTCTGCATGAGGATAGCCAATTTATTTTCTGTTTTAAATTCTACAATTGTGTATATTCCTGGTGTAGGATACCACAAGGCTTTTCAGAGTCTCCGTCAATATTTAATCAGGTGTTGAAAAATAATTTGGAATCATTGGAAATGCCTTTCCAATCAGCATTACTTCAATACATTGATGATCTTTTTCTTGCTTCAAAGACAAAGGGAGCATGTAGGCAAGATACTATTGCCCTATTGAATCATTTGGGTAAAAATGGACATAAAGGCCCTCATTACAACCCTGGTGGTCGGTGATAAAGCAGTGGTAATACCGCCAACAGGCCGGCGGTAAAAAAAATGGAATCACGACCATGGCAGAAACTGCCAACACAGACAGCCACTTTAACACTCCGACCACCACGGCGGTAGAAACAAATATTGCGTCGGTCACCGCCAACAGACAGAAGGAAGACAAGGTACCACCCACACTATTACAAGGCACCAATCCGCCAGATTTTCCGGGGCGGTACCAACGCCATCAAAAGCACAGCGGAAACAGTACACAGAAGGGGAACCACTTACCTCTCAACACCCAACGAGGAACCAGGACGCCATGGAGCCCGAGTTACAGGTCATGCCCATGTTGGTTTACCTCCTCAACTACCAGGAACATCAAAGACAGCGGTGATGGCGACGGTGAGTACTGCACCTAGTACACAGGGGAGGGGGGAGGAAAAAGAGAGTGACACACACACGCAACACGCCACACCCCCCACCCTCACCCACAACACCATAAACACACACACATCCAATAACATCACAGATATACCCCGTCACCCCCTCGAAGAACGCAAGGACCAAATGAAATGAGTTTAACAAGTGTAATAATCGAACAATCAGATAGCCAAAGATAACTTTAAATCATCAGTATATACAAATATTTACAGCAAGTACACAAGTCCGAACACTGTCCCATTAGATGTCCGTGGACCAGTGTTCCCAAAAAGCATGGGCGAAGCCCACACATGACACCTGACTCAAAATGGAGAGAACACTGCAGGGGCATCAGGTCGAAAAAAACACTGGCACCTCAGGGGGAAGGGGAGGGGGGCACCTCAACCGGATGATGGGACGACGCCACTGCTCCTCGAGGGGGCTCTATGCCCACTGCTTGCTCCTGGGGAGTGCAAAGCCACAGTCTCTGAAGTGGGTGCTTTGCCCACTGCTTGGTCCTGGGGAGTGCAAAGCCACAGTCTCTCAAGTGGGTGCTTTGCCCACTGGTTGGTCCTGGGGAGTGCAAAGCCACTGTCTCTCAAGTGGGTGGTTTGCCCACTGCTTGGTCCTGGGGAGTGCAAAGCCACAGTCTCTCAAGTGGGTGGTTTGCCCACTGCTTGATCCTGGGGAGTGCAAAGCCACAGTCTCTCAAGTGGATGCTGTTCTCCACTGGTTCTGGAGGGGGCTTGGTGCCCAGAGTGCTTCGTCCTGCCAACGACTGGGGTAGGGGATGCTGTTCTCCACTGGTTCTGGAGGGGGCTTGGTGCCCAGAGTGCTTCGTCCTGCCAAGGACTGGGGTGGTGGATGCTGTTCTCCACTGGTTCTGGAGGGGGCATGGTGCCCAGAGTGCTTCTTCCTGTCAGAGTGCTTCGTCCTGCCAAGAACTGGGGTAGTGGATGCTGTTCTTCACTGGTTCTGGAGGGGGCTTGGTGCCCAGAGTGCTTCGTCCTGCCAAGGACTGGGGTAGTGGATGCTGTTCTCCACTGGTTCTGGAGGGGGCATGGTGCCCAGAGTGCTTCATCCTGCCAAGGACTGGGGTAGTGGATGCTGTCCTCCACTGGTTCTGTAGGGGGCTTTGTGCCCAGTGATGCTGCACCAGCGGTGTGGCAGTTCCCATTCCCTCACATGGGTGTCTGAGCCACGAGATTTACCGGTAACAGGTAGCATGATACTCCATGGAGGCAGAGCCACACTCCTCCTTGCGACTACTAAGGCTGCAAACTGCTGGAAGTGCCAGTGCTGGTGCCTCATGTAGTGTGTGCAGGGTCCAGGACATCACTTGCAGCCTCGGACGCCTGCCCATTGGGGATGCTGCTGATGTCCGCTGTAGTGGCACTGGCTGGGCACGTCGCGGGGGCAGGTGGCGGTGGTTGCGGCGGTGGCTGCGGCGGAGATACTGCCGGTGGTGCAGGTGTCTGCACTTGTGGAGGGAGACAGCAGGCCGCCTCCTGCATCCTCGGAAGGCTGCCCACTGGGGATGATGCTGGTGACTGTATTTGAGGCAGCTGCCGTGCAGGTGGCGGTGCAGATGGCGGTGCAGGTGGCGGTGCAGGTGGCGGTGCAGGTGGTGGTGCAGGTGGTGGTTGTTGCGGCGGTGCCCACCGCGGAACAGGTTGCTGGGCTGTCTTGCGAAAGGGGTGACACCAGTCCCTCACCCGGAGGCTCAGTGCCCTGAGCTGACTTCTCTTTGCTCCTGTGTCCCTTCCCCACCTTGGAAGTCGCTGCTGGGACCTTGGCACTGTCCTCTTTGGTTCTGGAAGAGGCCTTGCTGGGTGGTTGGTGCGGCTTTTCTCTTCTGCATGCTGGCCCCTTCTTTACCTTGGCGGGTGGCGGAATATGGTGGTCCTTGGCTTCACTAGATGGCACACTGGCAGCTCTGATGGGTGCCTCCTTCGATGTTCCCGGACTTGCAGGGACCACACTGGACGAGGATTTGGAGGCTGAGGTGCTGGTCAGGGCTCTAGACATCCTGGCCCTATGGGAAGGACGGGGGGAGGTGTAGGGAAGACGTCAATGCTAGCCAGGAAAAGTTTCTTAGACACACTGGGACGGGAAGATGGAGGGGGTTTGGGAGTGGAGGAAGAGGTAGTGGTTGTAGGAGGTGTACGTCTGCTGAGTTTGGGTGAAGGTGTATAGGTTGGAGGCTGTTGTGAGGTGGATGGCTGTTGAGTGGGTGTGTGCCCGCGTTTGTGTACTTTGGGAGGAGGGCTTACAGACACACTGGGAGAGAACACAGGGGACGTGTGAATGGTAGTGGGGGTGGTGATTGCACGTGAGCGGTGTGTGGTGATGGGCGTGCTGGTGATGGAGGTAGTGGCTGAGGATGTAGTGCATGCAGGTGTGAGTGGAGACGAGACTCGGAGGGAGGTGGAGGACGTGGAGGAGGGGGACACAGTGGAGGCAGTGGATGTTGGTGTGTCTGCATGGGGATGGTGCTTGTGTGAGTGCCTGTGGGATGTGTGGTGCTTATGTTTGCCTGAGCCACTTTTGTGTGTAGATGTGTGTGCATGCTGGTCTGATGGTGTGCTTGGGGTAGGCTGAGGTAGAGGGGATTGGGTCTGGTTAGTGGAGGTTGGAGGGGGGAGGCCGGACACAGGGACAATGGCTGCCATCAATGCTGAGGCCAGAGCCTGAAATGCTGTATGTTGGGCTGCCACACCAGAATGAATGCCCTCCAGGTATGCATTTGTTTGTTGCAAATGCCTCTCGACACCCTGGATGGCATTCAGAATGGTTGACTGCCCAACAGTGAGGGATCTCAGGAGGTCAATAGCCTCCTCACTGAGGGCAGCAGGGCTGACTGGGGCAGGGCCTGAGGTGCCTGGGGCAAAGGAGATGACCACCCTCCTAGGTGAGTGGGCACGGGAAACACACTAAGGGGCTGCTGGGAGGGCAGTGCTGGTAGGGGGGGTGGCGGCTGTACCTGTTGTTGCGGTGGTCACGGAGGTGCCCGCCACCGCAAGGGAGCTCCCATCAGAGGAGGAGTCGCTGTCGTTGGTGTCCCCTCCTGTCCCCGTCGTGGAGCTCCCCTCGCCCTCCGTCCCACTGGTGCATTCAGACTCCGTACATTCACCCTCCTGGGCCATGTGGTTTGCAACTCCCTCCGGCTCTGGTGCCACTGCTCCTCCGCCAGATGATGCTAATGCACACAAGGACAGGGTGACAAAACAAAAAGGGGGGGGGAGACAGAGGAGACACATGGTCAATGCCAGCAACACCACTACCATTGGCGGACACAACACACAGGGAGCAGCCCTATGCACTAGCCCATGCACTAACAGTTCTTAGGAAAATAACCTGCCCATGGGGGACTATACCTAACCCCATTTGCTGCACACCTGGAACCCACAGGAGCCTGACTAATTGTAGATGGCTACTACCACTATTGGGGTTGGAGTGCCACAGAGCTTTCCTAACAAGGAACCTACCCTACCACGTTCGCCCTGGCCTAGGGGAACCCACAGCCCACACCCCCCACCCAGACACCTCGTAAAAAGCGCAGAGTCAGCTGAATGAGAGTGTACTCACCCCCCTGTGGCTGCTGTGATGCCCTCAAGCGCCCATCCAACTCTGGATATGCCACCGCCAGGATCCGGAACATCAGGGGGGTCATGGTGCGACAGGCACCCCTTCCACGTTGGGAGGCCATCCCCAGCTGGGCCTCCGCCGTCTTCTTGCTCCAGTGGCGCAGGTCCTCCCAACTCTTGCGGCAGTGGGTGCTCCGTCTATGATAGACCCCCAGGGTCCGCACTTCCTTGGCGATGGCACGCCAAATACCCTTCTTCTGGTGGGCGCTGACCTAGAGGAAAGGTAAAGTAAAAATGGAACTTACTCACCCGTCCGGTTCTTCTTACTCATTACCCACCATTTCCCACCCATGCCCTGAAACACATACACTGACCATCCTCACATGCAGGCCACAGCCCCCCCACAACGTGTATCTTCCATCCAGACCACTCCATACATTCATGTCCCATCCATCATGCTCACAGTGATCTCACCTGTTTGTCTGGAGGACCGTAGAGTAGCGTGTACTGGGGGAGGACCCCATCCACCAGTTTGTCTAACTCCTCTGTGGTGAAGGCAGGGGCCCTTTCCCCAGACACTGTAGCCATTGCCGCTTCCAGACTGAGGTCACAGCAGCACTTGCAGGGTAGGTCCTCTCCTGTTGAAGGTCAGGTATCAAGTGAGTGAACAGATAGAAAACGGCAGTCACGTCCGCGACAGTGCGTACCGTCACCGCTGGCGTACATCATCATTGGCTCCTGGAACCCATAGGCTCCAATGATAACCAATGCTGAATTGCGTGACAGTCTTCGACCGCCTACCGTGACGCTGCACAACGCCAGCACAGTTACCTCATTTACCCTTGTCCATCCTTACAGGTCAGGCAGCTGCCATTTCAGGGGGGCACATGGCAGGGCACCTAACTGCGTCACAGCACATTTGGACAGGAATACGGACAGACAGCGCCACACACTGATTAATCACATTACTGCAAAACACCCTTGTGCAACCTATGTGGTACATGACCCTCTGCTCACCATTCTCCTCCATAGGGCACATCCGCTGGGGCAGATGATGAGATGGCGTCATCCTCATGTGTACAGACCCCTGGTGGACCTGTTGACAATGGAAGACAGACACATCATTATCACCTACAGACTTGATCGTGCCACAATCCAAGAACTGTGTGCCCAATTGGAGCCTGACCTGATGTCAGCTATCCGCCATCCCACAGGTATCCCCCCTCTAGTGCAGATCCTGTCAGTGCTCCATTTCCTGGCAAGTGGTTCCTTTCAAACAACAGTGGCCATGGCATCAGGGATGTCACAGCCAATGTTCTCTTACGTGTTGACCAGAGTGTTGTCTGCCCTGCTGAAACACTTGCTCAGCTACATCGTTTTCCCCCAGGTGGAGGATTTGCCTACAGTGAAAGGTGACTTCTATGCCCTGGGACATATCCCCAACTTTATAGCTGCCATTGATGGTACACATGTGGCATTTGTCCCCCCCCCCCCACAGGAATGAACAGGTGTACAGAAATCGTAAAAGCTACCATTCCATGAATTTGCAGATGGTGTGTTTGGCAGACCAGTACATCTCTCATGTGAATGCCAAGTATCCTGGCTCTGTGCATGACGCTTACATTTTGAGGAATAACAGCATCCCTTATGTGACGGGGCAACTCCAGAGGCACCGTGTGTGGCTAATAGGTGAGCTCAAGGTCCCCACACAGTACGAATAGGTGTCTGGGTATGGGGTAGTCCCTAAGGGGTGGTGTAAGTCTAACAGATATCCCTCTACATTTGCAGGTGACTCTGGTTACCCCAGCCTGTCATGGCTACTGACCCCAGTGAGGAATCCTAGGACAAGGGCGGAGGAACGCTACAATGAGGCACATGGGCGAACTAGGAGGATTATAGAGTGGACTTTCAGCCTCTTGAAGGCCAGATTCCGGTGCCTCCATTTAACAGGTGGCTCCCTATACTACTCACCGAAGAAGGTGTGCCAGATAATCGTGGCATGCTGTATGTTGCACAACCTGGCTTTGCAACGCCAGGTGCCTTTTCTGCAGGAGGATGGGCCTGATGTTGGTCTTGCGGCAGCTCTGGAGCCTGTGGACAGTGAAGAAGAGGAGGAGGAAGAAGAAGAAGATATTGACAACCGAAACAACATCATCATGCAGTACGTTCAGTGAGACACGGGTAAGAGGCTGGCACTGCTCCTCTCATATCAGACTACTTTAGGACATTGTAAAGGTCTGCCTTTTTACCTCTGTGTATGGACCCTGAGTGTTCACTTTGGCTTTCCTTTTCACAGATCTGGGTACCACATTCTGCCTTCTGCTATGTTCACTGCTGCCCAACAACTGTCATACTTTAGTATGTGCAAATGAACATTAACATTGATATTTGTCAAAGAGGTTGTAATAACACATTTTAAAAAGTACAGACTGACTCCAGATTGTTTTGTGATTCAAGGGTGTTTATTTAAGTGCTGATAAGTGAAGCGGGGTGTGCAATGGGCTGGGGTGATGGTGGGGGAATATCCGTGGTAGAGTCCAGTCTCTTTGTCTCACAGGTGCATTGTCCAAGGGGGCATAGGAGGTGGAACAATTGCAGTTCAAGGTGGTCAGGGTGACATAGTGGGACAGAAGGGTGACAATCAGGAGAGACTTATTTCCTGGCAGGGTTTTTGGCAATGTTCTCTGTTTTGTGCCTGGATCGCAGGGACCATTTGCGGGGTGGTTCTCCTTCTGCAGGGGGTGGGGTGCTGGTGGCCTGTTGGTCCTGTGGCAGGACCTCCTGTCCACTAGCGCCGGCGGACGTGGAGGGCTGTTTATCGTTCGGGCTGGTGTCAGTGGCCCGGTGGTATGGCACTGTTTCCCTCATGATGTTGGCCATGTCTGCCAGCACCCATGCTATGGTGACCAGGGTGGTGTTAATGGATTTCAAGTCCTCCCTGATCCCCATGTTCAGGGTCTCCTGAAACTTGGCCAGTACCGTGCCCATGGTCTCCTGGGAATGGTGGTATGCTCCCTTGATGTTGGAGAGTGGGTTCCCTGTGCCTGTCCTCCCCCTGTCGCACAGCAGTCCTTCCAGCTTCCCTGTTATCCTGTGCCTCTGTCCCCTGAACCGTGTGCCCACTGCCACTGACCCCAAGTCCCTGATCGCCCTGGGTTAGTGGGTTTGCCTGGGGTCCCTGTAGTGGTGGACACACTGCTTATTGACGTGTCCTGGGGACAGTGGCATGGGCCCGCTGAGTGGGTGCTGTGGTGGTGTTACCTGAGGGGGGAGGTTCAGTAGTGGTTTGGGACTGTGGCAGGAGAACCGACTGTCCAGAGGTACCTGATGGGCCGGGCTGGTCATCTTGATCCAGGCATGCAGAGCTGCTGTCGTCACTGTGGGCCTCTTCTGTGGGGGGACTGGATATGGCTGGCACCTCCTGTCCGGTGACGTTGGGTAGGGGTCCTGTTGGGGTGTAAATGCATAGTTATTGTATCTGTGTGTGCCATCTTGTGCAATGGGTGAGTCTCCCTCTACTCCTGTGCTTGCATTATCGCCTTGGACCTTGTTAGAGTGGTGACTGTGTGCCCTGGCTGAGTCTCTCTACTGGACATGCTTTGGTGATGAGTGTCCATGCAGGTCTGTGTTGGATGTCCATGCACTGTTGTTGCATGCAGGTCTTGGTATTGGGATGTGTGGGTTGTGATAGTGGGGTATCTGTGAGGTGTGGTGATGGGTGTAAGGTAGGGGTAGATGTTTGTGATGGCATGCAGGTAGGGTGGGGGGGATATAGTAGTAAAGATTTGACTTACCAGAGTCCAGTCCTCCTGCTACTCCTGCGAGGCCCTCAGGATGCATGATCGCCAAGACTTGCTCCTACCATGTTGTTAGTTGTGGGGTCCACCGCCAGTCCTCTGTACTGCTACCTGGTGTCTGGATACTACGGAACGCACCTTCCCCCATAGGTCGTTTCTCCTCTTCCTGATGTCATCCAGTGTTCTTGGATGCTGTACCACTGCGTTGTGTATGAGTGACGGGGTTGTGTGCCTGTGGATGCTGGTATTGTCTTTGCTATTCTCTCTCTCTGCTTCTTCCAAAAATGTTGTTGTAAGGGGTTGTGGGTAATGTGTGTGTGTGTTTTATAGTGGTGTGAGTGTGTGGGTGTGGTGTGTGTATGTGTGTCAGGTGTGTGTATTTTGAATTGTCCAATGTAGTTGTGTTTTGTAAGTGTGTGTGTATTTTGAGCGCAGTGGTGTGTACCGCCAATGGATTACTGCGGTTGAAAGACCGCCGCGTTGATTCGTGGGTCTTGATAGTGTGGGCGTATTCCTGTTGGCGTAACGGTGTAGATTTTGCTATCGCCAGTTTATCACTGACCTTTGGTGTGGCAGACTTGTGTGGATGTCTGTATTGTGGCGGATTTCTAGATGTGGGTCATAATACCTGTAGCGGATTTCTGCCGTGGCCACGGTATGTTGACGGCCGTCAGCACGGCCGTCAGCACGGCGGTCAGCGGCCTTTAACGCCAGGGTTGTAATGAGGGCCAAAGTGTCCCCAGAGAAATTACAATAGTGTCAGAAGGAAGTGAAATATTTGGGTCACCAAATAGAAAAAGGTGCAAGGAAAGTGTCCAGAGAAAGAGTTCCTGCCATTTTGCAAATTAATTCTCCAGTTAGACAAAGAGATGTTAGGATGTTTTTGGGAATGGTGAGCTATTACCTCCAATAGATTCCCTATTTTTCTGTTATTTGAAAGCCACTGCAGAGACTGACCCAAAAAGATATAAATGACCCATTGCCTTTTGATGAAGCTTGTATGAAAGCTTTTACTGAGCTGAGAGAGAGTTTGTGCAGAGCACCAGCTTTGGGAATGCCCGACTACACTAAACCATTTATGTTGTTTTGTCATGAACATGATTTTTGCGCTCTTTCAGTCCTTACCCAGGTACATGGTGGTGTAAGTTGCCCTGTAGCATATTTTTCTGCTACTTTGGACCCAGTCGCAGCAGCTTTACCTGGATGTTTGCGGACTGTGGCTGTGGTTAGTTTGTCACTCACTCAGTGTGAGACTGAGAGTATTGTGTTGGGACATTCTTTAGCTGTCCTGTTCCCTCACTCTGTAAAAGTTTTGCTTACTGAACAAAGACCCTATGTTTGACAAATGCAAGGCTCACTAAGTATGAGCTGTTGATTGTAGACCCTCCAAATGTTATCTTGAAGAGGTGTACAGTGTATAACCCAGCAACTTTGCTCCCAGTAGACAATGTTGAAACTGAAAGAAATGGA
Organism: Pleurodeles waltl; assembly: GCF_031143425.1. Taxonomy (NCBI): domain Eukaryota; kingdom Metazoa; phylum Chordata; class Amphibia; order Caudata; family Salamandridae; genus Pleurodeles; species Pleurodeles waltl. The sequence goes on from NC_090443.1 coordinate 67,683,738, forward strand.
ACATGACTGTCTGGAGGTTACTGAATTGTGTACCAAACCCAGACCTGATATTCAGGCTACCTCATTAAAGGAAAATGATCAAATTGTTTTTGTCGATGGTTCCTGTCTAAGGGATAATGTAGGAACATTGAAATCTGGATATGCAGTGTGCACAATAGCTGGTATACTCGAAGCTTCATGGCTTCAAAGAGTATTTTCTGCACAAGTGGCTGAATTAGTGGCTCTCACTAGAGCATGCTGTATTTCTGGACAGCTTAAAGTTACAATTTTCACACAGTCAATATGGATTTCGTGTAGTGCATGACTTCGGGCAGTTGTGGCCACAGAGAGGTTTCATGACCTCTTCAGGCTCACCTATTAGAAATGGTGATAGAATTCATGATTTGTTACAAGCCCTACAATTATTTGAAAGGATTGCTATGGTTAAATGCAGTGCACACCAGAAATCAAAAGATTTTGTCTCAATAAGAAATGCTTATGCAGATCGAGTCAATAGGTTTTGCGCACTGAACTGCATCTCTTTTAATGAAGAATGGAAAGAACTAAAAGATGATGAAGTAAACTCAATGTATACATTAACAGGGATTGATACATGGGAGGAAATTAAAAGTTTGCAAGAAAATGTTTCTGAAGATAAAAAGAAAGGTTGGATAAAAATGAAATGTTTTCAAAGAGACATTGATGAAATATGGGTTTCAAATGAAGGGCAGTTGGTTTTGCCAGACTGTCTACTGACACAAATGGCAAGATATTATCATGGTCAAGCACACATTGGACCAGATGCAATGATTGATTTGCATATTTAAACAATCTTGACTGAATCCAAAGTTTAGACAGGTTGCTGAAGCAATTTGTCACAGAGGCATTACATGTCAACAAATTAATGTGGGGGAAAAGAACAAATGTTAATTTGGATCACAATGGAGGAGCAGGAGGTCCATTCAACAGAATGCAAATGGATTTTATTGAAATGCCTGGGTGTGGTGGTCATAGATACGTGTTGGTGATTGTATTTCAGTCAATGGGTTGAAGCTTATCCCACACGTAGCAATGATAGTCTCACAGTAGCAAAGCTTTTACTTAGGGAGTTGATACCTTGCTTTGGATGTCCGGCCTTTTTAGAATCAGACAGGGGAAGTCACTGCAATAATGAGGTGATTAAATTACTATATTCAGCCTTAAACATTGAGCAGAAGTTGCAATGTAGCTATCGCCCTGAAGCTTCTGGATTAGTAGAGCAAATGAATGGTACTCTGAAGGCTCGATTTGCAAAAATGTGTGCCTCCACAGATCTGAAGTGGCCAGATGCTGTGCCTTTTTTTGTTGAGTATGAGAAACACACCTGACAGAAAGGCTGGACTTTCTCCCCATGAAATCCTCATGGGCAGATCAATGATATTGCCAACTGTTTCTGCAAATGCTCTTGTGAATATAACAGATGATTTGATGCTGGATTACTGCAAGAGTCTGGCTGATGTGGTTTGCTCTTTCTGTCACCAGGTGGAAGCTACAGCTGTGCCGCCATCCCAAGACCAGTGTCACAGTCTGCGAGCTGGTGATTGGGTGTTCATCAAAAAGCACGTGCAGACAACCTGTCTGGAACCTAGGTGGAAGGGCCCCTACCAGGTCGTACTTGTTACGACGACTGCTGTGAAGTGTGCTGGGACCCCGAACTGCTAGCCACACTAGAAAAGTGCCTTATCCTTTGGAAGATGAAGAAGAGTTGTTGAGAGTACCAACAACTACTGTATAGTCTCAAGAAGCAAGAAGAGAGTTTGTGAAGACAGAAACAGAGACAGTGCAAACTGGTGAAGATCCAAGTACTCCTTTAAGAGACAATGCAAACTCACCTCTGAGGGATGAAATAGAGGAACCTCTATTTCCTGAAGTTACTAAAGCATCAGCAAATATAGCAGGAGAATCAAGTCAGAGGAGGACTCTCCCAGAAGCAGACGATTTGGAAAATCAGTTGAAACAAATCACATTTCCTGAAGCAGCTAAGGAGGGAGCTGAGTTAAATCAAAGTCATGCAGATTTAACTCCTCCTGAATTAGCTAATGTTGCAGGTACATCAAGTCAAAGTCATAATCCTGCTGAATCAAGAAGAGTTGTAAGTCCAGTTTTGCAAATGACACTGTCAAAGAAAGCTGTGAAAGAAGACAAATGGCCTAATTTGCAAATAAGTGAAAGGGTTTCAGGTGTACTGTTAACCATAAATGAAGAGCCAGACACAACAACAAGAGCAGATTCAGATGACGATCTGAGTAAAGGAGAAGTAAGTGCAAACTGAAGATTAAAAGAGAAAAAGAGTTGCAAGTCGAAGATACTCAGGTCCTGAATGGGCGTATTTTACAACAGATGAGTGGCAACATTAATTTTTGTCATTTTGTTTTGATTGTGAATTTCAGCTCAATATTTTGGAACTTGAACTTGCTTTTGAACTGAAATTTGAAACTACATTGCCAACTGAGCAAGAGAGACATTACAAGATACAAGTGATAAGCACTTTCCAATAGAATACGATCTAATGAAAGAGACTGAAAACTGATTTTTGCCAAGCCAGTAGACTGATTTTTTTTAAAGTTCTGGAGAAAAGTCTGAAAGCTGCTGTAAATAACTGCAAAGAAGACTGAAGATTATTTTTGTTTTTGATTTTGGCTATATAGTTTAAAAAACAAATCTTCTGCTTTCTCATTCTTTACAGGTCATGGATAACAATCACACTCATTTTAAAAATGATAGGTGTTCCAAATGTTTGTGTATTGGTTTGGGAATTGTATGTGTTCTAGTAAATATGTTATTGATTGTGAGTATGAATGTTCATAGTAAAATTTAAACTAATTATATACCTTCTTCAGAGACTACTACAATTTCTAAGTTAGAAAAGTTTAATAGGGATGAGAAATTTTACACTTAGACAACTCGCAAGGAGATCTTTCGTCTAATGTTTTCTATTGCTTGCTGTATGAATATGTTGAGGCAATAAATGTGAGAGAAAGTTATGTTTGCACGCAGAGTATTTTATCAGTGCAGGAAGGAATTACTTACCATAGCTTGCCATTAACGCATGGAATTAGCTGCAGTCTTTTACTAGCAAGCCTCTATAACCAAGAGTACATACAATAGTTGGACTCAAAATATCAATATTTCTCTCTTTAGCTATGTTACTCAAGTGTTGATTAATTTTAACAAAAGAAAACACTAAATCTAAATTAGAGAGGTTTCTTTGAGCCTACACTAACATTTTGCTCAGCTTACGCTCACAGGAATAACCTTACATGCTTGCTTTCGCCAGTAGAAAAATATTTTCTAGATCAAACTGATGACAGAAGAAAGGCATTGAATAAGAAAATAGAGAAAGGTTTAGTGAAGAGGAAATTCAGAAATGATCACGCATTTAGTGAGACTAAAATACAAGGGAAGCTTGCTTTAGATTTTCCACATGTAGGACAGCTTTGTATTTATAGACCTCAATCCAGGAATGATACTAAGTTTGTGGGAACGAGTGAGTGCAGACATGTATTTCTTTTTAAGAACACATGGGACTTTATGTTAAATGGACAAGATCCTGCCGTTCCTGGGGTATATTACATTTGTGGAAAGAATGCTTATTATTGTCTCCAAAGGCGATGGTTTTGGACGTGTTATTTGGGAGTTGTATTCCCAAAGATTTATAAGATTGACAATATAGATGACACATGACATGACTGAATTGCAAAGACCAAGATCAAAAAGAGGAACTTATTCTGAAATAATTGGGGATATATTTGGAGCAATTATTCCTTTTGTAGGAGTTGTTCTGAATGCTTTGAAAATTAGATCCTACTATTGTGGATAACATGCTAACTGATTATTCTGGGGCCAGAATCCTAATGGATACTAAAATGGCTGGGGTCCGTTCTATGGTTCTCCAGAACAGACTTGCGTTAGATATACTTTTAGCAAAAGCAGGCAGAGTCTGCCAGATGCTGAAAGCGAAACATTGTTGTACATACATACCTGACAATAGTAAAGGAATTAGACATTTTAGTAAGATCCTGACATATTCTAATTCAGACTTAAAAGATCTGAAAGAGCCAAGGGTATGGGACAATATTGGCAAAGGTGTTACTAAAGTGAAAAACTGGCTGGGTAATCTTGATCAGGGTATTGTGGGAAAAATATTGAAACCTTTACTAATTGTGGTGGTATGTCATCAGTATAATCGAATTGTACAAACTGTACACCCCTAAAAAGACAAAAGATGGAAAATGAACAGAGGAGGAAAGAAATTAAATTAGAAAAAATGAGAAGTAGATACTTTCATGATTTGAGAAAAACTGACAACTGGGAAAAAACGAGAAACAATAGATATTCTAGACAAACTAAACTTTATACTGACTCACCAGTATTAATACAAGTATTAATAAGTATATTTTGTGAACGACACATATAGTCATCAGAGAAGGGATTGTTGTAGTGCAAACATTATTAATAAAAATTGTGTCATTAGAACATAATGAAATAACATGTATTAAAAAGTTAAACTGAAAATGTGTGTTTTGGAAAATATGATCACCCTGTTGTCAGCCACAATGTGGTTCAACAATATAATAAAATACTTGTCTAATGAAAAGTATTTTGTTTATTCATAATTAAATGTACTGAATATGAATATTAATATGTACTAAAAGGGATTAATAGTTTAAATATTATGAAATGTTTTATTCTTTATGTTTTAGCATTGGTTTTAAAAAGGCCTCACATTTTTGTAATTTTCCAAGAGGCAATGTTTTAAAAAATGTTAACTCTGCAAATAATGTTTCTCTAAGCATCCTGTGTGACTTGCTCACTGTCGAAAAGTTATGTTCTTATGTTGTAACATTTGTCTGTCTTCCTGGGATGAGATAGTGTGTACTCAGGAACAATAGTCTTCAGTGCTCATGTATAACCTGCAACAATTGTATTCTGCTGCGGAAACTTGTGACTGTAGTGAGAGAAGATGGTCCAATCACGAATGCAGAAACATAGAGAAAAGTTAATTGGTCCTGACCTAAACCACCCCATAAACTGACCAATAGAAGCTTAGCTAGTTGCTTTCTAGGGATTTAATACTTCAAACCTAGGTGATGTAAGGGCAGTTCCTTTCAGTGCCTTTCAGTTCTCCATTGTCTGCAGTTATTCTTTTTACTCTGCTAGTGTCATGATTTGCTGTGTCTTTAGCTTTCTGCCATTGACGGATCAGATACAATAAAGCCAAACTATACTGAACTGTTCCCTATTATGTCATTGTCCAATGAATATGACCAGAAGATGCTCCACTGATGAAGACATCGCTGCTTGCTGATCCTTTTAGGAGAGGTGTAACCAAATGTGCATTTGTCTTTCTTGCAGAATTTTAGAAAGCCCAACCACTATTTTTGGTTAGCGCCATAGTCAGATGTTTTCCAAATTAATTTTTGTCTTAGTTTTTTTTTGCGTGAAGCCCAAACATGCATATGGAATCAGAGTAATAGCCACGATGCCAAATTCTAAATTCAACTGTTTCATGTAATTGGACTGTAAGCAATTCATCTGCAATAACTAAGTGTATTCTGTTTCCATCATTCATCTGTTACTGTTATTATTCTGCATGGTGGTTCCTGATATTCTGTCTAGATTAAGATTCTTTCAAAGATTTGGTCAGCCTGTATTGTTCCTGTACTTATATCATTTGGTCTTGCGTTTGAGTTACATGATATTAGCATTGCTAATCTAAAGGGCAATAAATGTTTGAACTTTAGTAAACTGGTGTGGTGATTCATGGCCACATAGGTCATGGTGCGTATAATTTCCTGACTCCAATATTAAAAGTGATGTTTCTTATTGATGTTGACTGTCTGGAGAACTGAGAATGATCAGAGGAGAAATAACTATTGAAAGTAGCCACTCCTAGCCCATCTTCATTCTTTCTAGAAAATGATACTGGGACTACCAGGGTCAGGTTGGAGCAACCAGGATCACATGAGCTCCCTTTTTCTTCACTCTGATCAAGAAACACTTGATCAAAGGAAATAGAGGGAAAGCATAAAGACGATCCACTGGCCGCTAACAGGAAAGAGTATCTATTCTCCAAGCAGAATCTTCTGTCATCCTTGAACAAAATTTGGGAAACTGGATCTCACGAGAAGTTGTGAACAGGTCCAGTGCAGGACAAATCTGTTTGAACAATGGGGGAGAAAGACAGATATTGTGGATGAAGGGACTCTCCCTGCTCAATATATTTGCATGGTTGTTCATGGTCCCTTGAATATAAATTGCTTTCAGAAAGATGATGATGGTTGGAACCCAGGAAATGATCTGGTACAAAATGTTTGAATGAAATGGAACCCTTATCCCCCCAATGTCAACTGAGATATGATTTTGCTGTCATATTGGCCATTCTGATTATGATGGCTTTGTTCAGAATCAGGTGCGAAAAGGCCAGGAGACCCAGATGGACTGTCTCAAGCTCCCTCCAGTTGGGGCATTTGATTCTTTGAAAAAGAGTCCAGATACCCTAGACTTGATGAGAACTTGTCCTTTCTCCCCACCCTTTATTGCTCGCATCCGTTGTGATAACTAAATGAGCTGGAGAATACAAAATTAACCCTTTCACAAGGTTAGACAGCTCCAGCCAGCATGCCAGTTCCATTTTAATTTCCTTGGTCATTGGGATCAATAAAGACATGTTTTAAGAATCAGAGCCGAATTCAGCAAGATGAAACAGGTCAGCCTGTTCAAATGGAACCGTGCCTAGAGGACTAAGAACACGGTTGTTTCCAAATGCTCTTGAACCCTCATCCATGCTGAAACCCTGGGATGAGCAGCTGTCATTGGATCTGAGATATGAGACTGAATCCTCTGGGCTCTTTTCTCTTCCCTGGTCTGTATGTATTCTGGTGCCTATCAGAGTCCAGTCTTGATCTTGCAGCAACTGACATTTCTTGGCATTTATCAGGAACTCATGGCGTGTAAACATCTGCAAGACCTTATTTACATGATTATTCATCTGTTACACAGAAATGGACACTAGACAGTCGTCCAGGTAAGGCTGTACAGAGGTTCGTTAAGGGAGCCAGCACTTTTATGAAGACCAAGACGGGCAATTTCAGCTTGAACATGAGAACCTGGAACTGGAACTGCAAGCTCTCTATAGCAAATACTAGAAATAAGTGATGATCGTACTGGATAGGCACATGCATTTAGGCGCCCTATAAATCAATCATGGCCATGCTGTCTTTCTCAGAGACCAGTAGAATGATGTGCTGTAATGTCACGTATGAAAATGAATGGTCTTTACCCAACAATTGAGGCCCTCGTTACAACTTTAGCATTTTTCGGGCAAGACTGCCATGCAAAATGCCGCCACCATACCTCCAGTGGTGGCAGAACAGCGACCGCCGCATTACGAGTCACAAAGAACAAACCGTCCATATACAGCTACAAAACAAACACCGCCAGGCCACCCGACGGCGAAATGGTGACTGACCTACCGTCTCTCCCGCCATGCCGACCCCATTCCAACTGCCCTATTATGACTCAGTATTCAGCACAGTGGAACATGCACTGCAGTAAACCAATGGCGGTCTGCACCGCCGCAGTACAAAAAGGCACCACCAATAGTAGCGAACACCACATTCAACAGTACGAATTCCCCACACCTGAAACACATACACACGTCACACACACCTGCTCATGGCACCATATAACATCCCGCCACACCCACCCACAATCCCTTGCAACTACCACAACCAGCCACAGAGCCACGAAGCACACCCCATACCTGATAAGCACCTGCACATTGCACACTTTGCACACACCACCACCACAACCCACCAACACCCCCACTACCAATCACCTGGAACTGCACCCTACCTGCACAGTATCTCCCCCAACATGTCACACCAGAAGCACCCACGCTTCACAGACAATGAGTTGCACGTCCTGTTGAATGAGATCGTCAGAGTAAAGCCACAACTGATGGGAGTCCAGCAAACATCAGTGTCTAGGAAAACGGCGTTATGGCAGAGGACCATCGACAGGGTCAATTCAGTCGGCACCTATCCACGCACAAGGGAGGATATCAGGAAGAGGTGACACGACCTCAGGGGGAAGGTACGTTCCATGGCGTTCAGGCACCAGATCGCCCTCAACAACACTGGCGGTGGGCCCTCGCCTCCTCCCCTTAACTTAACATCCTGGGAGGAGAAGATCTTAGAAATCATGCATCCAGAGGGCCTAACTAGTATCAATGGAGGTCTCAACTCTGGTAAGTCAAGACCATCCCCCCAGGCACCAACCACTCCTACCCAGCACGCCTAACCACCACTCGCCTAGCCCCTCAACCCACACTACTGCAACTACACAATCACCCCACACCCCCTCCCATGCAAGCCACACCACCCCTTTCACACCATCCTCACATAGGGTCAGATGTAGCAACCAGTTTGTGACTCGCAAACGGCAAAAATCGCCATTTGCGAGTCGCAAACCAGAGTTTGCTATTCAGAAATGCATTTTGCGAGTCGGGACCGACTCGCAAAATGCATTTCATAGTCGCAAATAGGAAGGGGTGTTCCCTTCCTATTTGCGAGTCACAGTGGTATGCAACTCCATTTGCGACCGCGTACGCGGTCGCAAATGGAGTCGCAGTTACCATCCACTTGAAGTGGATGGTAACCCACTCGCAAACGGGAAGGGGTCCCCATGGGACCCCTTCCCCTTTGTGACTGGACCCCATATTATTTTTTCAGGGCAAAAAAAATTCCAAAACAAAAGGCTTTGGATTTTTTTTAAAGTGCAGCTCGTTTTCCTTTAAGGAAAACGGGCTACACTTGAAAAAAAAAACTGCTTTATTTACAAGCAGTCACGGACATGGAGGTCTGCTGACTACAGCAGGCCTCCATATCAGTGAGTGCCCATAGTCGCTATGGGGCCGCAATTTGCGAACCACCTCATTAATATTAATGAGGTGGGTCTTTGCAACCCCATAGCGACTCGCAGAAGGTGTCTGAGACACCTTTCTGCATATGGTTTTGCGACTCGGAAATTGCGAGTCGCTCGGAGTCGCAATTTCCGAGTCGCAAAACCAGGTTTTGCTACATCTGGCCCATACTCCCCCCCCAATGCATGGATAACAATAACATTGTGAAGAGCCACAACTCCCACAATCCATCACACTCCACACAGCCAAAATTCACTGAACCACTTTACAGTGGAACACGTGCCTGGACAACCATGTCACAGCCCACACCTACTGGTTGCTACAACTGCTTCCCAACACATGGCAATGACACCAATGCCAACCACCATCCACAACCCACCATGGCACAAAGAAACCATGGCAATATACCCATCCCCAAATCAATGTCTGCTTACCATCATAGTGAAGCAAACTGAGCCACTGCATGCACCACACCACGAAAATGGCTAGTACACAGCCACATACAAACTCTCCCTCTTTCCATCCACAGGTAACACTGCCACCCAGCAGAGGATGCCAGGGACAGACAGTCCTCCCCGGGATGAAGGCCCCAGTGGATGTTTGGATGGGGACGAGTTGCCTGGGTCATCTAGGACGACTGGTCACTACACTCCCAGGAGCCCCACCATGGACGCACTGGACTCCCCCTCCCATGTGGCTACAACACCTCAGCCCGCCCCTTCCCCCCAAACCTGTGTCCCAAGGACCTCATAATCAGAAGTGTGCCACCCAGTACAAGGGCCAGAGACAAGGGCACATACCCTACACAATGAAGGGCCTGGTGCTACTGGGAGTGGGTACACTGTGCCAGGGGCACAGACACAGGGGGCTAGGGGCAGTGGGAGGGGATCAGTGGACCAAGGGTCGGAGCAGCCACAACAACTGACTGCCCAGGAGGTCCTTACCGAAGTCCTGGGCTCATACCACCAAACCCAGGACACCATCAGCCAGATCCTAGCCACTGTGAAAGAGACCCAGAGGCTGCAGAGTGAATACCATCAGGAGGCCATGCAGCAGTGGCAGACCCACAATGCCACCATGGCCTCCATGGCGGGGTGCTGAAGAAACTCACCACCATGCTGTGTGAATCCATCTCCCACCAACAGCCCCTTCCATTAGCCACAACCCATCTGAGCCCTCCACGTCAGCAGCAGCTAGTGGAATGGAGGCCCTGCCAAAGGACCCGCAGGAGACCAGCACTCCTACCCCTACCTCTGTAGCCCACGAGCCCCCACGTAAGCAAGGACGTCCAACCAGACATCCTCCCATTACTGATGCCAAGATCAAGACTACCACCAGGAAGTGACCCTCTCCTGAACATTCTCCATTGTGTGTCACTGAGGCACCCTGTTGACTGTCCACTGTCATCTCTCCATGCTCCCATTGCCACCATACTGGACCTTGACTACCCACAGCTAGGCCAAGTACTCTGATGATCCCACCCTCCATGACCCCACTCATCACTCCTTGCACTTGTACCTCCTAAATAAACACCATTGAGCACAGTTACTGCCTACGTCTATATTATCATGAGTACAAAAGATACTGCCATCACGTGCAACAGTTAACCCAATGTCCTGCAAATGTATGTGTGAGTGGCAGAGGGGGAGCAATATGTAGCAAGGATAACAGTGGAGCAGGCAGTGGCTGGAGAGATGGGTCATAGGAGGCAACAGGTGAGGCAGGGACCAGAGTGCACCACAATATCCTGAAAGTAGAACAAGACAGGGACATCAATGACTATAGCCGTCACATATACCAAATAAACACACACGCACTGTAACTACATGATACCAAGGCTGAGATGGCAAGTCAAGTCCAAAAACATATGGCCACAACAAACCCACTTTCCCAAAACATACCACCCAAATGGTCCCTCCCTCACAGCAAACAGAGCCACACGTAAGGCAGTGCAAACTGCCATGAACAGTGATGTAGCACCACCTCCCCATCCCGAATCCCAGGACAAGATGCAACACAGAGGAAACCACCTAGTTTAGCACACATAGGCCCTCATTCCGACCCTGGCGGTTTCAAACCGCCAGGGTGGAGGGCAGAGGAAGCACCGCCAACAGGCTGGCGGTGCTTCCCGGGCCATTCTGACCGCGGCGGTAAAGCCGCGGTCAGAAAAGGGGAACCGGCGGTTTCCCGGCGGTTTTCCCCTGGCCCAGGGAATCCTCCATGGCGGCGCTGCTTGCAGCGCCGCCATGGGGATTCCGACCCCCTTCCCGCCAGCCTGTTCCTGGTGGTTTACACCGCCAGGAACAGGCTGGCAGGAACGGGTGTCGTGGGGCCCCTGGGGGCCCCACAAAGATTTTCAGTGTCTGCTTTGCAGACACTGAAAATCGCGACGGGTGCCACTGCACCCGTCGCACCCCTGCAAATCCGCCGGCTCCATTCGGAGCCGGCTTCCTCTTTGCAGGGGCTTTCCCGCTGGGCCAGCGGGCGATCTTTTGGAGATCGCCCGCCGGCCCAGCGGGAAAGTTGTAATGACCCCCGTGGTCATTTGACCGCGGTGCGGTCTTTTGGAGGTTTCCGCCCGGCGGGCGGCACCCGCCGCCCACCGGGGTCGGAATGACCCCCATAATGCAGTGGATATGGCAGTTGAGGGAACAATGGACCTGCACATAGATGTCAAATGTGCAGCAACACAACAACTGGATGAGAATGGCACTGACCTGTGCACAGTAAAAACCCAACACATGGCCAAATGTAAACCCCCTCCAACCCACCCAGAATCAGCGCTCCAATATCCCCTGTTATTACACGCAGCAGGTGGTAGTATGGCACAAGGCAAACAGTAGAAGAGGACACATACCATTCATATAAGACATACCTGTATCTCAATGGAAATATTGTCTTATCAGCTCTGCTCTGGAGGCAGCTGCATCCTCATCATCTTCCTCATCATCACTCCCCATGTCCCCTTCATCAGCCACTGGTACAGCTGCCACCTCCTCTGCATCCAGCACTGGGATGTGACGTCTTAGGGCCAGATTGTGTAGCATGCAGCAAGCAGCATTGATCTGTCACACTTTCTGTGGTGTGTAGAGTAGGGCACCTCCAGAGATGTGCAGACACCGGAATCTGGCCTACAGCAGACCAAGGGTCTGCTCAGCCACCCATCTTGTCCTACCGTGGGCCTCATTGTAACTGTGTTCCACAGCTGTAGTCGGATACCTCACAGGTGTCAGTAGCCAGGGAAGGTTGGGATAGCCAGAGTCACTTGTGTGCATAGAGGTAAGGCCCATGTCAAGACCAGGAGTGTGTAGTACAGGTTGTGAAGAGTGTTGAGAGCAGAGGAGCACACATATGTAGGGATACATACAGAGGAGCCAGGCCCAGTCTCTCTGTAATGGTACCATCACGTGTGGGACGGTGCTGTTCCATAGAATGTAGGAGTCATGCACAGACCCAAGGAACCTGGCCGTCACTTGTGTGAAATATTGGTCAGCAAGACACACCACCTGCACATTGGTAGAATAGAAGTTCTTACGGTTTTTATACATTTGTTCATTCCTCCTGGGTGGCACCAGGGCAATGTGGGTGCCATCTATGGCCCCCGTCACATGAGGGACATGTGCCAAATCGTAGAAGGCAGCTTTTACAGGGGCCAAATCAGCACGACATGGAAACCTGATGTAGCTGCGCATATATTGTAGCAGGGTATATCGGACATACCTCAGGACGTTGCTGTGACATCCCTGCTGCCAAACCCACTGTCATCTGGAAGGACCCTGAAGCAAGAAAGTGGAGGACTGACAACACCTGTACTATGGGAGGGATGACATTTGGATGAGGAATGGCAGGCAATAGATCTAGCTCCAACTGGGTCACCAGCTCCATAATGGTCTGACGGTGATTCCGCAGAGGCCGTGACTACCATTTGATGTGCTCTTGCTCACTTGACTCCTGACAGTCGTGCACAGAAGACCTCCATTGCGTGTGCTGCTGTGTCCTGACTCTGGTAGCCAAGAGGCCATGTCCTGCAGGAGATAGGGCCCCAGTCTTCACCCAGGATGAATTGTAGAAGCTTGTGGAGGTAGTCCTGCCCCTGTATGGACAGTTGTATGGGGCACCAGTGCAGCAGGTGAGGCCAGTGTCACTCTCTTGTCTGTGTGTGATGCGTATGGGGATGGGGGCCTTGGGACGGGGCAGAGTGACTGGAGTTTGGACATGGGGGAGGAGTCTGAGCCCACGTGGATTGATGACATGTGAGTGTGTTCATGAGATGTGTGCTGTCCACTGCTGTCGCAGTGATGCCACTCTACATGACTTTTCCCTTTTGTCTGTGTCATCCATGAAGGTCAGCGCCCATCAGAAGAAGGGGATATGGCGTGCCATCGCCAGGCAAGTGCGGACCCTGGGGGTCCATGCCCGGCAGAGCACCCACTGTAGAAAGAGGTGGGAGGACCTGAGATGCTGGGCCAGGAATACCATGGAGGCCCAGCTGTGGACGTCTTCCCAAAGTGGGGAGGGTGCCCATCGGACCCTGATGGCCCGCATTTTGGCGGTGGCCTACCTTGAGGTGGGTGAGCACGTGAGGGCAGCACAGCAGCCACGAGAGGGTGAGTACACACTCTCACTTACGATATGTGTTGCCATAGTGGCTCTGGGTGTGCACTATTTGGAAGCTGAAGCGTGGCTCTTAGGTGGATTCATGTCCACTGTGGGTATTAGACAGCCGGGCAGGATTGGCATCATAGATGTGTGGCCGTGAAGTCAGTGAATGGAAGGGCAGTCAGTTCCAATGTGGTATCTGTGTTGTCATGTACTTCCAAGATGTGCTAGGCAGCACAAGCCAACTGGATCACAGCATCTGTGGTGTCAGGCCTTTGTAGTCAGTTGATGCCAACCACTGTGCCAGGGGTGAATGTTGGGTCCTCAGTCTGCTACCAGGCACTGTATGTGTAGTGAGTCAAGGTGGGCCAAGATGTCACTGTGCAATTTGACTATGGCCTAGTTGGCATGCCAACTAGCCATGCTGGATTCTCTTGGTTCTGTAGTCCAGGATTAGTGTCTCTCTACAGGCATGTGAAAAGAGAATGTCCTGGGCAGGTATGGCGGGTATGCCTCTCATCATGTACACAATTGCATCTGTATCAGCTTCAGTGGTGTAAATGTGCATTGCTGTGGTGACCCCCATGGTGTTCCTGTTGGTGAGGGCATGAGGTGTCATAGCATGGCATCAGAAGATTATGTAGTTACTCTGTGTGACTGTTGTGCTGGCATTGACCGATTGCACCCTGTCTCTCTCTCTCCCACACACCCTCCGTCCCTGTCCTCCTCTGTCTTTGTGTGCATCAGCATCATCTGGCGAAGAAGAAGGGGCACTGGTGAGTGGGGATGCTGCAGCCCACGGGACCCAGGAGGCTGATACCCACGGAGCCGAGGGGACCAGTGGGATGGAGGGCAAGGGGAGTGCCAAGGGGGAGACAGGATCAACGACAACATCTTCTGATTCCTCCTCCGATGGACGCTCCCTGGTGGTGGCGGATCCATCTGGGACCATCCCAGCACCATCCTTGTCACCACCCCCCTTACCAGCACCGCCCTCCCTGTAGCTCCTCACCCAGTTGTCTGTGCCGGCTCACCCAGGAGGATGGGCGTCTCCTTCGCCACAGGCACCTCTGCTCCTGCCCCAGTCAGCCCTGCTGCCCTCAATGAGAAGGCTATTAACCTCCTGAGGTTCATCTCTGTGGAGCAGACAATGATCGTGAATGCCATCCAGGGACTGTCAAATCAGATGCAGCAGACCAATGTGTTCCTGGAAGGCATACACGGTGCCCTGCCAGGCCTGTGGAGGTGGTCTCAGGCTCTGGCCCCCTCCTTGACGGCAGCCAGTGTCCCTTCTTCTTCTGTCCCCCCTCCAGCTACTTGTTCCCAAACCCACATCCTGCTCCCCTCACCCATCCAAGGCACACTTACTGACCCACATGCATCCACATCAACAGACATGATATGCAAGGACAGACACAAGCACCACAAACACAACCACCGCCATGCACACAAACCACATTCAGATGCAAACATGCCAACATCCACTCCCATCACAGACTCCCCCACCACCTCCCCCCTGACAGTTGTGACACCAATCACACCTGCAGTCAGCACCTCTTCAGTCCCAGATCCTGTGCACTCACCTGCACTGTCACCACAATATCAGACCCCCATACATGCACCCCATACACCACATGCACACACACCACAACTATCAACACCCCCACATGTAGCACATCCACCCTACCTGCAGACACCATCCCAACATTCACTCACACATCCCCCCTGCCATCTCCCTGCATCTCCTCCTCCTTCTCCTCCCAGTACACCTAAACACCCACACTCGCCCATCCAACAATCACCCAGCACGCACACATTCACCCAAGCACCTGCACCCAAGGCACCGCCACGTACACACCTCACAACCATAGCCTCTCCTCCCACTCCCAAATGTCCTTCCCATGACTTACCTTGTGCCCCTAAGAAACGATTCCTGACTGAGTTTTCCCTGTTCCCCAGCACTATCCCAGCACCTGTTCCCCCCCAAGCACCCTGAAACGCTTCCCAGACCCCTGCCTTCCACCTCCCAGGCCTCCCCTGGCCATCGCCATGCCCCTCCCCCGCCTAAGTCTTCCACCTTCACCAAGTCCACTGTTACCTCTCCCAGACCCAATGTAAAGCCCACTCCCTCCACTTCCAAGGCCAAGCCCACTCCCTCCACTTCCAAAGCCAAGCCCAACCCCCCCCCCCTGGCTAAACCAGCATCATCCAGGGGCAATCTGAAAGACCCCCCCTGCAAGCCCAGCCCAAAAGACCCACCGCCCATCCCACCACTCATCTCTGAGGTGCCTGCATGGCCCATTGATGCCCCTGCCCTGTGGAGGCCTGCACATTGCAGTTAGGAGTCAAGTTGGGGCGTGCTATTGTGCCCCGTGTGCTTGAACATTACATAATTTTGTGACTGGCCCTTGGGACCCTTTGTACATAGTTTTAATGCCATTTTAACTTTAATAATATATTTGCACCACTGCACCATTGGTGTCGATGGTAACAACCTTGTTGTGGCTTTCGTTCAACGTGTATGTGTGGTGAATGTGCGATTTTGCGTGTGTACTAATGTCCTTCCCTCCAGTGTGTGCTAGGCTGGTATACTTACGGTTGGTGTCTTGGTCGGCGTTGCTGGTCCTGGAGGTCAATGGCTAACAGGAGCACTGGGAAGGCTTGCAATCTGTGTGCCATGGCCCCTGTGGACATGCCCGTGTTCCTGGAGGTGAGTCTTCCCTTTCATGTTGTTCGTTTCCGCCATGCGGTGAGACCGCTCCGGAAATCCTGGCAGTGTGCAGCCTCGTAATAGGGTCATGGGGACCTGCCTGACCCCTGGCCTGGAGATGCCTGCCGCCGGCTGCGGCGGTCCATCTACACTGGCAGTTTGGACGGAAGCCTGGCTGTGTTCTGCAGTTGCCTTCCCCCTACTCATAATGTGGCGGTCTTCACCTGTGCAACAGCCACCTCCACTGCGGTGGTCCACAGACTGCCATAATCGTAATGAGGGCCTGAGTCTTTTATGTCCAACACTGGCTGAAAATCTCTGGAGACCTAATGAATTAAAAAGAGAATTGAATATACCCATTGACCCCCCTCCTTGTGAGGTATAGGTATGATTGCTTGCTATAGAATTAAGGCTGATATTCCTGCTCACAATGCCTCCTTCTTTATGGGATCCCTGGGAACAGGAATAGGGAAGCACTTCCAGTTGGGAGGCTGTGAGTCAAATTCTATAATGTAGTCATTCTGAAAGAAGTTCAGCACCCACTAATCTGTGATGGAATTTTGCCACATCTGGTAAAAATCCTTAATCCTTTCTTCCACAGCTTCCAGGGCAGGAGGAATGATGCAGTTAGGAGTGCTAATTGGGTGAGACACATCCTGCAACTTTCCTGACTTTCTCAGTTGGAACCCCTATCTTCTAGAAGAATAGGATTTGGAATCCTTCCTGGAATACTCCTGGGATTCTCTGTTCCAGCATTTGACATTTTTATCAAAAGAAGTTCTATATGACCAGGAATGCTTCTCATACTTAAAGACTTCCTCACCATCTCATCCAGAAGATCTCCAAAGAGCCTCTTGACTTCAAGCAGATTCTTGAGGAATGAGGCATTCTCTAAGAAGGCAACCTTCTAATCCCTGAGGCAAAGATTCCTTCCGACCATGGTCAATGAGCTAGATGCTACTGATGCAGCTTTAATGATGTCAGAAGAAACATCGGTCAGACATTTCGATTCTTGCTGTCTTAACTAGGATGTCCAAAATATTTGCACTCTCCTGCATAGCCTCTGCAGGTGAATCGAAATCCTTAACCAATTACTAGAAAGTGAACGCAGTGTAGAAAGCTGTCCTCAACATCAGATTAGACTCTTCGAAACATTTGTTAAGACCACTGTGCACTTTCCTGTCAACAATGTCTGATAAACAGTCACCTGGATTCAAAGATGATCTCCGATTTATTTGGTGTCATAAATACATCAATCTAAATGGATTAAGAGAGTACAGTATCTGCTTCCTCCAAAATATGTGCTGTTTAAGGAATCTCCGAATTTGAAATTGATCCAGCTCTTTCCAGCATCTAAAAATCACATCTTTGATTATGAGATGAAGCAGAAGAGCTACTGCTGGGGGCTTAGCATATTGGTAAAATAGTCATTTGGCATCCTCTTCCTGAGGTGAATTGAAACTCAAATTGCCTCTGATATGGAGCAAAATGGACACCAGTGCCTCTCTGGAAATATGCTTGCCTCCAGAAGTTCCAAGATTGCCAGATGCTGAATTACTAGCAGAATACGTGTCCACGTTCTTATTTTTATTTTTCCTAGCTCTCTTTGTTTTATGCGGTTTTGCAGACAAAGACCGTGCAACTGCTTCATCAATCATAGCCTGAACGTACCCGGCCGTTAGACTGTCTGGGCTACCAGGAGAATGACATCTTGAACACCTTTGTCCTTGCTGCAAAGGTTCATCTCTGAGAATGCCTCTTCTTCTCTGACCTTTCACCCTCCATTTTTACACATAAGTGCAAATAAGCCACCAAACATAGCTCCTTAAATACATTTGTGTGAACCAAATGTCCCAATCATGAAGAGACACGTAATGTAAGCAAATAGCCTCTGCTAAACGAAAGAGCCATGGAAGGGCATCAATCCAGGGATACCATACCCCCTCTATGACTCAATAAGTTGCCCCTCTTACCTCGTTTTCTGCCTGTTCGGTGCGCGTACAGCACTGCATCAGCCCCCTGGCCCAGTCCCTGGAAAGCTGCTACTGTCTCCTACCAGGAAGCAGCACAAACCACATGTGCTAGATCGTACCAGACGAGCCCTGCCTCAGCTGTAAACCTCCCATACACTCCTTCTTAGGGGCTTCTGTGAAACAACAAAGCCTCTCCACACCAGATGACAGGGATAGACCGAAAATCATTTTGCTGGTGACCCACACCTGCCCAGAAGGTGTCTGTAGGAGACAAAGAACAGGAAGTGAAGAGGAGGGAAGAGTCTTTTATGCTTTGGGGAAGTGACTGAGAGATGCAGGGTTCGCAACTGAAGTAATTTATTCTAAGTAAGACGGAAGAGGTAAAAGTCGTTCTGATAGCTTTGGGTGAATTGGCACTATCTAAAAGTGCAAAACATATATAATAAGAGATGTCCTGTCAGCTCTGTCCATGACTGCTGTGTGCGCCCACCACAACTGCAGTGAGCATGGCTCGCTTCTAGCAGTTGTGACCAGCAACGCACCAAGGTACTGCAGGACTGTGGTCCTAATCCTAAAACAGACAAGCTCAAACATTGTATAAGAGATCCCCCAGCAGAAGGTGCTTGCTGCTCACCCGTGGTGTTAACACGACTCTAACCAGCCCCAAGGTAGCACCAATCCCTATCTTCAAGACAGCAGGAAGAGGGAGAGCAGGGTCTTAGAATATCATCTTGAGTACAGAGCTCAGCCCTTCAAATTATGTTAAATATTTGTGTGTAGTATTTCTTTGTAAATAAAGTGCTTATTGCTTTTTTAAACGACTAAGCATTAGCTGGAGAGGTAACCGTATCATGTTGTTATTATCTCACTAAGTTCTCCATCTCTGGCCCTCACCAGGTCCCAAGCAAGCCTTTCGACCACTCTTCCTTTGCTTTTTGTGTGCCAAGTGTTACATTTGTTACACGTTATGGGATAAACAGTAAAAAAAAAGCCCCAGAATACCACTCCATTTGCCTATCCGTGTCAGCCTTTGGACCTCCCACCTAACAGGTTCTGACAGCAGGCACATACACAAACACCCACTCCCTCCTTTATGCCAACGTAAATAATACACGTCCTAAACCAACTTTGCACACACATTTTTAGACATTTATAAAACCAATCACAAACTTCTCCAAAACCCAACAATACTCATTCACTCGCCTTTCACCCATTGCACAATTTAGAGCCTTAAAACATGACCCACATTCTCCACCCCCACCCCTCACACATACACCTTCCACCATCAACAAATGCAAGCTACATAAACAACACAATCCTATTCACAACCTTGGCATTTCCTAGTCTGTTACACAAGACTACACCACAAAAATATATGCACAGCCCACCACCTCACCCTCAAACACTATCTCCACCACCTGCACACACAGATTCAACAAAATATTTTCTACGTCTGTTGGACGTGGATAATGATACAGATAAACACTATTGCTATTTAAATTCAGTTAATGTCACCAATAATCCACCTACTACATGCCCAAACCATGCTACTCACTCTTACAGCAAACAAATTACACAGCCACCAAAATACAATATCTAACCTGCCTACTAATAAATGCACACTGCCTTTCTTAAAACAAGTACCACATCTAGGACCTACTCACAGACACACACTCTTACTTGTCTTCATCACCGAATCAGGGTTGGGAAATGACATAGCTCCAGTACAGCACAAAGCTGTTCCTCCATGCTGTCAACAGCTCCCACATGATAGCATAGGCAAAAGTGAAGGCAGGCTAGCTGTTATGTTCAAGGAAACAATAATTCTCACCAAAGCTGTGGACATTCTATACTAGGTTGTAAGGCCCTCATCACCAGATTCAACCCTAAACCAACTTTCCCTTGTAACTTCCTCCATCTTTGCAGACCACCACCTAGCATGGAACATTCCCAGGCATATTTTTAGACCCAGTTTCAAACCTTCTGTCACTACACTCCAACCTATGCATCCTTAGTAACATATACATATGGATTGATAAACTTAATATGATCCATCCTAGAACTATCATCACTAATGTAGACACACTGACCATACATCAGATCACCCCCAAACCCTCACACATCCTAGATGCCATGCTTGCCAATCCAGAAGTAGTCACTTTCCAAAGGATTACTGCAGTCAAGAGGTCAGACCACCATCTGTTAGCTTTTCAACACATGACATCATAACTCTCCACACTTAGGGCCAAATTACCAGAAAGCACATTTTGGTCTTGGAACAAACTGCATTTTGAGGACCTAGAAACACAACTAACATTCAAAACAGATCTAGACACAATATCTCAGTTCAAATGCTCTATAAGTGACCTTTGATAGTAGCATTTGATATCCTAATTTCTCAAAAACAATGAATGGTGCAAAAAGAAAGCAAGCAGCATGGATGAATAAAGAACTAAAAAAGAGAAAACAACAAATCACAAAGCTGCAATGCACCTGGCTGTAGACAACCAACAATCAAGACAAACTGCATACATAAACACAACAAAATATACAAGCCATCTCACAAGAAAGCTACTACTTAAGTGCAAAATGTGCAAATAAAGAATAATATAAAATTCTCACTGAATCTTGTAAACCTAAATACACGGAAGGTAACTACCCAGTATCCCAAGAATTTACTGGCAAAGTGGCAAATCATTTCACAACCAAAGCAAACATGTTGGATTCCTATTTAAACCAAAACAAAACCACCAGCATCAGCCCTTTTCCAACAATCCCTTTCAAGAGTAGGTTAACCCAGCCTCTACATTCATTCAAACAGCTATCAGAAACTGATTTTATGGATCTTGTTAAAAAAGCAGGCCTGCTAGCTGCCCCTCTGACCCTTGTTCACCACAAATCTTTAAGAACATCCTTTTAACAACCTCTGCTGCCAACCCAGTCAGAAAAATCATTAACCATTCCTTGACAAAAGGGGTTTTTCTCGAAGACTTAAAAGAGACATACATGCAAACCTGGACTCTCAAGACCCAAGCAACTACAAACCTATTGTAAACTGACCATTCCTCGGGAAACAGCATTCACCTATCTGTCTCAATTTAGTGAAGCTAACTCCATACTTTCCGACTTCCAAACAGGATTCCATTGTGGAAGAGACACAGAATCTGCCCTAATGGGATGGCCTTAAGAACACAGTAGACCACAACGTGCTCATTGCACTACTTCTCTTGGACCTTTCACCTTCCTTCAACGTAGTTGGTCATGAGACTCTAATCCAAAGATTCCACAAAGTCAGCATACAAGGGGCTGCTCTCGACTAGGTCACATCCTACCTTCAAAACAGAACAAACGTCATCCATACTCCTCGAATCTCATTTAAACCCTACGAATAAGAATAGGGGTCCCTCTATCATCTCACCCATGCTTTTCAACATCTATATGAAGTCATTACTGGAAATGATCAAGGAATTTCAGCTCACCTGCTACAACTACGCGGATGACATACAAATAGTACATAAACTGGAAAGCCCCAAAGACATTGGAAACTCAAACCTTTTCATTTACCTCTGAGCTGTTGATCAGTGGATGATATAGAGCCATCTCAAAGTGAATGCGTCCAAAACTGAAATACTTAAGTGTGGTGATTGGACCCACTCTTCACCTGGCCTGACGATCTATGACCACCTGCTAAATTATCTAAGGAAGTAAGAAACCTTGGTATTGACATGGACTCTAAGCTATCAATGAATACCCAAGTGTTTAAGTTAGCAAGATCAAGCTTCACTACTATGAAAACTCTACGACGCATCTTTTCCCACCTAGGATTTCCACACAATGTCCAGGCTACTCTCTTGTATTCTCTAAACTTGATTATGCCTATGGCCTTTACCATGCATCAGTTCTATCAACTATGAAAAGACTATAATAAATTTAAAAACTCTGCTGCCAGACTACTCCTGCATATAACGTCACAAGCCCACACTCCCCTTCCATAAGGGCCCTACTTTGGTTACAGGCTGCCGGAAGATCCACTTTCACCCACAAGGCAATACATTGAATAGGACAACTTTTCAACAGGAAGAAAATCACAAGAAACCTCCGCTCCAGATTGGCACCTCGCCTCATAATCCCAGCATACAGGGTAAATAACATGGGTGTAACTATACCTCTGTTCAAGCAGCCAAACTATGGAATTCATTACCTTTCAACATAAGATTCACAGATAAACATGTTAAGTTCCGAAAATTACGCAAGAGCTGACTCTTCCCTACATGATCACAATATTCAAAATACAAATGTACAGCAATAGTATGTACATGATTATGCACACAGTATATATAAATGTTAGAAATTCAATACATGTATTACTTAACCCCTCCACTGCCAAGCCTTTTTCCCCTGAGGTGCCAAGCCTTGTATTGGCTATTTGGGGCAGTTCGTGATTACGCCCTCATAACTTTTTGTCCACATAAGCTACCCACGCCAAATTTGCTTCCTTTTTTTCCAACATCCTAGGAATGCTAGAGGTACCCAGACTTTGGGGGTTCCCCTGAAGGAGACCAGGAAATTAGTCAGAATACAGCAAAACGTTTGTTAAAAATGGGGAAAAAGGGCTGCAGAAGAAGGCGTGTGTTTCTTTTCTCCTGAAAATGGCTTCAACAAATGATTTGCGGTGCTAAAATCACCATCTTCTCAGCTTTCAGGAACAGGCAGCATTGAATCAGAAAACCCAATTTTTCACCACAATTTTGGCATTTTACTGGGACATACCCCATTTTTACTATTTTTTGTACTTCCTTCCAGTTAGTGACAGAAATGGGTGTGAAACCAATGCTGGATCCCAGACACCTAAACATTTCTGAAAAGTAGACAAAATTCTGATTCAGCAAGGGGTAATTTGTGTTTTACTCTGTAAAAATTGTCTCCATGTTTTACTCTGTAACTTTTTCCTGCCTTGTCAGATTTTTGAAAGCAATATACCGTTACATCTGCTGGACTCTTCTGGTTGCGGGGTTATATAGGGCTTGTAGGTTCATCAAGAACCCTAGGTAGCCAATAAATGAGCGACATCTTGCAATGGGTTTTCATTCTATATCGGGTATTCAGCAATTCATTTGCTGAAATATATAGAGTGAAATATAGGTATCAAGAAAACCTTTGTATATCCAAAATGGACACAAGATGAGGTGTTGAGAAGCAGTGGTTATTTGCACATCTCTGAATTCCGGGGGTGGCAAGACTAGCATCTGAATTACAGGGCATTTCTCAAATAGATGTCTTTTTTTTACACCCTGTCTTACATTTGGAAGAAAAAAGTGTAGAGAAAGACAAGGGGAAATAACACTTGTTTTGCTATTCTGTGTTCCCCCAAGTCTCCAGATAAAAATGGTACCTCACTTGCGTGGGTAGGCCTAATGCTCATGACAGGAAATGCAACATGGACACATCAAATTTTTACATTGAAATCTGACGTGTTTTTTGCAAAGTGCCTAGCTGTAGATTTTGGCATCTAGCTCAGCCGGCACATAGAGAAACCTATCAAACCTGTGCATTTTTTGTTACCCAGAATCCTTTGCAAACCTCAACATTTTGCCAAAAAAACACTTTTTCCTCACATTTTGGTGACAGAAAGTTCTGGAATCTGAGAGGAGCCACAAATTTCCTTCGACCCAGCATTCCCCCAAGTCTCCAGAATAAAATGGTACCTCGCTTGTGTGGATAGGCCTAGCGCCAGCGAAAGGAAATGCCCCAAAACACAACGTAGACACATCACATTTTCCCAAACAAAATAGAGCTGTTTTTTGGAAAGTACCTAGCTGTGGATTTTGGCCTCTAGCTCAGCCGGCACCTAAGGAAACCTACCAAACCTTTGCATTTTTGAAAACTAGACACCTAGGGGAATCCAAGATGGGATGACTTGTGGGGTTTTCACCAGGTTCTGTTACCCAGAATCCGTTGCAAACCTCAAAATCTGGCCAAACACTTTTTCCTCACATTTCGGTGACAGAAAGTTCTGGAATGTAAGAGGAGCCACAAATTTAATTCCACCCAGCATTCCCCCAAGTCTCCCGATAAAAATGGTACCTCACTTGTGTGGATAGGCCTAGTGCCCACGAAAGGAAATGCCCCAAAACACTATCTGGACACATTAAAATTATCAGATACAAAACTACCTGTTTTTGCGGGGGGCACCTGCGTTTTTGGTCCTGGGCTCAGCAGCCACACAGGGAAACCTACCAATCCCAGACATTTCTGAAAACTAGACACCCAAGGGAGTCCAGGGAGGTGTCACTTGCCTGGATCCCCCAGTGTTTACTTACCCAGAATCCTCAGCAAACCTCAAATTTAGCTAAACAATCACATTTTTCCCACATTTCTATGTGGGATCACCACACCTTGACAAATTTCCTCCAACCCAACGTTCCCCTCAGTCTCCCAGTAACAATGATACCTCACTTGTGTAGGTGGGCCAAGTGCCTGTGACAGGGAAGAGCCAAAAACATGTTGAAATTGAGGGGGAACCAAAGCGGGCCCAAAAGGACAGTTGGAAAAAAAAACATTTTTAGGCTGACAAGGGGGCATAATTTTTATCGGTATAGATGAGACAATGCTGGGTGGTAGAAATTTTGTAGATTCCTGCAGATTTCGGAAAGTTCCATCACAAAAATGGGGAAACAAATTGTGATTTCCAGCAAAGTTGGAGGTTTATAAGGCATTGTGGGTAAGAAAATGGCGTGGGGTGCATGTGAAACACCCAGATGTTTAGTTTTCAGATGTGTCTAGGTCTTGTGGATTTTTCTACATGGCAGAGTCCCAAAGTCCAAAAAGTGCAACTCTCATCATTCCAAGTGGGACGATTTTGAGAGTTAGCCAAGCTCTCATGGCCCAAATGTAAAACCAAAACCCAAAATAATCAAATGTCCTCTTGCTTGCCATGGGATAAGATGTTTTAGTGTGTGGGGGCGGGGGGCTGAAAGACTGTTACCCCCTTCAGTTGGGGTGGGGGCATAACCAGGCCCATACTGGTTGGTAGCCAGCACCCCACTATTTTTTTTGTTTAATTCCCTGGCATTTAGTAGACTTTGAGTCTCCCTGTGGTGTGGATCAGGGGTAATTGCCCCATCTGCTCACTTGTGGACAGAACAACTTTGGCCCCATTTAGTTGGGGTTGGGGTATGGCCATACCCCACCCTCTTATTTTAGAAAAAAACATCTTCCCTGGTTGGCTTTCTGCCCCCCTTGGGAGCAGATGGGCCTTCCAGAAATAGGCCGATCTGCCCCCAAGGGGGGAAGGTATGGCCAACAGTAATGTGCCCCCATGGAGAGTGACCCTTGCCCAAGGGGCTGCCCCCAGAAACAAAACACACACATACACACACACCAATCCCTGGTGCCTAAGTGGTTTCTGCCCCCCCCGGGGCAGATCGGCCTAAGAGAAATAGGCTGATCTGCCCCCAAGGGGGGGGGGGGTGGAAATGGCCTAAAAACAATTTGTCTCTCCCCCCCCGGGAGCAACCCTTGCCTAAGGTGTCACACCCCTTATCAATATAAATTTTACAAAAAAATCCCTGGTGTCTAGTGGCTTCTGCCTAATTAATATAGGCCAATCTGCCCCCGAGGGGGCAGAAAAGGCCTAGTAAAAAAATTGCCCCCCGGGGAGCGACCCTTGCCTAAGAGGTCACCCCCTTTATCAATATAAATAAAAATAAAAAATCCCTGGTGTCTAGTGGCTTCTGCCCCCCCTAGGGGCAGATTGGCCGTATTAATATAGGCTGATCTGCCCCCAGAGGGGGCAGAAAAAGCCTAATAAAAAAATTGCCCCCCTGGGAGTGACCCTTGCCTAAGGGGTCGCTCCCCTTATCAATATTTAAAAAAGCAAAAAAAAAATCCCTGGTGCCTAATGGCTTCTGCCCCACCTGGGGGCAGATCGGCCTAATTAATATAGGCCGATCTGCCCTGGTGGGGGGCCGAAACGGCCTTAAATAAAATAAAATAAAATGCCCCCTTGGAGACCGCCCCTTGCCCA
Source organism: Pleurodeles waltl (assembly GCF_031143425.1). Classification (NCBI taxonomy): domain Eukaryota; kingdom Metazoa; phylum Chordata; class Amphibia; order Caudata; family Salamandridae; genus Pleurodeles; species Pleurodeles waltl. The sequence goes on from NC_090443.1 coordinate 67,709,990, forward strand.
AGGGGTCGCTCCCCTTATGACAATTTCCCAAAAAAAAAAAAAAATCCCTGGTGTATAGTGGCTTCCTGCAGCACAATCTCTATGCGATCATGGTACAGGAATGCACAAAGAGACATGAAAAGGGAAGGAAAAGCCTTTCCTTCTCTTTTCATGCCTCTCTGCCTCCCCTGCCCCCCGTACCGAGGAGAAACTAATCTGGTTCTCCTCTGTCATGCTGGAAGCATCGAGACGGGAGCTGACCTCTGATGAGGATGTCATCAGACGTCACTGGGTGGGTGCGGGGGGGGTCGGGGTGGAAGGGGAAGCGATTCCCCTTCCAAACCTGACCTGGGGGGCGAGGGGGCGGACCCGAGGGCCAGTCCCAAGACGTAATGGTTATGTCCGTGGCGCCTGAGTGCCGCAGCCATGGACGTAGCCATTACGTCTTTGGCGTGGAAGGGGTTAAACAATGTCATAAATACATAAGTAATATAAACAAATAGTACTAATGAATTAATGGGAAAAAATCAAACACAAATAATACGGGTACATATCTATTTGTGTATTTTTATACTTACTGGAAAAATTTAAAAAACATAAATATATTTAACAAAACATAAAAAATTATATTCATATACAAGTAGATCAATACATCAATAACATATAAGTTGATGAGTGTATGTTTATGGAGTTATTTTCTTACAATAACGCATATCAGTCATAATGTGTAACTATGGTTATATCAATTCTAGCTATAAGTGCTTCACTACAGAAATATTGGGGAACAAATACAAATAATTAAAAAAAAAAATAATAACATAAATAATCCTAATTTGTAGCAAAAATGAAAAGTCTGAGTTTGTAAATATGTATCTATGCATGTACATATGGTGCAATTTTAAATCTTTTGATTATTTTCCATGAGTATCATGTTAAACATATCTATGAGTGTATACCTCTTATGCGTAGTTATGTGTCTACATATTTATATTTTTTTCCTCCCACAGCAGAGAGAAAAAAAAGATATACTAACCTCCCAAACCTCATCAGATCACCACTCTAAAATGCTTCCTTTTCCTCTTCCAAAATATCCCCTAACGTCACTCTCTGACTCATCCCAAACCTCTTCACTACCATAAATTCCCACGTAACTCTTACCCCCTCTATCCACCCTTTAACCTCTTCATCCAGCTAACAGGCTCACATGCCTACCACTCACATCACTCCCAGTAACAATTTACAATTCCCTCTCTAATCCACCACTAATCCAATTTTGGGTTCCGGAGTAGTGTGCTACCTGCCAGAAAGCACATTAGCGCCTCCTCAAGGATAGTAAGCACTATATAATTACAATTACATCTCAGGCATCTGGGTGTTATGCACTCCACGTACATCTATCTTATTTTTCACCCCTTAGTTCTGCACTAGGCCTTATTAACCCTTTACACCTAAACATGTTTCTGTGCTGTTCCCTAAAATAGCCTCTGTCCTGTAGAGGCCTCACATACTTTTGGAAAATGTATCCAGGACACCATATTTCCAGTCCTGTACTTTCCTTTTACACGACATCGAACTGTAGTCCATGGTGTGCAGATGAGCTTGCACAAGTCTACAATTCCCAGGATGCATTCATTTGATAAGGGACTAAATAGGGCGGTCACTGTTCTGACATGGACTCTCCTGAGAACTGTGGCTGTGCAATCAGTCCTTCTGTCGCTTCTAAGCGCTCTGCAGTCACCCCTGAAGCCCCCTCCTTGTGCATCTGTGATGCTCAGACTGGGAAGGAGAGACTTTGATGTCCTCCGCACAGGGTTATTTCCTCGGGTGTAATTGCAGCCGCTGAGCGCCGTAACAGGCGGTTTAATTAGTGCAGATATAATTCAGCACTTGCCGCACTAATTGATGACAGCTATAAAGTGCTGTTAGCAGGCAGGCAGGGGGTAGGGAAATGAGAAGGGGGAGAAGAGAAAAGACGAGCAAAAGGGGAGAAGGGAAAGTGAAGGGTGGAGAAGAGCTGAAGAGAGGGAGATAGAGAAGAGGGGAGTGTAAACTAAGGCATAATGTTATGTTATGTTATGAGTATTTGTAAAGCACGCTAATCCTCCATAAGGGAATCCAGGTGCTTAGCAGGTGGACAGACAGCTGTCTCCTGGTGGAGTTAATCGAAGAGCCAGGTTTTCAGTTTCTTGCGGAACTCAAGAATCAAAGAGGATGGCAGCTCTGTTGTGGTGAGGGGGTCTTCCATGCTTCTGGGAAGAGATAATAGAATGCTGGGCATCCGGCTGTGGCTTTGCGGATGCAGGGTATGCTTCCCAGTGAGAGACCGTTGGAGCGAAGGTGTCTGGAAGGTGTGTAAAAGTGTATGCGGCTCTTCAGATATGCAGGGCCGTGTTGTGTAGTGCTTTGTATTTGTTTGGGCAGTTTGAATTGGATGCATTTGTGAATTGGGAGCCAGTGCATTTCTCTAAAATGTGGGGGAATATGGGTGCTGCAGCATATGTTGCGTATGAGCCTTGCTGTGGTGTTTTTAATGGTCTTGAACCAGTTCAGTAGCTTCTTAGTGATTCCTGCAGAGAGTGTATTGCTGTAATCCAGTCTGCTGGTGATCAGGGGCTGTGCGACCATTTTCCTGGTGTTCTCAGGAAGCCATTTGAAGATCTTTCATAGTATCTTAAGGATGTAGAAGAAGGTGGAGGTCACTGTGTTTACTTGGGCTATCGTGTTGAGTTTGTCATGGAAGATGATTCCAAAATTTCTTGCATTGGCGGTGGGTGTGCTTGAAGGTCTGAGGTTAGTAGGCTACCAGGTAGAGTCTCAGGAAGATGCTTTCTTTCTGACGATCACTACTTCAGTTATGTGTATGTCTAGTTTGAGGCTGTTGGTTTTCATTCATTAGGTTACAGGAGTCATGCTTGTGGCAAAGTTGTTTTTTGTGGTGGGGGTCTTGTCAGACACAGAGAGTATAATTAGGGTATTGTCAGCTTAGAAGAGTGTATTGATGATGTATGACCTGGTAACTATGGATTCAGCTAAATTTTGAACAGTGTTGGGCTGAGGGATGATCCTTGGGGTACTCCACTGATGAGGTTCTTGACCTTTGATTTGTAGGGTGACAGGTTGATTCTTTGTGTTCTTCCTGTTAGGAAGGAACAGCTATAGATGAGGATGGGTCCTTGTATGCCTGTCTGGGTGGGGTAGGAGGCTGTGCTGAAGGTGGCAAAGAGGTCCAGTAGTATAAGTGCTGCTGTGTCTCCACAGGCTATGATCATCCTGATGTCGGCAGTTGATGTAATGAGGGCTGTCTTGGTGTTGTGCTGTGTAATGTCTGGAAGTAGATGTGCTTTGAGGTGATGAGAGAGTTGAATGTTTATGCCTTTTTCATACACTTTGGGTAGGTAGGGCAGAAGGAAAATCAGGTGGTAGTTTGTTAGTTGCGCCAGGTCTGCTGAGATTTGCTTTAGCAGTGCATTGGCCATCGCATGTTTCCAGGCATCCGGGAGCCTCTCAGAAGTGATGGAAGTGTTCATGATGCCGGCGATGACTTGGCTGATTGGGGTGGCTCCCATGATGTAGAAGTAGCTGGGGCATGGGTCTGTAGGTGCCCAGGAGTGGATGGTTCTCATAATGCCGGTTGTTACTTCCATTGTGTTTTCCAGGCCATCGAGAATTTCCTGTGGGTGTTTGAGGATAGGCTAAAGGTGAATGTGGAGGGGTTTGGTTGAGGGTCAAGTTTGTTGTAAATGGTTTTGATCTTGTTGCTGAAGATGTCCGAGAGGTTGTCACGTAATTCCTGCGAGGGGACAATGCAGTTAGTGGTGGCAATCTGTAAGGTAAAGTCTCTGATGATTGTAAAGATTTATTTTCCCCTGTTTGAGCTGTTGTCTGTTCACTCCTATAAGGCCCTCTTTGTTTCTTTGATTTGTTGGTGGTAGTGTCTCAGGGCTGTCTTGTTTGTCTTTTTGTCATTTTCTAGGTGGATTGTTCTTTATTTTCTTTCTAGTTGCATGCAGTGTGGTTTTGTTGTGAGGAATTCCTCAGTGTACCGGCTTGCCTGCTTCCACATTTTTCTCTGAATGTTTTATTTATAGGGTGCCAGGAAGTCAGTGCATTTTGTGATCCATTCAGCCAGTTTTTCGATATCATTGTTTAGGTTTTTGGTGGAGGCTGGTTGGTTCAGACGCAGAGTGTCTACCCAGTTGGAGTCTTGGATGCTGCTCTAGCTTTATTTAGTCATGTTTGTGGTGGTGGTTTTCATTAGGCCAGGATGCTGATTGTAGGAGGCTGGACTGGCTTGTAGTGAGTACCAAGGGGTACTTACACCTTGCACCAGGCCCAGGTATCCCTTATTAGTGTATAGGGGTGTCTAGCAGCTTAGGCTGATAGATAATGGTAGCTTAGCAGAGCAGCTTAGGCTGAACTAGGAGACGAGTGAAGCTCCTACAGTACCACTAGTGTCATATGCACAATATCATAAGAAAACACAATACACAGATATACTAAAAATAAAGGTACTTTATTTTTATGACAATATGCCAAAAGTATCTCAGTGAGTACCCTCAGTATGAGGATAGCAAATATACACAAGATATATGTACACAATACCAGAAATATGCAGTATAGTATTAGAAAACAGTGCAAACAATGTATAGTTACAATAGGATGCAATGGGGACACATAGGGACAGGGGCAACACAAACCATATACTCCAAAAGTGGAATGCGAACCTCGAATGGACCCCAAAACGTATGTGACCTTGTAGAGGGTCGCTGGGACTGTAAGAAAACAGTGAGGGTTAGAAAAATAGCCCACCCCAAGACCCTGAAAAGTGAGTGCAAAGTGCACTAAAGTTCCCCAAAGAGCACAGAAGTCGTGATAGGGGAATTCTGCAGGAAAGACACAAACCAGCAATGCAACAACAATGGATTTCCAAACTAGGGTACCTGTGGAACAAGGGGACCAAGTCCAAAAGTCACAAGCAAGTCGGAGATGGGCAGATGCCCAGGAAATGCCAGCTGTGGGTGCAAAGAAGCTGCTACTGGACAGTAGAAGCTGAGGATTCTGCAAGAACGACAAGGGCTAGAAACTTCCCCTTTGGAGGATGGATGCCCCACGCCGTGGAGAGTCGTGCAGAAGTGTTTTCCTGAAGTAAGACCGCAAACAAGCCTTGCTAGCTGCAAGTCGTGCGGTTAGGGTTTTTGGATGCTGCTGTGGCCCAGGAGGGACCAGGATGTCGCCAATTGCGTCAGGGGACAGAGGGGGCGCCCAGCAGGACGAGGAGCCCTCTCAGAAGCAGGCAGCACCCGCAGAAGTGCCGGAACAGGCACTACAAAGAGGAGTGAAACGGTGCTCACCTGAAGTTACACAAAGGAGTCCCACGTCGCCGGAGGACAACTCAGGAGGTCGTGCAATGCAGGTTAGAGTGCCGTGGACCCAGGCTTGGCTGTGCACAAAGGATTTCTGCCGGAAGTGCACAGAGGCCGGAGTAGCTGCAAAAGTCGTGGTTCCCAGCAATGCAGTCTGGCGTGGGGAGGCAAGGACTTACCTCCACCAAACTTGGACTGAAGAGTCACTGGACTGTGGGAGTCACTTGGACAGAGTTGCTGGATTCAAGGGACCTCGCTCGTCGTGCTGAGAGGAGACCCAGGGGACCGGTGATGCAGTTCTTTGGTGCCTGCGGTTGCAGGGGGACGATTCTGTCGACCCACGGGAGATTTCTTCGGAGCTTCTAGTGCAGAGAGGAGGCAGACTACCCCCACAGCATGCACCACCAGGAAAGCAGTCGAGAAGGCGGCAGGATCAGCGTTACAGAGTTGCAGTAGTCGTCTTCGCTACTTTGTTGCAGTTTTGCAGGCTTCCAGCGCGGTCAGCAGTCGATTCCTTGGCAGAAGGTGAAGAGAGAGATGCAGAGGAACTCTGATGAGCTCTTGCATTCGTTATCTATGGAAATCCCCAAAGCAGAGACCCTAAATAGCCAGAAAAGAGGGTTTGGCTACTTAGGAGAGAAGATAGGCTAGCAACACCTGAAGGAGCCTATCAGAAGGAGTCACTGACGTCACCTGCTGGCCCTGGCCACTCAGAGCAGTCCAGTGTGCCAGCAGCACCTCTGTTTCCAAGATGGCAGAGGTCTGGAGCACACTGGAGGAGGTCTGGGCACCTCCCAGGGGAGGTGCAGGTCAGGGGAGTGGTCACTCCCCTTTCCTTTGTCCAGTTTCACGCCAGACCAGGGCTGTGGGGTCCCTGAACCGGTGTAGACTGGCTTATGCAGAAATGGGCACCATCTGTGCCCATGAAAGCATTTCCAGAGGCTGGGGGAGGCTACTCCTCCCCTGCCTTAACACCTTATTCCAAAGGGAGAGGGTGTAACACCCTCTCTCTGAGGAAGTCCTTTGTTCTGCCTTCCTGGGCCAAGCCGGGCTGGACCCCAGGAGGGCAGAAACCTGTCTGAGGGGTTGGCAGCAGCAGCAGCTGCAGTGAAACCCCTGAAAAGGCAGTTTGGCATTACCCGGGTCTGTGCTAGAGACCCGTGGGATCATGAGATTGTGCCAACAATGCCAGGATGGCTTGGAGGGGGCAATTCCATGATCTTAGACATGTTACATGGCCATATTCGGAGTTACCATTGTGAAGCTACACATAGGTAGTGACCTATATGTAGTGCACACGTGTAATGGTGTCCCCGCACTCACAAAGTCCTGGGAATTTGCCCTGAACAGTGTGGGGGCACCTTGGCTAGTGCCAGGGTGCCCACACACTAAGTAACTTAGCACATAGGTGACTTATAAGTTACTTAAGTGCAGTGGTAAATGGCTGTGAAATAACGTGGACGTTATTTCACTCAGGCTGCAGTGGCAGGCCTGTGTAAAAATTCTCAGAGCTCCCTATGGGTGGCAAAAGAAATGCTGCAGCCCATAGGGATCTCCTGGAACCCCAATACCCTGGGTACCTCAGTACCATATACTAGGGAATTATAAGGGTGTTCCAGTATGCCAATGTAAATTGGTGAAATTGGTCACTAGCCTGTTAGTGATAATTTGTAAAGAGAGAGCATAACCACTGAGGTTCTGGTTAGCAGAGCCTCAGTGAGACAGTTAGCCATCACACAGGGAACACATACCTATAGGTCACAAACTTATGAGCACTGGGGTCCTGACTAGCAGGGTCCCAGTGACACATAACAAACATACTGAAAACATTGGGTTTTCACTATGAGCACTGGGCCCTGACTAGCAGGATCCCAGTGAGACAGTGAAAACACCCTGACATACACTCACAAACAGGCCAAAAGTGGGGGTAACAAGGCTAGAAAGAGGCTACTTTCTCACACAACCCCCCCCCCCCAAACGAAGGACAATAAGGCTAACCTTGGTCAGTTGAGACTTTATTGTCTAAGTGGTGATAAGTAGAGAGTAGCTCTGCAATAGACTGGTTACTACCTTTATCATCCACTATATGGTTACTTCCCTGTGGGGATGTAAACCACCCTGTTTGAAGTTTTTTAGCTAAGCAACAATGTGAAGATGTATTTTCAGAGTTTCTATCAGTAAGTTTTAGTTTAGAGCAGTGGGAATTGTCCACTGAACCTATTTGTAGTGATGGAAATGCCAGACAGGGATGCTGTCTCAGAAAAGCCATAGCTGGGCAAAAACTTTGTCCATATGGCTGGAAGAGAGAACAGGGATGCTGTTTCTCTTGAGTTGGAGCAGGGCAGGGATGCTGTCCTATGAGCTCCACACTAGGGCAGGGATGCTGTCCTAAGTGTTGTGAGGCAGTGCAGGGTTTCCTGCACTAACATTTCTCTGGGAGGGTTGGAGGGGTGCTCCATGTTAACCAAAATGGTGCTCTTTTTGTCATCAATGTTAGTTATCCCACAGAGAGGTACTTCTACCTCAGGGAGTACAGCTTTGCCAGCTGATGATTCCCTTGGAACAGGTGCCACCCCAGGAGAGGTTTCTCCTACCACAGGAATTATATCCTGATTGGCAGGGTGGTTAGGGGATACTGTGATACCCTTTTTACCTGTTGTTGGAGAGGGATCCTGAGTTTTTAGGCCTTCTCTCCTTTGCTTTTTCATTTCAGTAGAAATGAGAGGGAACAATTCCTCTGGGATGCCCAGCATGGCTGCATGGGCATAAAACTCTACATCAGCCCAACCTGAGGCCTCTAGGTCATTACCTAAGAGACAGTCTACAGGTAAGCTAGGTGATACCACCACCTGCTTAGGGCCAGTAACTCCACCCCAACTAAACTGAACTATAGCTAAGGGAAGAAACTTAGTGAAGTTATGGACATCAATAATCTTATACTGTTGTCCAATGATGTGTTGTTCAGGATGCACTAGGTTTTCAGTCACCAAAGTGATACTGGCACCTGTGTCCCTGTAGGCCAAGGCCTCAACACCATTTATTGAAACTGTCTGCCTGTACTTATCCATTGTAAGGGGACAAGCAGCCAGTGTGGCAAGGCCAATGCCACTAGGTGTGACAGAAACTGTCTTGGGACTGACTACCCCAGTTTCTATTATGGAACCATAAGTGAACCCAACTACACCCTTAACTTGACTGTTGCCAGCAGTCCCACCACTAGTACCATTACTGCTAGGGGCACTAGAGCTTGATGTATTAGTGGTGGTAGGCTCAGGGGGTTTACCTGGACAGGACTTATCCCCTGGCCTATGGCCTCTGTTTTTACACACAAAGCACCAAGGCTTTTTAATGTGTGCAGGTTGAGAAGAAGAGGAAGAATTTGTTTTATCCCCACCCTCTGAAGAGTGTTTAAGATTTGAAGTGGGATCTTTGGTTTTACCCTTATCCCCATGCTTATCTTGAGATTTTTCACCATCTTTCTTCTTGCCATCCTTGTCACCACCTGTATGAACTTTTCTGTTCACTCTTGTTCTGAGCCATTTGTCTGCCTTCTTTCCCAATTCTTGGGGAGAGGTCAGATCTGAGTCCACTAGATACTGGTGCAACAAATCAGACACACAATTATTAAGTATATGCTCTCTCGGGATTATGTTATATAGGCATTCATAGTCAGTCACTTTACTGCCATGTAACCACCCCTCCAAGGCCTTCACTGAATGGTCAACAAAGTCTACCCAGTCTTGTGAAGACTCCTTTTTGGTTTCTCTGAACTTCATCCTGTACTGTTCAGTGGTTAAGCCATAACCATCTAGGAGTGCATTCTTAAGGACTGCAAAATTATTGGCATCACTTTCTTTCACAGTAAGGAGCCTATCCCTACCCTTTCCACTAAATGATAGCCATAGGATAGCAGCCCACTGCCTTTGAGGGACATCCTGTACAACACAGGCCCTCTCAAGTGCAGCAAGCCACTTGTTAATGTCATCCCCCTCCTTATAAGGAGGAACTATCTTGTGCAGATTCCTAGAATCATGCTCTTTTGCAGGATGACTATGGGGAATACTGCTGCTGCCACCATGGGTTTCTAAACCCAATTTCTGTCTTTCTCTTTCCACTTCTAAGGACTGTCTATCCAAATCCAGCTGTTGCTTCTTGAGCTTCAGTCTGGTTTGTTCCACTCTCAATCTATTGAGCTCCCTTTCTAACACTCTGTCATCAGGGTGGGTGGGTGGGACATTCCTTGAAACAGAAGTATGGTGAGAATGAACAGAAGGAGACCTGTTTATAACAGAGGGTACCTTAACAACTTGGCTAACAGAAACAGCACTTCTACTATGATGAGAAGGGATACTCTTACTGTGATGTGAGACAACACTATCAGTATGGTGTGACTCTACATCAGTACCAGCTATGCTAGGTGGCTTGCTAGGGGGCAGGCTAGAAATCTTCCCTCCCACATCTTTTGCTAGGGGTGCCCCAGAATCAGAGTGGGAACCATCAGCTAATTTTTCACCAGAAGTGCCACCTCTGGCTTTATCTTGTTCAACAAGCATGTTAACCAACAGTTCTCTAGAGGGATTCTTCCTTACACTTAAACCTCTTTCTATGCAGAGACTCCTTGCTCCTTTCCAGCTAAGGTGATCATAAGCTTGTTTGGACAGATCAACAGTTTGGCCTGTGCCAGACATTTTAGAAAGTGTTTAAGTTATAGAAAAAGGAAGAAAAAGGTTTTCAGAACTTTTAGAAAGAGAGAAAAAAAACTTTAAAAACTTTTTAAGAACTTTTTAGAAGGTTAGAGGTACTTTTCAGCACTTTAGAAAAGAAGTGAGAAAAGAAATGCAAAACTTTCTGGTTAGGTGTACATACACTGAACTTGTTTTGTATATTTTTCTCTTATGAAAAGTACAATGACAAAAGTGGTAAGTAGTTACAAAGTACTTATCCCACCGCTGCACAACCAATGTAGGAGGCTGGACTGGCTTGTAGTGAGTACCAAGGGGTACTTACACCTTGCACCAGGCCCAGGTATCCCTTATTAGTGTATAGGGGTGTCTAGCAGCTTAGGCTGATAGATAATGGTAGCTTAGCAGAGCAGCTTAGGCTGAACTAGGAGACGAGTGAAGCTCCTACAGTACCACTAGTGTCATATGCACAATATCATAAGAAAACACAATACACAGATATACTAAAAATAAAGGTACTTTATTTTTATGACAATATGCCAAAAGTATCTCAGTGAGAACCCTCAGTATGAGGATAGCAAATATACACAAGATATATGTACACAATACCAAAAATATGCAGTATAGTATTAGAAAACAGTGCAAACAATGTATAGTTACAATAGGATGCAATGGGGACACATAGGGATAGGGGCAACACAAACCATATACTCCAAAAGTGGAATGCGAACCTCGAATGGACCCCAAAACGTATGTGACCTTGTAGAGGGTCGCTGGGACTGTAAGAAAACAGTGAGGGTTAGAAAAATAGCCCACCCCAAGACCCTGAAAAGTGAGTGCAAAGTGCACTAAAGTTCCCCAAAGAGCACAGAAGTCGTGATAGGGGAATTCTGCAGGAAAGACACAAACCAGCAATGCAACAATGATGGATTTCCAAACGAGGGTACCTGTGGAACAAGGGGACCAAGTCCAAAAGTCACAAGCAAGTCGGAGATGGGCAGATGCCCAGGAAATGCCAGCTGTGGGTGCAAAGAAGCTGCTACTGGACAGTAGAAGCTGAGGATTCTGCAAGAATGACAAGGGCTAGAAACTTCCCCTTTGGAGGATGGATGCCCCATGCCGTGGAGAGTCGTGCAGAAGTGTTTTCCTGAAGAAAGACCGCAAACAAGCCTTGCTAGCTGCAAGTCGTGCGGTTAGGGTTTTTGGATGCTGCTGTAGCCCAGGAGGGACCAGGATGTCGCCAATTGCATCAGGGGACAGAGGGGGCGCCCAGCAGGACGAGGAGCCCTCTCAGAAGCAGGCAGCACCCGCAGAAGTGCCGGAACAGGCACTACAAAGAGGAGTGAAACGGTGCTCACCCGAGGTTACACAAAGGAGTCGCCGGAGGACAACTCAGGAGGTCGTGCAATGCAGGTTAGAGTGCTGTGGACCCAGGCTTGGCTGTGCACAAAGGATTTCCGCCGGAAGTGCACAGAGGCCGGAGTAGCTGCAAAAGTCGCGGTTCCCAGCAATGCAGTCTGGCGTGGGGAGGCAAGGACTTACCTCCACCAAACATGGACTGAAGAGTCACTGGACTGTGGGAGTCACTTGGACAGAGTTGCTGGATTCAAGGGACCTCGCTCGTCATGCTCAGAGGAGACCCAGGGGACCAGTGATGCAGTTCTTTGGTGCCTGCGGTTGCCGGGGGGACGATTCCGTCGACCCACGGGAGATTTCTTCGGAGCTTCTAGTGCAGAGAGGAGGCAGACTACCCCCACAGCATGCACCACCAGGAAAGCAGTCGAGAAGGCGGCAGGATCAGCGTTACAGAGTTGCAGTAGTCGTCTTCGCTACTTTGTTGCAGTTTTGCAGGCTTCCAGCGCGGTCAGCAGTCGATTCCTTGGCAGAAGGTGAAGAGAGAGATGCAGAGGAACTCTGATGAGCTCTTGCATTCGTTATCTAAGGAAATCCCCAAAGCAGAGACCCTAAATAGCCAGAAAAGAGGGTTTGGCTAGTTAGGAGAGAAGATAGGCTAGCAACACCTGAAGGAGCCTATCAGAAAGAGTCTCTGACGTCACCTGCTGGCCCTGGCCACTCAGAGCAGTCCAGTGTGCCAGCAGCACCTCTGTTTCCAAGATGGCAGAGGTCTGGAGCACACTGGTGGAGCTCTGGGCACCTCCCAGGGGAGGTGCAGGTCAGGGGAGTGGTCACTCCCCTTTCCTTTGTCCAGTTTCGCGCCAGAGCAGGGCTGAGGGGTCCCTGAACCGGTGTAGACTGGCTTATGCAGAAATGGGCACCATCTGTGCCCATGAAAGCATTTCCAGAGGCTGGGGGAGGCTACTCCTCCCCAGCCCTAACACCATTTTCCAAAGGGAGAGGGTGTAACACCCTCTCTCTGAGGAAGTCCTTTGTTCTGCCTTCCTGTGCCAAGCCTGGCTGGACCCCAGGAGGGCAGAAACCTGTCTGAGGGGTTGGCAGCAGCAGCAGCTGCAGTGAAACCCCGGGAAAGGCAGTTTGGCAGTACCCAGGTCTGAGCTACAGACCTGTGGGATCATGGGATTGTGCCAACTATGCCAGGATGGCATAGAGGGGGCAATTCCATGATCTTAGACATGTTACATGGCCATATTCGGAGTTACCATTGTGAAGCTACACATAGGTAGTGACCTATATGTAGTGCACGTGTGTAATGGTGTCCCCACACTCACAAAGTCCGGGGAATTTACCCTGAACAATGTGGGGGCACCTTGGCTAGTGCCAGGGTGCCCACACACTAAGTAACTTAGCACCCAACCTTTACCAGGTAAAGGTTAGTCATATAGGTGACTTATAAGTTACTTAAGTGCAGTGGTAAATGGCTGTGAAATAACGTGGACGTTATTTCACTCAGGCTGCAGTGGCAGGCCTGTGTAAGAATTGTCAGAGCTCCCTATGGGTGGCAAAAGAAATGCTGCAGCCCATAGGGATCTCCTGGAACCCCAATACCCTGGGTACCTCAGTACCATATACTAGGGAATTATAAGGGTGTTCCAGTATGCCAATGTAAATTGGTGAAATTGGTCACTAGCCTGTTAGTGATAATTTGTAAAGAGAGAGCATAACCACTGAGGTTCTGGTTAGCAGAGCCTCAGTGAGACAGTTAGGCATCACACAGGGAACACATACCTATAGGTCACAAACTTATGAGCACTGGGGTCCTGACTAGCAGGGTCCCAGTGACACATAACAAACATACTGAAAACATAGGGTTTTTTCACTATGAGCACTGGGCCCTGACTAGCAGGATCCCAGTGAGACAGTGAAAACACCCTGACATACACTCACAAACAGGCCAAAAGTGGGGGTAACAAGGCTAGAAAGAGGCTACTTTCTCACACTGATGCAGAAAAAGATGATGGTGTAGTCAATCTGGTGAGTGGTGTGGTTGCTGTGATTTCGATGTTGATGAAGATGGTGAAGACAGGGTCAAGGGTGTGTCTGGTGGAGTGTGTGGGTATGGTGATGTGTTGTGACAGTTACAGGTTCTCAAGGCTCTGAAGTAGTACAGTGGCGTTGGAGTCGCTTTTGTCTTAAAAATGGAAGTTGAAGTCTCCTAGTAGAATGTAGTTGCTGGAGTTGATGGCAGTGGGGGCAATGAAGTTGGCTATGTTGTCGGAAAAATTAGCTCTAGGTCCCTGAGGTAGGTAAATGAGGGTTCTGCTTTGAGCATATTTTGCTGAAGTCTGTAACTTGAAGTGCAGGTGCTCCATGCAGGGGATTGCGGCTTCTGTGGTAATAGTGCAGTTAAAGGTGTCCTTAAATATGTTTGCAATACCTCCTCCTGGTCTGTGTTGGCTGTGTTGGTGTGCGAGTCTGTAACCCACTGTGGTAGCCATGGCGATATCAGGTGCTGACTCAGTGGTCAGCCATATTTCCATGAGGAAGGGAAGTTCCTGAGTGTTGTTGTGTAGGATGTCCCAGATTTACATATTGTGTTTATTGACCAAGTGGATGATGAGGAGTATGTATGAAAGCTTGTCTTGGGGTGTGTGTTTGTAGGTGGGTGCCGAAGGTGCGCTGTTGTCGAGTGGTCATGGCGTGGGTTTGGGCAGTAGCAGGGCGTAGATGGATGCTTTGGGTTCATAGAGCTGAGGAGTTCTGTGGAGTAGCGAGCAGGGGCAGAGGGGCAGGGTTTATGGTGCAGGGCACGGTCCAAGTATGGACGTGTGCAGATGGGCTTACCTATGGCACGCCTGAGAGGCATCTGCGGCGTGTCCATGCTGCATTCACCTTTATGAAGTTCATGATAGGGGAGGAGAGCAAGATGTGGTGGCCAGGGCTAGACTGGAATACCAGAAAGAGCTGTGGCACGGGAGGAACAGGCAGGTAAGGAGCACGGAGAGGAGAGAGGATGCACAGGAGGTAGAAGGCAGGAAAAACAGAGCACCGGGGGAGGCAGAGAGAGTCAACAGGAGGCTGAAAGAGAGCAAAAATAGTAAAAAATGGCTCAGAATGGAGCAGATGGTTGAAAGGCGTGACAACAGAGCAAAGAGACACAAACGAAAGTGTGAGGAAAGGGCCAAGAGGCACAAGCAGAAAGAGCAAGAACGAAACAAAATGTCAAAATGAGAGTGAGAAAAGAACAAAATGGCAAAAAAGAGCAAAATGACAGACAGAATGAGTGAGAAAGGAGTAAAATGGCAATGGAAGGGTGAGAGAGCATGAGCAAGCAGAAATGCACAAACGGTAAGAAAGATTGTGACAGGAGAGTGAGAGTGAGTGTAAAAAAAGGAAAAGGCAGCAGAAGGGTGAGCAAGAAAGGCAAATGGCAGAAGGCAACAAGAGACACAAGTGTGAACACAAAGAGGTAGCAAAGGCACAAGAGAGAGGGTGCATGGGAAAAGAAAAGGGAGCGAGGATGTGGCTTAATGATCAGAGTTGCCGACTTTGGAGCTGGGGAACCAGGTTCAAGTCCCAGCCTCAAACACTTAGGCCCATATTTTTACTTTTTTAGCGCCGCGTTTGCGTCATTTTTTTACGCAAAAGCGGCGCAAACTTACAAAATACAATTGTATTTTGTAAGTTTGCGCCGCTTTTGTGTCAAAAAGCGACGCAAATGCGGCACTAAAAAGTATAAATATGGGCCTTAGGGCCATATGTACAAACACATTTTCCCATTGACACAGAATGGGAAAAACCCTTTGCTACATCTGGCCCTTAGGGGGTCATTCTGACCCTGGCGGTCACCGACCGCCAGGGCCAACGACCGCGGAAGCACCGCCAACAGGCTGGCGGTGCTTCCTGGGCCATTCTAACCGCGGCGGTAAAGCCGCGGTCAGAAAAGGGGAACCGGCGGTTTCCCGCCGGTTTTCCCCTGGCCCAGGGAATCCTCTGTGGCGGCGCTGCTCGCAGCACCGCCATGGGGATTCCGACCCCCTTCCCGCCATCCTGGTCCTGGCGGTAACAGGATGGCGGGAACGGGTGTCGTGGGGCCCCTGGGGGCCCCATAATGATTTTCAGTGTCTACCTAGCAGACACTGAAAATCGCGACGGGTGCCACTGCACCCGTCGCACACCAGCAACTCCGCCGGCTCCATTCGGAGCCGGCTTCATCGTTGCTGGGGCTTTCCCGCTGGGCGGGCGGGCGGCCTTTTGGCGGTCGCCCGCCCGCCCAGCGGGAAAGTCAGAATGACCGCTGCGGTCATTTGACCGCGGTGCGGTCTTCTGGTGGTCTCCGCCCGGCGGGCGGTGCCCGCCGCCCGCCGGGGTCGGAATGACCCCCTTAATGTCCGCGTGCCTACCAAAAATGATGACTGTGCCCTTGTGTAACAGTAACGAGACAGGAGTGAAATGGCGAAAGGAAAGAGCAAAATGACAAAGAAAGAGCGAGAAAGGAGAACATTGGCAGCAGAAGGGTGAGTAAGAAATGCAAAAGTCAAAGAAAGGCACGAATGTAAAGCCAGAGGTGGTGCAAAGGCACAAGAGCCAGTGTGGGTTAAAGAGGAGGCGGGAGCCTGAAAGCGTTGGAGCCGGGTCCGTGAGGGCCTTGAGGAGGGCTGGTCCGGGTAAATATGGGGCAGTGGCCATAGGCAAATGGAGAACATAAAAAGGAGGTGAAAAAAGATGTGTCTAAGGACTGGACGCATGAGAAGAGCAAGGAGGAAAGCGAGACTGAGAAGGGGTAAGGTGAGAGGAAGAAGAGGAAAGGTGAGACAGAGAAGGATGACTAGAGAGGAAAGGGGAGAAGTGAAAAGAAAAAGAGACCCGACATGAGGAATGGAAAGGAGAGGGATGATCATGAAATGGAAAAAGCGAGAAGCGGTGGTGAAAGGGGTGCACTTCATGTTGAAAGGGTTGGCCTTCGGTAAATACTATAACTCGTTTAAACCCATAGCGTGCTGCCTTTTTCCACGTGTTAGATGGAGAAGTGGGCCTGCTATTGGGTATTTGAATGAACAAGCAACGATTCACATGTGACACTTTGTTAGGCCATCATTACTCTACTCCATTATGTCATGTGTGCAAAAGTCCGGTTTTAATGTGAGCAGGCTGGGTAATTCTTCTCTTTCGGCCATACTAAAATGCAGTATTTTGCTTCCTAACAATTTGTTACTAACCTTACCCGCACTCTTAAACAACCCTTTCCAAAACATTTCACTTCCCGCTCCCCTTAACAATGGTGATAACTCTAATATTTTGTCATAAGGATCTCATGTTTTCTCCCATCTGACTATCCATTTCCCTGTTTAATTCACTTGCCCACCCTTGGACCAGGCCCCACCTACATGATTCTTCTGTCTTCCTTTCTCTTACCGTGCCTTCTCTGCTCCCCTTTCTCCTGCTTAACCATCTCTATGCCTGTGCCTCCTCAACCACCAATAGAAAGGTGCAGTATGCATTATTTCTGTCCCCAAAGCTTGCCTCCAGACTCAGTCACTCTTCAACTGACACCATAGCTTGTACAGATAAACCTGGAGGTTTTTAATAGGGTTTTTACAAATGTGCTTGCCCTTCTGTCACTTGCCATCTCTTTGGGTCAGTTTTTCTGCTACCACCCTATGGTCTACCCTGCAGGATCGTAAATTTGCTGCCCATTTGCCCTGGCACAGTCATTTGTATGGAATCTGAAAACCCTGCATAACTCCGTTCCACAAAAACCTAGCAGTCCCATTATCCGGGTACTCGAGCAACCAGGGGACATGACTTCCGGTTTAACTGGTGTAGCTGCCTTTCCCCACCATCCTCAGCTCTCACCCTTACCCAGTCCTGCTGTGGTCTGACCTGAGCACAGTACAGCGCAATACTGGGTGTCACTCCCGACACCTGTAGAATGTGTGTCTTAATGCACAGGGGGTACCTAAGGCAGGCTCCCCTGTTGAAGTTCCTACAAGCTCCCCCCAGGTCTTTTCTGGAGTGAGACACCCTGAAAAGGCGTATAAGACAGTGGCAACCCACTTGCTGTGTGCACTGCTTGCCGCGGCCTGGTAGGGGCCTTCTATTGTAGCCACAGTTCACTATCTATCCCCCCCAAGATTTGGTGGGGAATTCACCTTTCCTGAATCTAAATTGCTTGTCGTACCGTAGCCAGGCCAAACCCTCAAAGCTGATACTGGCTGCCCTAATGACTTCCATATATTTTCACAGTGCCAAGCTGCACTCGGTGGTTATTTCTCACAGGCGATACCGTCACATACTGTCAAGAAGGCTGGAAGCAGGTGGGGAATAACACAGAGAAGGATCACACGGCTGAGACCGATGCAGAAAATTCGACACTATCTTCGAGGAAACATGCCGAGACAGACTCACTTTAGCTTGCTTTGGGAGGCAACGAGAGAGCAAGGGTGCAGGGAGCCACGGGAGAACCAAAGCAGCCCCACAGGGGAGTGGGCTGTGCAGGGAGGACACACAAAGGCGGGGGCTGCAGGGCTCAAGAAGCTGCAGCAGGTCTAGCAGCGGCCCACGCAGAATAAAAGAAAGAGCATGCATCCTAGCCATAGCGCTTTTATTTTACTCTTAGCCATGAAGCACAGAAGCCACGCCGCTCTACTACATTGCTAAAAAACAAAATATAATTGCCAATAGTTCGCACAGAGGTGAGCCTACTGGCTTTGCCAATGCTTGTTAATACCTTTGGGCTGGCCACCCTTCCTAAAAGGGAGGGGATATGGCTATACTAAGGGCCTTAGTGGAGGCCACCCACAGGGAGCAGAGCCGGACTGGTAATGGAGTGAGCTAAAGAATGCATGGAATGTACTCATTTTATTAGCAGGGCACGTGGTCTGGCCGAGTCATAAATTTAGAGCGACTTGAGCCTTTTGGGGGCGGTGAGGTTAGTTATCCCCAGAGGATTCAGCAAAGGAATACACGCCCACCCGCATTAAATATGGGGATTAGAGGTGTGTTACACCACTAAATAATTGTCGCAGGGGCTTATGGGACTTACAGAGCAGTCCTGCTTGGTTGAGCATGGACCTAGGTCTAAATTGTAATAGGCCTCCAGCAGCTAACGATCAGAGCCAATGGGACACTGACAGTATTTTGCAAGAGTTTACAGTGTTGAACAGGAAGGAATCTCTAAATGTTGGAGCCTGTGGCCTAGAAGAATTAGTTACATAGGTGACTAGGTCATCTTGCGGGTTGGAAGCAGAAGCGTGCTCGGAAATAGAGGTTAAAAGGTTGTGCTGGAAGTGAATGTCACCCGTGGGCGGAAAGGGCTTGAAGCACACGCTTGCTGAGAACAGCAAGGAAATTGGTACACTGGAAGTGCATGGTCACCCAGCGGCCTGGAAGCGGATGCTTGCCTGGAAGTAAAAGACAAAAATGTTCAACCAGAAGTAAAAGGTCACATAGCTGGGCTGAAAGCAGATGATATGCTTGCCCATGGCACAAGGGCCGAGGCAATTACAAAGCACTGAACGTAGGGCACAGTGCTTATGGGTGAATACATGTTGGAAAAAAAAATGCTGGAACCATGCATGCCTAAACAAAGCGGTCGAACAACAACCGCATTGTTACCACTAATGCGTTTACCACGAATGCCTTAACAACAATTTTTCGTTGTACAGGCATTCCTGGTAAAGGCATGAGTGGAATGGCATGCATGGTTCCAGCATGCGACTCCCCTGACCCCCAACCCCCAACCCTAAAACTACTGCGTCTCCCCACCCCGCCCCTAAAACTTAAAACTACCCTGACCTCCCACCACGCCCCTAAAACTACCCCAACCCCCCACCCTATCCCTAAAACCTAAACTACCCCAACTCCTACCCCTAAAACTACAGTGACCCCCCACCCATGCCCCTAAAACCTAAAAGACCCCAACCCCCACCCCGCCCCTAAAACTACTGCGACCCCCCCCACCCCTGCCCCTAAAACCTAAAAGACCTCGACCCCCCACCCTCACCCCTAAAACTTAAAACTACCCGACCCTGCCCCTAAAGCCTAAACTACCCGAACCCCCTACCCTGCCCCTAAAACTACCCCAACCCCCAACCCCTGCCCCTAAAACTACTGCAACCCCCACCTGTAAAACTACCCTGACCCCCCACACCGCCCCTAAAACCTAAAACTACCCCGACCCCACCCCTAAAATCTAAACTACCCCAACTCCTGCCCCTAAAACTACCACAACCCCCCCCAACCCGCCCCTAAAACCTAAAATTTCCCGACCCCCCACCCCACCCCTAAAACTGCCCCAACCCTCCACCCACCCCTAAAACTATTGTGACCCCCCACCCCACCCCTAAAACCTAAAACTACCCAGACCCCCGCCCCTAAAACCTAAAACTACCCGATCACCCCACCCCTAAAACTATCCCGACCCACCCACACCTAAAACCTAAACTACCCCAACTCCCCTCCCCACCCCTAAAACTACTGCGACCCCCCCCAACCCCATCCCTAAAACCACCCCAGCCCCCTACCCCAGCCCAACTTACCTGACTGCGTTCTCTCCGAATAGGAGTCTTTTTTTTCCTCTGCCTTAACCATACATGTTCGCTGTTCCGGACATGCGTGGTTAAGGCAGAGGAAAACAGGGTCGTTGTTCAAGAAAGCGTTGTTCCGCTTTCGTGGACAACGACCCTCGTTGTTTTTGCGTCGTTCTTCAGGCTGCTTCCCCTTATGGGTATGGTTAGGAGCACTGAATGCCGGGCACAGTGCTCGTGGGTATCTTAAGGAAGGCACAGGCTTAGTGAGTAAAGAAAAGAAATGGTGTGTAAGGATCGCTTGTAAATTGTAAATTGTCTAAATGAACTGCGGCCTCAATTCTTCCATAAAGATTAACCACTGTGTTTGTTCTGAGTTAGTGGGATCCGGGAGGGCGACCAAGTGGGGAGTGCCTCCACTATGCAGGGCAGGTCCCTCTGCCCTGACTGGCTGCGTTTTGGCTCCTCGCGTATCGCCCTGCCTGGAAGAAGAGCCATGTGCCATAACTGCTGGCATGACCCCAGCGGAGGCCGTTCTTCACAGGCATGTCCTATCTGCTGCGCTTGCTGGTGGGTCTGACATCAAAGGCTGCAAGCCTGATATGTCCAAGACTACAAGTGTCCTCTCTACTTCCGGTTGTGAAGACAACGCTGATGCACACATCCTTGACGTGTTCAAGCTGCCACATGGCCAATCATTTTCTTGACCGCTCTTGTCTCCTTTCAAATTCCCCGGATGCAGAGTGTATTTCACGTCAATCCTCCAGGGGCACACGCATTGAGGTTTTTTTTAAGGGGCCTTGATTTTTTTCCTCAGTTAAAGCTTACACCACGTGGCAATGTCAAAACTCTCAAGCCAGAGAATGAGAGGAGCTCCCTTTCCCCTCTCACCCCAGCTATTCTGGAATAGGTGAACCCTAACTGCCAGGGACCCAAATAAACCGTTTACTTTCTGTCTCACAATGCATCTCATCCGGAAGGGAAATATGGTAAGGTGTGAATCCCCACAGCCAGGGACCCAAAGTAGCTCCTATCACTTGCAACACTGCTCTAGAAACCCCTCAGCGGGGGACTCACCGGAGCTCCCTTCTTTCCTTCTTACTCCCCAGCTCTTCTAGAAGGGACAGGTGACAATGTGCGGAACCTCACAACTAAGGAGCCAAATCATTTACATCATAGCCCTTGAAGGGGCAGATGGGCCAAACCTATCTGCCAGGAAATCAAAGAAGCTCCCTTCCCTCCCAGGGCAGAGGGAAAAGAATGAAACTTCACAGCAATGGAACCAAAGGCCATTTCCTCCCGTCTGGCAGCATCAGAGTGCAGCTCTAGAAGGGCAGGCCGCAATGTGTGAAGCCTCTCTTTCAGGGAATCAAAGAGGTTCCCTCCCCACTCACACCGACAGTGCCCTGAATGGGTAGGTGCAATGGTTGAAACATCACATCTGGGGACTCAAAGAAACTCCCTTCCCTTACACCGCAACTCTAGAAGGGGCAAGTGGCAATGTGTGCAACTTCCAGCCAGGGAATCAAGGTAATGGGTTCCCTCGCCACACAACATTCCTTCTGGAACCAACAGGTGGATTGCGTGAAGTTTCACAGCTCAACACAACGCCCTTCCATCTCGCAGCACAGTTCTAGATGAGGCAGGTGGCAATGTGGAAAACTCTCAAGCAAGAGAATCATAGGAGCTCCCTTTACTCTCTTGCCCCAGCTACTCTGGAATGGGTTTGTGACAGTGGGTGAACCCTCACTGCCAGGGACCCAAAAAGACCCCATTTTTTCCACCACAATGCAACTCAGCTGAAGGAGAAATATGACAGTGAGTGAAACCTCACAGCCAGGGACCCAAAGTAGCTCCCGACCCTTTGAACACAAATCTAGAATGAATTAGGGGCCATGTATGAAACCACACAGCCAAGGATGCAAGGAATACCTTCTTTCCTTACATCACAGCTCTTTTACAAGCGGTAGGTGGCAATGTGTGTAACCTCATAGTCAGGGATCCAAATCACTTACATCATATCACTTAAAGGGCAGGTGTGTGAAACCTCCTTGCTAGGAAATCAAATGATTTCTCTTCTCTGTCACACCCCAACTCACCGGAAGGGACAGGTGGCTTAGCTATACTGTATCTTTGCAGTCACTCAGAGGCATTTCCTTCCCTCTCACACTACAGTTCTGAAGGGACAGGTGGCAATGTGTTAAACCTCGCAGGAAATTAAATGTTTCATATTTGAGCTCTCCTGTAAGGGACAGGAGGCAATGTTTGCCGCTCCATTCCTTCTCTCACTGGAGCTCCTGAAGGAGCTGGCAGCAATGTGTGAAATTCCCGTGCCCCCTCCTCTCACCTCAGCTTCTCTGGTAGGCACCTGGGACAATTCTGAAATCCTCGCAACCAGGGAAACAAAGGATCTCCTTGCATTTCACAGGCCCGGAAGGGGCAGAATACACGACGTAATATCTCAAAGCTGAGAGATTAAAAGGACTCCTTTCCAAGGCAGAAAAGGTAGTAAGGTGTGAAACTTTACATCAAGGAAATAAGAGAAGTTCTTGCAAATCTTACACTATGATTTTAAGAAGCGACAAATGGCAAGGAGCGAAACTTCATACAACGAACCTAAAGGGACACATTTCCATCCTTAGCCCCAGTCCAGCAAATAACAGATGCAAGGGAATCAATGGAGCTTTCCCTCATCTCTTCTGCCAGGACCAAGCAGATGGAAAGCGGTGAAGGTGATTTTATTCATTATTAAAGCAGTATTAAGTACAAGGTAACAAGAGTTGACCAAAGACACAAGAGAAAAAAAACAAACATAAATAGCGAGTAAGACCCTTACAAAAAAGTAGGCTCCCCTCACAGCAAAACTAGAGTCAGAAGTCTGCCTCTCACACACCCACACATGAAAGAAAGATTGGAAAGATTAGAAACATCTGCTTAGAGAAATTCACCCAAAGGGAAAACTTGAAAATGTGTTAAATTCCTCAGGTATGACCTTTGCAAGATGCCACAAATAAAAAGGAACAAAAAAACATCCCACTGTCATAAAGCGGCAACCATATTGTTGCAATAAAAATGTAATACAAAATAAAATTAACCATTCCATGTAATATTAATAAGACAGCAAGGAAGCTTCACAGCAGGAAGGTGTACTTAGGACAGGTATAGAGAAATCTTTTAGTTTTAGTGCACATCTCAGGAGAATGTTATTCGTATTGTTGCAAAGAAAAGGTACTATTTGCTTTGAATTACTATAATCTATGCATATAGATTAAACACGCAAGGATGACAAAAGAATAAACAAGCATTGGCAAAGCCCATGGGTTTCACCTATGAGAGCGCTATTGGTTTTGCCAATATCTTTTAGCTATGTTGTACCGCAGAGTGGCTTGGAGTGGCGCAGAGCGGCATAAAGTAGACCAGAGTGGCTTGGAGTGGTGTAGAGTGAAGTAAAGTGGCATGGAGTAGAGTAGAGTGGCTTGGAGTGGTGTAGAGCGAAACAGAGTGGCATAGAGTGGAGTGGAGTGGCCTGGAGTAGCATAGAGTAGCATAGAGTAGAATAAAGTGGCTTGGGGTGCCCTAGAGTGGAGCAGAGAGGTAGTGAGCAGAGAGGCTTGAAATTACATAGAGCAGGGTGGCTTGGAGTGGCTTTGAGTGTAGTAGAGTGGCTTGAAGTGGCCTAGAGTGAATTAGAGTAGAGTGGTGAAGGTTGGAGTGCCATAGGGTTGATTGGCATAGAGTGCAGTGGCATAGATTGCAGTGATGCAGAGCAGAGTGAAGTGGCATAGAGTGCAGTGGCATAGAGTAGAGTGGTGTAGAGTAGAGTTGCGCACAGTAGAGTGGCATAGAGTGCAGTGGCATAGATTAGAGTAGTGCAGAGTAGAGTATGGTGGCATAAAGTGCAGTGACACAAAGTGGAGTGGTGCAGAGTAGAGTGACACAAAGTAGAGTGCCCCAGAAGGCAGTGGAATAGAGTTCAGTGACGTTGAGCGCAGGGGCATAAAGTAGAATAGTACAGAATAGAGTGGCACAGACTACAGTGGTGCAGAGTAGAGTGGTGTAGAGTGGCATAGAGTTAGTGGTGCAGAGTAGAGTGGTGCAAAGCAGATAGAGTGGCATAGAGTGCAGTGGCATAGAATAGAGTAGTGCAGAGTAGAGTAAAGTGGCAGAAAGTGCTGAGGTAGAGTAGAGTGGTACAGAGTAGAGTGCAATTTGGTGCACACACAGTTATATGGAGTGCAGGGGCATAGAGTGCAGTGGTGTAGGATGCAGTGCTGTAGAGGAATGCAGACAAAGACCTATGTCAGAGCCTCAGCTCAATTTCTACAGGGTAGTTAAGAGAAGCCACTCTGGGTTTTGTAAATATTTCACAGAGGCACTGTACTGGTGAGCCCTGTCTTTTTGATAATGTAGAAGAGTGCAGCAAAAACAATATTTCATTCAGTAAATATTTGGGGGACAAGTAATAATGCTGCAGCATTCTTTCTTTGGAAGGCATGCAGAATCACAATCACACTTTACAATACAAGGCGTATTCTGTGAAACTACTTCCCTATTCGCTGTCATAGATGAGTTGATTTGCTCACATTGGTGGGTAGGTGGGTGGGAGGGAAAAAAGCTACGTTGAAGTGGGCAGGTGGCAAGGGATAGAAGCTACATGGACTGCGATATGGGAGACACACTGAAAACTAACAAACACTCATATGGAGTACTTGAACAAAAAAGTAGCTGCTAAAACGGAGCACTGGAAGGACAGAAGTGCATGGCCCATGCTCCAAGGGAGTGCCAAACACAAGAAGAGCACATCCCCCATGCCATGCAATGACAAATGGGCATGCAGGAAGTCAGCCCGACGCTAAAGCTATTAAATGGTAGGCTAGGGCAGGCTGTAAGCCCACTGCATGTAAACAAAATGTCTTGCAAACACAGCACATGCGCTGCCTAATCAAAACCTAAACGGTAAAGACTGGAAAGAACAAAAGAACAAAACATTAGCAAATTAAAGTAATGCCCACCTGACTTGACAAGTCTTAAAGGTCACTGTGTGAGACAGGTTTTTGGCTGTTTGTGGGCCTGTTTTATGGTCTGGTGGGTAATATTTTTTGCTAATTTCCATGATAATAAAACAAACATTGCCTGCAGCAAACTCAAATCTATGCAGTCATCCACACCTTGCAAATCACTAATGCAGCATGCCTTTACAAGATCAAAACTGCCCCAGTTTGCAAACATGGGCCACTTCTTTACCTATCTAATGCAATGTTTCACAAAATGCGTGTGGGTTGAAAGGTTCAAGCAATAAATAAAGATACCTTTAAATTGTGTATTTATCTTGTCACATTTGGTGTGCTTTAATGAAAAAGGTCAAATATCAGGCTAATTCTTCTGAGAAATTGTAGCTTTTAATAACATGGGTATTGGTATTTACATACTCCTTTCACTTTGCAGTCAGAGAAAGGAAGTGTAAAGTGAATTATGTGACAATCTTCCTGGGGTACAGGTGTGTCAAAGGAGGGCTATAGGATGTCATTTTTTGTAATAGATAAAATGTAAGTATTTGCAAATGAACTGTACACAGTCAGCAGTTCGAAAAGCAAAAATTAAGTCTTTATTTGTAATTCTGAAGTGTGACGAAACAAAGAATTTAATAAGATTGAAACAATTCAAGAAGCTTCACTTGGTGGTGCACAAATGATAGTGATATATAAATGATAATTATTCACTGAAACCCGATTTCCACAGATGATCCTTTGTGTGAAATATGATTTTATCAGTAAAACTGTATGTTTGTGCATGTTTAGTGACAATTTAAATGTAAAATATGCTGTCTGTAAATGACACACAATGCTTTAGTTGCATTAAAAAATAGCCCACCTCATATCCAATAATGCTAGGTGGGTCATGAAAGATTGTCATTCTAAAACATGGGTTGTGGTTCTGAAAGGTTTAGGACCTTCTGTTCTAATAAACAAATAGGAGCCACTTTCATTTTGGTGCCTGGGCTTATTTTATGTCCGAGTCCAACCGTAATGGACATCAATATGGGAGGTTCCTTCTTGTTACCAGGGGCCATGAAAGCAGCAATAGGAACAGAGTACAGGAACCATAATTTACATCCTTTATTTTCCCCTCATCACATGCTTTGCCCTTCCCTTATTTTCTCAGAAGCAAGTGGGAGGCATTTGATGTACTTACGGTGGTACATAGGTAAAACCCATCAATGTCTTTGGAGATCAAGTGGTGCGTGATGCCACTTCCTTGACATTTCAGTAATGCCATGTGTTTTTTACACAAAATGGTAGAGGGTAAGTAGTAGTGGAAGAGAGAGGCATACACTGAGATAAAAGATTGAAAGGATCGGGGAAAGCAGGGGAACAAGCTGGAGTAGGAGATGGCGAGAGTGATGTGTAGATCTTCCAGGAGAGGGGATGAGAGTGAATTCGGAGTATAGGGTGAACATAAGAGAAGTTCACAGGAAAAGAGAGGGGGACCAGGTGAAAGGGAAAAGGATTATTGAAGGGCAAGAGACAGGACAGAAGAAAAATAAAGAAGATAAATTAGAGGAGAATGAGAAGAAGAAAAGGAGGGTTGCGTTAGGGTTCTTGCTGGGAGAAAGACCTAGGGAGGAGGTGGGCAAAGAATGTAGAAGAGTAAAAAGGGAACATGTGACACTTCATACAGCTACAGTAACGTTTTAGTAACAATACTGTTCCATGGGTTTCCTTTTTATTGGCGGTGGGGGCCATAAAGGAAAGTTGTGATGTGGAAAGGAAGGCGTGAGTACTCTTATACTGCTGAGTGTTCTGCCGAAAGCCACTTACCCCTTCTGAATATCTTTAGTTGGAAGTTTGCACTGAGGTAATTCAGTCAAGTGGGTGCTATTCACCTGTGTGTGTGCTAAAGACAGTACGCTGCTGTCTCTTCAGGAGAGGGTTATATCACAAGGGAGCTCCTGAATTCCCAAACACTCCTATGAGCGTTGAACTGAAAAAAACAAGTCTTTTTATTTAACAAAAATGTAGAAATGGAGAAGCACCAAAGAAACTAAGGGGGTCATTCTGACTCCCGCCGGGCGCGGTCACCGCGCGCCCGGCGGGAGCCGCCAAAATACCGTACCGCGGTCGGAAGACCGCGGTGGGTATTTTGAGGTTTCCCCTGGGCTGGCGGGCGGCCTCCAAAAGGCCGCCCGCCAGCCCAGGGGAAACCGTCCTTCCCACGATGAAGCCGGCTCGTAATCGAGCCGGCGGAGTAGGAAGGTGCGACGGGTGCTACTGCACCCGTCGCATATTTCACTGTCTGCTAAGCAGACAGTGAAATACAAGCAGGGCCCCCAGGGGCCCCGTGACACCCCCTACCGCCATCCTGTTCCTGGCGGGCGAACCGCCAGGAACAGGATGGCGGTAGGGGGTGTCAGAATCCCCTCGGCGGCGCAGCAAGCTGCGCCGCCTTGGAGGATTCCAACGGGCAGTGGTAAACCGGCGGGAGACCGCCGGTTTACCCTTTCTGACCGCGGCTGAACCGCCGTGGTCAGAATGCCCTCGGGAGCACCGCCAGCCTGTTGGCGGTGCTCCCGTGGTCGGTGGCCCTGGCGGCCACCGGCCGCCAGGGTCAGAATGACCCCCTAAGTCTGTGTTTATTAGGAAATGCAATAGGACTCTCCAATGCATGTTATAGCTTCCTGTGCTGTCCCAAACAATAGACGGGGGTCATAGGACCGATGAGACACGTTTGTAGTAAGACTTTTTTAAAGTCTGGCTTACCTTAAACGGAAATGGCAAAGACAAGGGAGTTTATGTCCCTGTAAAAAGGGGAAGCTCTTTCACACCTGTCTATGGGCAGAGATACTACTTGTGGCCTGCAAAGTTTCAGCCAGGCGGATAAACAGGTGACAGACTGCAGAGTGTGAAGCATGGGTGTCCCTCGATGAGCAAAGATGTGGAACACTGCGGGCACATGGAGTTGCAGTCTGGTGGAAGGTGACATTCTGCAAAGCTGGGAATGGTTGCGTGGACAGGTGATGTGGTACTACCAAAAGTATGACACCCTTCCCAAGGTTACAGAGTGTCTGTCTTGTCTCTTGAGTGGCCTGTGTTATCGGTTCAGGGTATGGTAACAGATGGGTCTTGTTTCCCCTCAGAGGGCAGTGAGAGTGATCCAAACATCAGCTGGTAGTTCAAGAATGATATATTTGAACAAGTTTGTCTTAAGGGCTTCCTTACTGACATGGTACTGAGAAATGGTCCTTAGCCATCCCAGAGGAGGGAGCCCTGCCTGCTGATGTTGATGGTCTCCTTCGATGTGTCTTTCTCTTCCCTTGAAATTGGCGTGCTTGAGCAGCATTAAATGGCTCGATCTGAAGTTCAGCCTTAGGACACAGTATGGAGCCAGTTTCTCAAATATTCCAGTCCATTACTTCCTCAGTCGTTTTCCTCATGCCAGTCCTTGAGGCATTCAGCCTTCAGGGACAAGATACCCTCATACCACTAAGAAAAATCATTTTTTTCACATTGAATAGTCTTTCTTCCCCACACATTATGTCAGCTCCAAGACCTGCACCTCTTCCATAGATGTCACCTCCTCTGCCCTTGAAACACCCTAGCACTAATCATAAAAGCCCCATTTAATCCAGTTCCAGTTCAGAGTGTTTTATAAATACGGTAAGCCCTCATATGGTCATGAATTCAGTGACCCAGGAGACTTACTGCATCTTTTTTTTTTAAGTTCATGGGGTGGGGAGGGGGCTACTGTCCTTTCTGCAGTGTCCCACAACATTTACAAAAAACTTGGTGGTAAACCCGCGCCTTCAAGGGGCACCACAAGCATAAAAAATGTTAAGAAAAAAGCCTTGGAGGGCATTATGGGTACTCCCCAGCTGGATCAGTGAATGTGTTCATTTCACATTCCTGCTTTATAATATATATTTTTTATGTGGGATGGGGGCATGAGCCTCCCTCCCTGAGCCATTTAATGGACCTTGGGGCCCCATCCTTGAGCCTTTTCAAGGCCTCAGGGATCTCATCCCCTGGGTCAATGTATTTTTGTTTTGGGGAGGGGGAATTCGGCCCCCTTCCCTGAGCCTTTTACAAGGCCCTGGGGAATCCTCCCCTGAGGCCAATGTATATTTGTTTTTGAGAGGACGGCGTGCCCCCCGAGTCATATAATGGTCCCAGAGACCTCATCCAGCTGGGCCTGATGGTGGCAGTGTCCTGGGACCCTGTCCCCGCGACACTATTGTTGCCTGCCTGCAGGAGCACAGGTAGGGCGCACTTCAAATTGCTTCCACTCGATGGAAGCAAAAACAAAAGTTGCTTCGGCTGGTTGAGAAAAAGCTACTCAAGCCGGTTCTTGCTGCACCTGAGATGGGTGCAGGCAGGGGAGCCGACAGGGACAGTGGGTGTCATTGACCTCCCCTGCTGCCCTAAAGACTCTAATTGCTCTGGGTTCCTGGTGAGACCAGTGTACTTATAGGTCATTTTTCTATTTATTGAGGTCCCTCTTGATGGGGTCCCTGTGGCCATGTAATGGCTTCAGGAGAGGGAGCCACCCAAACCACTCCCTTAAAACAAAACAGCCCTGACATGGGTATTAAAATTGGAAAGGACAGGATCCTGCCTTTTCCTTTTTTTCACTGGACAACAGATCTATGGATCCTCCGCGGAGATGGTCTCATTAAAAAAAATCATTTTTGGTCCCAAGGAGGGTCCTTCTGGAACCCCACCATGCCAAGGTGGTCATGGTATCCCTACCCTATTACCCTATAAATATTTGTTTTGTGGCAGACAATCGGATCTTATCTTTTGATCTGTTGGGTCCATGGATCCTCCGCAGTGTAAAATACTTAAAAATGTTGTATAAAAGTATGGTTTCTGGGTGAAGATCTAGCTTTCTGTCAAATTTGGTGTAATGTCGTTCAACTTTTTTAGCAATATAACTGTTTAATTTTCTTGTGGAAAAGTGCATGGGGATAATTTTTTCTCTGCCCCTACTTGACGGACCAGCCCAAAACTTTCCAGGAAGAAGCTGAGATGGATGAGGCTTTTTCGTATAGGTCTGTGAAGATTCACAATTGACAATTGCATCGTAACACGGACATAAAGACCAACTTGGGGAGGGACTTGGGATCCATAGATTACAGATTATCTTCCTGCAAAATGTCCTTTTCCAGATCCTTCTCAGGAGGCTGTAGATGCTGATGATGAAGAATGAAATCCTTTGCCTAAAGAAAAATATGTTCAAGTTCTTCAGTCACAATCGCAAGACGTCACATCCTATATTAGAAAATTATCTAGATTTCTGGAACCAGAGCTTGTGATGATTTCCACACACAATACAAGACAACAGTTGTTTTACTTTTGTGTAGAATAATAAAGAACTTGATGTTAAAAGAATCGAAGAACTTGAACAAATTAGGGTTTCCAAAGTTTCTGACTAAAAGGTACATGCTGGCTGAGGTTTGAGGAACAATTCCCCAGGTTCCAAAGGTAAATTCGATCCAGCCAGGATGTCACCTTCATCTTCCTTAGCCTGGGAAGAAGCATCTTTACCAGAACATTTGGATAAAATACGTTAAGGGAGCTCTGAAATGTTCCTTTTCTGCGTTAACATTTTTCAGTCAGAGCAAGAGCCTTTCCTACCTATGGTATTTCATCAATGTTGAGGGAATTTCAATCTTTATTTGACTGCATTCCACATCCTTGTTAGGGTCCAAGGAGCGGATGTCATATTTGATCTATTATGGTCATCTCTAATGACAGCAGGTGCATCTCTAGCAGCAAGATGTCATCTTTGGTTGGTGTCGTGAAAATTAGAAGGTAGCAAGAGAGCCCTATTTAACCATCTTCCTTTCCTGGGTTCAAAGTAGTTTTGTCCAGATCTAAATGAGTTGGTTCAAAAATCGGCAAAGGGATGATAAATTCTTCAGTCTTCCTGAGCCCAATTTAATTTGTCTCAGTCATTTATTCTCCACAGAAAATCGGAAGGGGGCAAGGAATGTGATGCCCCTTTCGTGGTGGAGTCCAGGGAGCTGCCCAGTTAGGAAACAAAACTGGAGATGATGTTAGGTCATAGGAAACAAGTCCGACTGCGCCCACGCGCACATGCACACACACATACACACACACACGGACACACGTGCATTTCTTGGAGGATTGTAACATATCTCCTGTTTCACTGGCTTCAAAGGATGTGATTTGACCCTTGTCTGTCAGGTCCTGTCTGTATTATTCCTACTTCTGACTGTTCAGAAGTGGATGCTATTTTGGTCAGTTTTAGTCTTGACATTCCATGATGTTGACAGTTCTCCTTGTTGGTATGGTTGTATTTTAAGTGTTCTGTAAGTAGGACCCAAGTATGAATGGTGGGTATTATGATTGGGATAGTAGTCCCTATTGTCTTGCATAGTCCATGTTTGTTTTCTGGATCACTCCATTTGAAGATAGGTCGTTTTCTATTATAATCCATGCTGGAGCATGGTCTTGTATAAAAATATCTCTTCTAGGTGGGTTGTTCTGGATGCTTGGTAATAGTATGCGTGGTCCACTTTCTTTTGTTGCAACATGCAGTTCTGAAATCTTGCCTCAACACATTTGGTTTTCTTCTCTTTGCAATCTGTCAGCATCACCTTCATTTAATCTTACTCTCTAACCGTCTCACCTTCAATATCCTACTCTATCTCTACGTATTCTGGCTTGCTTTGCCTCATGGTATGGACGTTGAAGGGTTACGTTTTTAATTACAGGTTTTCCAGTTGGATGGAATCCAGTGTCAAGCATTGGATTAATTTTGAGGTTTGGTGTAAGGACCAAGGATCACTAAATTCCAGAGCTTGTTCATGAACCTCAATTCACCAAAATGCCAGGGGTAGCGGAAGTGACAACACATGCCCTTTGACCTTCAGTTTCACTCACACACATATACTTACACATAAACACATCCACAAATTCTCTCTATCTCTCTCTCTCTCTCTGTCTCTCTCTCTCTCTCTCTCTCTCTCTCTCGTAAACACACAATCACACCAAAGCAAGCACACAACATATATTTAAAACCATTGTTTTGCTCACCTTGGCTGCCATTTTTTAATTACACTTATAGTGAAAAAATGAAACATTATTCACTATTAGTGTAATAAAAAATGGACATCAGTCAGGGCCCCACTCTCTTGTTTTTAATTCGCTAATAGGGAATAATGTTTTATGTTTCGACCCCCTAAATGACGTCAATTAGCTTGGTATCGATTTCTAAACTTACATTTTCTTTGTGACGGTTTTCTAAAGGGCTAGGTCCTTCACTCTAGCTGCAGGGTGGGCTGCATTTCGGGCCGCGAGGTAACATTCGGGATCCATAGGAAAATTCTTCTTTTAGTTCCCAGACTCCTTATGAGTCTTTAAAATAAAAAGGCCTCTGGGTACTGAGGCTTGGATGGTTCTCCTTTTGATCCTTTGTCCACACTTCTTCTCTCGTGGCTGTCCGCTTGGGTTGCTTTTTACTTGCTATAACTTCTGCTCTTAGATTGGGTGAATTGGGTTCCTTAGTTATTTCAGCTCCATACTTTTAAGCAGATAAAGTTGTTTTTAGACCTGGTCCAGGTTTTCTTCATAAGGCTTCTTCTCAGTTCCATTTACTGCCGGAAATACGTTTTCCTATTTCCCATCCTGAGCAAGGAAGTAGCCAGAAAATTAAAATACCCTCCTGTTTCAAAGCGCTGATCCCGCCAATCGAGTGAGCTGAACTCTCCTTAGAACAGCTTCCTAGTCCCTTTCATCCATACATCTATTTATTTTTTCACTGTTCCATCCACCTGCTGATATCCACAATTTCACCTTTGCATTATGTCATTCATTCATTATTTCATCCAGCATTCAATCCTTCTCCATTCCATCCACTCACCAATCCTTCCACCCAATCTGCCATCTGTCCACCACCCATCCATCCGTCCTACCATCCATCTATCCGCTATACCACCCATCCATCCACTCACTTTGTGAAACATCTATCCACTCTATCATCCCGCCACTCTGCTATGTGTCCAGCCATCCAGTCTGAATTCCATCCAACTAGACACTCTGCTATCCATCTCTACACTCTGCCATCCATTCACTATACCATCCATCCATCTACTCTATCATCCATCCATTCATTCACTCTGCAATATATTCACCTATCCACTCTGCCATCCATCATTCCACTCGGCTATTCATTCATCAATCCATCAACAATCCCATCCATCACCCACTCCCATCCACCACCCATTCATGCTCTCTGCCATACATCAGTCCCCTCTGCCAATCGTTCATCAATTTATCCACTCTGCCATCCACCTGTCCACTGTTGCATGCACCCATCCTCTCTGCCATCCATCCATCCACCCAACACTCTGCCGTTCATCCATCCAGCCATCCACTTTCCCTCTTTCCACTCATCCACTCTACCATGCATTCACTCTGCCATCCATCCTCCCACCCACTCTGCCATCCACTCAGTCTACCATACATCCATCAATACACCCACTCTGCCACCCACCCATGTGTCCACTCTACCATCCATCAATCCACTCTGCCATTCATCCATCCAATCATCCATCCATCCATCCACTCTGCAATCCACTCGTCTGTCCAACCATCATCCAGCCATCATCCGTCCACTCTATCATCTATCCACTCTTCTAACCAACCATCCATTCATCCACTCTTTCAAGGATCAATCCAGTCTGCTGTTCATCCACCCTTTTACTTTGCCATCCATATATTCGCTCTGCCATCCATCGACTCTGCCACCCATCCACCTATCCATTTGTTAACTCTGCCATGATCCATCCAGCCATCCATTAACCCTGCTATCCATCCATTACCCACCCACTCTGATATCCATTCACTCATCTTTCCACCCACTCATCTGTCCCTATACTCTGCCATCCTTTCACCTGTTCATCCACCTATTCAGTCACTCATTCATCCACCCCTCCTTGTGTTTTACTATCCTCTCACCTGTCCATCCATCTATCATTCACTGATCCTTTCAACCACATATTCATCCACATACTTATTGATCCACCTTCCTTTTCACCCTTCCTTACACTACTCCTACTGTGTTTCCCTGTCCCAGTGTTAAGGATGAATTTTGCCTGCTGAGCTACAACATAAAGAACCCCATCCCCTCTGGGCTGCTAAAGCAAAGGGTTCACGAAGCCCCTGATCGCGAGGATGAGGCCAAGTTTGAACATGTCCCATAGCTGTATATAGAACTCTTACTATGTGACTAGAAAGAGCTAAAGATTTTAGGGCCAAATGTACGAACACTTTTTCCCATAGACACAGAATGGGTAAAAACCTTTGCTACATCTGGCCATTAATGTTTCTGAATATTAGTCACCTATTGATGTCCTTCAAAGGATGAAACTCCCTCGACTTGGACAATAGGTGGCTGGATAATCTTGGCTGTTTCTCAAGGATATTCTTCTTTAGACCAACTCAGTGCTTAGTTTGTAAAATAATTAGTGCTGGGACCCAAAAGTTTGCTCAGAAGCCTGCAAGCAGAACTATTGAATGTTGGAGTACCAAATACCGAGGATGGGTATTCTTGATTCCATGTCATGTCTCTTCCATCCACATCCAGATTCTTCCTGCCCCCTTGTCTCGCTCATTCAGGTTCTTTTCACCTGTCATTTCTTTCTGTGCAATGGTTCATCCATTTTTCACTTGCCGCCACGTGGGCACACACAAATACGTTTATTTACCATTATTGTTTGGATAGCTTACATTGGATAGCTTCTAACTCTGCCTTTTGTCTCCTAAGATGCATGTAGACTTTATTTTGAGTTCAACAAAATTCGAAGTTTATTTCTGCATTCTCGTCCTCGAGTAAGGACTGAGACAATGAAAACAGATGAAGAGGTAATGAAATAATTACTACAGGTGATCGTCATTTTTCTAAGACCACGATTTCTTTGTCAGTGTCCCTATCTGTTCTCCCTTCTTTACTTCCCTTAGAGACACCTTCTTGCTGAGCCTTTTCTCCCTGAGCTTTGAATTATGTGTTTATTGGACGGAAAGAAGGAAATATATGGAGGAGAGGGCGGCTGTGGAGGTCTTAATGGATGGGCAATAAAAAAACAATGTGAAAGAAAATGTCTCTCTTCTCTGAGGTAGGAAGGGAATCTCTTGCTGGAGGCTGAATGCCTCACGTAAGAACTTAGAGGAGGAAAATCTGGACTCAGAGTAATGAAGATTATCTGTAAGTAACTATTTGATTTCCTAGGAGAGTCTAAGTCTTATGTTACGCACAGGACTTTTAAATGCCAGCATTTGGTCCATGTAGCTACTTAGCACAACTGATGAGATCTGCTGGGAGAAGGATAGGTCAGTATCTTCACTAGGTTTGGGGGGGTCCCGTACTTTCATAGCCATTCAATTGCTAAAATGAATTCTGTTTTTTCACGGTTACCATCATCTCACTCTTGGAGTCATTCCAAGATGAAAATCTGTCAAGGACACCCACAGATCGTTTCCCGGTGCCTAAAGCCATTCACTAGTTTGATGAGGATCTGCATGTCATCTGCATACATTTGGAACATAATTGGAGCTGCTCAACTACCTGCCAGCAGTCTCATATAAACATCAAAGTGTAGCGGGTAGAGAGCAGGCATTTGTGGAACATCGTCAGAGAAGAACTCACAGAAGCAGATCTTCAGAAGTTTTGTGGGTGCTTGCACAACACAATGCAAAAACCAGCAGTGGCTTACCATTCATTATAAAATCCGGCGAGTGCAGCACATAAGTCTATTGCCCTGTGCGAGCTTCCGCGTAAACCTTCATAAATATTCCCCCAAATCTGTCTGTGGCTATTTGTTTCCATTCTCTCTCAGCATGGGCTGTGAGTGAGTGACTGCTCCTCGGACACCAGGGAGAGTACACTGCCTATGGGAACTGCAGAAATGTGATTAATCACTTTCTGCCGACGCCGCACAAAAAGGAAGCACTATCTGCTGA
Source organism: Pleurodeles waltl (assembly GCF_031143425.1). Taxonomy (NCBI): domain Eukaryota; kingdom Metazoa; phylum Chordata; class Amphibia; order Caudata; family Salamandridae; genus Pleurodeles; species Pleurodeles waltl. Next base: position 67,745,878 of record NC_090443.1, read on the forward strand.
TTTGTGTCTAGTTGTGGAGTCTCTGGGGGTTTCTTGCTTCATTTTCGATATAGAGGGCCGGATCTATAGTTTTGCGGACAGTACTTCATCCATGAGGGTGGCGGGGGACATTACATCCATCACCTTGACAGGCTACTGTCTGCCAAATTAGAGAGGGCCTCTAGCCCACTGGTGATTTAAATACCTTTACAGAAACTGTTGTCAGGGCGGTTCCTGCCAAGGTGCAAAAAGTTTGTGGACCGCCACCATCAGTTTTTACTGCTACCACCAAACGTAAATCAAATTTTTGTTTTTTATAAATAAACTCCCAAACTGGAAGTTTCTTATTGAAAAGAAAAATATCACCCACTTAAAAAAAAAAAAAAACATTTGTTTGTAATTTTATAAACACATGACAACAAACAACAGAGCAGCACTTCAATAAGGTAATGTACAAAATCATCAGAGCCACACTCTGCTTCCATCAAGGCAGTGCTTTAAAGGGAAATACAGAAATGCAGGTACTCACTCTCTAGAGTACCTGCTTCCTTCTGAGAAGTGCCAGTACTCTCCCAATTAAATGTATTGTATAAGTGCTGAAAAGTGCAGGTACTGTCCCCTTCAAATTAAAGAAGTGCAGGTACTCAGTACCGGACAGTACCTGCTCATTTAAAGGACTGCATTAAGGTAGATATTACAGTAGTAAGATACATCAGGGAAGGCAAGGACCACATTTTCTTACCATACCAAATAAAACAAGGCCAAAGTATTCAGCTCTCCCCAATCACACCCCAACTCCACAGAGCTATAGTTACCCCTCACTACTCGTGGATTCGTCCCCTATACTCTTCTCTCCAGTTCCAAAACATTTGACAGAGCAAGCTCCAGGTTTCCAAATCACTGGAAGTTTGACATTGGACCTGGCAGATCGCATTTGAGTTTCTTCTGCCACTGCCCATTCTGAGACGTTCCTCACCTTAGCCCCTCTGAGGGAGCTCTATACCCCATCCACGTAATGGCGACCTGCCACTCGCCAACATAAGCCCCAGTGGCGGAAACTGGACTGTCATTTTAGGCTTCTTATGGAGGACCAGATGACCCGACAGGCACAGCTGAGGCATGAGCTCACAAACCAGAGTGGCTGTCCGATTCAACCATACAAGTACCCGCTCCCAGAAGGCACACATATGCAAACAACCCCACACAAGGTGCATAAAGATTGCCTCCACTGCTAAACAACGGGGACACATCGAATTGTGTACTCTGGAATAATTCTATACAAGCCCATAGGAGTCATGTAGGTGCAATGTTGGAAATTAAAATGAATTAATTTGAACTAGGCATTATTGGACATGGCCAGATTTAGAACTTGGAGGACGGGTTACTTCATCACAATGGTGACGAATGTCTCATCTGCCAAAATCTAAATCCTATTGGATATTATGGGATTTAGATTTTAGCGGACGGGACATCAATCACCATTATGAGAGAGTAACCAGTCTGCCAAGTTCTAAATCAGGCCCACAGTCTTTAACAACTCATATGTCCTGGCTCACACCATATCTAAAATAGCGGTCCTGCAATCTGTCTCCCTATCATTCCGCACCCTCAAAGATCCTCTAATCATATCTGCCATTAGTGCCTTGTAGATCAATGAAATGAGATGTCGCCCAGATCCCAGCGTTAATATCGCGCTCAATGTAATCAAGGCAATCGGTGCCGCAGGACAATACGATCAGAGAACCCTTACCATATCTGAAACATGCGTATAGGGTAGGAATTGTCCTGTGCCTATCACAAACTGGTCCTGTGCATCCTTGAAAGACATAAATACATGATTTGTATAGAGGTCACCCAACCAACTCATAACCTCCCTTGTGCCAAGAGTGATATGACATATCCTCATCCTTTAGGCAAAATGGAGCCAAAATCCATACTGGCAGCTCCCTATGAAAAGGGGGCTTCCTAATCACCACTGTCACCAACCTTTGTCACAGCACAGCAGTCTGACATACACATACACATTTCTGAAGGCAGGCTCAGGGGCAACTACCACGGTGCCCGTGGTAGTTGCCCCTGAGCCTGCCTTCAGAAATGGTCTCCTCCACCATACCCGCCAGGAGATCCTTCTCCCAATTGTTCTCCTCCTCCATTCAATTCACCGTATGTTGCATGTGGGAGGCATAGTAATATTATTCCAGATCGGTACACTGAGACCACCGTCATCATACCTTTCATCAAAGACAGGTGAGCAACTCTACTCTGCATCCCAGCAAAGACAAGTGAAGGGAGGAGGGAATTCAGCTAACGTAACACACCAGAGTGCAGGGGGCACAGTGAATTCTGGATGATGACAGGCATTGTGGCAGAAACACCATCTTAGACATAGCAACTCTACCCATAAAAGTAAAGTGTTCCAAAACTGCACAGAGACCCACAAGGAACGTAGCTGTTTCTTGTGCCTATGCGCCACCATCATACTGAGAAGTCGAAACTCCTCCATCTCCCATTCAACCCCAAGTCCGGCAACCGTTCCCTGGGCACTTGAGCCAGTGCCGCCATTGGAAACATTAGGGACTTCTGCTAATTTGGAAGCCGGACACCTCACCAAACTCAGGCAACAGTTCCAGTAAAACTGTCACTGAAGTACCAGGATATCTAAAGTAAAACAACCCGTCATCAGAGTAGAGTGATATGATATGCCTAGTGTGCCCCAACTCTATCCCCCACTTATGTAACACCCTACAGCCATGCACTATCAATGGCTCCAACACAAGGGCAAACAAAAGAGGCAATAGTGGGCATTCCTGTTGAGTACCCCATTCTATATCCAACCGATCATACCTATTCTGGCCCATCCTCACCTGTGCACCAGGGCCAGTGTATAATCGTTAAATCCATGCTCTAACCTGAGGCCCGACCCCATGACTCTCATAATCTCCAACAGGTACTACCAGCCGACAGTATCAAACACTGTTGCAACATCAATTGAGGCCAATACCATGTCCTCCTGTCATCCTCGGTCTCAAGGAGCACATGTGCAAGGTCTCTGAGATTCAAGGTCCTGCTGCAGCCAGGAATAAACTCACACTGATCTACATGAACCAGTCCAGGCATCACTGGACACAGACGACGTGGTGCAGGATCGAAAGCGTTACCCCGACTTAGACAGCATGCATGTAAGGCTTTCACACATATTAGTGGGAGTACCCTCTTCTCTTTGGCTTCCAAAAAGACCTTTATTAAGGGCTGAGTCAGCGCTGCTGTAAATACCAGATAAAATTCTGCTAGGAAACTGCCCCTCTGGGCCTTGTTCTTAGGTAGCAATGGCAATGGCAGAGCCGCCTAAGCTCCTCCAGTGTAACTTCTGCATCTAGTTCTGCCACTGCACCTAGCTGGGGCCCCTCCAAAGGGGTCAGGAAGCCCCGAATCTGATCTACTGAGCTACGAGCGAGCCCCCTATACCACCCCTGGTGCAAATGAAAGGCCGCCACCATGTCCACCCGCAAAGTCGCAGTCACTCCGTCCGATTCTATCAGATGAATCACAGAGGGCAGGGCACTCTCCCTTCGAAATAGCCAAGCCAGCAACCTACTCAACTTATCACCCGCCCTATGCAAGCACTGCCTATGCTGTGTAAGCGTGTATGCATCTAGCATATCTCCCTTTTCTGCTACACTCCTCTGTGCCCTCAACTCATCCTGTTGAATCTCCGGATCTGTCAGGTCTAGACTCTGCAAGCCTGCCAGTTCTTCTTCCTCTGTATGGAACTCCTGCAGCAGCTGTTTATGCTCTCTATTTGTCAAACTCACGAATAGCCCTCTCATCACTCCCTTCATGGCATCTCACTCAACTGCATGGGAACCGGTTGAGCCACTTTTAGTCTGCAAATATTCGGTCAAAGCCTGCAAAAGCACATCCACAGGAAAATGCCTATTCTGAGCTTGTGTACTGACCCTCCCAGTCCATCTCACCGAGCACTGATGCATCCGTCATGATCAGACAAAAAAAGTGCTAAGTGCTGTACTGGCAGTAGGGTCTCAACTGGAAATCCAGCAGTCAGCGCCCTATCCAGCCTACTGAAAGTGTGGTGGGTAAGTGCATGGCAGGTGAAGACACCGTCCAAAGGTCTACGAGCTCTCTAAACATCCAACAGCACCAAATTATACATCACCTCAGCAACAACACAGCCATTGGTGGCTTCATGTCAGCCCTAGGAGGTCTCCTATCCTGCTCCCCATCCAAGACAGAAATGAAATCTCCCAACCAAATGAGTGGGCCATGAACATCAGAACCCATCTGATCCTAGAGCCTGAAGTAAAAGCAGGGGTCATCAAAATTAGGCGCATATATATTAAGCAATGAGAGAGCCCTCCCATTAAGCCTACCCTGCAGAAAAACGTACTTCCCTTGCACATCAGCCTCCATATAACTGACCACCCAAACCACTGCCCCCTTAGCGTAAGAAGAATAATAGGCATGAAACAATGACCCTTTACATTTCTTGGCCACCTTATCAATCTCTGTTTTTGTGAGGTGTATGTTCTGGAGACAGGCAATGTTTACCCTGTAATGCTTCAAGAAGGAGAGGACCCTATACCTTTTAACATAAGTACCCAGTCCCCAGACATTCCAGGTAAGTATCCAAAACTTTCTTCCCATTTGTATGACATGTCAAAGCACGGCTACCCCGCATCCCCAGTGCCTCAACAACCTGCCAAGAACGCTGCTCAAAAAACTGATCAACAAACATAAAGACAGAAAACAATGAACAAATCCATTCCCCCAGGACAAACACTGTAAAACAGTCATGCTACGTAAGCCCCTATGTACCAAATACCCCAAATTTGAACCACAGCTGTTACTGCACCAAGCAAGCAAAACAAGTAATCACGACCCTCCTCAGAACAGTTTGCTTGTCTCTTCCATCCAAGCATCTATTCATTCACTCTGTCATCCTTCTATCCACCCGCTGATATCCACCATTTTATTTTTACATTCTGTCATCCATTTAGTCGTTCATGAAGCATTCATACCACATTATGCAGCATTTTAACACACATTGATAGAAAAATAGTCCCATCGTTATGCAAAGTACAAAGGTTTTTTAAGAAAGGAAAATCTATACATTCAGCAGCCAACTGGAAATTTCATTCGCTAACATAAGAATATTTTGGACCAAATTTATGAAAAATGACACACAACTGCACTAGCGCAGTTGTGCTTCAAAGATTTTAACGCCACAGAACTACTTCCTTAGCATTATGCATGCACCATATATATAAAACTGCACACCATGGCACTAAGCAAAGGCTTGCATAAAAAAAGGACACTAACCTTATGACATGTCGTAAAGAAAAATGACGCTAATGCTGTAAAAGTGGCGCTAGGGTGATTTGCAGCACGTTACTTAAAGCTAATCATGCCAGACCATTTTTGCATTAAAAGTGTTAAAAAAAAGCCTATGAAAATGCCAAGCAGAAGACAAGAGGACCCAATATGGAGAATGCAGGACAGGAGAGACCCCTGAGAGACCCTAATCAGCTTAGTACAAGCCAGGATGTCTAGACAGACCCACAGGGGAAGGGGACGTGTCGGTTCAGTGAGGAGGAAAATAACATCTTGGTCAGAGAGGTGACAGAGCACCACCACCAGCTCTTTGTCACCTCTAAATTAGGTAGGAAGGAAGCCATATGGCAGTCAATAGTTGATAAAGTTTACAGTGTGGCAGATGTGAAGAGGACTGTGACCGATTGTAAAAAGCGCTGGCACAATTGCAAGCGCAGAGCTAAAGAGAAACTGCCCAGCAACCGAAACGCATCACTGCAGACCGGAGATGGAAGTTCGGCACCCCAGGAGGAGCTGGATAAACTGGAGGAGATGGTGGTTGCGGTCATACCGGAGGAGTTGGTCACCGTAGTCCCAGGACAGGACAGTGCAGTGTATCAATAACTACCACAAATGCAGGGTAAGTTGCAATGGGGGGCAATCTGGTAACTAACAAATGGCAGAAGGGGAAGGCACATAGGACCCACTGTATGCATGCAAAAGGGTTGCATTGTGGCACAATAATGGCTAAACACATGTAATGGGCACTCACCTCCCCCCCCATATGCAAAGACCATTTCTCAACCCTCACATCACTCCCTTCACTGTGGCAACCGTACCATCTGCTTATGTGTAACTCTCATTGGGCAACATGTACAATGCCTGTTGCGCAGGGTGGCCCAGCTAGAACTTGGATATACCTTCTAGGGCCATTGGGAATGGGCTTAAATGTCATAATACACCATATATGGGGGATATCTGTGATCATCATCTGTGCTGCTGTATAAGTAGCAGCCATGTCACCATGCTGCAAGGGTGCCTGTGTAATGGGTATGGTTGGGGCTGTGCACTAAGGGATACCTTCATGCATAACATCAGCTATAAGTGGTCCTACCGTCTCACTGGGGGCCATATTTACAAGGCCTTAGTGCAACACCATCATCATTTAGATTGATGCCAATCTGGCCTGAAGGTGCCCATTCCCCTTTTACCATGAACAAAGTAGCACAATGCGTGTATAGCACCACTTTCTATATCCTTGTACCACAATATGCATGTGCCAGATATGATGTATGCAAGGGGAGCATTCTTACACAGGGAAAGCAGACAAAATGGGGCAGTTGATTCCTAAATATTTCACAGTGCCATCTCTTGATGTCAATTGTAAGGCCTGCGAAAGGCAGACGTCCTAGTGATGCACCCATTGTAATCAAAGCATCTCCCTGTGCTTTGCTGCACTAGTGCCATACTCTATGATGCTAATGCAGCAAAGCACCAAAATAATGCCATAACTCAAGAGGCTACTGTGGAAATGTCCGCCATTGTGCAACGTATTGTAAATATGGTCCTACCATGGTGTCGTTAGGTCGGGCGAGGGGGGTTGTAAGAAAAGTGTTGCATCAGGATTGATGCACTATTGCCATGTACATTGTGCCCTATGCGTGATGCACACTGCAATACAGATTGAACAACTAAATTCAGGGGACATGCAAAGATCTCAGACACCCTCTTGTCACTCCTACACCACCTTTGAGTTGTTGGACAAAACATAAGCAAACCCAGAAGTGACAAATTTGGAAAGCATCAGAAGCTGGGTGGTCTAGACATGTGTTCCATGGGAATATCCCCAGCAATAAACATGGAATGCAACTACATGCAGCGTCAGGTGTGAGAAGGGCATATAATTTCCAGGCCATGAGGAGGAATGCAAGGTGGGTGTAACAATCTGGAAATTGTGGACTGGAAGATTGTGCCAATGGAGCGTTACTCAACATGACCCTCTGGTGGCACAGTGTGCCACTAGGGGCCCATAAAAGTTGGCCTTGATGTGTGCCTCTGCACCATGTCACTAAGACACCAGGATCCAGAACCTGATGACTTACGTCAACAGCAACTAAAGTTGAAGATTGACATTTCACTATTCTATTGCAGAGGATGGTGCCTTACCTCCTGCCAAGCTGCCTGTCCTGGATTTCTCTGATGATTTGGATGACCAGCTGCAGACCATCAGTGCCGACACTCTCCAGGATGTCCTGGGTGCCGTGCGTACACTGTCTCAGGGAGGACACACAGTGTTGCGGGGTCTCCACATGCCCCACCAAACACCCAACAGAAACCACCGGCCAACTCACCCACAGCCCTGGACTCCCAGGATCAAGACATCATCTTCCAAAAAACAGAAGTAGGAGCCCAGCAGGAACTGGCACAGCGGGTGCAGGTGGGGATGGAGGCCATGGCGGGCAGCCTAGAGGGAGTCCAGAGGTGCCTCAGTCCAAATAAGAACTACTCAGTTGTCATCAGAGGCACTCACTCTCTGCTACGTGGACTCCAGCAGTCCCTAGCCGACATAGGTGGTGCCCTGAGGCAGAGGGCCAAACAAACCCCCTCCTAAAGTTGCACCAGTGTGATTGACAACAGGCTGTGGGATATCCAAACTGTCCTGGAGTCCATGCAGCGGGTCCTGCGCTCCCTCATTGACAACCTGGCTGCCTACCACCATGATGTTGCTGCTGTGTTGCGAAACCAGCAGTTCCTCCCTGCTGCAGTGATGCCTTTAATCTTTCAACAGATGACAGATGCTGGGACCTTTGAAACAACATCTCTATCCCCTGATGTGTGTGCATCACCCATGGCACAGGAGGCACTGCACACATCAGAGGATGAAGATATGGAAGGAACATCATTAACCAGAAAAAACACCCGGTAGCTACACTCTGTGGCACATGAACATTATCTCATTAGTTCTGTGCTTAAGATCATGCTGTTGTGTTGTAACATCTGGAAACGTCCCCTATACACTTTGCCACTGTTGACTTATCACACATGGTCTGCCATTGTGGCAGATTCAACCTATTGGCAATTTGAACACCTCCTCACTGATGCACTCCTCTCCTACACATGTCTCATGGCATGTCCCTTCCCCTTAATCTCTGACTGGACATTCAATGACTTGGCATCTCTCATGGTGTAAATATCCTGTACATTGTACATCATCTGAAACCAAACTTGCACATGTAAATAAATTGGTAAAGTTACATATGTGTTGCTTTTGTTGCTGATGCATTAACTGTTTGAACTGTATGCTTTGTGTGCAGACAATACACTGAGTACTTAACAAAAGGAAATGTGTGGCTTTGTGTCAGACACCAAGCAACACACAATGACTGAAACATGATTAAGGTGACTGATAGCATTGTGGACTGGCAAGAAACTTATGAGTCTCCCAAGCATGTAATTAAACAGGTAGCATGCAAGTTTTGCAATGGCTTGTATGATATACTACACAAGTGTCTGGGAAAAGCTAGGATGGTTGCAGCAGTACAGCATTGATGTGCCAACCAAATTAGACATTTGTAAGACAGTGAGGGGCAGCCATGAGTGTGCCAATCACAATTCCCCAGTTTAGGGGGAGTGCTGTGTTCAAAACATTTAAACAATGAATGTGTCAATACTTACCAATACCAATTACTGGTGTCAGATAACCTGTTTTGGGATGTGTATCAATGCAAATCAGAATGTCACATACAGTACAGAATAATGTTTTGAGTAGCTGATGTCATACCGCTCCCAACCTGCCAGGTACTTGGCCATAGAGGATGCATATAGTCCCACATCTAAATCACTACTGGATGCACACCCAAAGGCATTTGTCTAACCAGAGCTGTGCAGACATGATACCACCCAGATGGTTAATCATTATGGAGACCATATTGTAGCAAAAAACAAGATTTAATGATACCAAAAAATCCCTACCTAAAAAGTAGCTAACCTACATACTAACCTACACTAACTTAACCTATACTATCTAATCATAACTTATACCTACAGCTACCTTATCTTAACTTAGCATATCCTACACATTTAACGCAACACGATAAACATTGACCCCCCTTAAAAGACATCAGTCGACAAGGACAAAAGTAACTACAGCTAAACAGTGATTAACTAAACATATCGCCTAAAAAAAAAAATATATATATATATATATATATATATATATATATATATATATATGATTTTTTTTTTTTGTATTTTTACTTTTCTAAACACATACCCCAAAACATAACCCATCTCCCTAAAAAACTAAAACAGTAAAAACCCAAATACCCACTCCCCTAACTATACAAACTATGTCCTAAAACTAACCCACACTACGCTAACTAACCTATGCCAACCTATCTAAAACCTAATATAACAATGACCTTTTAAAACTAGGGGAAAGGAAGTATGAGAACAAGCAAGGGTCCAAAGTCAGTGCCTCTTAACTTTCTTTTTGATGTACTGGAGCATTTTGTACATCTCATCAGTTCATGCCTCAAATTTCGATGTATGCAACTTCAGTTCTGCCATGTCCTTGTGCATTTCCTGCTCAAATGTAGGAGCCATGCTTGTAGATCCTGGCTGGGAACGTGATGGTGCTGGAGTTGGGTGTGTAGCTGTTGAGGATGCGGAGCTGCAGAGCCACCCCTGTCTTTTTACTTTGACTTTCCAGATCAATGGCTGCTTGATGCTGCCTGTTTGGGCGGTCCTCCATTTGAAAATGCCCACCTGGACCCTGATGCTTTCTCACTGGGGTATCTTCTGGCCATCCTACGGAACCCTTTTTCTACAGCACGCATGTGTCTGTATCCTTCCACTTGTTTCAGGAAACCACGCTTCTGTGCTGGATTCATGGTTGCCACTAAAACATGAAGGAAACATGTCATCAAAATCTGTGATAGGCAGAGGAAGAACAAGCATGTAGGGGAACACGTTGTCCACCACAACTCACAAAAAAATAATCAAAGACAAAGGGGGTCATTATGTCCTTGTAGGTCCTGCCCCGCCACACCGGCGGTCACGGTCAGATTGTCGACAGCAGGGCGGTGCAGGACCACAAAATTATGACAAGGGCAGTAAACTGGCTGCATTGCAGCCAGTTCACCACCTGTACCGCCAGGGGTGTAGGACCGCCTGGCCGAAGGTTGTCCACCTTCAATCCAGCGGTCCACCTAACAGTGCCCATGGTATTTTGGATATCCTTACCGCCAGGAATTCCGTGGCGGCAGCCCCGCTACGAAATCCCTGGTGTTAAGGATACTGGCGACAGGAATACTCATTCCTGTCGCCACTACAGGACTCCCCAACCCCCCTCCATAACAGAGCCCCCCCACTCCTGACCCCATCAAAAGCCCCCCACCTCTCCAAGCAGTGAAGCCCCCCTCCCGCACTGTACCCCGCATCCATGCACACACACACCACACATACATACATACACGCACACATTCATGCTCACTCTTTCACACACACATGCACACATGGCCACAACACTCCCCCCGCATGCAGGCACCTATACTCCTCCCACCCCTGCATACATGCATACATATTCTTCCCCCTCCCCCGCATACACACAGTCACACAAGCACACAGACACTTTCACACACATGCACACAAACACACACAACACCCCCCAACCCCTTCCATTCACACACACAAACACCCCCATTCATGCACACAACACTCAACACCCCCTCTCCCCTGTAGGTCGATCACTTTACCTGGTGGTCATCTGGGAGGGAACAGAGTCCATGGACCTTGCTCTGCCACCAGCGCCTTGCCAACACAACACCACCACACCCTTTACAATGTAATGATACGGTGGGCAGTGTGGTGGTAACGTGGCGACGGAGCAAGCTCCACTAGACCACCAACCGCCAGTATGGCTTCTGGCGGCTTCCCCACCAAATAGTGGCAGAGAGCAGCCAGCAGCCATAATATGGTGGTCTGAAGACCGCCAACACTGGCGGTCATGCGGTGGGTGTGACTTCGGCGGTCTGAGAAAAAGACTGGCAAAGACATAATGAGGGCCAAAGTTACTACAAATCTGCATCACACCCATCTTCAAGAAACTGTTCATGTCCCAGGTATGATGGCTAATCAGTGTTGCACACTATCAGTGCACAAGCTTGTAACATCTCCTAAGTACCAGGTAAACATTCACCATGCACATCCCATAGACCTGTAATGTGACCTTGCTCGGTCACACTCATCATGCTGGATAGCTCTTTTATGTCCCTCAGCATACATCATTTACCCTAGATCCGTAGACATGTATCACACTCGTCAGAACAAGCCCCTTGCATCACTGGTGCATCACATTTTTACAAATAAGTAGTGAAGCACTGGCAGCACAAGTGGCTCATTTATAAGCCCCTTAGTGACCTCTTCACATGGTCCTTAATCCTAACATGCCCAGAGTTAGTGTGTGCTATGTGTGGCACACAGAGCGGTAACATGTACTGTGACCAATATGTTGCCAACATCCATATATTTTTGCAAGCCAGCACTTGTGCCACATGTCTTGACTGCCATCACTATGTTTGTCCGCGTATATACCTTTCCCAAAAATCACAAGGCCTGTGCAGCACACTTTACCACCAGTGCATCAATTTTTTGTACTCCACATCCTCAACATGAGGATAATGGTGTTCTAATTGCCACACATGCTATGTTAACATGTCATTGCACACATCATACAACCTCACAAACAACCCATGCATTACACATTAGACAGACAAGGTAAAGCTTACTGCCAGCATCGGGCCCGCAAATCTAGCAACCTCACCAGTGATGTAGGGGGCAGGTCCACCTGCAAAACATGACATGAAACATAGCCCTGTGAATGTTGAACAGAGAACACCATGGACAGATGTTACACATTCCACATGTTTAGCTGATGAACCTAGATGAGTCAGCTTAGAGAATAACCAAATAAGCCTTACAACATATCAATTTGACAAACATTGTTAGACCACGCAGACACGAACAGATATGGGCCTGACCCATAAGTGCATGCCACTACTCCATAATTTTCTTTTTGAAGAGGACAGTCCACTGACAATTATCACAAGCATAGCACATTGTTGTGTCACACTGCGCATACATGACTCAAGGAACACACGCATCCATGACTCCCTATACTCCTGCGTCATGTTTGTCATCACATGTACATGACCATGCAACATACCACAGTGGGCAAGCCCCTGATGAACATGGACAGTAGTGCCTGCTAAACATGTACCCTTGCAAAATGACATGTGTGTTTTATTCGGTGCACTTTCAATTATTCAGGTGTAACACAGGGTACAAAGACAGGAATGTGCTATTCGTCAGCCTGACGGTGCATTGCTGCCCTTCTCATGGATGCAGGTTGGCACAGATACACTACTTGCAGTCCTGACCTTTGTCCTAACATGGTAAAGTAACCCCTATGGCCTACAGTCATGCATATGCAAACTAAGATTCAGCAACATTTAAGGTGTACTTACCTACAGTTGTGCCAACCTCAATTCCCATGTGATCCAGGAGGTCCTGTTCCCGGGAGATCAGGTCTGCCCACCAGTGCTTCCACTGGTGGTCAGTCCACTGTACTATAAAGATATGTGTCAGCTGGAACAGCGCCTTGCCCACATCAGCTTCCATGCCTCAGTTTTGTAGCCAATGATGACATGGCCACCCATGACCACCATGTTGCGGAGATAGTGGCAAACCAGCCATATAAACCCTCCCAGCTCATCAGCTGTCATTCTCCTGACCCTTCCCTTCCCAAACATATTGCGCACCAAATCCAGTGCACACCTAAAATCCAGAAAATTAAATATCCCCAACTAACCCCAACTACCCCCAGAGGCAAACACCGACAATACTCAGACAAAAACAGCACAAAATGACAAATACACAACAAAATATACTTTAGTGACACAACACAGATAACAGACAGCACAAAAGGACTGATATTGCTTGCAAATATGCATTTGTATGATATAGTTTCCCACATTCATGTCTTCACATTTGTACAATTTATGTACTGTGAGTGTACAAATGTGATGGAATTTCCACTGTTGGTCTGACACAACGTCAATTCTGCATTTCCACCGTTTTTTTCACCACACAGCTTGTGATAGCTGACCCACGTGCGAAACATGTCCATGCACATGATACCTTGACAAATTTTTACATAGAGATGTTGGTGACTTGGCCTGGTTTATAAGCCACTAACCCAGACCTCTGTAAGTGCAAGTGTCCCTTCTTGCACATAAACAATCTACAATGGTGATTTGGCACTTCTATGTGTACTGCAGAATGCAGCACACATAGAAGTAGCAAATCTTCATTTATGAATGATTATTTATGTGCAGGAAGGGACATCTCCCTGCACATAAACATCATTCATAGCCTTTTGCTCTTTCTATATGTGCTGCAGAATAATAGTATTCTTCCTCATGGTGCCATGCTAACGCCACCGATGCTGCCACAGATTTGCGACTTCTTGTAAATCTCAAGCAGCATCAAAAGGAATGGGTGTTGCGTTGAAACGCCCACAGCAACACCGATTTCACGTCCCTCTGACGCAGAAAACTGCATCGGAGGGGGCCATATTTAATTTACAAGGTGGCGCTAAGCAACAAAAAATGCCTTAGCTCTGCCTTGTGAATATGGTGCACTGCACAGCGCCACCAGAGCGTCACAAAAAGTGATGCGCCTCTGGCACAAGGGCCTTGTAAATCTGGCCATAGGTGCGTCAAACCTTCCGCCATAGTTAGAGTGTGGTCTTATCTACTATTTTTTTTTGTTCTGTCGTTCCAGGCCACAAAGGAAGCCTGTTGCTCCAAAATAGGAAAAAAAGGAACAATAAATTACCCCATCACCCAGGGAGAAGTCTCCCAAGGTGTCAGGGCCATTAGTATTTTGTTTTACAAAATAAACTCCGCTTTGGTCATTTGTTTTTGTAAAACAAAAAAAGGTTTGCTCAGCAGTCACAACAAACATGGCGGACGCTTTAGTGCCTGCATGGCATTGGGTCCATTGAAGGCGTGGAGATCTCCTCCAGGCTAAATGAGATCTCTAAATTTGGCAGGCGCTACTCTGCCAGGGGAGGGAAAGTTACCACCTCCATATGCCTGGCGGCTGAGGGCTCCCCATGCAACCCTAAAACAGGCCCTAAATGAACCTGTTAGGATTCATATGTGGGTCTTGCAGCTTTCGGATATTTCTGCAGCCGGCTCACCCATGACAGATCAATCTCACTCGCATTGCACATAGTATTGCCTAGTTTCGACAACACCCCCAGAACTGATGGCAATCATTTATTTAGATGGTGGAAACCTCAATGTCCATTGCTAGTGTTAGTCAGAGTGGAATTATGTGGTAGGTGGAGGTTGAAGCAGTTGGGGCTTGGAGCTCCCCACTTCTGTGCGCAGGGGATCTAAGTCCAAAAACCGCTGGAGCTTCCAAACAAAAATAAATGTCCTTTCTAAAATGTAAACTAGTTGAATCACAAGTCACAGTGCAATCCCTCAATCAAAGGAAGTACTTGATTGTTAGAGGATCCACCAAACACCAGCCCTTACAAGGTGGCAGCTATCATCTTGGGTTTCACTCTGTGAGAGCTGAAGGCAGAAAGCCAACTGATTTGCTTACATACTGGAGAAGGGTTACTTGAGAAGTGGCCACTCTTTTTACACAGTGGTTACAAGTCCAGTAAATTTCTAGTCAAGATACTTTCTTCTTTCTTGGATCTTGAACTTCAGTTGTGGTCGCAGCACTTTAGCTCCCCTTCCTAAACAACACTGACTTCTGACGTCTAGTACAATGAGGTTATTCTCAAATAAATGTTTCTGGAGAGTACATCTAGCCATGCAGAGATAACAGTGCAAAGAGACACCTTCGGGCAGATTTAAGAGCCACTAGCGCTACCTTAGCACCGACATAACAACAATTTTTTTATGCTAATGCAGCACTAAAGTGTAATTTGCCCCGTGCCATATTTACAAAGTGGCGCAACAATGCATGCATTGCGCCACTTTGTAAACCCTTGCACCACATTATACCTGTTCCAGGCATAATGTATGCAAGGGGGGCTTTACCCCGTTAGGGGGGCTGAATAAATGGCACAAGGAAATCTAAGTGATATCCTTGCATCAATTTTTTTGGCACTTTTAACACCTGCTCAGAGGTGGCATACCATTATCTATAATGGACCCCTACGTACTCTGCAGGAGTAGCGCCAAAATGTTGTACATCAATAGCATTAAAAAAATGAAGCTATTGCCCTTCCCTGCGCCATGGTGCGCTGTATTTTAAATACGGGGCACACATGGTAGCAGTAAGGGGACGCTAAGGGGCACAAGGAAAGAGGCGCTGCCCCTCACTGCCCCAGAGTATACAATGTTCATGCAAGGCTATTGGCTCTGCCAGGAACATCAAAATAGGTGAAGGCAAAACAAGGACTTAGGCTGCTCTCAGCCACAGGTGCTTTGTTAAAATGATGTGTCTTTTTACTACAATCTCAGCACCTGCTGCTCTATCCTGACTTCGAGTGGGGCACGAGGCTGACACTAATAAATATTAAAATATAAATGACCAACACCGTATAACATACTGGTAGAATACAGGTTGCTCTGATCTAACACCCCTGTATGTCTTGATTGGGGCGGAGGGATAGATTGGATTGTGATTCCCTATTTTAGTTTTCTAGGTATGAGAAATTGAATATTGTGTGTCATATTCAACCACATTAAAAAAAATACAGTAATTGTCTTTCATGGACTGGGGCGTATCCCCATCCACACCAATTAATGGGCTTCTCGCACCCACATTTCAAAATAGACCTGGCTCACCCTTTACTATGGGCCTGTGCTTCAAAGGGATTGTTTGGAATACACTGGAGATCAAGGGCCAAAGCCAGCCTTTCTTCCTGTTCTGCTCTATGGAGGCTCCCGCTGAAGTTGTGGTAGCTTGGCTAGAACTGATTGACAGCAGGGAAAGTTAGAAAGCAGGACAGTTCTCTGCCTCAGTTTGTTGGAAATCCATCCATGCTCAACTTCTGTGACAAACGTTTTTTTACAATTTTATTTATTAGGTTTTTAGAAACATACAAAAACCCACAACATACATGACATTACATAAACTCATCCTATGGTAGTATACATAGGCAGTGAGCTTTCTCACATTTTCCTTTTAAGTACATAGCCATTCCAACACCATTGTAGTTATCAATCCCTTGGGCCCCTTTTCAGCCACTCAATACAGTCCTTTCCCCCCTCAATCCTGTTGCTGGCACTTAAAGACCAGCTGCACTACTACCAGTGAGCCCAGCCTCCCCAACGATAGTTGCATTGGAGGGACAGCCGGGCACCCATTGCTGACCATAGGGCTTAACGCGCTGTGGTTGGCTGCTCTGTGTCGTGTAAGTCGTGCCCGTCTTCCCCTTCGTCTCCCAGTCAGTGTAAGTAGGATTGGATAGGCCCCAGATATCCCGTGGGCAACTACACTGTGGGAGAAGTTCTCCGTAAGTATCTGATTGTAAATTACAATATGTCATATCTTTTAGCCACTCCCCCATTGTCGGTAAAGGGCCCCTGTCCCAGCACATAGCTACTCGTCTCTTTGCCAAAAGTAGCCCCACTGCTATTAATTGCCTATTTATCGAAGGCAATTGCCAGTCATCGGCCAGCAGAGGGTCCGAAGTTATCCACTCATCTGTGAGTGTACTCAATTCGCCGAATACTGCCTGCCAAAAATTCTGAATTCCTGGGCAACCCCACAACATATGTAGGAACCCAGCTTCCTCCTCTGGGCATCTAGAACACTTTGCACTGTCACGAAGACCATACCTACAGAACCTGGATGGAGTATAGTAGACCTGATTAAGATACTTAAAGTGTATGAGTCTATGATGTCCATTGAGAGATTTAGGGGGTTATTCTAACTTTGGAGGAGTGGTAATCCGTCCCAAAAGTGACGGTAATGTGACGGATATACTATCAGCCGTATTACGAGTTCCATAGGATATAATGGACTCGTAATACGGCTGGTGGTAAATCCGTCACTTTTCCGTCACTTTTGGGACGGATTAACACCTCCTCCAAAGTTAGAATAACCCCCTTAGTCTTTGTCCTCGAACAGCAGTATGCCCCCTGCTTGTCCTCTATAATGACATCCAAATCTCTTTGCCATGCTAATCGCACTCTAGATATCTCCAGTCCAGGTGCTTCCTGCGTAATGGCGTACAGCCTGGATATAACATGACCCGGCATGGAGTTTGTCAGTAGTGACAATAGAGCAGGGACTGTGGGTGGCTCTTGGAGGTCATCTCCTAAGAATTCCTGCATCCCAGTGCATGCCCTGTGGTAGTGAAACCTGTTGAGAGGTGTGACCGTAGCCCCTCCATCTTGTAATTTTTCCCAGCTTCGCAGTCTGCTCTCTTCAAGCACTTCTCCCACACTGACGATACCCATCTCCTGGAGCACCTCTGTTACCCCCCCCTCTTGTGTGACATCGGAAACCACGTGCACCAGGCTAGCGGTGCTTCCGGTGCATATAGTAAAGAGCTCACCTGCCTGTCCATTAATTTCTGCCAGGCATAGGAAGTCATGTTTATCAAATCCAGTTTCCCGAATAGTTGTGTCAGTTTGTCAAAGAGGACTCGTGGTGGAGTAGACGAAGTCGTCATCCCCCGCTCCAGCTAGAGATGGGGCAACTGCGAGGGTCCATGCACCCAATAGTGAGCGAACTGCGCTTGAGTGACCGGATAGTTCATTTCCACGTCTGGGGCACCTAGGCCTCCCATATCATATGGGAGAGTGAGCTGTAGGAGGCTGGCCTGGTTTGTAGTGGGTACCTTGGGTACTTACACCTTACACCTGGTCCAGTTATCCCTTATTAGTGAAATGTAATGGTGTTCTAGCAGCTTAGGCTGATAGAGGTAGCTATAGCAGAGCAGCTTAGGCTGAACTATGAGACATGCAAAGCTCCAGCGATACCACTTTGAATTACACAGTATTTATACACATGTAAAGACAATGCACAGTTAACAAAAATAAAGGTAGTTTATGTGGGTGACACAAGGCCAAAAATATCTTAAATGTAATACTCCTTCTGGAGGTAAGTATTATACACAATCTATACACTAGACACCAAAATAAGGTAAGTAATTAGACATAGGATAGCGCAAACAATAGGAAATGCTGTAGAATGCAATGGGAGAAAATAAGTCTAGGGGCAACACAAACCATATACTAAGAAAGTGGAATGCGAACCACGAATGTCCCCCTAGAGAAATGTAGTGTGTAGAGAATCGCTAGGAGGGTAAGAATACAGTAAAGGTAAGTAAATTACCCCACCCCACAGCCCAGGAAAGGAGGAGCAACGTACTGCAAGTTTCTTTAGGACACACTACAAGTCGTGATTAGAGTTATTGCAAGACCCAAGCAAGACTGCAAACAACAAATGGTGGATTCCCGGACTTGAAAACCTGCAAAGGAAGAAGACCAAGTCCAGAAGTCGGAAGAAGTTCCGGGAACGACAGGAGCCCCTGCCAACCCAGAAGAGGGTGCAAAAGAAGAGTCCCTGGTTGGACGAAGACTGCAGAAATGCACCCAAGGAAGATGTCAGCAGGTTCCTGCATGATGCAATGATGTCCCACAAAGAGATGTTGGATTCAGGCGAGTTTTGGCACTGGATTCGTCCAACAAGCCTTGGTTCTGGCAAAGTCGCATTTTGCATCAAAGTGGCAATGTCTGGACCCAGGAGGGACCTAGGGGCCTCAACTCTGTATGAGGAGGAAGAGGGGTTTCTCAACACTTCAGAGAGCCATCAGAAGATCAGACAGCACCCACGGGAGTCCCAGGAGACAGGGACAAAGGAGGTGCAAACTGCAGTTGGTGCAACACTATAAAGGAAGGTCCCACGCCGTCGGAGAACAACTTAGCGAGTTGAGCGTCACAGGATAGAGTGCTGCGGACCTGGGCCAGGCTGTGCATGAAGGAAGTTTGCAACTAGTGCACAGAGGCCTCAGGAAGTGAAGAAGACGTGGTGCACAGGGGTACTGACGTACTCGGGGAAGGCAAGGTTTTACCTCCTCCAAATTGGGTGCAGCACCACTTTTCTTAAATCTGGCCCTAATTCTGAACTGTGACCTTTCTCTCTCCACCCTATCGTTTGCATTCTCTATAATATTGTTCAGGTTTGCTTGGTTCTCAATGTGCGACACAACGGTATTGAGTAGCCGTGCACCAAGGTATTAATGTTCTAGTTGTGGATGGTGAATCTCTGGACAAGTAATCTCCCTGAGATGTGTCCCAGTCTCAAATATAGATGTGCCTTTACAGATACGGAATATCATGGGGCTGATAAAAATGCAGCAAATCTTCGACTAGGTTGATAGCTAAGGCGTTAAACTTTCAGTTTTAAAGCAGGAGACATACATCACAATTGAAACACTGTGGAGCACTCATTCTTTTTCAGAAATCTCTTTATTTTAAGTACATGGAACCAATAGAGACAAAGAAGGCTGTTATATCCCCATTAAAGGAATATTAACGGACTGTCAAGTGACATTTGTGAACTCCGTTGGGGCAAAATTTTAATGTCGGACTTTTAAGATGAATTAGTAGGGAAATTAAAAACCTGCATAGATACTTCTATTACCTGGATGGATTAATTTAATCTAATATTGGCTGTGTCTCTGGCTCGTAAAGCGCCAGTGCGTACGCTGAAAACAAAAGTTTCCATCTGAGCGCAGCATTTAATGGAATACTATGGTTTAATGGATGTGTGAAAGGTAGGACACGGTATAAGAAGGTAAAACTCTTTACTTGTCAGCAGACAAGTCCTCTTTTTGAATTGATTATGCTTCATTTCCACTTCAGTGAGACAATGAAAGTAGTGCTATCTATTCAATTTACAAAACGTACACATAGACAATCACATTTTAAGCAAGAAACTTTACTACTACTGCATTTTCATCGGAAATGTGTATTAAGAAATAATTTGCTTCTTTGAAATCAACTTGAGAGAGTGCGCTCTGCTGTAAGGAGAGTCATCAATACATCTAAAAGTGACAGTCCGGATCTCAAATATGGCTAACCACAGCAAATGGCACCCGCGAGACACTAAGGACAGACATGAATAACCGAAATCTAAAAACCTAAAAATATCAAATGTGATATGATAGGACTGGTAACAAGGCTCGTCTGTAGGAAACACAATCTAATTTGCAGGTTTTCGTCAAAGTATTAAATGCAAAAGTCACATTTTATTCTTAAAGGTGGGACTGGCAAAAGCAGATTTTAGCAAGGTTTTGAAACATAAAAAAATGAAAGAACATCGTCCCCTCACAATGTGCAGTGAATTGATAGAGGGTCAATGGTGAAATTGAAATTACCAAAAATTTCAAATAAAGCGCAATTAAGATGAGAAATGCCTTCAGCCAGAGGCTATCATGGACATGACTGCCAAGACTTGACATTGATATGGGAGCTGCCCTGGATGGCCTACTGCAGTCACAGTTGTTGGATATCAGCTACGGCACCAAGCCTATATGACCTAACAATAGTGTGCTTTAAATGGTTTGTGGATCTGCTTATCCCCAATCGATAAGATGTATACTTTGAACGTGTTGATAAGTCCTGGAATTACCGTTCTATGAATGGAGCTATCATTGGCTTTTAAAAAACAAAGACCACAGATAAACTGACTTCTTAAAGGCCCTCTTTAATGTATACACATAGGCGCTGGAAGTAGGGGTGCTGGGGTGCTGCAACTCTCCCACAATAAACATGATGAGATTCAGAACATGAATGAGCAATAAAGGTGCGTTTTTACTTTGTCTCATTTCCTCTGCATTCAAAGATGGGGTCAAATGTCAGGTTATGTCTTCCTTATTTTTTAACATGGACATTGGCATTTAAATTTCTCTCTCTGACTGATGCTTTTGTAAACTGACCTGTATGTCAATCTTGTTGGGGCACAGTAAATGTGTTCGATAGGCAATAGGGTGTTATTATCCCTTGTGTGCTATATAGTTTTATCAGTACAACTGCTATCTCTGCCAATTCATTGGCAAGTTCAGTGGAAAATGTGTTGTCTGTAAATGGCATATTGCTAAAGCATGGTGCAGTAGCACATTATTCGTGACATTGTGCTCCAAAATGCACCACGAGCTACATACCACCCTTAGCACTCTCTTGCTGAATCGGTGCGTCCCGTTTACTATACATGTTGTTGTGCCACGCTCTGATTTTTCACAAACAATATGATGGCTGCGGAGGGGCCACACCCCCCACCTTTTGCCCCTCTAGAAGAGTGTCTGTCAGGCTGAGCAAAGGTCAGCCTGACAGACACTCTTCATGTTCAGCTCAGGCAGCCAGGAGCGAGACATGCACGATTTTCGCAAACTCATGGCTGCCTGAGCTGAACTTTGCTGGGCTGAAGAGGTCACAGCTCCTATGGGCGTGACCTCCTCAGCTCAGCAAAGGTGCCTCGAGGGGAAGCGTCACCCATTGACTTAGACCTGGGCGATTCAGGTTTAAGCCCTGAAGCGCCCAGGGCGAGTGTCAATCAGTGACACTTCGTCACAGAGTGGGGAGGGGTCAGAAGTCTCACTAACCCCATCCCACTCTGTGACGAAGTTGGGACTGCTGCCTTCCCTCTCTGGCTGACCTAAGGACCTAAGGTCAGCCAGAGAGGGAAGGCAGCAGTCCTAACCCTACTGGGGCCACCGAGCTGAAGGTAAGTGTGTGTTTTTCAAATAAATGTTTGGTGCATGCTTGTATGTTTGAATGTTGATGAGTGTTGTGAATGGATGTGCGTGCATTCATGTGTGTGTGAATGAATAAGTGTGAGTGTGCTTCCTGCCCGCCCCCCTCCTCCTTAAATTACCGGACGCCACTGGACTGCAGCATTGTAACATTGATAGCAGCACCTCTACTTTGAAATGTGTTCAGCATCAATGTGTGGACATCATAGTCCTTGCTAAAATAATCAGGAAGAGATTGTTCAGTTATATACTCTCACCGGTACACGTTGACTAATCTGGATTTGTTCCAGCCTATTCCACACATTGAGGTTTGTAGCTTGCTTCGTATTTTGTTGCAAATTTACAAAAAACTGAAGGTAGTAAATACCCTGTTAAATTGTGAAAAGGCATTTGATTCAGCTGAATGGGATTTACTTTTGCTAGTTTTGTGCCAGTTTTGGGGCATAAAATTGACTCTGCAGTAAAAGCGTTCTCTGCAGCGCTGAAAGTTAGGGCTCTTTCTGAGGAACTGCTGTCAGACAACATTTGTTGGGAAAGTGTGAGAAAAAAGCCATGCCTGCTGTCACACATTCTCTTTGCCCTTAGGATTTTATCTCCAGCGAGTTTCCTCGGTTGATTCCTGTGACAATAAAGGGATATTACTGAGATGACATAGGGGGTCATTCTGGCCTCGGCGGTAAAAGGCCCTTACCGCCGGTCAGAAGTCCGCCATTCTACTGCCGCGGCCGCGGTAAACCGCCACGGTCATTCTGACCACCAACTGTGAAACCGCCAAAAACCCGACATCCACGGAAGGCCGCCTCATCAGCGGCCAGCGATAAACTGGAGATGACCAAACCTCCACCGCCACGCCAACACAAACACGCCCATGCCATTCTGACCCACGAATCCACGCGGCGGTCTTTCAACCGCGGTATTCCATTGGCGGTACACACCGCCACGCTCAAAATACACACACAGCTCCAAAACACAGCCACATTGGACAATTTGAAATACACACACCTGATACACATACAAACACCACCCCCACACATCCAAGCAACTATAAAACACACACCCACAACACCCACAAACCCCCACTAGTTGGAAATCGGAGAGAAGGCGATAGAGAGAGAGCGAGCAAGCACAGCAATCGAAAACCCCAACACACACAGGAACCCAACATCATCACCCACACCACATCTACGCACACATCACCACACATCACCACGCACATCGCCACAAACACCACCCAACACCTCATCCACACCACCCCATGGCACCCCAAAGACACCCCAGGTTCTCGGACCAAGAACTCAGTCATGGTGGAGGAAATTATAAGGGTAGAGCCCCAGCTCTTCGGCACACAGGTGCAGCACACCACTATAGCAAGGAAGGCTGAGCTATGGCAAAGGATCGTAGACAGGGTCAACGCTGTGGGACCACATCCCAGAAATCGGGAAGATATCCGAAAGCGATGGAACGACCTACGGGGGAAGGTGCGCTCGATGGTGTCGCGACACAACATCGCTGTGCAGAAGACTGGCGGCGGACCCCCACCCACTCCACCCAAATTCACAGCATGGGAGCAAGAGGTAGTAAACATCCTGCATCCTGATGGCCTCGCTGGAGTACACGGAGAAATGGACTCTGGTAAGTCGAATCTCAACTACTTCACCCCCCCCAACCACCAGCATGCCAACCCCCACCCCCACCCTCACCCCCAATCTCAACCCCCCAGCACACATCCTCCCTGCCAATGTCTCACCAGCACAACCCACCCTAAACAACACCAACCCCTGAATGCCAACACAAACCATAGACAGCCATCACCAAAGCATGACCATTGCACATACCCATACACCCCCCCCACCACCCTCACAACACCTCCCACAAGGGAATGCCAGCACTGGGGGACAAGGGCACTCAAAATGCACGCCATGGCACACACAAAAACAATAACCATACTCTTATACACCTGCAGGGCCCGAACGCCAACACACCGCCACGGAGGGTCCAGATTTGTCCATCCCACCCCCAGAACAGGCCCCCATTGAGGACAGCAGCTCTGTCGACCTAGAACCTGATGACCAGCCCGGACCATCGGGGACCTCTGGACAGTCGGTTCCCCACACACAGACACAGGCCACAGCAGACCCAACCCCATCTGGGAACACCAGCACAGCTCCCACCCAGCGGGCCCATGCCTCTGTCTCCAGGACGCGTCAATCAGCGGTGTGTCCGCCACTACAGGGCACCCAGGCTGACCCAACACCCCAACAACAACAGGGACCTGGGGGCAGTGGTAGTGGGCACACCGTCCAGGGGACAGAGGCCCGGGGAAACAGGGCAACTGGGAGGGCTGCTGTGCGACAGGGGGGGGAGGACAGGCCCAGGGAACCGACTCTCCAAGAGGCCCTCACCACCATCATGGGAGCATACCATCACTCCCAGGAGACGATGGCGACGGTACTGGCCAGGTTCACCGAGATCCAGGCACAGCAGGAGGAACGGTACATGGGGTTCAGCAATGAACTCAGGAACATCGGTACCGCTATGGGGACCATAGTCCAGGCCCTCAACCGGATAGAAACCACATTGCGGGACCATGTGGCACCACAAAGGGCCCCTGTCACTAGCCAGGACCAGGAACAGCCTACCACCTCCGCCGGCGCTAGTGGACAGGAGGCCCCACCACAACGACAGGCCACCAGAACCCCACCTCCTGCTGAAGAATAACCACCCCGCAAGAGGAACCTGAGATCTCACAGGAAGACAGAGTAGGATGCCAAGACCCCCGCCAGCATAAGATACCCCCTGATGTCATCCCACTGTCCCACATTGTCACCCTGTCCAACCTTGAACTGCCCCTGCTCCATCCTTCCACAGGCATATGGACAATGCACCTGTGAAACTGAGAACTGGACTCTGCCATGGACATAACTCCACCCTCACCCATCACCGTTTTAATATCATGTACCAATATCTAGCACTAAAAATAAATCACTCATTGCACTGAAATCATTCAGGAGTCAGCCTGTATTATTTACAATTGTATAACACATTCCTGATCAATAATGTTCAGTTAATTTTGTGATGACAACATACCGATGTCAATAAGCATTAGTCCATGGGCTAACCAAGCTGAAGTCACGCAGTGGGTCATACAGCACTGAAAAGGGAAGGGAAAATCAAACATCAGTTTAAAAGAACTGGGGGGAAATACACAAAGTAAAGATGCAGGAGGCTTTCAGCAAATGTTAAATGGCGTGGGTGATTCTTACCTGTGTGCTACTGAAAATACTGTTGGATAACTGTGTCCCTGTTGTCTGTGTCGTCCCCGTCGTCTTCCTCCTCTTCACTCTCCACAGGCTCCACAGCTGCTACAACACCACCATCTGGACCATCCTCCTGCAGGAAAGGCACCTGACGTCGCAATGCCAGATTGTGAAGCATACAGCAGGCCACGATGATCTGGCACACCTTCTTTGGTGAGTACATCAGGGATCCACCTGTCATATGCAGGCACCTAAACCTGGCCTTCAGGAGGCCAAAGGTTCTTTCTATGATCCTCCTAGTTCGCCCATGGGCCTCATTGTACCGTTCCTCTGCCCTGGTCCGGGGATTCCTCACTGGGGTCAATAGCCAAGGCAGGTTGGGGTAACCAGAGTCACCTATTAGCCACACACGTTGTATCTGTAGCTCTTCCATCACATAAGGGATGCTGCTATTACGCATAACATACGCGTCATGCACTGACCGAGGGAACTTGGCATTTACATGGGAGATGTACTGGTCAGCCAAACAGACCACCTGGACATTCATAGAATGGTAACTTTTCCTGTTTCTGTACACCTGCTCATCGTCTTTTGGGGGTACTAAAGCCACATGGGTCCCATCAATGGCACCAATGATGTTGGGGATATGTCCAAGGGCATAGAAATCACCCTTCACAGTGGCCAAATCAACCTCCTCAGGGAAAACAATGTAGCTCCGCATGTGTTTCATCAGGGCAGACAACACTCTGGACAAAATCTTTGAAAACATAGGCTGAGACATTCCAGATGACATGGCCACTGTTGTCTGGAATGAGCCACTTGCCAAACCTGCACTAGAGGGGGAATTCCTGTGGGTTGGCGGATGGGGGACATCAGGGCTGGCTCCAGCTGGGCACACAGTTCATGTATAGTGGCTCGGTCAAGTCGGTATCGTAGTATGATATGGCGTTCTTCCATTGTAGACAGGTCCACCAGCGGTCGGTACACGCGAGGATTCATCCTTCTCTTCGCAAGTCCCAGCAGACGGTGCCTAGGAAGGACAACATGGAGCACAGAGTCAAGCAAATCACAGGTACGTTCACCACAGCTTGCATAGCACACGATTATCTATGTATTGAAAGGCGTGTATGTGTGGCAATGCAAGGCCTAGGCCTGTGTGACGCAGTACAAATTATGCCATGTGGGCCCTTGAAATGGCGGCTGCCTGACCTGTGAAGTGGGACAATGGGATGTGAGGTCAATGCGCTGGCGTGGCACACCGTGGCGGTAGGCGGTCGAAGACCGCTATACGAAGCCGCATTGGTTAACATTGAAGCCTATGGGTTTCAGGAGCCAATGACGAGGTGCGCCGGCGGTCGCGGTACGCACCGCGGCGGTACGCACCGCGGCGGGCGTGACCGCCATTTTCTATCTGCTTAATCACTCGAGACCTGATCATCCACAGGAGAGGACCTATACTGCAAGTGCTGCTGTGACCTCGGTCTGGAAGAGACAATGGCTGCTGCGACTGGGGAAAGGGCCCCTGCCTTCACGTCTGAAGAGTTGGAGAAACTTGTGGATGGGGTCCTCCCCCAGTATGCGTTACTCTACGGTCCTCCAGACCAACAGGTAAGTACACTGGGTGCACATTGAATGGGCTATGCCTGTGTTGAGTGGGGTGGATGTAAGATGGTGGGGTGGGGAGCGAATGAGGAGTGCAACGCACGACAGATGAGAGCATGTGCCACATGGCAAAGTTGGGGAGGGGGGGGCAATCACATCTAACATGCAGATAAATGATGAATTTTCCTTTCCCACCCTGTACATGTCAAATAGGTCAGCGCCCATCAGAAAGTCGACATTTGGCGTGCCATCGCCAAGGAAGTCCGGGCCCTGGGGGTCCACATCAGACGGGGCACCCACTGCCGCAAGAGGTGGGAGGACATCCGCCGCGGGACCAGGAAGACCGCCGAGTCACGGCTGGGGATGGCCTCCCAACCTAGGAGGGGTGCCAGTCGTACCCTGACCCCCCTGATGTCCCGGATCCTGGCGGTGGCCTACCCTGATTTGGATGGGCGCTTGAGGACATCACAGCAGACACAAGGGGGTGAGTATCAGCACATTCTGCTATCTTTATGCGCAGTGGAGGCGTATGGATGGGGGAGGAGGGTTGTGGGTGACATTGGGCCAGGGTGTTTTCTGTAGTGTAGTCCTCTCCTTTAGGCATGGCCCTGTGCCCCCGCCCCCCACCTCTGTAGGGTGCCAAGTACAGCTATCCATGGTCCTGCATCATCCATGTGTGTATTTGTTGTGCATAGACCTGTAGGCCTGGTCACAAGTACTGAGTAGTATACCCCGATTGCGCAGTGTAGTGCATGAGGCTCCTGTGTCTGTCCTCTCCGCCAACGGTGTTGACATTGCATGCACTCAACCTGTTTTATTATTTCTCCCCCCACCCTTTTTCTTAATCTTCTTGTGCATGTGTGCATTAGCATCATCAGGCGGAGGAGATTTGGCATCGGAGCACGAGGGAGCTGCAAGTCACAAGGCCCCGGTGGGCCGTGGTACAGACACCGAGGGCACCAGTGATCCGGAGGGCGAGGGGAGCACCACAACGGGGACCGGTGATGACACCAGCGACACCGACACGTCCTCGGATGGGAGCTCCCTAGCGGTGGCGGCAACATCCGGGCCCAGCCGCCACCCAGCGCACCAGCCCCGCCCTCCCAGCAGCCCCTCAGCCTACGCTCCGTGCCCGCTCGCCCAAGAAGGCGGGCATCTCCTTCGCCCCAGGCACCTCAGGCCCTGCCCCTGTCACCCCTGCTGCCCTCAGTGAGGAGGTCATTGACCTCCTTCAGACCATCATTGTTGGGCAGACTACCCTTTTGAATGCCATCCAGGGGGTAGAAAGGGAGGTGCATCGGAGCAATGCCTACCTGGAGGGCATTCATTCGGGTCAGGCTGCCCATCAACGATCGTTCAATGCTCTGGCCTCAGCATTGACGGCAGCCATTGTCCCTGTTTCCAGCCTCCCTCTTCTAACTGCCTCCACCCTGTCTCTGTCTCCTGTTCCTCTGCCTATCCCATCCACACCATCAGACCAGCCTGCACACACCTCAACACCCAAGGTCAGCTCATCCAGACACAAGCACCACAGATCCCACAAACACTCACCCAAGCAACACCCAGATGCAGACATGCCAACAGTCACTACCACCTCTGTGTCCCCCTCCTCCTCGTCTCCCTCCTCCCTCCCTGTGACGTCTACACTCACACCTGCATGCACACCACCATCAGCCAGTGCTTCCATCACCAACACACCCTCCAGTACAGTCCGCACACGTGCAGTCACCACCCCCACTGCCATTTACACATCCCCTGTGTCCTCTCCCACTGTGTCTGTCACCCCCTCTTCCAAGACACACAAACGCAGGCAGCCACCCACCCAACAGCCATCCACCTCACAACAGCCTACGTCACAATCACCTGCACCCAAAGACAGCACACCTGACTCTCCTACAACCACATCCTCTTCCTCCACTCCCATCACCACTACTCCCACCCTTTACCACCCCCTCCATCTGCTAAGAGTCCCAAGAGCACCTCAGCCACCACCAGCCCAGCTTCGAGTGTCACTGTGGTGCATGGGTTCTGGAGTCCACCCTTTGGCAGCAGTGACACTTCTATCAGCAGCAAGGGGACAGCCAGCCCCCCCCCCAGGCAAGAGGACCCGGAAACTCAAGGGCCGCCGTGAGAGGACTGACACGGCTGCCCCCAAGGACCAAAGTTCGGCCACTTCACCTGCCACAACATCCAGGGGAGGCAAGGGCCAGAGAGCCTCTTCTAAGGAGCGAAAGGGCAGCAGGGCGGAGAAGTCAGCCAGCAGGAGCGCGGAGCAGGAGGGCCCCACAAGCCCCATCCCAGCTGTAAGGGAGGACACCAAAGGGCCCAGGACTCCGTCACCGAAGGGTCCTGCAACTGCACGGTCGGAGGGCGACTGAGCAGGGAGTCCAGGCCAGGTCTGGCTCCCTTGAATTACTGGACAAGCACCGCTGAACAGGGCCCCGCCGTGCAGAAGAGCACCGCTGAACAGGGCCCCGCCGTGCAGAAGAGCACCGCTGAACAGGGCCCCGCCGTGCAGAAGAGCACCGCTGAACAGGGCCCCGCCGTGCAGAAGAGCACCGCTGAACAGGGCCCGCCGTGCAGAAGAGCACCACTGAACAGGGCCCGCCGTGCAGAAGAGCACCGCTGAACAGGGCCCGCCGTCTCAAGCACTGCTCCGCTGGGCCCTTCCTGTCAAGCACCGCTGAACAGGGCCCCGCCGTCTCAAGCACCGCTCCGCTGGGCCCTTCCTGTCAAGCACCGCTCCGCTGGGCCCCGCCGTCTCAAGCACCGCTCCGCTGGGTCCTTCCTGTCAAGCACCGCTCCGCTGGGCCCCGCCGTCTCAAGCACTGCTCCGCTGGGCCCCGCCGTCTCAAGCAACGCTCCGCTGGGCCCCGCCGTCTCAAGCACCGCTCCGCTGGGCCCTTCCTGTCAAGCACCGCTCCGCTGGGCCCCGCCGTCTCAAGCACCGCTCCGCTGGGCCCTTCCTGTCAAGCACCGCTCCGCTGGGCCCCGCCGTCTCAAGCACCGCTCCGCTGGGCCCCGCTGTCTCAAGCACCGCTCCGCTGGGCCCTTCCTGTCAAGCACCGCTCCGCTGGGCCCTTCCTGTCAAGCACCGCTCCGCTGGGCCCCGCCGTCTCGTCTCAAGCACCGCTCCGCTGGACCCCGCCGTCTCAAGCACCGCTCCGCTGGGCCCTTCCTGTCAAGCACCGCTCCGCTGGGCCCCGCCGTCTCAAGCACCGCTCCGCTGGGCCCTTCCTGTCAAGCACCGCTCCGCTGGGCCCCGCCGTCTCAAGCACCGCTCCGCTGGGCCCCGCCGTCTCAAGCACCGCTCCGCTGGGCCCTTCCTGTCAAGCACCGCTCCGCTGGGCCCCGCCGTCTCAAGCACCGCTCCGCTGGGCCCCGCTGTCTCAAGCACCGCTCCGCTGGGCCCTTCCTGTCAAGCACTGCTCCGCTGGCAAAGTCTGTCTCTGTTGCCACTATGGTGGGGCCACCAGAAGAAGGTCTGATGTGTTCGCTCACTGGTTTCCTTGGACCCCGTTTCGCTTCTCCGCCCATCCAGCCCTTTGTGGGGTCAGCACCCACTGAGGGGGCCTTGTCCTTTGCTGTCTTTTGCTTAGCCACCTTACCACTCTCTGTGGTCTTGGCTTGGCCCTCTATGGCTGGCTGTGACCCACTGAGGTTAGCTGTTGCTACCCCAGGTTCATCCCTGCCTGGATGGCTGCCTGTGGTGTATGATCCGTGCTTGCCCCCCCTACCCTGGTTCTGCCAAGGTACTACACCTGGCCAATATAATGGAGGGAAACCCAGGGGAAGAGTGGCTGCAGGACCCAGCCACACCCACCATGGGTTGTCTATGAGAGGTGTTGGGGGCTGTGCTTGCTGAGGCCAGAGTCCCGTCCCACCGAGCCTTGGACTTGCTCGACTGGACTGCACTTGGTTAAGGGTGCCCTGTTGCCCAGGGAAGTCCTGCTGTTTGGAGTTTACTACCCCCACTTGTGTGCCAAAATTCCGTATGCTCCTGTTGGATACTTTCGCACTGTGCTGCTCGATGCTTACGCACAGCGCCCATATCTCAAAACTTTCTGCTGCCCGCTGCTACTTCCCGTGTCCTATGGTTGCCGCCATACAGGCTCCAGGTGCCCCATTTTGCTCCCTCTTGCTGTCCTCCTCGCTGGCCTGAGCCAATTCCTCTACTTCTGAGGAGGCCGGTGAGTCCTCGTCCCCTGACTCAATTGTATTTTGTACGTTTGCACCGCTGCTGCGTCAAAAAATGACACAAATGCGGCGCCAAAAAAGAACAAATATGGACCTTAGTTTATTACCCGCTTGTTGTGAAAGTTTTGTAGCTTCTGCTGCTGGCGGGGGCGAAGCTCCTCCGCCCTAACGGAGGAGCCACCCTTCCCAAAACACATTGGCTATGGTGGGACGACAAATGTATAGTTGGGGCTCGGTCCCCTTATTTGTAACTGGCAGAATACCTGCAGATCGAGAGGAGGATTGCTCTGCCTCTTTTACCATATATATTCATGGTCATCCCCAGTATTTACTTTACCAAATTAAGGACACACACTGTTGCTACTTTGGAATGACATGATTGTCCGAGTGAATTGGAACACCTTAATTAAACTTTACAGGTGTGGCATACTTACAATCCCAAATTTACTGCTACACTTTTGGATGGTGTGTTATGTTAAGTGCTGGGTTAGATACTCTCCAGTGTGTGAATAGAAAAGGCAGATTCGATAGCACTGGATACTGGCTTCATGGGAACAAGGTAGCACTGTCCAGTGGGTTGGACCCAGCCAATAACACAGCCTGGGCGTACATAGCAGTAGCTGAAATGAATGGCAAAGACGGTCTGCCTTATTCACCAAGACGTCTGGATCTCTCTGATCTTGGTGTTTACATCTGATAGACAAATCCAGAAATGCTGCTTGAATTATAAATAGCGAAACAGTCATTATTGGGTATGAAGCTGAAAAGGTTGAATTAAATGTCCATGGCATCACATGATATTACAGAATTCAAAAAGTCTACCTGACAAAGGTCAAATGGCTGTAATTCTAATAGAAGTGATGAATATTATGTCGAAATAGTCATATATAACAAAATTCCAAATTAAATGCTAAAAAAACAATGGCCCATATTTATACTCTTTTAGTGCCGCATTTGCGCTGCTTTTTGATGCAAATACAATTGTATTTTGTAAGTTTGCGCCACTTTGTATCAAAAAATGATGTAAATGCGGCGGTAAAAAAAATATAAATATGGGCCCTGTTTGAAAACAAAAGGTTTGTAAAAATAAGCAGAAAGTCAAAAACGTAAATATTGTTATCATTAAAAGAACAGGTTAATGTTCACTTTATGGAAGTAGTGAGGGTCAGGATTAGGATAAAATTAAGTATTCGGTTTTGAAACAACGTGGGGTTATGGATTGGGTAATGGATAGGGTTAGGGTTAAATTGAGGGCTAGAGAGTTATTGATAGGTTAATGGAGTATATTGGGGTTGTGCTTAGTGTTAAGGATTGGGATGGGATAAATGAACTTTGTTTTATGCTCAGGATTGAGGTTTACAGTTGGGGTACATTGAGTTTTACAATTTGGAACTACATTGAACTGATGAATAGAGGAACACATAACCAGAGTTAGCCATTAGTTTAAGGTTATATGCTGCACATATACACTTCGATTGGGGTTGTACTATGAACCCACTTTCTTACCAACAACAGGCGTCTCAAACAGGAACAAATGTAAAACATATGGCCACTTCCATAGTGACTTTTTTCACCTGGTCTGGTCGTGTCCTCTGGTGCATCTGTGTTGGATGTCTCTAAAAGGTACACTATCAGGAGTCTTAAACTACACTGGCAAACTAACTTGTATTAGTTATTTGGCTGACTATTTGTTTGACTAAAGTACTATCCAACCTGTTAGATTCTTAATTCTTCCACCATTCATATCCAAAAGAAGGGTATCTAAATTCTGGATACCAGCAGACACTCAGACAAGATGTGTGTCTCAAAATCAGCCTATGTTAGGTCACCCAGGGATCCCTCATTTGGCGATGATAGGCTCGGTTTTGACTGACTGTCCCTGCACATTTCAGTAAATTTAACACAAACTGTTTTTCAGAGAGTATTGACTGAACTCATAGGGAGGCATGTTTTCATGTGTTCTGAGGTAAAATTAGTGACCAGACTCTAGAAGAAAGCAAATTAGTTAACACAGATGATACTGTCTTGAAAAGAAGCACTTAATTCTCCTCCGTGGCTCACTATCTGTGTTTTTAGCGTTGGTGAGTGCTAATCTGTGCCCTTGAGTCAATGCAAAATTGAGTTCTTCTGTGTTTGTGAACTTACCTGTTTTTTTATTTACCCTGGACATCAATTCATCAAAATGTCAGGGGTAAAGGAAATGGCTTCATAAACGCTTTGATCTCCAATGGCATCACTGGGTTAGTGTCAGGATGCGCTAACTTCGATGCATAGAATGCAAAGCAAGTGATGTACTTTTTTGTCTTTCGCAACACCTATCATTTTTTTTAAATATATCTTTTATTAATTTTCAAGCCAAAGTAGTAAACCATACAAAACTGCCATGTGTAAACCCCCTTTCTCTTCCCCCACCCCCCCATTTGCGCCCGGCATATATTATCTTGTTTCTCAAGTTACAACGTATCTCTAAGCATGAGATGCGAACCTTCACAGTTTATTGTACATTTACATTCATATAGTAGAGGCTTCATCCGTGTTTGACTCCGAATTTTCACATGAGCTGTTTGGGTTTGCATCCTCTGGGTGTTTAAAGTAATCTAATAGTGTGTCCCACTGTCTTGCCGTGTCTCTGGACCCTCTCCCCTGCGCTGCCTCGCTATGTAGTATGGTTCCCTCCGCCTCTGCCCATTTGATCAGTGCATTCTGCCATCCATGTATGTGGGGGCCCTTAGCGTCCTTCCAGTGAATCGTAATTTCTCTGTTGGCCAAAATTAGTGCTAACTCAATATATTTATTGGTTGTCTTTTTGGCGGAGGGGCGGGGAAAATCACCCAAAAATGCCGTCACGGGAGATAGTTTCAGTTTCCTGACTGCAGCCAGGTTTTAAAATATCTCCTCCCAGTAAGGCACTATTTGTGGACAGCTCCATAACATATGCTCCAACCCTGCTTCTGATTCTGGGCATCTGGGACAGCCCCCACCTCCTGTGGCATATATCTTTGCGATTTTTAGAGGGGTAAGATAAGCCCTGTGATAGACATAGAGATTTATTAATTTAAAGCGAGCATTACTGGATGCAGAGTATATATCTGTAGTGATCCTAGTCCATCTCCGTTCGTCTATGGGTGTCCCCAATTCCGTCTTCCATTTCAATCTAAGTTTGTCCAAAGGAGTAGAAGTATCTTTGTGGAGAGCTTTGTATATTGCTGATATCGCCCCCCTATCTCCCCCCTGTGAACAGAAAATTCTGCACCCTTCATGTGTAGGTGGTTCATGTACCCCCGATTTCCATGTTCTCAATACAATCCTAGTAATCGCATTATACATAAGAAACATGCCGGAGGAGACCTCAAACTGCTCCCGCAGCTCAGCGAAGGTACGCACCTTTCCGTTAAGATATAAGTCACCCAATACTGTAATATTGTATGTTGCAAGGCTCTTGATCCCCGTGAGGGCTATCTCTCCACCTACCTGTAGCAGACCTGCTATTGGCACCTCCGGAGCGTAGGGGACTGCCGTACGGGAGCGTCGGAGACTGCGCTCCCAACACACCCGCACTGCTTGCAAGTCCAGTGGCAGCTGCCGCCGTATGCCTCTAGGGTTCAACAACACGCTCATGAAGGCGTGAAGTGATCCGTCTGGATTACACTGCTGATTCTGGTCCGCTAGTTCTTCACCCAAAGATCTTGCTAGCCATTGCAGCTGTCCAGCCCAATATGTCTCCATATCTGGTGCCGCCAGCCCTCCCTCCCGGGTGGATCTCTATAGTGTGCTCAATGCCAGTCTACGTCTGCTGGATCCTTAGATGAAACCGGAGATCATGGAGTTAATGTCCCTGAATACTGATATTGGGATAGTCAGCGGGAGAGTAGAGAAATAATATAGCAATCTTGGCAGCATTATCATCTTTAGTAACGCTACTCTCCCCATGACAGCAAGAGGGAGCGTGCCCCAAAACTGCATATTAGTTCTCAATTTCCTAATTGCTCTATGTACATTCCCTTCTAGTAAGTCTTCTGATTTATGGTAGATCTGAACTCCCAGGTAGCGGAATGTAGTGGGTGCCCAGGGGAGCCCTCGTGTGTCATTGATCCTCGGGGCCCCTTCCACTAGTGGGAAGGTGGAAGATTTCTGCCAGTTTATTCTTAAACCTGATGCTCCCCCATAGCACTCAAACATAGCCATAGCTCCCGGTAGGTTGGTTTCCGCGTCTCCCAGGAAGATTAGCATGTCATCTGCATACAGGGCAATATGGTGTACCTGTGATGCCACTCGGAGCCCTTTAAAATATGTGCCTGATCTAGCCATTTGGGCAAGCGGCTCCACTGCAATTGCAAAGAGCAAGGGCGACTGGGGGCAACCTTGTCTGGTGCTCCTGCCAATTTGGTATCGGTCAGATATAGTCCTACCCGTACGTACCCGCGCTGTGGGATTCGTATAGAGCAGCCGCGTCCAACTGACAAAATCATGTCCTAGGCCCAGTTTCAGCATTATCTTTTCCAAGTAATCCCATCGAAGGCTATCAAAGGCCTTCTCAATATCAACTGAGATAATTGCTGCTCGTTGCAAGGTTGGAGACGCAGAGTGAAGTATGGAAACCAGCCATCATATGTTCTGCACTGTGTTACGTTGGGGGACGAAACCAGACTGATCCCTATGGATTAGTGTTGTCATGTAGGGCAGAAGGCGGGCAGCAAGTGTACGACTAAGTATCTTGTAGTCCATGTTAAGCATGGACAGAGGGCGGTAGGAGCGCACATCTTTCGACGGTGTGTCCGCTTTTAGAAGTGGTATCATGACAGCTTCATTAGTAGTTTGAGGTAAAAATCCTATCTCCTTCACTTCTGTATAAAGGGTACATAAGTGCGGGGCCAGATGATCAAGGTATATGCTATAAAACTCCACCTGAAGTCCAGCCGCTCCCGGGACCCTTCCTCTAGCCATATTTTGGACCGCTGCTTTAATTTCGGCTGCCGAGATTGGCTCAGCGAGGGCCTGTCTGTCCTCCTCCTCCAGATGTGGGAGATCAAGCCCATCCAGGTCCCCCATCTGGGTGGATCTCAGAGCCTCAGTAGGTAGGGCGTGCAGTTGTGAGTAATAGCTAGCAAACCGTACGTTTATTGCACCCTGCCCATAGAGACGACAGCCAGCTGCGTCTTCTATATCCATTATCACTGTCTGTGGTCTTGGTGGAGCCGTGAGCCACGCCAGGAGTGAGCCCGCTTTGTCCCCTTCTGCATGTTGCCTAGCCAAGTATTTTCTGTAATCAAAGCAGTGCAACTTTTCAGTTGCTTCTGCAATTTTTCCTTTGATATCTGTGATCAAAGGGGCCAGGTCCGGGTTACTGGGTCTCCAGCGTTCAGCGTCTCTAAGGGATACCTCATGTTGTTGGATTTCTGATTCTAGGGTTCTATGAATCCCCACACTCTCTGTTATGCACTTGCCTCTAATAACGGTTTTAAAAGTATCCCATTTGATTGCTCTAGACTATGCCGTTTCTGTGTTAAAGGCAAAATAATCCTCAATTGCTGTTGATATCGAGTGCTTGAATGCCTCGTCCTCAAGCATCTCTACTCTAAGACGCCAGGTTGGAATGCTTGGCTTTTCCTTCCACCAGGCTAGGGATAGCAGCAGGGGATTGTGATCTGAGATGGTGCGGCATAAGTATTCTGCTGTCTCTACTACGCTCTGTGTCTCGGGAGAAGCAAGGAATGTGTGCAGACGAACATGCATGTCGTACAATGTAGAGTAAAAGGAATAGTCTCGGGCTGTGGGGTGGATATGTCTCCAGCTATCACCAAATCTCCATTGTTGTTGCCAGTCAGAAAACTGTTTAGCTACTTTTGTGGTATGGGAGCGAGGTAAGGGGGGATGCGACCTATCCAATGCAGGGTCTGCTACGCAGTTAAAGTCTCCTCCTAACAGAGTAGCCTCTGTAAAGTAGGGACCCAATTCCTGCGACAATCTATTAAGAAAGGCTCCCTGTTCCTGGTTTGGTGCGTATTTTCCCCCTATGGTGATATCTCTACCTTCCAACCTCCCAGGTAATAAGTCATATCGCCCCTCCTTGTCTATAATTTCATGTGTTTTTTTAAAAGGTACTCCGGGACGAACCCATATTAATACTCCTCTTGCAAAGGCCGAAAAAGTAGTTGCAAATACCTGGCCCTGCCATCTTTTCGCAAGGGCTCTAACTTTCTGTTCTAAGAGGTGTGTTTCCTGTATTATGGCTATGTGGACTCCTCGTCTCCTAAGCTGGTTATATACTTTGTACCTCTTACCCATGCTATTCAAGCCCCTGACATTCCAGGTAGCGATTTTCTAAGTCAAGGGGGAACCCATAGCTTATATGCGTGAAAAAACAAATTGTGTTTACTCTTCTCCGACAGCTCGGGACTTACCCTCTTCAGTGTTTCCCTATTGTAAAGTACAGTTAATGTCATTATGCTGGGTGCAAATCTCCTACAACACACACAACTAACGCCCAAAAAACCCAACTCCCCTCCCCCAGGACCGGCCATTAAAACTATCCCCGTCCAAAATTGTAAAGTTATGACAAACACGATGTATGTAGGGCGGAACATCAGAAACCGAGAGCCCGCAACCCGGTGCATCTCCAGGGCCCTTCAGGTTATCTCATGTACCAACAGACTTGTGACATGGCTGCCCCTGCATCTGTTATGGTTGATTGTATTGTAAATTACGGAAATAGAGTCCCAGACTCATATGGTAGGCTTCTCCGATTGAGTTCTCACCTTCCCCCTCCCGAGTTCCATGACTGTCGTATGTGACTTCAAACCTCGTCATGGAACGAAAGCTGCCACTGTCCAACTGCTATACTTCCTTCTTTATTCACAGAATCCTTTTTCCCCTCCCCTTCCTTAAAAAAAAAAAAAGGGGAAAAAAGGAAAGGGGGCATAGTGTTCAAATAAGATCCTCTGCAGATCTCGGGGTTATTTTAGGCATACTGATGGATGTATCTCTAGATGAGACGGACATACTACCAGAGTTAGAGTCATGATCAGACAGGGCTTTGGAGGACTCGGTCAAGGCAAGGTTCTACCCAACCATAACTGCTGCAGTGTCTACTGCATCCCGCATTTCCTGTAATGCCTGATGACGCGGAGGAGCCACGTCCGTTCTACACTTGCTAGACCTGTTGCGCTTCCGGTTAGTTGTTTTGGGGGTACCTCATTGTGGATCAGGAGTCGATGGGCTCAGAGATTCCAACCAGTCTCACACTAGTTGGGGGGAGGTAAAGAAATGAGTCTTATCGCCATAAGTTACCCTCAGTTTAGCCAGGAAAAGCATGGCGTATTGAATTCCTCGGTCACGGAGCCGCCGCTTAGAATCTCTGAAGGAATCCCTCTGCCTCTGTGTGTCTCTGGTGAAGTCTGGGAAAATCATTACCGTTGGTTTTCCAGCAGTATTTCCCCATTCCCCACAGTCTTGCCTGTGTTAGGATGAAATCTCTGTCTTTAAAGTAGAGTAGCTTGGCAACAACTGGGCGTGGTCTGGCCACCGAGGGGTCTGGCTGTCACTCTGTGGGCTCTTTCGATTGCAAAAAAGGTAGATAAGCCCTCTGGAGCCACTACTTCCTTTGTCCAATTCTCCAGAAAAGTCTCCATGGTCGCTTCCTTCAACTCCACCTTTTCAGGTAGTCCCACCGGTCGGATATTGGTTCTACGAGCACGATTTTCAGCATCCTCTGTTCTTGCATCAATCAATTTAACTCGTGTAGTAAGCCCCTTCAGGTCCTCAGTCAGAACTTTGTATTCAGGGGCCAGTTGTTCCAAGGTCCTTTCGTTGGAAACCACTCTGTCCGTTAACCTTCAATGGTCATCTCTCAGCAGTGAGAGATCTACCGTTAGACTGTCTGTCTTCTGTTCTAGGGCCTCTCGAGAGCCTTGGATCACTTTGAGTATCATGTCCAGTGTGGTTTAAGGTATTGGTACAGTGATGCTTGTTCCAGAGTTAGTCGATTGCTCAGTTGGCTTAGTAGCTCCCACACCCTCTAGTTCCTGGCCCTCTCTCCGTTTTGGTTTGCCCATCGCGCTTGGTCCTGGCTCCTGCTCCTTTTGG
Organism: Pleurodeles waltl; assembly: GCF_031143425.1. Lineage (NCBI taxonomy): Eukaryota > Metazoa > Chordata > Amphibia > Caudata > Salamandridae > Pleurodeles > Pleurodeles waltl. The sequence goes on from NC_090443.1 coordinate 67,785,121, forward strand.
GGCCTAGCGCCGTCAACAACCACAGTTCACCGGTCTTTATTTGGTTCAAATAGCCCCTCGGCCAGTATCATCTGCTGCTTCTGCGAGTTTCCGGCCCCGCCAGAGGGAGGATCAGTCCCCACAGTCCAGGACTCCCCACGTCCCTTTCAGGGGATTAATGCGGCCCCCAAGGTGCGTGCCTGCGTTCCTTTTTGTCGCAGCTGCACTGGGTGGAAAAAATGGTGACTGTTGGGTTATTTCCCTAATGGTTCCCTCTTTTCAGGGTATCCATACTCTCTGCTACGCTCTTCTGCTCCATACCGCGTGTCACGAGGTAACCGCGACTCAGTGGGGGCGCGCATTTCCCTTCGGGCTCGTCAGTGCAAGGAGAAGGCAAAAGGGGGGTATCATCGCCGACTTCCGTCTTTCCCCCCGATCGCAGGCGCTGACCCTCAGTAACAGCGTAGGCTTCTTATTCCCGGTGGCCTGGGCTCCGCTTAATTCTGCCGGAGGGTGCAGTCGCTCAAGCCATACCTGGACGTGTGTGTCCTTTCCGACCTCTTGTGTGCTCCCGTCACATCAGATATCTTCCAGCACGGGTAGCGTGGCCTCATCCTATACTCGGGCCGCGGTTGCCATTTTGGAGCGCTCCGGTCCGGGACTCCGATATTCTGTGTGGCGCTGAGCCGCTTCTTCTAGCAATGGGTGTCGGCCGATTTTTGTTCCCCAGGCACTCAGAGCCCCTGGGCACCGTTCAGATTCAGTTTTGGTGCTGTAATTATTTCAGGATTTCACGGGCCCTGCAACTGCCTCCGGGAGCTCCGCGTTAAGCATGCGGCTCCATCGGCTGCAGGCCACGCCCCCCTTCGCAACACCCATCATTGACCACAAACACAGAAATATTATGGGCGGTGGTAGAAGTTGGGAAAAATATAAGACAGAAAACAAATACGCAGGACTCACAGCACTTAATTGTCTCTTCTACTGGTTAACAATATCTCTAGGATGTAGTTGGATGTCTACAAGACAAATAGATGTCTTAAGTAGCATGCCATAAAAGGTTCTATAAATAACTGTAATAGTTGATAGTTTCTAATTGACTTCTATAAAGTGCAAGATAACCAACTATGTCAAGATTCTGTTACTCCATATTCCTCGCAATTCTTATGTGCATACTAGAACTCTGATAATATATATATATATATATATATGTGTGTACAATGGAGTCTGGTTTAAGAATCGTTCCTGTTTCATTACATGATAACCCTCATTTGGTGTAACAACCCGGTCTCAGACATCTTCATATAAATGTTCAAAAATAGTTCAATTCTCGTTTTCATGAACAACACAACTTTTCTGAATACTCCAGTGTGTCCCCAATGTTCCACAAAAAGATTCTTAAGAAGAAAATGGGTCTTTGGCATGGCGACTCAAGATCCAGGTAGCAAGGTACTGCCTGTAGTAGCATTGTAACAAGATAGACTGGCAGAGATGCCAATGACCACAAGGAAAGGAATCCCAATATCCAGGATGGCCACTGTCACTCCAGAAAACGCTAGAGTTCATGGCCTATCAGTATTGTAATTTGTGTGAGCAAGTTTGGAGTCCTGCTCCCCTGCGCTCAAGCCACAAGCAGTAAACGGTGTCTTCTCTCTTGCTTCTAGACAGTTGGTTCGTTCTGCCACCATTGGCCCTCCAGAGTGGATACTACAGCATGTCAATTGAGTTATGGCTTGGTTCTGTCTGAGGAGGAACGACAGGAGTCATGCCCATCACCCCATTGGCCAGCACAGCGGACCAGGGTCCCCTGGGCATGGCCATTGCACCCAGTGCCATGTAGGGGGGCCCATATCAGGGCCCCCAATAGCACTTTTTAAAAAAACGTACCTGTACTTACCTATACTTACCTGGGATGGAGTCCCTCATCCTCTGCTGTCCCTCTGGTGTGGGTGGGGATGTCCCTGGGGCCTGGGAAGGGCACCTGTGGGCTTATTCCAATGTGTTCCACCATGGAAATAGGCCCACAGGTCCCCTAACGCCTGCCCTGACCCCGGCGTTAAGAATTGGTGCAAAGCAAGCTTTGCACAATTTTTTGACCCCTCCCCTCCGTGCGTGATTTTTGCACAGGAGGATAAATAAGGCGCTAGGGCCTTAAAGTCGTTTTTTGCCCAGGAACGCCTACCTTGCATCTCATTGACGAAAGGTAGCTTTACCAGGCAAAAAAAATACTTTAATTCCAATATTTTGGTGCTTGACATGTCTAGCACCAAAATATAAATTTGGAGTTAAGTTTGCGCCAGATTTGTGTAAAAAAAATGACGCAAATCCGGCACAAGCAGAGTATAAATATGCCCCCTAACGTTACAGAACATTGTAATGTCCAGATATGTTTCTCCCTAATAGTCAATGATGCTTCATCCTCTTTCCTCCAGAATCATCCTTAGCTCTCAGTTTTTCTCCTACCTCCACTGACATTTGCTCTCTTCCCCTCATTTTTACCATTTGGCGCAAATGTTGGCAAATATCCTGAAGACATCCTCTTGGTTTGTAAATTGTAGCCTCTGCCTACATACACCAGTTCATTTTTTTGATTCATCCCGCCATGATGGTTGATGTGGGGGCTCCCAGCATTGTAATATCCCTTCTCACTACCACCCTACCCTCAGGTCAATATTACAAAAAAGGAGTTCGTATTTGGGTACTGTCACCTCTCCCCGAATCCACAGCATCACCAGGGGTGGCATAAGGGTGATACTTTCCCCGGTCACAGAGGAGATACTCCGTTCTATTTGGTTCCAGAAAGCTAGAAGGTTAGGGCAGCTCCACAGTATGTGGACCAGTGTTCCTGGTTGCCCAGAACTTCTCAGACATGCATCACTTTCTGTCTGTTGAGAGCCTATCTACTGAAATACCTCAAGAATCGGCCATCCACCAATTTGTATCATCTCTGCAGTTCCACAAAGAGCAACAGTTCATCTCCTTCCCATGGCTTGGATATCCCCAGGATATTCCTTTGTCTCCAGCCCTCCAAGACCCTCAAGTTTGCCAAGAGATAAGCTTCCAATAGTGGTGTTGCCACTGTTAACCTAGCTCCCCAACCTATTTTGTTTGTGGCATTTGTCCTGGAATTATTGTGTAGAGCCACCTGGGGTTTATCTGTGAAGTGTCCCTTGGAGAACAGTCTACTAATGTACCTCCCATTGCCCATCGTGAGTCTATCTGCCATTAAAGTGTATTGCCCAATAGTAGAGTAACAAACTATGAAGGGGAATCCCACCATCATATGGGCCTCTTGTAGGCATTTGTAGTGCTATCCTGGGTGTCCCTCCTTCCCAAACCAGCAGTCTCATAGTACTCTCTACCACCCTAACAAACTCAGCCAGTGCTTCATAAGGTGTGTTTTGAAACTGAAGAGGAATCTGGAGACTGCAATCGTTCTGTATAAAGCGTCCTGCCCTTGAAAGATAAGGGTAACTTTCTCTGCTGCTCTACATCTGCCTTATATTCCTACAGAATCCTACCCAGATTGTGCCTGTGGAATTCCTGCCAGTCAGTCGTGATGTACGTCCCCAGGTTTCTGAACTCCTCGGGTACACTTTGCATTGGAGTCTCCCTGCGAGCTGGCTGCCCCCAAAGAGTGATTGGGTACAGCATTGACTTGTGCCAGATTATTTGAGTGCCTGAGTATCTTCCAAACAGCTTTAGTATCTCTAAGACTCTGCAGATGGATTGCTCAGGGTCAGCTCAGTAGAGAAGTAAGTTGCCTGCATACAGAGAGATTGCATCTTCACATTCGTAGTCCAATATTATGTCCCTAATAAGGGCAGTGTATCTCACCCATATTGCCAATGGCTCCATGACTAATGCAAAGAGCAGGGGGGGAGAAAGTGCAACTCTGTTGTGTCCCCCTTCCCTACACAAACTCTTCCATGAGTTCTCCATTGACCATTACCCGGACCAGCGGCTGATTGTACATTAGTTGAACCCATGTTATGAATTCAGGTCTGATTCCTATTTTCTGCAGAGCTGTTTACAGATAAGGCCAGTCAAGAGAGCTGAATGCCTTTCAGACTTCTAAAGCTAACAGCACTGTGTACTGCCTCATCCAGTGTTGCTGTTCCAAGCAGTTGCCCAATGTTATGTCTTGTGACACGCTGCAGCATAAATCCCGACTGCCAGCGGCAGTAAATTTGTGAATGACCTGGCAGAGGCGCTTAGAAAGGATTTTGGCTAGAATTTTAACTTCAACATTCAGCAGGGCCATGGGCCTGTAAGAGGCACATTGTTCTGCTGGTCTACCTGTTTGTGGATAATTACTATTGTTGGTGCTCTAATGTCGTTGGTAGACCTCCACTCTTTTTTGCTTACTCTAATATCTGGATAAGTGGTTTCTTCAGTTTATCCTTCAAGCACTTACAAAATTTCAGGAGGAACCCGTCGGGTTCCGGGGATAGTTTAATTTTCAATAGAGTGGTCGCTTCCATCAGCAATCACTCCTCTGTCCTCTGATCTGATGGTCCCAAAATCCAATCTGTAGCTCCTACTCAAGTGTTTTGTTTTGTCTATATCAACCCCGTTTTTGTCAGCTATTTCCTGCAAGCTTTTATGTACCTTGTTCACTTCTTTCGTAATCCTTGGGCATAGGTATCTCAGCTCTTCTTCCGAGTAGGACTCTAATCTATTCACACCCATAGTCCCTTGCACCAATTCTTGTGCTTCCATGTTCAACCTCATCCTATTCATATAATCTTCTCCCTTCCCACTGTCTGAGCTTTGTGTGGAATTTAGACTGTTGAACCACTGTGTTAGCTGTTGCGCATTCAACCCCCTCAGTGTAGCGTTCACATCGACTGCCATTGATGGTTGCGGCAACTTTTCAGTGTTCGATGACAAAGGTATTATTAGTGGGGGACTCGACCTCACCAGTGTCGACTGAGCACATATGGGACTAAACTCCATCAAGGTCCCAGATCCTGTTGGTTGAGCCGCTATCGGAGTTATCCCTGGAGTGTTTTCTATGCACCTCCTCTCTGTCCCATTCTGCAGCATTGATCCCTGACCGCCCATACCTAGATTAGGCTGACTGTACAAAGGTACCGGTGGACCTACAGTAATGGGTAGCGATATCGCATCTGGGTTCTGTCCATTCCCCATGTTCTGAGGCATGTTCATTCCCACACCATGGGTCATCATTGCCGGCATGCCCATCTGACTCCCCGTCATCTGAACATGTGCTGTTCCCCCCTGCATCTGCTTCTGAGGCATCAAAAACTGAGTTGATTCAGCTTGTGCCAATGTCTGGTTGTGACCATTCTGTACTCCCCTTACGGTTGGATCTATAATCATTCCTGCACTGTTGTCACTGCTGTAGTACCCTGGCATCTGCGGCTGATAATTTTCTGCTGGTTTCAACATAGGCACATCTGGATATATTCTCCTAACCTGCCGTATCTGCGGGGTGAACAGTAGACTCGGGTCCTTAGATCCCGATGATGCTCCTGAACTCTGAGTTTCACTGTTCTGTACCGGTGCCGGAGGGGCAGAACTGGTACTTGGACCTTGTCCACTCTCTGCATAAGGTGGTGGACGGTCGTTCAGTAATTGCATTATCAACTCCTCATCCTCTAACTCCTCTTCTCTTCTCAACTTTTCCTCGTCCTCTCTATCCTTAGAACACCTTCTGTTTGTCTTACAAGTGGCTTTCTTACCTGTCTCCTCTTCTTCCTTAGTGATTGCGGGAAACAATTTTATCCCCTGCAATACATCTGACCTCCACACCTTCTGTGCATTATCCCACCTAGCGTCCGCTAGTGTCTTTTCTACCTTCCTTATCCTGTTCTCGAACTTATTTTGCTGTTGCTGTCTGGCCATTAATTCCCAAATCGCTAGAGCCTCAAACTGGGCTGGCCTTGGAGGCACCTTCATGTCGTACATCGTGAATCTCAAATTCTCTAGTATCCTTATATTGAATGTCCCATGGATCGGGAATGCTACGCTCCCATGTTTCTCTGTCAACTTGTGCCATTGCTTTAGCCAAAGGCACGGAGCTACCCCTTTTTCCTCCATTACAATGTAAGCTGGTGTACCCTTGGGCGGCGTCTCCTCTCCTACGCTCGCTTTAATGTAAGACTCCCCCTTCATTGCACTCCTGAATGCTTTAAAGAATTTCATTTTCTCGTCTTTTATTTCACAAAATTTGTAATCAATAGGTGACTTTAATTCCCGGAATACTCTTCGCTTGCCTTTCCCCTTCCAATCGAGCCCCACGGACTGCGTCCAATCCGTGCGCGACCCTTCTCTACAACCAACCTATCCCAGCGCGGCTCCTAGTGACGTCACACTCACACACACTGCGGCTGACAAAGCCTCGCGGCTAGTCCTCCTTCACTCAGCTCCTCTCGTAACAACTTCTTGCATGTATCGCGAGCTACCAAAAATAAAACAGATCTGTCGGTTTACTACAGGAAGGGTAACACAGTCGCTTCAGGACCTTAGGGACTTTTCACTAGCCTCGGCCGCTATTCCGTCTTTCTCGGTCCCCACGTTCGCAAGCAAATCTGACCCGCAGACCTACTCTCAACTTGTCAATGATCTATTCTAGTGCACTTAGAATCTTGTCAAAGCCCGAAGTCGAAGTTTCTTTCACTCCCTTAACACACGTACCGACTCGTTGACCACGCCCGATCAACCTACTAAACCGCCCAGACCACAACATAGATCAACATACTCCGGAGTCTCTTGACCTCGCAGGGCCCGTCTCAACAACAACAACCACGTGGACCTTTTTATGCACAAAGCGCCACACGCACATGAAGTTCGACGACTTCCCTACTCTCACACTCGGAGCCGCACCTCCGCTATTTCTATGAAGTTCGACGACTTCTCTACTTCTACACTCGGAGTCGCACCTCCGCTATCCTCTAAAAAAGAAAAATCCTCGCAACCTTTTCACACACCCTGCGGCAATAAGCTGTGCAAGCGCAAAACCCTAACTTCACTCAAACCATCACTAGTACCGCCAACGCTGTTTCCACACCTCCGTTCTCTCCATCCGCAAGCTCCGAGATCCCGGGAAAGTCGCGGTGGACCTAGCCCATCATCATTCTGTCAATCAGTTTTATCCAAGAAAAATCTAATTCAACTTCTCAAATGGGGTCTCAAAAGTCGAAACCGTTAATTCAACACCATGTACTTTAAGAGTACAGGGTCCCAAAAGACGAAACCGTCCTCTGCTACCATCTACTGATAGAGCGGTCCGTACTAGTAATTTTACCTGTATTCGGACGCTCTTTAGGCCGATGAATCTTTTGACTAAGTGGGACTCTCCGTACTCTTAATCGGTCACCTTAATCAAATCAATAATCAATAACGAACATAAGCAATACCTTGATCAACATAACACTTCACAATTAATCCAGAGTACATTTCGGAGAACCCTGACCTTTCAGTCAGGAATAACCACACCAGTTTATTGCAAAGTTAGTGAATTTATTTCCCTATATTAACAAAGCTAGCACAATATAAATGTGTCTCAACACCAAATGATAAACGTAAATGAACATTAATAGCTGTCCATAGCGGCGAAACAAGTGCAATATATTCAGCATTTGAATCACAAGGCATTCGATAATAGCGATGCAAATCACTAATACTATAATCTGTAATGAACTAATTGCATACATTGGTCAGCATAGCAAGGTCTCAAATTGCATTGTGCGACAAAAGGAATCCTCATCTAACCTCAAATTAGCATCGGCATGTGGGTCTTCATGCGAAAACAATTTGGCAACATTAATTTAGTAAAACTCCTAGCTAGGGATCTTGTCAAAAAATCAGCAGTTGGTTACCTAAAAGAAACACAATGCAATTGTACAATTTCCTTTCATATTTACCAATTACGATCAGCATACAAGGAAGTCTTCGTCTCACAGGTACCGTTTCTCGATCAGCATGGGTACCGTTTCGATCAGCATGGGACGGGGCAAAGGGGCAGGGGTGGACGGGGCAATTGCCTCACGGCGGCAAAGTAAAACTATTACTTCATGCAAAGGGACAAATCAAAGTTAAAGTCTCTAGGGCCAGAATCATTTAAAGTCTCTTTCTCTCGATTAGAGAAAGCATCAAAGTCTCTCAAAATGGCGTTGCAGCAAAGTGGGCCATAATAGCTACGAAGTCTGCAAAATGGCGGGCATGGGCGATGTCCAATAATGGCTGTAATTATCTCATTTCTTCTCGTGCACCTGGTTTTTATAGACAACAGTTCAAATCCAGTAGGGTCTTCCATTGGAGGGTTCATAGGTTAGCTTCAAATTGTCCAATCAAAAACGACAGTTCTCAAGCTTTTACTTAAGAATACATTATCCTTGGAGATGGGTACGCAAGTTGCAACATTTTATACCAATTAGCTCACTTTCAGAGCCTCCATTGTCCGCACCTGCAGATCGACCATGGAGTAAAGAGAAAATATGCCAGGCTGGCACGAAACTTTAAGATAAGCATGTGAACGATCTCAGTGGAAAAGTACAGCTTCAAGCAAAAATACACGTTTAATAGCACATTGGAAAAATACGAGCATCTAAACCGTGAGACCAGGCAACTAGGCCAAAGCCTCCGCTAAAGTTATGCTAAGCTAAAACATTTCAAGCAAGCAAATCGTAGCACACGTTTATAATTATGTCGGATTAGTGCAATTCTAGTACATCACGTTATATAAAGCACGCTTATAAATGTTGGCAAACTACTCTAAGGGCACATTTTGTCCCCGTACAATCTTTATTAGTTTGGTTAACGTCACACATGATTATTGCAGCACTACGTTTAAGCATAAATAAATGTAAAACCTTCATTTTCTGCTTCATCACCTGTCTTTCCCGCCCAGGAGCAGGGCTGCTCCTGGCTTCAAACACAGGCAGGGCTAGGGGCGACATCTGCTACATCTGGCTGCCCTAACTGACGTCAGTGGTTCCAGTTCTGCCTGCATGGAAGCCAGAAAGACAGAGCTGCTGTGGCAACGATCCTGCCGTTTCACTGCCCTCTGATTATGCATGTTTGACTGAGGTGTGGTCATTGTGCTGTAGTGCCTGTCTCCGTGTCTGCAGTATTAGTTTTTTCCTTGGTTTAATTACTTCAAATTTAAACATTCAACCACGAAATGTAAACGTATACCAACTGCTGGGCGGGGCTGCGTCAGGGTCAGCACTGCGTGGCGCGTGCGGCCTCTGGGCCTGCAGGGCGCCGAAACCTTTCCGGAGGTCGGTCCACTGAGATGCTCGTGAAGCCTGGCGCAGCGCCCAGGTGGAGGCGGAGGCACGGCCTGCTCAGAGCCGCTTCTGCACGGGTGGAACAGCTGGCAGTGCAGATGTGTGTGCACGAATCCGTGCCCTGCGGCTCCCGGGGCAGCCCGAGACTGCCGGTATCTGACAGTAACATGCCTCACACGAGGGAGCGCGAGAGCCTCGCAGGGAGGCGCAGTGTTGCTAGCAGTTTGTACACGAAGCTCTGCACTTGATCCGTTTACACAGTTCAGTCTGGCGAGCAGTCAGCGCACGGTAGTTTTTCCATGGGGGACTTTACGGTGGGAGCCAATGGTGGAGAAGCAGAACCGGAGCATGGGTGTAGGGATGAATTTATCCATCCCTAGACAGTCTACCCTCCTCCACCTCTCCTTTTACTCATCCCAAACGTCACATAACAACTATGATCTCCCGAATAACTCGACTCTTCCCTCCTCTATCCTTCCATTATCCTATTCAATCCACATAACAGACTCAGCTCAGACTAACCAATATTTCCCTATTCTAACCACCACTAATCCTTTTTGGGTCCCGAGTAGTGTGCTACATTCCGAAAAGCACTTCAGCACCTCTTCAGGAGTAGTAAGCATTATATAATACACTTACAATTTCTTTATAACGCTGAAAAGCACTGCAACGCACTTCATGGTTGTGTGGGTCAGTCCCACGGCCATAGCAGCCAACAGGCCCTGTGTTTGTATTATTGCAAACTCCACCAGCAGGGGGTACCAGCGAGCCCCAGATAACATCTCAAATACACATGTAAATACAACCCTTTTCTGGGAGGTAGGGTGATGAAAACAGCAACAACAGGCTGTGGGATTTGTACTTCACTTTCCCCAGCCTAGCCCAAGCCATGCTGAACAGTGCTGGCTAGAGGTGTGCCTGATGGTGACCCGCCTGGCATGAGCCCAGTTAGTACCCAGGGATGCACTGCTCCTCACTCCTACAGCAACAGCTCAAGCTAGGACTATTGGATAAGTAGCAATTCTACCACAAGGGCTTTTGCTGCCAAAGGCAGAGTAACATTTTACCACCCCTTACCCATCCCATTGCCCTAAAACCATAAGAAGGGCAACACTAGCTGAGTTGACCGTTTTGTTCCCAACACTAAACGTGTGCCAAGTTCCTGTCTAACCATACTTTGTCCTAAGACAGGTACAGCTGTAACGTAGACTCCTACCGCCCCTGGTGCACATGGAGGTCTCCATATCTTCAAGGGGCCCCAGATTTTCAGTGGGCACCCATTCAGCCCAAGGCCAATGAATATCTGTGAAATATGGGCGGCTCAGGGGCCCCTCATCACACTTTGTATGCAGGCCCCATCATTTAGTGTTACACTACTGAACACAGCCTCTGGTCCTGGGGAACTGACTCTGAGGGAATCATTTTTTTACTTTTTTGGGGGGTTATCAATGCTTGGATGCCTTTTGTTGTTGCAGTATAAATCAATAAATACTAGATGATACCCTCAGACTAAAAAACTGCTTCAGAGGAAGGCCACCCTAAGAGCAGATAGTGGTGCCTGGTATCTACCAGAACACAGGATGTACAATGAGCTTTACTATGGAGCTCATAATATGCTTTTTGTTTATTTTCCTATGCAGTACTTAATTTGTAATAGAATGAGTCCTAGTGCCTGAGCTCTGGTCAGAAGCTCACAGCCAGCGCAATTAAACACCGTTGCACCGAATACCAAGGATGCACAGACTTAAATCCACCTCAGCCCTTTTTAATCCACCACCAGACACGCCCTCCTCCCATTAGCTCACTCTTGCAGGTTCCTGATTTGTCACTTCGTGACAGTTTTCCCGTATTTATCTACCTCCATTTTGTGTGCTTTTCCCTGCCTTGTTCTCCTAAACATCTGATGCAGAAAAATAAATGCCATCCCCCAAAAATAAGTGCCGGTACCCAAAACATAAGAGCCGGTGACGCCCACCAGCAACCACCAGCTCAAACTGAGCACTGTCCTACACAATCGTAAAATCCAATCCTACTGTTTGTATGGGGCAGTAAACTGCATTACAAAAGCTACAGGTCAAGTCAAGCTGCTCTGCAGCCCATACTGCCGCTGGTGCATCACTGCTGGCATTCTCCTCATTGTGATCTTTTGCTGGCAGTGCCTAATGCTGCCTCAGTTGGAAAAACAATTCAGACTTCAGAAGTTAGGGTACAATGCACTAATATCTGTTCACAAACACGTATGTGCAAATTGCACACCAAATAATTTGTTTGATATTATTTGTTATTAATTAGGCAGATTGCTGTTTGTGACTATCTTGCGAATGGCTACCAATGCATGGATGGTGGTCTTCCAACGGACAGCAAATCTTCATTCCTATAGTTGCATTCTCAAATAGAAAAACGTTTCCTAGGTCTTGCATAGACAGTTTCTAGCTATCTGTTGTGGGAGACCTATGTGTTCAATATCAACTTTTGGAGCGATCTGTGGGTCAGCTGGTTGCTTATCAATGGTTGTCTCTCTTGTCAATCTCATGTGCTTGCTTCCTGCTTCCTATTCAATGGTTTTCCTTTCTCTCCTTGTGTTTGTCCTTGCCCTGGACCATAGTTTATTTACCATTCTTCTGATTGGATAACTTGTTTCCTTCCATAATTCTCTTCAAGGAAGTACATTTTTTGCTTTCTTTAGAGCATCCCAATGAAGCGCACATGGTTTCTTGCTTTTTACCTAATGTGCTGCCTCCCCCACCCAATACCCACCCCCTGGTCTCTCCGTGTTGCTCTCCACCCCTTCCATTTCATCCATAAAATCAGAACGACAGGTATATTTATGTGTTTTCTCTCTCTTGGTATCGGGGAATGTCTTATGAGGAAAAATAAGTGCCTGCCCCTAAAAAAAGTGGCAGTGGCCTCCACCAGCAACCACCGCCTCAAATTAAGCACTGGATGTTGCAATAACTCAGCCGACTTTTGAGGCAAACTCAGAAGATAGCTCTCCTCCTGGAAGCCCATAAAGCTTCTCCATGGGCTGTTGCAGCACACCAAATGGATGGAACATTTGCTGAACAGTTCTGGGTCCTGTGAAGAATAATTAGTTCTAAGCAAGTATTTTTCTTTACATTCTGACAAGTTCTTAATGTTTTTTAAATTCTCTTCAGAGTTTTGTGTGCGGAAAGCAATTGAAAAAAAACCCATGATGTTTAAACAGACTGAAAATATTGAATTCAATGTACGTCTTAGAGGTACTTTATGATACGTATTTGATTTTTCTCCAATATTTTGACATTTCATTTACTGTTTATCCATAACAAAGCATTACAAACAAACGTACGCAAAGCCAGTAGCTTGTTGTTCATATTGTAAGGGCCAGACCTATTGGCATTTCCATGCTTGTTTTGAAAATAGCCACGCCCCTAAAAAGTGTTCACAAACAGAGGGGTGCCCTTATGACTTCTGCTGCTCCTGGGCTACTATACTGACCATAAAAAGATGGGGAACGCAGGAATCAATTTATGCCAATAACTTGCATGTGCAAAACAACACATATTTGTTAGCAACTTGCAAAATTAAATTGTGTGAAATTAAGGGCCAGATTTATGAGAAAGTGGCGCAGTGCAACAAGTCACTTTGCTGCGCTGCACTGTGTCACTTGGAAAGGACAGGAATGCGCCGTACGTAAGGAATACAGCACATTCCTGTCCTTTCGTCCTGCGCTGGCACACAATGGGGTACCTAGCATCAATGCCAGCACCCATGCACTGTGGTGCAAGGGTGTCTGCGTTGCATTCAGGATTCGTTTTGTGCAGGACCTTCCTGCACAAAAACAATCCTGGGAGGTGTTTTACTCTTTCAATGTGTGCAGAATACAGCACACACAGAAAGAGGAAAAAACTAGGAGAAATAAAGATATTTTTCCTGATTGTGCCTCCCTTGGGGAGACGCAAAGATTTGGCGCATCCCCGGGTTTACAGGCTCTTGTAAATCTAGGAATGCATCAAAATCCATTGGTGTTGCATGGGAACGCAAAGTGGCTTTGCATGGCTCATAGATATGGTCGAAAGGTCTGCACCACCATTGCTTCACTGAAAGTAATGCAACAGCGGCGCAAGCCTCTCATAAATATGCCCCCAAATGTATTAAAGTAACTGTCAAATACCATGCAACCCTGTGTGCGTTTATTTTGCGTCATGCATCTGGGGATGTTTTAGTAGTATGGAATTATAAAACTATATATAGACAATAAAAAATGGACAAAATGAATATTTACAAACAAATTGACATATAATTATAAAAACATACACATCTTGCGTGGTCGTTTCTTGCCTGTCCCATCCACAATTTTTAAAAACATTACGTGGTGTTTGTGCACGCACATCAAAATCCATAATCCACCCAGGGGGAGCAAGCGAAAGGTTCAACTAGAGTCTCTTTGTAACAAATTTTGTGCTTTCCTGGCCAAAAACATTGTTGAAAGTTCATCCTCTGTGGGCTCCCCCAAAGAAATTACAGGTCGACGAGTTTCAACCACTATAGAATTGTAGGCCTCATCCAAACCGGAGGTTGACAAGTGACCAAATACTAGAAAACCCAAAATGCTACATCAAACAATTACTACCATCCTTTCTTCCATTCCTACTTGACAAAAGACAGAAACCTAAGAAAAACCCGAAGCCATTAGTGTCTTGAAGAAAATCAATACCGTGTTCATGTACTCAAGTAACACCTTTCACCATGCCCACAAGTTTAGCATAAAACCATAGTTTGTCGTACCGCCTATGTCCTTGATTTATCCACGGTACTGCCCAATTTCCTTGATTTGGAGACTGAAAATGTCTAAAATATCATATGGCGATAGAAAAACCTATACCTTTCCCTCCCCCAGGAGCCTGGCCGAAAAGAGCATCAGTATTTAATATGTGGTTTGAGAAGCTTCATTTTGTAAACTTCAAACGTTTGTCTCTTCTTCTGTACTGGGAAAAGTAGTATGCTTGCCCAACTCAAGTTAGTTTCCATCTTCACAACCCGGTTATTAATTTAGTAAAGGTCTGCTTTAAAAAGCTCATTGTTTCTATGTTTTAATTTAACAATAAATTATGAGTAATCAAATGGTTTAGTTCTCAGTAAACGGAAATCCTCAAGGCAGAGCTGGCAAGTGAAGAAGGAGCAAATTGCAAACAACTCATTTTATAAGTTCTTAGGACCAGATTTATGAGGGCCTGTAGGAGGCTGGACTGGCTTGTAGTGAGTACCAAGGGGTACTTGCACCTTGCACCAGGCCCAGTTATCCCTTATTAGTGTATAGGGTGTCTAGCAGCTTAGGCTGATAGATAATGGTAGCTTAGCAGAGCAGCTTAGGCTGAACTAGGAGACGTGTGAAGCTACTACAGTACCACTTAGTGTCATATGCACAATATCATAAGAAAACACAATACACAGTTATACTAAAAATAAAGGTACTTTATTTTTATGACAATATGCCAAAGTATCTTAGAGTGTACCCTCAGTGAGAGGATAGGAAATATACACAAGATATATATACACAATAGCAAAAATATGCAGTATAGTCTTAGAAAACAGTGCAAACAATGTATAGTTACAATAGGATGCAATGGGGAAACATAGGGATAGGGGCAACACAAACCATATACTCCAAAAGTGGAATGCGAACCACGAATGGACCCCAAACCTATGTGACCTTGTAGAGGGTCGCTGGGACTATTAGAAAATAGTGAGAGTTAGAAAAATAACCCTCCCCAAGACCCTGAAAAGTGAGTGCAAAGTGCACTAAAGTTCCCCTAAGGACAAAATAGTCGTGTTAGAGGAATAATGCAGGAAAGACACAAACCAGCAATGCAACAACTGTGGATTTCCAATCTAGGGTACCTGTGGAACAAGGGGACCAAGTCCAAAAGTCACAAGCAAGTCGGAGATGGGCAGATGCCCAGGAAATGCCAGCTGCGGGTGCAAAGAAGCTTCGACTGGACAGAAGAAGTTGAGGTTTCTGCAGGAACGAAAAGGGCTAGAGACTTCCCCTTTGGTGGACGGATCCCTCTCGCCTTGGAGAGTCGTGCAGAAGTGTTTTCCCGCCGGAAGGACGCCAACAACCCTTGCTAGGCGCAAATCGTGCGTTTGGCGTTTTTTTGGACGCTGCTGGGGCCTAGGAGGGACCAGGAGGTCGCAAATTGGACCTGAAGAGAGAGGGGACGTCGAGCAAGACAAAGAGCCCTCACTGAAGCAGGTAGCACCCGGAGAAGTGCCAGAAACAGGCACTACGAGGATGCGTGAAACGGTGCTTGCCGAAGTTGCACAAAGGAGTCCCACGTCGCCGGAGACCAACTTAGAAAGTCGTGCAATGCAGGTTAGAGTGCCGTGGACCCAGGCTTGGCTGTGCACAAAGGATTTCCGCCGGAAGTGCACAGGGGCCGGAGTAGCTGCAAAGTCGCGGTTCCCAGCAATGCAGCCCAGCGAGGTGAGGCAAGGACTTACCTCCACCAAACTTGGACTGAAGAGTCACTGGACTGTGGGGGTCACTTGGACAGAGTCGCTGGATTCGAGGGACCTCGCTCGTCGTGCTGAGAGGAGACCCAAGGGACCGGTAATGCAGCTTTTTGGTGCCTGCGGTTGTAGGGGGAAGATTCCGTCGACCCACGGGAGATTTCTTCAGAGCTTCTGGTGCAGAGAGGAGGCAGGCTACCCCCACAGCATGCACAAGCAGGAAAACAGTCGAGAAGGCGGCAGGATCAGCGTTACAGAGTTGCAGTAGTCGTCTTTGCTACTATGTTGCATGTTTGCAGGCTTCCAGCGCGGTCAGCGGTCGTTTCCTTATCAGAAGGTGAAGAGAGAGATGCAGAGGAACTCGGCTGAGCTCATGCATTCGTTATCTAAAGTTTCCCCAGAGACAGAGACCCTAAATAGCCAGAAAAGAGGGTTTGGCTACCTAGGAGAGAGGATAGGCTACTAACACCTGAAGGAGCCTATCAGCAGGAGTCTCTGACGTCACCTGGTGGCACTGGCCACTCAGAGCAGTCCAGTGTGCCAGCAGCACCTCTGTTTCCAAGATGGCAGAGGTCTGGAGCACACTGGAGGAGCTCTGGACACCTCCCAGGGGAGGTGCAGGTCAGGGGAGTGGTCACTCCCCTTTCCTTTGTCCAGTTTCGCGCCAGAGCAGGGGCTAAGGGGTCCCTGAACCGGTGTAGACTGGCTTATGCAGAATTGGGCACCTCTGTGCCCAACAAAGCATTTCCAGAGGCTGGGGGAGGCTACTCCTCCCCTGCCTTCACACCATTTTCCAAAGGGAGAGGGTGTCACACCCTCTCTCAGAGGAAGTTCTTTGTTCTGCCATCCTGGGCCAGGCCTGGCTGGACCCCAGGAGGGCAGATGCCTGTCTGAGGGGTTGGCAGCAGCAGCAGCTGCAGTGAAACCCCAGGAAGGGCAGTTTGGCAGTACCAGGGTCTGTGCTACAGACCACTGGGATCATGGGATTGTGCCAACTATGCCAGGATGGCATAGAGGGGGCAATTCCATGATCATAGACATGTTACATGGCCATATTCGGAGTTACCATTGTGAAGCTACATATAGGTAGTGACCTATATGTAGTGCACGCGTGTAATGGTGTCCCCGCACTCACAAAGTTCAGGGAATTGGCTCTGAACAATGTGGGGGCACCTTGGCTAGTGCCAGGGTGCCCTCACACTAAGTAACTTTGCACCTAACCTTTACCAGGTAAAGGTTAGACATATAGGTGACTTATAAGTTACTTAAGTGCAGTGTAAAATGGCTGTGAAATAACGTGGACGTTATTTCACTCAGGCTGCAGTGGCAGGCCTGTGTAAGAATTGTCAGAGCTCCCTATGGGTGGCAAAAGAAATGCTGCAGCCCATAGGGATCTCCTGGAACCCCAATACCCTGGGTATCTCAGTACCATATACTAGGGAATTATAAGGGTGTTCCAGTAAGCCAATGTAAATTGGTAAAAATGGTCACTAGCCTGTCAGTGACAATTTGGAAAGAAATGAGAGAGCATAACCACTGAGGTTCTGATTAGCAGAGCCTCAGTGAGACAGTTAGTCACTACACAGGTAACACATTCAGGCACACTTATGAGCACTGGGGCCCTGGGTTACCAGGGTCCCAGTGACACATACAACTAAAACAACATATATACAGTGAAAAATGGGGGTAACATGCCAGGCAAGATGGTACTTTCCTACAGGGCCTAATGCCATTGCAACGCCACATTAGCATCATTTTTTTTTTACGCTAATGTGGCGTTAGATGGCCAAAAATGCCGTGCCATATTTACAAAGTGGCGCAATGCATGCATTGTGCCACTTTGTAACCCCTTGCGCCACATTTTGCCTGCGCAGCTATAATGTATGCAAGGTGGGCGTTCCAGCGCTAGGAGGGCCGAAAAAATGGCGCAAAGAGATCAAAGACGTTTCATTGCAAAAAATGTATTGCCATTTTTAACGCCTGCTAAGAGCAGGCATTAAAAAGAAGCTCCCATTGTTTTCAATGGGCCTCTGGGTGCTTTGCAGGATTAGCGTCACCATTTTTTACGCTAATCCCTCAAAGCGCAGGACTTGCGTCAAAATGTATGAGGCTAGTCACCCTTACTACCACCATGGTGCTCCATATTTTTAATATGGCGCACACATGATGGCGTTAAAGGGCCGCTAAGGGGCACGAGAAAAGTGGCGATGCACTCGGTGCAGCGCCACTTTTCATAAATCTGCCCCTTAGGCTTTTGTGTCCAAAGCACAGGTAGTCTTGCCCAGCAGCAAGCAAAAATGAAGTTAAATGCATCTTCCTTGTCGTCCTCTTTGCTTAAAGTAGGAAACAACCCGAGAAGACCATCAGTAAAAAGCACACTGTTAAAGGTCACCAAAGTATATAGCGTCACCATCTTATGACATTGAAGTATTTCCAGTTCCAGTAATAAGGTGGTGACATAAAATGCAACACAATTTATTTACAAGGCTTTTTGCTCCTCCACCTTCCACCTCCCATACTCTGGATCCTCTCTCTATTCAATCTAACAAACCAGTCAACTGTGCAAGCAGTGCCAATAGTGAACTTGGGTATAAATGTCACATTGCAAAGCAGGTCTCTGCAAAATCACTGTTCTGGTCGTGTTTGAAAAAATGAATCAAGCAAGCCAAGGCCCATATTTATACTTTTTTACCGCCGCATTTGGTTCACTTTTTGACGCAAAAGCGGCGTAAACTTGCAAAATGCAATTGTATTTTGTAAATTTGCGCTGTTTGCGTCAAAAAGCGGTGCAAATACGGCGCTAAAAAGTATAAATATGGCCTAAGAGCTACACGATCAGTAGGTATCAACGCCTTCTCTGTAGCAATTCGATGCCGTCTGAAAAAGACAGACCCCATTTTCGGGCAGTATTTAAAGATTTCTAAAGGGGTTGAATATTACTATATTTTATTACACCCCACCGTGCAAGGCCGTCTTCAACCATATATAACCAAGCCTCTGTCAATGACTTTCAGGAGAGTTTATGCCAGACTCCATTTTGCCCAGTCTGACATTGGTGAGATAACAAAGATCTGGTCATACACCTTAGTGCAGGCTGTGTGATTATAAAGCTGAAACTTTGGCCATTATTCTGTCCTAGAATGTTTGAGAACCTGCCAGGATCAGGCTGGGACAAAAATAGGCCCCACAACAAAATGTAAACCCCCATTAGCGAACCTAAAAAAAAGCGGTCTACAAATGGAAACCAGACCAGTTTTGAACTTATAAACATATGCTGGATGGGTATTTTGCAAGGTTTTGGGAGACTGCATGCATTTGTGTTTGCTACAGGCAGTTTGTGGTGCTGTCAGGGAAATCAACCGTAAAACCCGGCCCACCTGGTCAAAAACAGGCCCACAAACTTCCAAAAAAATGGCCCACACACTGATATGTCAGACCATCAGACACTGCCTGATAGCCCTATAGGCCAGTCCGACCCTGGATCGGGCCAATATATTACTCCCGTTGATTTGACTCCTGGCAATACGAGCACGTTCATGAGTTGTCAAATAATGTTTATTACGTCTTTTTGCAACTGTCTAGTGCTTTTATAAAGTTCATAAAACCAACATCAGTCAAATTGAAGCCCAGTGAGGTCTCATACGTTTGAAATTGGGGCAAATAATCTGAAAAACCGCCAAAGGCCTGCACAACCTAGCCTAATTGCTGAAATCAAGATGCTTATTCTGATTCTGATAGGGGAATTGTTCCTAGCAAGAAAAGCATCATATAATCTGCAATCTTGATGGCCCAGTTTAGAGAATAGCTGCTAATAACTGAAAATGTTTCGTTGTTGCTACCCCCAACCCATGTTGCTTTCTCTCCCCAGTGTTGCCTATGCCTCCATTGCTCCTACCCCTATGTTGCTTCCCCCACCAGTTTAAAAAAATGCTTTCCCGTGTTTTTTAAAAAAAAATAGTTACTGATTCAACTCAGATTTATGACTACAACCCCGCCACCCCCTAAAAAATCGATGCGTTATTTTGTAGCCACATGCATGTGTGATATACGCGCCTACAGAATGATGCGGCCAACTGTGTCAATTACTTTTTTTGTAATTCTTTGGCCATTCTGCAAAGCATTAGGGATTCTGTGCAGCCTGGCTAAAATCACTAGCACAGTCAAAAGGCCCCGAAGACGATACCTATTGGCTTTGCTAATGCTTGCTTTAGCATGTTTTGGTTCTGGCTTCGTGTGCGGTAGTCATTCCCCATTAAGCCATTCAGGGCCTGCGAGCCTGAAGTCTGCACTCGTGATATTGTGGTGCTGCGGTTCAATTCGGGCCTATGCCTCCTTCTGCTACCACCTGTAAGGTGTGACCCTCTTTTTCTCCTGCTCCCGCAATAACTCAGCAGCGTGCCCCTGTAGTTTCTGGATTTGTTATTTTCTGTTCCAGCACAAAATTCCTTTTTTCTTGGGTTGGGGGAGGGTTGAGAGAGGGATAGTAGTGCATAACTACAGGGAACAGTTCTACTGGACGGCAGCCCACAGCCTTAAACGCACTCTCGAAGTCAACTGTGTGTCTTGTGTAATAGGCCCCAATGTGCAAGACTAACGAGTCAGTTGCAGCCTGACTGCCTTCCCACCTACCCGTCTCACCGCCACCACCTCCCCCGGCACCCGGGCAGAGTCGGAGAGTCTGTCCATCCTCCTGTTCAGGACTTCTTGTCTTTCCGTCTCCGTTTGATCTGTGCACCTTGAAGTAGGCATTAACGCTTCGCCCTCTGTTGCCACCGTGCCGTGCCTTTCTGTCTGCGGGTCTGCACTGCCGCTGCTTCAGATAAGTCACCCCCTTGCAGGACATCCCAACCAGGCGCTGGCTGCAACGTTTGCAGATGGCTTCCGGCCCTGGCCGGTTTTCCCACTAGCCAGGTCCTATCTTTTCCCTCACTAGTCCCAGTCCTCGACCTATTTATTGTCCCCCGGGGCCCTTGGTGTAGTCCTCCACTTGCCTGCTACAGCTGAGGTCTGGCTGAACTCTTGCTCATGTCCTGCCAGCTTGTGTCTGAAAACTGCAGAATTTTTACTGAACTACAAGCATTATTTGTCCAGAAACTACACACCACCCTCTTTCTAGACAAACTAGGGCTTAGGACTAAACCGTAATTCTCACTAAAGTTGTTACGCCTTTCTGCATAGGACAGACCATTACTCCGCCACCTTTAATCGCTCGACCTCATTTTTCTAAGGGGGAAGAGAGACTTCATCACTTAGACCCAAAGAAGCCGAGTTTTTATATTGATGGTACCAAGAACCGTCAGGTGGGCGATCATCTCTCTGGGAGGCACTTATTTGGTATTTGTTTGCAAGGTGAGGATCCCACAGTTAAAAGTATCCATCAAAATAAAAAGTTGCTTACCTTTGGTCTTTGATCTTTTTCTGGTGGATACTCTAACTACAGATTCCTCACAACCCACCCTCCTGCCCATCTAATCAATGTTAATAAGATTCCATTTAAGACATATGCAAAATGGCACAATCTGATTACTAGGGCTCTGCGTCCAACCGCGTCAAAAAGGTATCAGAAAGAAACTCACATCAGCGCAAAAAGGTGGCAACTATGTAGAGGTCCCGATGTTGTGTCCGGGGCAGGATGAATCCAGTGCAAAGACGCATGTTGAAACTTTTGGGAATTGCGGAAGAAAATTCTCCAGATCCAGTCTGGCAGCTGGGAGTATTCACAGGGTGAGGAATCTGCAGTTAAAGTATCCACCAGAGAGAGCTTTACCAAAGGTAAATAACTTGGTCATCCGGACCTGTGTGCTTTCTCTAGCCTTTCAGGAGCCTGCCAACTTGAGAGCACTTTTGTGTCTATTTGGAACATATCTGTCTGTTGGGAGCAAGGACCATATATAGTAAAACTAATGTTGGTGGTGGACTCCTAGTGCAAATAATCAATTTGTGATAGTCACAGACTCCTATCTGTTCAAGGTCACAGTCTTTATTTACAGACCCTGTATGTGAGTATGTTTCCAGTAACGTTAACCTAGACTCAAGGAAGCAACATTCTTTGTGTTCTTGAATGGCTCAACAGCAAGCAGCTCGGTCAGATGGTTATGCCACAAGAGGACAGGTTTTCAATCGCTTTGGACACAAATAGGCAAAATATTCCATGCTTCGATCCAGAGTGCTTTAATTGTATTTTTGCCGGGCTTCCCCTAGCACAACCAGTATTCTCGGACCATAATAGGGCTAAACATTTATAAGATAATGCATTTCGTTTTTTAAAAACTTAAGGGTTTTTATTCATCGATTTAAAAAAGGTAGCACATAGAAAAAAACTATAAGTTCATAAATGACAATAACTAAGTGTTTATATATATGATAAAGCATATACAAGATAGTAAGAAATTGAAAGATAAATGCACTATCTGGCCAACACAAGGAAAGAGTAAGGGGTCAATTCTAAAAAATAAGTAGCAAAACTACAACTGATGATTTGTGACCACAATGTGTATAGTATTACTCAAGTTCAACGCTTGTGGGATACTTTTGTGAATTTCCAGTTGTAATAAAGAAGACACAGTGCAGAGTTGCACATGGGGCAATGCAATCAGATTGTTGCAGTGGCATTTTATTATTTTTTTCCACAGGGAAATTATTTTCCTCATAGAGAAACTTCTTTTCTTACACATATCAGTGTTAGTGTCGCTCCATTCCCCAGCTACAAAGGGAATTATTCTTGCCACTGGCAGAATTAAATCTCCAACCCTTTCCAAGGTGGAAGGAGTCGAAGAAAATGTTTAAGATACCTGCAAACTCTTTCCAGACATTTCAGGGAAACTCCACCCTAGGAGGCTCTTGCTTCACCCATTGAAAAACATAATACAGTCTATGTATGCACACAACATAAATGGGTATGTCTGAAGATGTAGCTATCATTACAAGCATGTACATATGGAATAGATGCAGGTGTATAGGGATTTATTCCTTGTACATCAGTATTAATAAGTATACTACTTATATCAGAGTATTTTATATATTACTATATACATAGTTAGACCTTCCTTGATTTGTGGGTATGCCTGAATACATGTATAAAGGTAGTTTTATTTTAGGTATAGCTAAAAGGAGAACAAATTCTATATATACCAATGAAGGTTTTTATTTTGCATTACATATATATGTATGTTATAGTACACAATAATGAGTGCATCTTATTTACAGTACATATACATAGAGAGGTGTGTGTATATGGTGTAATGCCTCTTTTCTATGAAAACACATACATGTCACAGTATGTAAATCTGTTTATAAGGAAGTACTACAATATATTTAGATTTAAAAATGAGTACATCTGTCTACACATATATATATGTATATGAACACTGAGTGCGGCGTGTCTCATTTGCTCCAAATCGTCGGTGGTGCCAGTATCATACGCGCGCCACTGCGTCCAAATGAACACTTTTCCTCCAAAATCCATGAAGGAATACGGCACTCCACAGCTGCTGTAAAAAGATATTTATTGATTCGCTAAGGAATGCGTTTCGGCGTTTTCCACCTTTGTCAACCTTGCGGTCTCCGTCTTGGACTCACATTTTATATCGTACACTCAAAAACATATCTCAGCATTGAATCAAATTCATTAAATTTTTTGTTGTTCAATTCGATGGCCATAGTTAAATTGTTTTCACATAGTCAATACATGGAAATCATTCATTTTATCCCATTGAAGAATATATTCTTAGTGAAAACGCACAAAACTGTGTACAATGACAATAGTTCTACAATTGTCTTTCAAAATGTTGTGAAGCCTGATGATTTCTTACATCCTAACCAAATAACAACTTAAAATAGCCTGTATACACAATTTACTGATATCAGAGAACAGAAATCATACAAAACAGCTTTTTGAAAAATTACTTAAAATTCATATATAGTCCATTTTTTAAGTGTGCCACATTAATATATACATTTGCTCAAATGTTTCACTTTTCAATTTATTATATATATAAACACACCTATCATCCTCAGTACTATTAAGATTTCCCATTTACTACAGATTTATATACATTTCCTCACTACTGTTCAATCCACTTGGTCCTTTAGTGTGTATATATATCAAGTCGTGTGTAGATATCTATAGATATATCCGGACAGAAAGCGCACTCTCAACAGGTTACAGTTTATTTTGGAAAGCAGCAAACCCAGTAACATTCAAATAATTCTTCACACATTTTCCAGGCCTTACGCGTTTCAGGCATCTCGTCCTTGGTCACAGGCTAAATGCTTGGGTTGAGCAAATGATTGTAGGCACCTAATTACTTGATTAAATGCTCTGGTGAGTTACACAATGCATCTTGGTAGTGGTAGTCCTGCACATTTATATAACATCTTTAGTAGACAATCATTTCTGCCTTGGTAGGTTGCTGCAGCCAAACCCACATTAAAGCACATTCAAAACGCCTGGGAAATGTAAAGAATTATTTGAAGGTGACTGGTTTTGCTGCTTTCCGAAATAAAATGCAAGCTGCAACCTGTTGGGAGTGCGCTTTCAGTCCAGGGACAACTTTGTTTTGCATATATATATATATATATATATATATATATATATATATATATATATATATATATATATATATATATATATATATATATATCAAGACAAACACTTTCTTAAATCCCTCGTAGCTGTAACTACGGTTCCATAGGGAAAGAATGCCGGGACCACTTATCCACAGATACTTCAATCGATTTTACTTAAAAAGCTCACTTGAGCTGTGATAATAAATCCAATGATGTAATTATAAATGAAGTTTGTAGACTGCATATATAAATAGACAAATTTGAACTAAGATGGCTGGTGGATAAGCATTGCATTGTGCATCCTTTAAAAAGTGGTTGTTTTTTGATGTTGAACTTGTATGGTACTTATTACTCACAGAGGAAAAATTCCAAGTTGTATTAACGTTTAAGAAGGATAATAAAATAATTGAACATGAATTGTGAGGATTCAATTATGAGCATCAATTGTTGAAAATAATACATGATAAATGAACAAATAATGCAAAGAAAAATTGACTTAAGGTGGCCGCCATATCGGCAGAACATTTTGCTTTATTTAAAGAAATGGTCCTTTCTCGATGTTTTTGTAATCATAAGTGCACATTGAATATTTATATTTGATGAATTCTATTGGGTGTTATCTGTGATCAAGGAGGGGTTATCGTCGAAAAGCGTTGGATGTTGCTGCCATTGACACAATAAAATTGAATGAAGTATCAGAGTATGAGTGGTCACAACATTCTTTCCTAGGGAACCGTAGTTACAGCTTTGAGGGATTTAAGAAAGCGTTCGTCTTGATGTTATGGGCAACCGCAAGCCAGACGAGATCTACTGCATAAGCCTATAGGCAGTATGCAAAGTATTGAAGGAGTGCATATATATATATATATATATATATATATATACATATATATTTATATGTACATATATATATGAGGTGTGGAGTTCCTATAGCCTGATGTCCAGGACATATTGTTTTGGATCAAGGCAAGGACATCTTGTTTAGGATCAAGGCAAGGACAACATGTTTAACTTGTCCTTGGGACAAGTAGGCCCAACCAGTGCTTAATTTGAGCTGGTGGTGTCCGGTGTTGGGTACCGCCACTTATTTTTTAGCATAGACACTTATTTTTCTGCCTCAGGAATTTACTGACACATATGGAAAAGACAGAGGAAGAGAAGAACAAAAAACCATCACAAATGGAAAAAGCAGCAAGCTTCAGGAGTGAGCTGAAGGGGCAGGGAGTGGCTGTAAACAGATTAAAGAGGCCTGTGATGGCTTCAGGATCACACATTTAATTGCAGCAGCTGCATGTATGTATTTGCAAATTAAGGACTGGACCCAATCCCCTGTAGCACAAACCCTTCAACTTACAATTTAGAGGGAAAAGAACTGTCTGCAATTGTGGTAATATTGGTGTCCATGTTAATGCTGTTCGAACTTGTATTTATGATTCATTAATGCAAAGCCTTTATTATTAGTGTGAGCCCTCTAAATAAATGCTGTAAGCTCACACTGCACTACTGACAGTGGTTCCAGTAAAAAAAATGTGCACACACACATTTGAAAAGTTTAAGAATATGAGGCTACATATAATGCTCACAGAATGCGCTTTGATTAGATTTACATTTTTGCAGAAGCTTGTAAGCAACATTGATGATTCTTTGCATTCAAAATAAAACGTTCAGAAAAAAATGCAAGTAGGAAAGAAAAAGTTTTGCTAAATTACTGTGATATTTTGGGTACTATTTATTTCAAGCATCATTTATTAAAGTGTGTTGATGTATCCTAGTGTTTCCAAAACAATATTCATAATGGAAAATCTATGTAACCAGTTTCAACAAGAGTATGGGAAACTTAAAAATTAAAAAGCTTTGGCAAAGCCAACCAATCTTACACTGGTGGTCAGTCTTTCGGATTTGCCAATGCGTGTCTTGTTTTGACATGACTTTTGTAAACCATTATTGTTATGGGAGCTGCCAGGCCCTCACCATTTTAACAAATATTGCAAAAAGCAAAAAAAAAAAATTTTTGGAGTCTCAAAAAAACGCATTAATAGTTCCTGGCACTGAGCAAAACTGCTTTCGCTCACTTGCCATGCACAGTTTTCTCCTAAATAATTTTACTGCAAATGTTATATTGAGATTATCAATGATGTTATCAACGATGTCATGAGTGATGCAATATGTGGGGTAATTAGCAGTGCAAAGTGAGTGCGTGAGTTGTAGTTACTTCAGGGAACGAATTAGAGCTACTTGAGCTTACCATAACTAAACTGATGAATTTCTATGATTTTGTTCGAGTAAATTCAGATCCTAACTATAACGTCCCTGTAACCTTTGGTTTTTTAAGTCAATTTCTACATTTTTTTATTCTATTTCCTAACTATAACGTCCCTTTAACCTTTGTCTGTTTCAGGTAATGTGTATGTTTTTTTAACGTAAAGTCATTTAAATTCCTTTACGTTAAAACAACCATTGGTGCGCACGGCCTTTGGCCAGTGCGGCGTGGATTTGCATGAGTATCTCAGAGGGTCTGTCAATGGGTGCTTGGGTTTCTGAGTGAGCCTGTGAGAGGGTGCATGAGTCTCTGAGTGGAAGTGTGAAAGGATGCATGACTTTGAGTAGGTCTGTGAGTGGATGCATGACTGAGTGGTTCTGTGATTGGGGGCATGAGTGTCTGAGTGGGTCAGTGTGTGAGTGCGTGAGTGTCTGAGTGGGTCTGTGAGTGGGCGAGTTAGTCTCTGACTGGATCTGTGAGTGGGTGTGTGAGTGTCTAAGTGGGTCTGAGAGTGGGTGTGTGACCGTCTAAGTAGGTCTGTGAGTAGGTACATACGTTTCTGAGTGTGTCTTTGAGTGAGTGCATGAGTTTCTGAGTGTGTCTGTGAGTGGGTGAATGAGTGTCTGAGTGAGTGTCTGAGTGCATCTGTGAGTGGGTGTGTGAGTGTCTGTATGGGTTTGTGAGTAGCGGTGTGAGTGATTCGGCCACAGAGGAACCTAACCTGCCCTTTTATCCAACAATAGTCCACAGTTTTGCACAAAATATCTACCCAAGTGGAGTTCTAGCTGCCTCATAGGGTAAATGTCCAGCATGTATTCTACATTACAGCTGCATAATGGAGCACAAGGAAATGTCACCAGTGACCTTGTTTGTGTTTTGGCAATCTGACTGTTCCTGGTGCGTCTTTATACTACAAAGACGTAAATATGCACCAAACCAGGGTCCTTCCTTTTATCTATATGATATAAGTGATTGTTTGTTTTGTGGAAATGTCCTCATATTCCTCAGATTAAAGAACGCGCCACCAAATTTGGTGAGAAATGTACTTGGGAGGCCCTTTAGTAAGCCGTCCATCACCCTGGCAAAAGGCGGGAAGATCTTTGCATACTACTAAGGAGGATGGTGCGGGGCCAAGCAGGTGGAGTTTCCTGGTGATTTGCACATTTGCATACTCGTAGCAATTTAAAGGGAGAACCATAGACTCTGCTCTCACCAGGAGAGGATAAGAAAGAACTCACTTGTCGCAGTCACATACAGATCGAGGTTCGATAGTTCAATAATGCATTCACCTCCACAAAGGATTTTAGTATGGAATTGCTGAGAAAACACACTTAATGGGGGATGGGCTATGCCCCCTCCCCCCAGGCCAATTTCACCCCAGGGACCCCATCCCTCAGGGCCTGGTCAAAAACAAATGGGGGAGAGGGGGTGCACGTTCATTTGTTTCTCTCAATCTCTTTCCCTGCCCGCTTCTCTGTGGGCAGGGAAAGAGATGAAACCTCCGCTTTCAGCGGGCAGGAGCACTTAGACAACTCCCTCCTGCTAGAACCAGAGTGTTTACTTTTTCATGGTGGGAGTTATAGTTAGGATCTAGTTTCATTACTATATGTTATACTATATGTTGCGTTATACTATACATTATCCTATATGTTTCTTCAACCACTTCAACTGTGCATGGTGGGGGTTGGCCTCAGGGCCTGGCCTGTGGCCAGTCCCTGCAGCCGACTCCCCTAACCACCCAATCCCATGCTACGCACAGGCTTTGCCCGTGCCCAGCGGGGTTGCCTGCAGGGCCAGTCTCTCTGGGTTTGAGAACAGGTGTGAGAGGGTCTCTCTGGGTGTGAGGGTGGCTGTGAGAGTGTCTGTCTGTGTGTGAGAGTGAGTGTGAATGGGTCCATGTGGGTGTGAGAATGTCTGATTGGGCTCCAATAGTTGGAAGATGCATTTACTTCCACTAAGGATTTCACCTTGTTTTTCAGTATGGAATCGCGGAGTAAACACACTTGCTTTGCCTTCACAAAGCCCAGGAGTTTGTCCTTTCCAAAAGTGGAGGTTCAACTGGGGCACCTGCTGTGTTTATATTTGTACTTTTTTGTTTTGTTTTTTCACTCTTTTTCTGGGACTCAGTTGAAGCCAAGTCACAAGATGGCTGCCAACACTTCCTGGTTAAATGTGTTGGCAGCGAATTAGAGCTCTGCAGATCTCTGCATAAGCTCTT
Source organism: Pleurodeles waltl (assembly GCF_031143425.1). Classification (NCBI taxonomy): domain Eukaryota; kingdom Metazoa; phylum Chordata; class Amphibia; order Caudata; family Salamandridae; genus Pleurodeles; species Pleurodeles waltl. The sequence goes on from NC_090443.1 coordinate 67,813,898, forward strand.
ATTATTCGCAAGTCGTCAGGGAGGAACAGCGGCCCTAGATATACAAATATGGTTTTCCTTTAATTTCTCTTAAATTACTGAACGGATTTACACCAAATAACAAAAAGCATAATCTATGGATCAAAAGCTACCTTTCTGCCAAATTTGGTGCAATGCCATCAAGTGGTTCGGGCTGTAACCGTGTTCAAAACTGCTATGGAAATTAACATGGTAAACTGAATATTTTTTACCCCCTCCCCCGTTTCTCTGCCACCTCTTGGTGGATCATCCCGAAACTTTCCGTACGCAGCAAGAATCATGGCAACCTTTTTTGCTAAAATTTCATGAAGATTCGTCAAACGGTGCCAAAGATATAGGCAAGTAAAAAAAAGTATTTTCTTTGGAAACATGGTCCTAAATATAAATACCAACAGGCGACCTACAGGTTATATATATATATATGTATTTATAAATTTCAATATTTTACTGTAAGCCGGCGCGTTTCGGCAATGATGCCTTTTTCAATGCTTGTAAAACAAAGTTTACACTGTCATGCCAATTCCATTTATATAAAACTTTTATAGGCTGCTTCTATTGGTGAATCAAATCGTGACAAAAGAGCACTGAAGCCATCTCAGTCCAGATACTCTATTTTCAGCCTCCATACTTGTGTATTCATTCATCACTTTTACTCCAAATGGCAATACCTCTGTTTTTTCTTTGTTACAAATATAAATAAAGTCCCAAATGTCCCAATCAATCATAACATCATGAATGGATAAAAAACATGCAGGTATAGGTATAAACTTAGAACACAAGTGGCAATTTTAAACAGTCTTCCTCAAATTATGCCCTGAATGGGCTGCCACTCATCCCCCACTGGGCCGTGTCATTCCATCTGCACGTTATAGCCCCTTCACCATAACTGAAAGTTTAAAAATCTTTCGTGCCTCAATCCAAATGCAGCAGGTTAGGCAGTTTACCAATTTACAGATTCCAAGGGCTCCCAACATGGACTGCCAAACTCTAGGATGGGTGCCTCCGTACTCGTGTAGGTGGGCTCATGTAAAATTGCATTACCTCTAAAAGAAACACGGAGCACTCACAGGGCCTTAATGTCAAAGTTTTACTACAAGCAGATGGGTTTCGGCAATGATGTCTTTCTCAATGCTTGTAAAACGAAGTTACCACTGTCATACCAATTACATTTATTTAAAAATTAATGGGCTGCTTCTAATGGTGGAATCAAAGTACGGCAAAAGAGGACTGATGCCACCATGCAAATTGCCCTGGGGAGGTGGTGGTCTCCGGGGCCCAGGGGTGCCGCGTGGCTCCCCCAAACTCATTTTGAAAACTGCCCCAGGGAGGTGGCAGTCCCCGTGGTTATGGGGGTGGGAGGGGAGGGCTGGGTGCCCCCCCGCTTCCAAAATATGATACCCCCAGGGACTTGCCCCACCCTCGGGAACTCACACTTGTTTTAAAAAAAAGTTTTTATGGAAATTTGCGAGGTCGTCGCAAAATCGTAGAATTATTTTTTTTTTTAAACATGCTTTTGAGCCCTGGGGGTCCCTCTGATTCTACCCTGGCCCCTTGACTTTTTTTTAAAACTTTTTTTTTGGACTTGACCGATGCCGAGTCCCAAGATACCTGCCATCACTTCCTGGTTAGAGGTGTTGGCAGCCAATCAAAGCTGTGCATCACCCTGCACAAGCTTGCTCATCATTATTCACGAAGGCTTCACAACCAGAGATATACACATTTGGATTTCCTTAAATTTCTCAAAAACTACTGAACTAATTTACACAGATTTAGCGAAAGCATAATCTGCATACCAAAGCTGGTTTTCTGCCAAATTTGGTGTAATTCCATCCAGTAGTTTGGGGTGTAGTCATCTCTAAAGGTCCTATGGAAATTAACGCAACTTTTTTGATCCCCCTTTATCTCGGTCCCTGCTTGACAGATCACCATAAAACTTTCCATGTGCAACAAGAATCACAGAGGCACTTTTTTGGAACATTTTGTGAAGTTTCCTCAAACGGTGCCAAAGATATAAGCAAGTCAAAAAACAATTTTTCTATTTTTCTCTGGAACATGGTCCTAACTATAGCTGCCTAGAGGTGACCACCACTAGGTATAGTATACATACACACCCCTTATCTCCACTGAATAAATTGACACATTCTATTAATTAGTATCATCGAATATTGACAAATTAAAACATTTTAAACAGCTTTACAAGAAAGAAAATCTAAGCATCAAGGAGTTGCCTTAGACAATCTTCTGAACAATGACAAAATATATATCAAGCCTGTTGACAAAGGGGGAAATGCAGTGCTGATCAACAAGGAGGACTATGTTAAAGAGGTAACTGGACAGCTGAGTGATGAAATAAACTACAGCAATCCTATAAACAGAATGACTATATCTCAGATTCAAAACTTTGAAAGAATGGCATACAGAACGGTTAATTAATGATGATGAATTCAAATAACTAAAAACAAATAATCCAGTGATACCCACCATTTATTTTCTCACACAAATTCACAAGACCTTACATAACCCATTTGGGAGACCAATTGTTCCTACTCGTGAGTCTCTCTATGATAAGATCTCCAGTTATGTCAATTACTATCTGGCATCCATAGTAAAAGAAATCTGGGATCGTATAGTAGAGACACAAGCGATTTCCTAAAGATTCTAGCCACAACCACCAGGCAAAATGATTACTTACTGGTAACAATAGTGCAGAACCGCTATGAGGATTTCTTTTTCCCCAAGCTACCAAATCTCACTATGGGATGGTGGGAAAAGGAGATAGCTTGAGGCTCTGACAACGAAAGTTACTTTTTTTTAAACTCTTTTTAAAAAATAAATTCAAACCAAGAGAATATAAAGAATGACAGGCTGTGCATCCAGCAGGAACAGACTCGTGCACCATATGTGTCATTATACAATTTCACTCCGGGGCATATACACAGAAGAGGCTTATACATAAAGAACCATCTCACATAAAGGGCAGTAACATGTGGGCTATAGGAGGATGACTTCCATTACGAACCAGTTTCACTGGGAGGTCAAAGAGGCAATCATCGGCAATGTCTCTGTTTCAGATATCCTCACATTATTGGCAGCAGGGTGCTAATGGGCAGAATCGTTCAGCATCTCAGAGTCATTCACGGTCGACTAGTGATCCCTGAAAGGCTGCCAAATGTCCTTTGGGGGTGAAGTTGGTGGCTGCAGAGAGGCATTGTAGGAAAGTACCATCTTGCCTGGCATGTTACCCCCATTTTTCACTGTATATATGTTGTTTTAGTTGTATGTGTCACTGGTACCCTGCCAGCCAGGGCCCCAGTGCTCATAAGTGTGCCTGAATGTGTTACCTGTGTTATGACTAACTGTCTCACTGAGGCTCTGCTAATCAGAACCTCAGTGGTTATGCTCTCTCATTTCTTTCAAATTGTCACTAACAGGCTAGTGACCAATTTTACCAATTTACATTGGCATACTGGAACACCCTTATAATTCCCTAGTATATGGTACTGAGGTACCCAGGGTATTGGGGTTCCAGGAGATCCCTATGGGCTGCAGCATTTCTTTTGCCACCCATAGGGAGCTCTGACAATTCTTACACAGGCCTGCCACTGCAGCCTGAGTGAAATAACGTCCATGTTATTTCACAGCCATTTTACACTGCACTTAAGTAACTTATAAGTCACCTATATGTCTAACCTTTACCTGGTAAAGGTTGGGTGCTAAGTTACTTAGTGTGTGGGCACCCTGGCACTAGCCAAGGTGCCCCCACATTGTTCAGGGCCAATTCCCCGGACTTTGTGAGTGCGGGGACACCATTACACGCGTGCACTACATATAGGTCACTACCTATATGTAGCTTCACAATGGTAACTCCGAATATGGCCATGTAACATGTCTATGATCATGGAATTGCCCCCTCTATGCCATCCTGTCATAGTTGGCACAATCCCATGATCCCAAGGTCTGTAGCTCAGACCTGGGTACTGCCAAACTGCCTTTCCCGGGGTTTCACTGCAGCTGCTGCTGCTGCCAACCCCTCAGACAGGTTTCTGCCCTCCTGGGGTCCAGCCAGGCTTGGCACAGGAAGGCAGAACAAAGGACTTCCTCAGAGAGAGGGTGTTACACCCTCTCCCTTTGGAAAATGGTGTTAGGGCTGGGGAGGAGTAGCCTCCCCCAGCCTCTGGAAATGCTTTCATGGGCACAGATGGTGCCCATTTCTGCATAAGCCAGTCTACACCGGTTCAGGGACCCCTCAGCCCTGCTCTGGCGCGAAACTGGACAAAGGAAAGGGGAGTGACCACTCCCCTGACCTGCACCTCCCCTGGGAGGTGCCCAGAGCGCCTCCAGTGTGCTCCAGACCTCTGCCATCTTGGAAACAGAGGTGCTGCTGGCACACTGGACTGCTCTGAGTGGCCAGCGCCAGCAGGTGACGTCAGAGACTCCTTCTGTTAGGCTCCTTCAGGTGTTACTAGCCTATCCTCTCTCCTAAGTAGCCAAACCCTCTTTTCTGGCTATTTAGGGTCTCTGTCTTTGGGGATTCCTTAGTGTAAGGAAATGCCTCCTTGGCATGGTTGCCCCCTGACTTTTTGCCTTTGCTGATGCTATGTTTACAATTGAAAGTGTGCTGAGGCCTGCTAACCAGGCCCCAGCACCAGTGTTCTTTCCCTAACCTGTACTTTTGTATCCACAATTGGCAGACCCTGGCATCCAGATAAGTCCCTTGTAACTGGTACTTCTAGTACCAAGGGCCCTGATGCCAAGGAAGGTCTCTAAGGGCTGCAGCATGTCTTATGCCACCCTGGAGACCTCTCACTCAGCACAGACACACTGCTTGCCAGCTTGTGTGTGCTAGTGAGAACAAAACGAGTAAGTCGACATGGCACTCCCCTCAGGGTGCCATGCCAGCCTCTCACTGCCTATGCAGTATAGGTAAGACACCCCTCTAGCAGGCCTTACAGCCCTAAGGCAGGGTGCACTATACCATAGGTGAGGGTACCAGTGCATGAGCATGGTACCCCTACAGTGTCTAAACAAAACCTTAGACATCGTAAGTGCAGGGTAGCCATAAGAGTATATGGTCTGGGAGTTTGTCAAACACGAACTCCACAGCACCATAACGGCTACACTGAAAACTGGGAAGTTTGGTATCAAACTTCTCAGCACAATAAATGCACACTGATGCCAGTGTACATTTTATTGTAAAATACACCACAGAGGGCACCTTAGAGGTGCCCCCTGAAACTTCACCGACTATCTGTGTAGGCTGACTAGTTTTAGCAGCCTGCCACAAACCGAGACATGTTGCTGGCCCCATGGGGAGAGTGCCTTTGTCACTCTGAGGCCAGTAACAAAGCCTGCACTGGGTGGAGATGCTAACACCTCTCCCAGGCAGGAATTGTCACACCTGGCGGTGAGCCTCAAAGGCTCACCTCCTTTGTGCCAACCCAGCAGGACACTCCAGCTAGTGGAGTTGCCCGCCCCCTCCGGCCAGGCCCCACTTTTGGCGGCAAGGCCGGAGAAAATAATGAGAAAAACAAGGAGGAGTCACTGGCCAGTCAGGACAGCCCCTAAGGTGTCCTGAGCTGAAGTGACTCTAACTTTTAGAAATCCTCCATCTTGCAGATGGAGGATTCCCCCAATAGGGTTAGGATTGTGACCCCCTCCCCTTGGGAGGAGGCACAAAGAGGGTGTACCCACCCTCAGGGCTAGTAGCCATTGGCTACTAACCCCCCAGACCTAAACACGCCCTTAAATTTAGTATTTAAGGGCTACCCTGAACCCTAGAAAATTAGATTCCTGCAACTACAAGAAGAAGGACTGCCTAGCTGAAAACCCCTGCAGAGGAAGACCAGAAGACGACAACTGCCTTGGCTCCAGAAACTCACCGGCCTGTCTCCTGCCTTCCAAAGATCCTGCTCCAGCGACGCCTTCCAAAGGGACCAGCGACCTCGACATCCTCTGAGGACTGCCCCTGCTTCGAAAAGACAAGAAACTCCCGAGGACAGCGGACCTGCTCCAAGAAAAGCTGCAACTTTGTTTCCAGCAGCTTTAAAGAACCCTGCAAGCTCCCCGCAAAAGGCGTGAGACTTGCAACACTGCACCCGGCGACCCCGACTCGGCTGGTGGCGATCCAACACCTCAGGAGGGACCCCAGGACTACTCTGATACTGTGAGTACCAAGACCTGTCCCCCCTGAGCCCCCACAGCGCCGCCTGCAGAGGGAATCCCGAGGCTTCCCCTGACTCTGTGCATGCTATTCCTTACTTTGAAATAGCACATACAGAGCCAACTTCCTACATTGGTGGATCAGCGGTGGGGTACAAGACTTTGCATTTGCTGGACTACTCAGCCAATACCTGATCACACGACAAATTCCAAAATTGTCATTAGAAATTGATTTTTGCAATTTGAAAAGTTTTCTAAATTCTTAAAAGACCTGCTAGGGCCTTGTGTTAGATCCTGTTTAGCATTTCTTTTAGAGTTTAAAAGTTTGTAAAAGTTTGAATTAGATTCTAGAACCAGTTGTAGATTCTTAAAAAGTATTCCAACTTTTAGAAGCAAAATGTCTAGCACAGATGTGACTGTGGTGGAACTCGACACCACACCTTACCTCCATCTTAAGATGAGGGAGCTAAGGTCACTCTGTAAAATAAAGAAAATAACAATGGGCCCCAAACCTACCAAAATACAGCTCCAGGAGCTTTTGGCAGAGTTTGAAAAGGCCAACCCCTCTGAGGGTGGCAACTCAGAGGAAGAGGATAGTGACTTGGAGGAAAATTCCCCCCTACCAATCCTATCTAGGGAGAACAGGGTCCCTCAAACCCTGACTCCAAAAATAATAGTCAGAGACGCTGGTTCCCTCACAGGAGAGACCAACACCTCTGAAATCACTGAGGATAGCCCCAGTGAAGAGGACATCCAGTTAGCCAGGATGGCCAAAAGATTGGCTTTGGAAAGACAGATCCTAGCCATAGAGAGGGAAAGACAAGAGATGGGCCTAGGACCCATCAATGGTGGCAGCAACATAAATAGGGTCAGAGATTCTCCTGACATGTTGAAAATCCCTAAAGGGATTGTAACTAAATATGAAGATGGTGATGACATCACCAAATGGTTCACAGCTTTTGAGAGGGCTTGTGTAACCAGAAAAGTGAACAGATCTCACTGGGGTGCTCTCCTTTGGGAAATGTTCACAGGAAAGTGTAGGGATAGACTCCTCACACTCTCTGGACAAGATGCAGAATCTTATGACCTCATGAAGGGTACCCTGATTGAGGGCTTTGGATTCTCCACTGAGGAGTATAGGATTAGATTCAGGGGGGCTCAAAAATCCTCGAGCCAGACCTGGGTTGACTTTGTAGACTACTCAGTGAAAACACTAGATGGTTGGATTCAAGGCAGTGGTGTAAGTAATTATGATGGGCTGTACAATTTATTTGTGAAAGAACACCTATTAAGTAATTGTTTCAATGATAAACTGCATCAGCATCTGGTAGACCTAGGACCAATTTCTCCCCAAGAATTGGGAAAGAAGGCGGACCATTGGGTCAAGACAAGGGTGTCCAAGACTTCAACAGGGGGTGACCAAAAGAAAGGGGTCACAAAGACTCCCCAGGGGAAGGGTGATGAGACAACCAAAACTAAAAATAGTAAAGAGTCTTCTACAGGCCCCCAAAAACCTGCACAGGAGGGTGGGCCCAGAGCCTCTTCACAAAACAATGGGTACAAGGGTAAAAACTTTGATCCCAAAAAGGCCTGGTGTCATAGCTGTAAACAGCATGGACACCAAACTGGAGACAAGGCCTGTCCCAAGAAAGGTTCCACTCCAAACTCCCATCCAGGTAACACTGGTATGGCTAGTCTCCAAGTGGGATCAACAGTGTGCCCAGAGCAAATCAGGGTCCACACTGAAGCTACTCTAGTTTCTGAGGGTGGGGTGGATTTAGCCACACTAGCTGTCTGGCCGCCTAACATGCAAAAATACAGACAGCAACTCTTAATTAATGGGACTAGAATAGAGGGCCTGAGGGATACAGGTGCCAGTGTCACCATGGTGACAGAGAAACTGGTTTCCCCTGGCCAATACCTGACTGGAAAAACTTACACAGTCACCAACGCTGACAATCAGAGAAAAGTACATCCCATGGCAATGGTTACTTTAGAATGGGGAGGGGTCAATGGCCTGAAACAGGTGGTGGTCTCCTCAAATATCCCAGTGGACTGTCTGCTTGGAAATGACCTGGAGTCCTCAGCATGGGCTGAGGTAGAACTAAAAACCCATGCAGCAATGCTGGGTATCCCTGAACTGGTGTGTGTGAAAACAAGAGCACAATGCAAGGCCCAGGGTGAACAAGTAGAGCTGGAGTCTGGAAGAATGGCCCAGCCTACCAAGAGAACAGGAAAGTCAGTTGGGAAACCAACTGCAACACAGCAAAAGAAAGGGAACCTCTCTTCTCAGGAAGAAGTTCTGCCCTCTGAGGGAACTGAGCCTTTGGAGCTTGAACCTTACCAGGTTGAGCTCTTGGGCCCAGGGGGACCCTCAAGGGAGGAGCTGTGTAAGGGACAAGAAACCTGTCCCTCTCTTGAAGGCCTTAGGCAGCAAGCTGCTGAAGAGTCCAAAGGCAAGAAAAATGGAACGCATAGGGTCTATTGGGAAGATGGACTCCTGTACACTGAGGCCAGAGACCCCAAACCTGGTGCCACTAGGAGAGTGGTAGTGCCTCAGCTGTTCAGGAAGTTCATCCTAACATTGGCCCATGACATTCCCCTTGCTGGACATTTGGGACAAACCAAGACGTGGGAGAGGTTAGTCAACCACTTCTACTGGCCCAATATGTCCAACATGGTTAAGGAGTTTTGCCTCTCCTGCCCCACCTGTCAAGCCAGTGGTAAGACAGGTGGGCATCCAAAGGCCCCCCTCATTCCACTTCCAGTGGTGGGGGTGCCCTTTGAAAGAGTGGGTGTGGACATAGTTGGTCCACTAGAACCTCCCACAGCCTCAGGAAATATGTATATCCTGGTAGTAGTGGATCATGCTACCAGGTATCCTGAAGCTATTCCCCTTAGGTCGACTACTGCCCCTGCAGTAGCCAAGGCCCTCATTGGTATCTTTACCAGAGTGGGTTTCCCTAAGGAGGTGGTGTCTGACAGAGGTACCAACTTCATGTCAGCATACCTAAAGCACATGTGGAATGAGTGTGGAGTGACTTATAAATTCACTACACCATACCATCCCCAAACTAATGGCTTGGTTGAGAGATTCAACAAGACATTAAAAGGCATGATCATGGGGCTCCCAGAAAAGCTCAAAAGGAGATGGGATGTCCTTTTGCCATGTCTGCTTTTCGCTTACAGAGAGGTGCCACAGAAGGGAGTAGGATTCTCACCCTTTGAACTTCTGTTTGGTCATCCTGTAAGGGGACCACTTGCCCTTGTTAAAGAAGGCTGGGAGAGACCTCTCCATGAGCCTAAACAGGACATAGTGGACTATGTACTTGGCCTTCGCTCTAGAATGGCAGAGTACATGGAAAAGGCAACCAAAAACCTTGAGGCCAGCCAACAGCTCCAGAAGTTTTGGTATGACCAAAAGGCTGCACTGGTGGAGTTCCAACCAGGGCAGAAAGTCTGGGTTCTGGAGCCTGTGGCTCCCAGGGCACTCCAGGACAAATGGAGTGGCCCTTACCCAGTACTAGAAAGGAAGAGTCAGGTCACCTACCTGGTGGACCTGGGCACAAGCAGGAGCCCCAAGAGGGTGATCCATGTGAACCGCCTTAAACTCTTCCATGACAGGGCTGATGTGAATCTGTTGATGGTAACAGATGAGGATCAGGAGGCAGAGAGTGAACCTCTCCCTGATCTTCTGTCATCAGACCCAAAAGATGGCACAGTAGATGGAGTGATCTACTCAGACACCCTCTCTGGCCAACAGCAAGCTGATTGTAGGAGAGTCCTACAACAGTTTCCTGAACTCTTCTCCTTGACCCCTGGTCAGACACACCTGTGTACCCATGATGTGGACACAGGAGACAGCATGCCTGTCAAGAACAAAATCTTTAGACAATCTGACCATGTCAAAGAAAGCATCAAGGTGGAAGTCCACAAGATGCTGGAATTGGGAGTAATTGAGCGCTCTGACAGCCCCTGGGCTAGCCCAGTGGTCTTAGTCCCCAAGCCTCACACCAAAGATGGAAAGAAAGAGATGAGGTTTTGTGTGGACTACAGAGGGCTCAATTCTGTCACCAAGACAGATGCCCATCCAATTCCAAGAGCTGATGAGCTCATTGATAAATTAGGTGCTGCCAAATTTCTAAGTACCTTTGACTTGACAGCCGGGTACTGGCAAATAAAAATGGCACCTGGAGCAAAAGAAAAGACAGCATTCTCCACACCTGATGGGCATTATCAGTTTACTGTTATGCCCTTTGGTTTAAAGAATGCCCCTGCCACCTTCCAAAGGTTGGTGAATCAAGTCCTTGCTGGCTTGGAGTCCTTTAGCACAGCTTATCTTGATGATATTGCTGTCTTTAGCTCCACCTGGCAGGATCACCTGGTCCACCTGAGGAAGGTTTTGAAGGCTCTGCAATCTGCAGGCCTCTCTATCAAGGCATCCAAATGCCAGATAGGGCAGGGAACTGTGGTTTACTTGGGACACCTTGTAGGTGGAGGCCAAGTTCAGCCACTCCAACCCAAGATCCAGACTATTCTGGACTGGGTAGCTCCAAAAACCCAGACTCAAGTCAGGGCATTCCTTGGCTTGACTGGGTACTACAGGAGGTTTGTGAAGGGATATGGATCCATTGTGACAGCCCTCACTGAACTCACCTCCAAGAAAATGCCCAAGAAAGTAAACTGGACTGTGGAATGCCAACAGGCCTTTGACACCCTGAAGCAGGCAATGTGCTCAGCACCAGTTCTCAAAGCTCCAGATTATTCTAAGCAGTTCATTGTGCAGACTGATGCCTCTGAACATGGGATAGGGGCAGTTTTGTCCCAAACAAATGATGATGGCCTTGACCAGCCTGTTGCTTTCATTAGCAGGAGGTTACTCCCCAGGGAGCAGCGTTGGAGTGCCATTGAGAGGGAGGCCTTTGCTGTGGTTTGGTCCCTGAAGAAGCTGAGACCATACCTCTTTGGGACTCACTTCCTAGTTCAAACTGACCACAGACCTCTCAAATGGCTGATGCAAATGAAAGGTGAAAATCCTAAACTGTTGAGGTGGTCCATCTCCCTACAGGGAATGGACTTTATAGTGGAACACAGACCTGGGACTGCCCATGCCAATGCAGATGGCCTTTCCAGGTTCTTCCACTTAGAAAATGAAGACTCTCTTGGGAAAGGTTAGTCTCATCCTCTTTCGTTTGGGGGGGGTTGTGTAAGGAAATGCCTCCTTGGCATGGTTGCCCCCTGACTTTTTGCCTTTGCTGATGCTATGTTTACAATTGAAAGTGTGCTGAGGCCTGCTAACCAGGCCCCAGCACCAGTGTTCTTTCCCTAACCTGTACTTTTGTATCCACAATTGGCAGACCCTGGCATCCAGATAAGTCCCTTGTAACTGGTACTTCTAGTACCAAGGGCCCTGATGCCAAGGAAGGTCTCTAAGGGCTGCAGCATGTCTTATGCCACCCTGGAGACCTCTCACTCAGCACAGACACACTGCTTGCCAGCTTGTGTGTGCTAGTGAGGACAAAACGAGTAAGTCGACATGGCACTCCCCTCAGGGTGCCATGCCAGCCTCTCACTGCCTATGCAGTATAGGTAAGACACCCCTCTAGCAGGCCTTACAGCCCTAAGGCAGGGTGCACTATACCATAGGTGAGGGTACCAGTGCATGAGCATGGTACCCCTACAGTGTCTAAACAAAACCTTAGACATCGTAAGTGCAGGGTAGCCATAAGAGTATATGGTCTGGGAGTTTGTCAAACACGAACTCCACAGCACCATAACGGCTACACTGAAAACTGGGAAGTTTGGTATCAAACTTCTCAGCACAATAAATGCACACTGATGCCAGTGTACATTTTATTGTAAAATACACCACAGAGGGCACCTTAGAGGTGCCCCCTGAAACTTCACCGACTATCTGTGTAGGCTGACTAGTTTTAGCAGCCTGCCACAAACCGAGACATGTTGCTGGCCCCATGGGGAGAGTGCCTTTGTCACTCTGAGGCCAGTAACAAAGCCTGCACTGGGTGGAGATGCTAACACCTCTCCCAGGCAGGAATTGTCACACCTGGCGGTGAGCCTCAAAGGCTCACCTCCTTTGTGCCAACCCAGCAGGACACTCCAGCTAGTGGAGTTGCCCGCCCCCTCCGGCCAGGCCCCACTTTTGGCGGCAAGGCCGGAGAAAATAATGAGAAAAACAAGGAGGAGTCACTGGCCAGTCAGGACAGCCCCTAAGGTGTCCTGAGCTGAAGTGACTCTAACTTTTAGAAATCCTCCATCTTGCAGATGGAGGATTCCCCCAATAGGGTTAGGATTGTGACCCCCTCCCCTTGGGAGGAGGCACAAAGAGGGTGTACCCACCCTCAGGGCTAGTAGCCATTGGCTACTAACCCCCCAGACCTAAACACGCCCTTAAATTTAGTATTTAAGGGCTACCCTGAACCCTAGAAAATTAGATTCCTGCAACTACAAGAAGAAGGACTGCCTAGCTGAAAACCCCTGCAGAGGAAGACCAGAAGACGACAACTGCCTTGGCTCCAGAAACTCACCGGCCTGTCTCCTGCCTTCCAAAGATCCTGCTCCAGCGACGCCTTCCAAAGGGACCAGCGACCTCGACATCCTCTGAGGACTGCCCCTGCTTCGAAAAGACAAGAAACTCCCGAGGACAGCGGACCTGCTCCAAGAAAAGCTGCAACTTTGTTTCCAGCAGCTTTAAAGAACCCTGCAAGCTCCCCGCAAAAGGCGTGAGACTTGCAACACTGCACCCGGCGACCCCGACTCGGCTGGTGGCGATCCAACACCTCAGGAGGGACCCAAGGACTACTCTGATACTGTGAGTACCAAGACCTGTCCCCCCTGAGCCCCCACAGCGCCGCCTGCAGAGGGAATCCCGAGGCTTCCCCTGACCGCGACTCTTTGAATCCAAAGTCCCGACACCTGGGAGAGACCCTGCACCCGCAGCCCCCAGGACCTGAAGGACCGGACTTTCACTGGAGAAGTGACCCCCAGGAGTCCCTCTCCCTTGCCCAAGTGGAGGTTTCCCCGAGGAACCCCCCCCTTGCCTGCCTGCCGCGCTGAAGAGATCCCGAGATCTCTCATAGACTAACATTGCGAACCCGACGCTTGTTTCTACACTGCACCCGGCCGCCCCCGCGCCGCTGAGGGTGAAATTTCTGTGTGGGCTTGTGTCCCCCCCGGTGCCCTACAAAACCCCCCTGGTCTGCCCTCCGAAGACGCGGGTACTTACCTGCAAGCAGACCGGAACCGGGGCACCCCCTCCTCTCCATTCTAGCCTATGTGTTTTGGGCACCACTTTGAACTCTGCACCTGACCGGCCCTGAGCTGCTGGTGTGGTGACTTTGGGGTTGCTCTGAACCCCCAACGGTGGGCTACCTTGGACCAAGAACTGAGCCCTGTAAGTGTCTTACTTACCTGGTTAACCTAACAAATACTTACCTCCCCTAGGAACTGTGAAAATTGCACTGTGTCCACTTTTAAAACAGCTATTTGTGAATAACTTGAAAAGTATACATGCAATTTTGATGATTTGAAGTTCCTAAAGTACTTACCTGCAATACCTTTCGAATGAGATATTACATGTAGAATTTGAACCTGTGGTTCTTAAAATAAACTAAGAAAAGATATTTTTCTATACAAAACCTATTGGCTGGATTTGTCTCTGAGTGTGTGTACCTCATTTATTGTCTATGTGTATGTACAACAAATGCTTAACACTACTCCTTGGATAAGCCTACTGCTCGACCACACTACCACAAAATAGAGCATTAGTATTATCTATTTTTACCACTATTTTACCTCTAAGGGGAACCCTTGGACTCTGTGCATGCTATTCCTTACTTTGAAATAGCACATACAGAGCCAACTTCCTACACTTAGATAACGAATGCAAGAGCTCATCTGAGTTCTTCTGCATCTCTCTCTTCACCTTCTGCCAAGGAATCGACTGCTGACCGCGCTGGAAGCCTGCAAAACTGCAACAAAGTAGCAAAGACGACTACTGCAACTCTGTAACGCTGATCCTGCCGCCTTCTCGACTGCTTTCCTGGTGGTGCATGCTGTGGGGGTAGTCTGCCTCCTCTCTGTACTAGAAGCTCCGAAGAAATCTCCCGTGGGTCGACGGAATCGTCCCCCTGCAACCGCAGGCACCAAAGAACTGCATCACCGGTACACTGGGTCTCCTCTCAGCATGACGAGCGAGGTCCCTTGAATCCAGCAACTCTGTCCAAGTGACTCCCACAGTCCAGTGACTCTTCAGTCCAAGTTTGGTGGAGGTAAGTCCTTGCCTCCCCACACCAGACTGCATTGCTGGGAACCGTGACTTTTGCAGCTACTCCGGCCTCCGTGCACTTCCGGTGGAAATCCTTTGTGCACAGTCCAGCCTGGGTCCACGGCACTCTAACCTGCATTGCACGACCTCCTAAGTTTTCCTCCGGCGGCGTGGGACTCCTTTGTGCAACTTCGGGTGAACACCGTTTCACTCCACTTCGTAGTGCCTGTTCCGGCACTTCTGCGGGTGCTGCCTGCTTCTGAGAGGGCTCCTTGTCTTGCTTGACGCCCCCTCTGTCCCCAGACGCAATTGGCGACATCCTGGTCCCTCCTGGGCTACAGCAGCATCCAAAAACCCTAACCGCACGATTTGCAGCTAGCAAGGCTTGTTGGCGGTCTTTCTTCAGGAAAACACTTCTGCACGACTCTCCACGGCGTGAGGGATCTGTCCTCCAAAGGGAAAGTTCCTAGCCCTTGTCGTTCCTGCAGAATCTTCAGCTTCTACTGTCCAGTAGCAGCTTCTTTGCACCCACAGCTGGCATTTCCTGGGCATCTGCCCATCTCCGACTTGCTTGTGACTTTTGGACTTCGTCCCCTTGTTCCACAGGTACCCTCGTTTGGAAATCCATCGTTGTTGCATTGCTGATTTGTGTCTTTCCTGCAGAATTCCCCTATCACGACTTCTAAGTCCTTTGGGGAACTTTAGTGCACTTTGCACTCACTTTTCAGGGCCTTGGGGTGGGCTATTTTTCTAACCCTAACTGTTTTCTTACAGTCCCAGCGACCCTCTACAAGGTCACATAGGTTTGGGGTCCATTCGTGGTTCGCATTCCACTTTTGGAGTATATGGTTTGTGTTGCCCCATCCCTATGTGTCCCCATTGCATCCTATTGTAACTATACATTGTTTGCACTGTTTTCTAATACTATTACTGCATATTTTTGTATTGTGTACATATATCTTGTGTATATTTGCTATCCTCATACTGAGGGTACTCACTGAGATACTTTTGACATATTGTCATAAAAATAAAGTACCTTTATTTTTTGTATATCTGTGTATTGTGTTTTCTTATGATATTGTGCATATGACACTAGTGGTACTGTAGGAGCTTCACTCGTCTCCTAGTTCAGCCTAAGCTGCTCTGCTAAGCTACCATTATCTATCAGCCTAAGCTGCTAGACACCCTATACACTAATAAGGGATAACTGGGCCTGGTGCAAGGTGTAAGTACCCATA
This sequence comes from Pleurodeles waltl, assembly GCF_031143425.1. Taxonomy (NCBI): domain Eukaryota; kingdom Metazoa; phylum Chordata; class Amphibia; order Caudata; family Salamandridae; genus Pleurodeles; species Pleurodeles waltl. Next base: position 67,829,597 of record NC_090443.1, read on the forward strand.
GGTACTCACTACAAGCCAGTCCAGCCTCCTACAGGCATATATCTCGCTAGTTGTATCACAGTAAATACGATTTGGGAGCCATGCCCGCACTGAAGGCAACATCCCAGAGCCCCAGTGCAGAGCTATTTCATGCCTCACCAGGAGAATGGCAATGGCTCCAAAGCGTTGAAGAGGATTAGCAATATTCTCCACATATACCGGCTGTGCGATCAGGGGGTCAGGAGTAACAGTGGTACCCACCATAGACGTCAATGTATGAAAAACATTCCTCCAATATTCTGCCACACGACACGTCTATGTTAAATGAGAAAAGTGTGCATTTTCTGATTTACATTTCAGACATGCAGAGGATCGGGAGGGGTCTATTTTTGCTAAAGCATTAGGTGTTACATAGATTCTACGAAAAGATGTATAGTGTACAAGTTTGTTTCTATGATTAAGAGATACCCTGCATGTTTGGAAACAACAGTCCTACCATATCTTATTGGACCGCTGGTGCCCTAAATCCACCTCCCAGGCCTCCTGCACACTCCTATCCTGAACGGGAAGAAGCTCAAGGGATGGGTGATACACCTTAGAAACCAAGCCAGCGCTGGAGTCTGCTGTTATAATTAGTGTGAGAGGTGAGAAGTCAGAGGGTGCCACTGGGTAGGTAGGCAAAAGTGCCCGTAGTGTGTTCTGCAAACCTAGGAGGACAAAATGATTAATGTATGTGGCGGATTTAAAACGACTGACCTCAGTTTGTGAGAATATATGATCTTGTGGAAAGAGGTCACCCATAGTGGAAAGCTGAAGAGAGCAAAGTGTATGTTGCACCAGCTTCTCTGCCGTAAGAGGGAGCCATGGATTGTTGTCCAGCGGGAATTCTGCTGAGTATAACAAGTTACAAGACAGAAGGCAGGCCAATCAACACCAAGCCCAGCACATTGTTGCCAATAGCTGTATGTCTGCAGGATCCAATGAATGGCCAAGCTGTAATAATGATTGCAATTGGATAGGGAACACAGAATTGCTTTCTGGTATGGAATATGGTAGCCGGGCATCCAGATGATACTAATAGTACGCGTAGTGGCATTGGGCAGCTAGGTGGTATAACAAAAAATAGGGACCCCAAAACCCCCAAGCTCATACTGAAGTGTCAGTACATCCCAATGCACACAGGGGTGCTTCCTGGCCCAAATCAACCGTGTCAAAGAACTCTGTAGAGTAGTGAAAAATGTATTGGTGAGAGGGATCGTTATGTTAACTAATAGATATGGAAAACGCGGAAGTACCACCATTTTAATTAATGCAACGTGGCCAGCCATTGAAAAGGGGGATGCGGATTCAGCGGTCTATTTGCATAATTAGTCTTTCCCCTGCAGGTCCATAATTTAGTCTGAGTATGTGCTCCTTCTCCCGTATATGGATACCCAGATACTTAACTTGGTCCTCACGCCAGGAGAGAGGGAACTCACAGTTCACTGGGGTAGTTACCTCCGTGAGGGGAAACAGCTCAAACTTATGCCTGTTAATCAGCAAGCCCGAGAAATCACCAAACCGAGCAATATCCGCCATCACTGGGCTCAGACTGGTGAATGGGTGGCGGAGAAACAAGAGAATGTCATCCGCATATAAAGAGACTAATAAAGGTTCGGTCCTGAATTGCAATCCTCCGTACATGTGTTTTTCCTGAAGGTGTCGTACCAAATGGTCCATCGCAATAATGAAAAGGAGGGCCGACAGGGGGTACCCCTGCCGAGATCCCCTAGTAATGAGAAAGGCCTGTGACAGTGTGCCGTTAACTCGAATACGGGCAGTGGAAGAGGAGTACAGCAGCATTATCAAGTACCCAAAACGCCAGGGGATACCATGCCTACAGAGAGTGGCCTCTAAAAAGGGCCACTGTAAAGAATCAAAAGCCTTCTCCGCGTCCAGTGAGGCAATGCAGCCGGTATCTTAGGGGATACTCTATGAAGGGACGTGAACACTGTATGGAAATTCAGCGACGTGGACCTGTGCGGCACAAATCCCGAGTGAGCTGGTGAGATTATCTAGTCCAGCAGAAGAGACAGGCGGTTAGGCACAATCTTTGCCAGAACTTTATCAAATTTCAGAAGTGACAAAGGTCGGTATGAGACACAAAGGGTGACGTCCTTGTCTGGTTTTAACAACAATGTGAACACAGCCTCCCGGAGTGGGACCAGGAGCACTCCCTCATCCATGGCCTCCTGGTACACATCCAGACGGTGGGGGGCCAGGTTGTGCTTGTGTGCCTTATAAAAGACACCCGTAAATCCGTCAGTGCCTGGCGCCTTCAAGCCATTTAGTGAATCAATAGCCAACATAACCTCCTCGGATGTCAAGGGTTTACTTAGATACTGCTGCTGTGGCGAACTCAGCCAAACCATGGCCACCTCTTCCAGATACCGCAGCATCTCAAGGGGGTGGCTCTGTACGTGGGTTTTGTAAAGTTGCTTATAATAATTAAATAGTAGTGTCTGTGCCTCAGAGTGCATTGAGGTCTTTGAGCCACAGGGCCCTTGCAGCTCAGGAATGTCAGAAATCGATCTAGGGCAGTGCATAAGACATGCCAAGGTGCAGCTGGGCCTCTCACCCTCACCATATTGACGCACACTGGCATATTTACCCAAGAGGTTGGCCTTGTGTTCCACTAAGTCCCAAAATGTGTCCAGCTATTTAGCTCGGGCAAACAGATGTGCCCCCGCAGATCGTGAGGCCACCTCGTTGTCTGCCTCTACTAGTGCAGCTTCAGTACGGTTAATATCCCAGCAGATAGCTCGCAGAACACCTGAGTGCTTAGATATAGTGATCCCTCTGATGTAGGACTTGAACGTCTCCCATAAAGTAGCTTTAGATGTAACTGAAGCCACGTTAATGGCAAAGTATTCCATAATAGCGGATTTGGAGATCCGAGCTATACACCTCATCATGTAGGGCCCTAGCAGGGAACTGCCATGGGCGCTCAAAATAGTCCATGCAAGGGATGTATAGGTCGAGTCAGACTGGAAAGTGATCTGAACGTTTTAGAGGGAAGAGGGAGACAGAGAAATGCCAGGACAATGTTTGTGGCGACATAACCCAAAAATCAATGTGGGACCAGGTTTCATGAGGGGCAGAACAAAATGTAAAGGTTAGTGCGGCAATGGGCGATATCCACCAGGGGTCCCGCAAGGAGTGAGTATGGCATATATCGCTTAGAGCTTTCAAAGACTGGGGTTTATTTGCAGGGTGCACGGATGTGGTGTCCAGGTTTGTATCTTGGAGTAGGTTGAAGTCAACCCCAAGTATCAGGTGGTCCGCGGGTTCCCTGTGCATTTGGCGCATGGAAAAGAAATTTGGGTTGTCTATATTAGGAACATATATATTAGGTAATGCGATCCTACGACTTCCCAGCATGCCGCGCACCAAAATGAATCTGCCCTGTGGGTCTGCAATAGTACGCTGATGATGGAAGGGTAAAATTTTATGGATCAATATGCAGACCCCTCGGGAAGAGGAGCTGTAGTTTGAATAAAATCTGTGGGGCCCCTATTGTTTAGCAAATGTACCGCTAGAAGTGGGTGCTAAATAAGTCTCCTGCAGAAAAACGATCTGTGCACCATGTCTGGTTAAATAATGTAAAACTTCTTTCCCTTTGCGCAGGTTATTTAAACCCCTAGGGGCATATTTATACTCCGTTTGCGCCAGAATTGCGTCGTTTTTTTTAACGCAATTTCGATGCAAAACTAACTCCATATTTATACTTTGGCGTTAGACGCGTCTAGCGCCAAAGTCCATGGAGTTAGCGTCATTTTTTAGCGTGGACACCTACTTTGCGTTAATTATATGCAAGGTAGGCGTTCCCGTCTAAAAAATCGACTCCGAGGCATGTGTGTCGGATTTATACTCCCGGGCAAAAATCACGCCCGGGAGTGGGCGGGTCAAAAAAAATGACGTACGGACGCTTTTGCGCCGTTTTTTAGCGCCTGCAAAAGGCAGGCGTTAAGGGACCTGTGGGCTCTGAAGGAGCCCAGAGGTGCCCTCCCATGCCCCCAGGGACACCCCCTGTCACCCTTGCCCACCCCAGGAGGACACCCAAGGCTGGAGGGACCCATCCCAGGGACATTAAGGTAAGTTCAGGTAAGTATTTATTTTTTATTTTTTTGTGGCATAGGGGGGCCTGATTTGTGCCCCCCTACATGCCACTATGCCCAATGACCATGCCCAGGGGACAGAAGTCCCCTGGGCATGGCCATTGGACAAGGGGGTATGACTCCTGTCTTTTCTAAGACAGGAGTCATTTCTATGGGGGGTGGGAGTCGTAAAAAATGGCGCAAATCGGGTTGAGGCGAAAAAATTGCCTCAACCTGACTTGCCCCATTTCTTGACGCCCAAGCTCCATTTTCCCCTACGCCGGCGCTGCCTGGTGTACGTCGTTTTTTTTTAAGGCACACCAGACGGCGCCGGCGGCTAACGGCGGCTAACGTCATTCAATAAATACGGCGCCCGCATGGTGCTTCAGAATGGCGTTAGCCGGCGCTAATTGTTTTGACGCAAAACTGCGTTGGCGCAGTTTTGCGTCAAAAAGTATAAATATGGGCCCTAATATTTCAAGACATAAATGCAACATTTAGAGCCAGTCGCCCTGTCGTCTTTGTAACAGTCATCGATTTGAGGTGATGGGGTACAAATGCATCCCCTGAGCGTGCACATAAAAACTAACTAACAACAATCTAACAATTTCAAAACTACCCATATACCAACTGTCCCATGTCCCCCCACCCACACCTAGCAGAAGTTGCCAAGTGGCCCCCTTAGTGAAACAAAAACAAAACAACTCCATTACAACATTCAATGTGGTATCAACCATGGGGGGTGACAACGCATCCGCGGGTGGACTCCCTATCTCGTAGGTATGTATAAACATTGTAACCATTATTGAGGAGTCTGAAGTTCTGGCCAGTCTTTTCGGTGCTTCTAAGGAGGGAGTCTGTAGGAGCAGAGCCATGACACATATTGAACTAGCAGGCCTCACCGCTGACAGTGTAGTAACACTCCCAAGGATCCAGACTGCAGCAGTCATGTCGCTGAAAACAGGTCTTGACTGGATGCCCACGGGGGACGGACTGGGGACCCCTGAGGTGATGAGTGAGCTGAGCTTGATCCTCCTTGGAATGTTTCTTACAAAAATCAAGCACCTATGCTGGTTTATCAAAGAAAAGCATCTTTCCCTGGACATCGATACGGAGCCTGTCAGGTTACAGCAATACCATATAGGAGACCCAGACCCTGAAGGGTGGCCTTAGCGTCTTGAACCTTCAGTTTGGCCTCCTGGACCGCTATCGTGAAATCTGGATAGATGGAGATAGTGGCTCCTTGGCACTGCAGATGAGTCTCTTCTCGGCCAAGCTGAGCACTGTATCACAATCTCTGTAGCTTAGAAGGCATTCAACCATCGGTCATGGGGGGCTCCCAGCTCAGGTCGCCCCAAGAGGGTTCTGTGCGTCCGGTCCAATATGAATGTGGTGGTGAAGCTAGCATGATCAAACAGCTCTGTGAGCAGACGTTTGACAAAGTGGTCCATGCGCCCTGTATTAGTTGTTTCCACCATCCCCTGGATTCAACGATTAATACGTCTGCTGCTGCCTCAAGATCCTCATTTTTTATGGCGACTGTACGTAGACGGGTCTCCAGTATCTCCAACCTCTTGGCCATTTTGGCGGTAGCATCCTCCATTTTTTAAATTCCGTCCCCTGCATGTGCCATTCGCACATCATGCCAGTCAAGACGCTCCCCCATCCGATCCAAGCGGCTAGCTATTGTATTAAACCTGGTGTTGATGGCCCTGAAACCAGCGCGCAACTCCATCAGTATTGCAGTGGCATTGGTAGGCACATCATAGTTCTCATCCAGGCAGGCCCCGTTATGTTGAGGTGTCCGCTTCTGCTTGTCAAACGCAAGCTTCTGCTGCTTAGGATCTCCTTTGCCCATTGTCTATGTAGGATTCGGGGGGCCTGGGCCGTGAGGGGGGAGTGACCAGTGCCAGGGGCCAATACTCCAGTATCCAGGCCCTTCACCTCAGAACCAAGTATTTCACCCCTATAAGCAAGTTATTAATTAGCAGTGTATTGGTGGGGCCTGCCTCTCACCGGGCCAACTCCATGAGACCACCAATGCATCAGGCCCAGCACAACACAAACCACAGCAGGCCCCCGCACCAGCTGGCAGGGGGGGAATGAAGGCCAGGCCCGTCAGGCAGGCCACAGAGCAGCTGCTTCTTCAAAGTGCACCCTAAGGTAACTATAACTTGCGCTCTGCCATGCATAGTTTTTTTTTTTTTTTTTCAATTTGACTGCTAATGCTTCATTTATATTTTTTATAATGTTAGAGAAGTTGTCATGAGTGCTGTAAGGTCTGTTGTAATTAGAAGTGCATGGCAAGGTCGTACGAGTAAATTCAGTACCTAACTATAACGTCCCTGTAACCTTTGTTTTTTTCAGTGAATTTCTAAGGCTTGTTTGAATTTTATTTCCTAACTATAATGTCCCTCTAATCTTTGTTTTTTCAGTTAATTTTTACAGTTTTTGTAACGTAAAGTCATTTTCATTACCATACGTTAATCCAACCACTACACGCACGGCCCTGCGGCCAACCCCTATTACAACCCAACCCCACACAGTCCCCCCTCCCCAGGCCGATCTTAACCCCAGTCACCCCATCCCCTTGGGCCAAGCCTAAATATTAAATTTTTTTAGGGGAGAGGCACGGCCCCCCCAAGCCGATCTCGTCCCCGGAGATCCCATCCCCCAGGACCGGCCTAAACATTTAGGCCCTCATTACAACCCTGGCGGTCAAAGACTGCCCGGGCTGTTTTGGAGGTTGTACCGCCAACAGGCTGGCGGTACAAACTTGCGTATTACGACCGCAGCAGTTTTCCACCACAGTGGTCCCAGCGGTTTTAATCCGGGATTACGAGTCCCCTTCCCGCCAGCCTTTTCATGGCGGTAGGAACAGGGGCCCCCTGGCACAGCCCCACACTACTTTTCACTGTCTGCAGTGCAGACAGTGAAAAGCGCGACGGGTGCAACTGCACCCGTCGCACGGCCGCAACACCCCCAGCTCCATTAGGAGCCGGCTCCCATGTTGCGGCCGACATCCCCGCTGGGCTGGCGGGTGGAAACTCTGTTTCCGCCCGCCAGCCCAGCGGGGATACCATAATGGGCACCGCGGGAGTGCGGCCGCATTGGCGGGAGCACAGCGGTTACAACTTGGGGGCGGCGGTTGCCGCCCGCCAATGTTGTAATGAGGCCCTTAATTTCTTTTTGTTGGGGAGGGGGGCTGCATACCCCCCCACTCCCCAGGCCTATATCAGCCACAGGGACCCCCACCCCACGGCCAAGACACGTGATCTGGTTGGCCCCCAGGCTACTCAGTCAAAATGTTGGGGACTGTGGAGGGAACCTGAAGGCCCCCATGGTCCCAGCTGACTCCCTGCCTCCTGCAGGAACCAGCATTGCTGTCACAGAGAGGGAGATGTTAAAGCAGCTCCCTCTCTGTGGGAGCAATTGTTTCCTCTTTCTCCCTGTCTGCATCTCTATCAGCAGAGAAAGAGAGGAAACCTCTGCTCCCAGCAAAGGAGAGCTGTTTGACAGCTCTCCCTGGCTGCAACCAGGGTGTTTGCTGTCACTTGGCGACAGCTGTCAAAACTGCAGCCAAGGCCACAGCAAACAGCTGTGTCCCACGGGTGGGCACCCTGGGACATAGCAGGAGCCGGCCCTGGGGGTGGCGGGCCCCAGGGCCATCTTTGGCTCCTCAAGGGGGGGGGCCACGTGGACTCCTCCATTGTAAATATCACCAGGGAGGTGTTGGTCCCCGGGGCTCAGAAACGGACACCCTTTCCCTTTTTTAATGCTTGCCCTGGGGATGCGGTGGTCCCCAGGGTTGTGGAGGGGCCGTGCAACCCCCGCATACCAGTACATAAATGCCCCGGGGAGGTGGTGGCTGAATTTCACGAATTCACAGAAAGTTTTTTTTAAAAAAAATGTTTTTTGCCCTTGTGGGGTCCCCAACACCAGAGTTAAGGGTTTATGGCGTCTCTACCCTGGCCCCCTTTCTTTTTTTTATACTTTTTTTTTTTAGGGACTCGGCTGAAGCTGAGTCCCAAAACGGATGCCACTTCATGGTTGAAGTGTTGTGAGCCAATCAGATCCGTACATTTCGCTTCACGAGCTAGTCATTATTCCCGAAGGCTTTTTGGGCAGTGATATACAAATTTAGATTTTCTTAAACTTCTCAAAAACTACTGAACGGATTTACACCAAATAAGCGAAAGCATTATCTGCGTACCAAAAGCTGGCTTTCTGCCAAATTTGATGTAATTCCACCAAGTGGTTCTGGCTGGATCCTTGTTCAAAGGTCCTACGTGAATTCACATGAGAAACACAACATTTTTGACCCCTCCCTTTTTCTCGACCCCCCGCTTGACGTATCACTCAAAACTTTCTGTGTGCAACAAGAATCACCGGGGCACTTTTTTTAGGAAATCTCGTAAAGATTCGTCAAACGGTGCCACAAGTCAAAAAACGCTTTTTCAATGGACACATGGTCCTAACTATCACTAACTAGTGGTGACCGCCTCTAAGTAATATATATATACATTTTTGCTGAATAAAACCTCAGAAATTGACTGGAAATGGGCCTCAGTATCCTGCTTTTAGGCTTCTCCCGCAGTGGCAGGTAGCCCGTAAGGGCATTTAAAAATAAATAAAATTAAAATAAATAAATAAATAAAATTGGGGGACGTTGGCCGAGCTCTTGAGGGCTCCCCCATGGTCTCAGATAGCCCATAAAACGCTAAGAAAAAATGATTAAAAAATAAAAACAAATAGCACAGTGTGAAGGTTGGTAGAACTTCACCTTCTGCAGTCAGGGTTGGAGTCCAGATGGAATAGCTTCCCTTTTTTTTTAATTACAGAAACATTTGTTATTTTAAATTGTATAGAAATATTTCATTCTAAGTAGATTTTATTACAAGAGTGGAGGCTCATATTATGCTTTCTTCTCTTGCTTTAATTAACATAACAGCCCAAAAATATCAACACCCAGAAACCTCAGAGAAAAAAACAGCACAATAGATAAGCCAATCACACGTCGAGTATGAGCATAACTATCTTGACTGAAAGCAACAAGTCCTCTTTTCTAGCTGCTCGCAGTCAAAATAAATACTCTGCTAGTTTATTTTATTCATTCGTGGTATATATAATTTGTGTTTATTACATTTATTTTGGTATTTAATGTCATTTCTATAGGTTTTATAGGTTTTTATTAGTCTTCAAGGGTCCCTCACACGCGCAAAAATTGTCAGCATTCCTTGCCGTAAGCGCACCATCATAAACCGTGTTGTTACTTTGAATGCTCATAGCGTTCAATACCTGTGGTGTACACTGCTCAGACCGGCTCCTTTCAGGCGCTGCGGCGCTCTCCCTTTACATGGAGTATCTATGTTAAACATATCAAAAAATGTAGAGGCCTCTATTTCAAAGATTTTGCAAGGCGCTACGGATGTTCCCAGTAAAAAAAAGGAAAGGAACGTGCTGCTCCCTTTGATGAGGCTCATAAAGGAGTTTCAATAAAATTTGGGCCTCCCGCCCAGGAGGTGAATAATTCGGGGCTCCCCTCTTCCTCCCTTAATATTGTTGAACTCCATGACACTGACAGTGATGGGAATGATGGTTTGGGTTATCTTTATCCCATTTTGATTTGAATGATGATAATATACATAGAGAGCTTTCGGAGAAAAGGTGGAAAATTTCTCCTACAGATGTTTTTTCCTACACTAAGGTGGGTTATTACCAGTTTGGCAGTCTTTTGGTAAGACCGCAGCGGTGGCAGTTGCCAAAAGACCACCATGTTGGCGGTAGTCTGACTGCCGTATTAACAGTCACACTGTGAAGTCTGCCAAAAAACAGCCACATTTCTGAAACCTCCAGGACATTGGAGGACGGAAAAAAGGTGGTCCCAACACCAGCACCGCTAGCCCGACAAAAATCCTCCCATGAGATTACAATTCACAAATCATGGCAGAAAAACATTGAAGGTGCAAACCACAGCGGTCTCAACTCACTTCGGTCAGAACACCACACCACATTAGATATTTTGAATACCCCACACCTGACACACATCCACACACCTACTCATTGCACTATATAAGACACCCCTGCACAACCCACAATCCTTTGCAATCAAAATCCCATACACAGCCACGGACAACCAACATCCCAGAGTTTTAAATAGCAAGAATAGGCACCCATTAACACTTCACTATGCACACATCACACACCTGCACAACATACAAAACACACACATTAGTACCATACACAATCCCCAACACCCATCACCTACTCACATCACAGCACCTACACCTCACCATTTACCTAACTCTGCATCCTTTCCCTTATAGCACAACCACACCGTCTTCACAACCACTACCATGTCCCCACAAAAACACCCACATTTCACTGATGAGTAGCTGAGGGTCATGGTGGATGAAATTGTAAGGGTAGAGCCACACCTGTTCGGAGCACAGCTCCAACAAACATCTATTACCAGGAAAATGGAATTGTGGCAAAGGATAGTCGACATGGCCAATTCTCTAGGCAGTTATCCACGCACAATGGAGGACCTAAGGAAGAGGTGAAATGATCTCAGGGGGAAGGTATAGTCCATGTCATCCAGGCACCGGGTGGCGGTACTCAAGACTGGCGTTGGGCCCCCAGCTCCTCCCCTACTTTCACATTTTAGGAGGAGAAGGTCTTGAACCTCCTGCATCGTGAGGGCCTGACAGGAATACCTGGGGCAATGGAGTCTGGTATGTACCAACACCATTAATCTCACACAATTGTCTTGTCCTACATGCTCCCTCACCACCTATAATCACCCCAATTTACACACCACCTACTACAACTCTCTCCTGATCACCTAATACCCCTCTCTGGCATGCCACATGTCCACTAAACTCATCTGGCCCCACAGCCTTTGGAAATGTCACGTGGAGTACTGGCTAATTATAGCACTACAACTCCCAGAATGCAATAGCCCAACATTTTTAATATCCCAACATTTTCAAAACCTGTACACTGCACCAAATATAATTTGTCATGGATGTTAAACTAATATTCTATCTAATCCACCCTGATTGTTCTGTTGTGGAACAGTACATGGCAATGACACTATGCAATGGCTCACTCACACTAACACCCCAAGCAAAACACAGCTATATCTGAGTGCCCATATATAATGGCCACAGATTAAAGATCCCAAGCGAGAAATTTACTCACCTCATTTGGAAAGTCAGATGGCTGAGTGGAGGCACATGCAGTACATCCAGGTACGGGTCAATGCCCATTGTTTACTAACATACTGTGTTCCTAGAACGACACCAATGTGCATTATACACCTCTTATTTGTGCCCTATATCATTCCAGACAGTTCACAAAGTTACAGAGGTAAACAACCATGTCAATAATCAGACAATATCAGATAGCATCAGCAGTACAATCAATACCAACATAGTTTAACAGCATAAACTATGTTGTATGGAATTGAAGTTACAGAGTTAGATTGTGCAGCAGCTGTCATTGTCATTGCTGGGGATTATGTTAAGGCACTGTCTGCATCTCAACAACTGCAACAATATTCCCCATTTTAACCTGAACTTTGTGTTTCACTCCCTCCACAAGTAACCTTGCAATTATCACCATGGAGAGGATACCAGAGACAGTCACTACCCCTCTGGATGAAGGCCCCAGTGAAGATAGGACACATGGATGTCTGGACACTGAGGAAGAACGTGGCCCCTCTTGATCTCTGGTTAGTCAACAACTGTCAGCCTCATCCTGCCCACATCAACTCCTCCCAGCCCTGTTGCATTTACATCACAAGCAACCATTCGCCCCTCAACCTGTGTCTCAAGGACTGTTACATCCATTGTGTGCTCCACAGGACAGGTACCTGAGTCTTACCCTACCCCTCCTGACAATGATGGACATGCCACTACTGGGAGTGGGCACACTGTGCCAGGGGCATAGGCACGTGGGGGTAGGGTGTGTGGAAGGGATGCTGTGGGCCAGAGGATGGGGTCTCAAAGGGACAATACTGACCAGGAAACCATCTCTCAAGTCTTGTGCGCCTACCAAAGTTTCCAAGGAATGATAGGCTAAGTTATCACCATGTTGGGAGAAATCCAACAGCTGCAGAGAGACAACCATCAGGAAGTCATGCAGCAATGGCAGGCACAAAATTCCCACTTGGGTTCAATTGCAGGAGAGACATGAATACCGCACTGAGTAGGTTTTCTATCCAACAACTGGCCCCTTCCACTAGCAATGAAACATCAGGCCCTTCTACATCAGCGGCTGCTGGTGGAATGGAGGCCCTGCCAGGGAAGGACATGCCTCAGACGTCCCACCCGCTGTAACTGAAGAACCCCCTGCAAATGTGGATCTCCACCCAGACATCCAGCAGGAACAGATGCCAAGACCAAACCCACTGGCAGGAAGTAAACCTTTCCTGAATTGTTCATCTTGTGTGCCACAGATACACCCTGTTGACTGTTCGGTAACCAATCTCCATTTTCCTATGGTGCAAGGACACTAGACTTGTGTTTCCAAATGGTGTGGCAGCTACACTGATGATTTCATCCACCATGACTGTACCTCCCACTATTTTTCTGTGTGTTTTTTACGTTAATGGCCACATATATTGTTTTAATTCCCACAATAAATCACACTTGAACACAGGTCCGGTGTATGCCTCATTTATCATCAAAGTACAATAGTTACACATGCCAACTCTAGTCTGATCATGTCCCTCTATATTGTACACCCATTGTTATGGACATCAAACGTCAACTCCATCAGCAGGAGACTCATTACAATAGGACTGTATCAGGACAGTTTCCAAAAAGGTTGTAAACTACAACTGCGCACAATCTGTGATAGATATGTTAACAGCCCAAAGATCATGACTGAAAGTAGCTTCAAGATGTTTGCTAAGGTGTAACACAATGCTAAACCACACAATACAGAAGTTTGGGTCATGTTACTCTACCAACAAGGCAGGAGGCACACAGATTGGTTCTTTGTATCACCTGGTAAGCCTTATCACATACCCATACCATAGCTTCCAAACATACATACCCCATGGTACAGTAAGAGAGCAGTACTGATGTACCCAGTCCTGGAACCTTTCACTTACATTGGTCATTGTTGGAAATGGCCCTTTTTGCAGGGTTATCCCCAAACTTTTTGCCTTCTTCCTCCTATTTTTTCAGGTCTGTTTTTGCTGGTTTATTGTCTCTGCACACTTTACCACTGCTAATCAGTGCTAAAGTGCAACTGCTCCCTATAGAAATTGTACTGTTGATTGATTTATCCATGATTGGCATATTTGATTTACTGGTAAGTCCCTAGTAAAGTGCACTAGAGGTGCCCAGGGCCTGGAAATCAAATGCTACTAGTGGGCCTGCAGCACTGGTTGTGCCACCCACATAAGTAGCTCTGTAATCATGTCACAGACCTGCCACTGCAGTTTCTGTGTGTGCAGTTTTGACTGTAACTTCGACTTGGCAAGTGTACCCACTTGCCAGGCCTAAACCTTCCCTTTTCTTACATGTAAGGCACCCCTAAGGAAGGCCCTAGCTAGCCCCAAGGGCAGTTTGCAGTGTATGGTTAAGGTAGGACTTATAGTAATGTGTTTTATATGTCCTGACAGTGAAATATTGCTAAATTTGTTTTTCACTGTTGCTAGGCCTGTCCCTCTCATAGGTTAACATGGGGGCTACCTTTAAATCTGATTAAAGTGTAGATTCCCTTTGGGAGCAGATGGACATGTGAAGTTTGGGGTCTCTGAGCTCACAATTTAAAAATACATATTTTAGTGAAGTTGATTTTAAGATTGTGCGTTTGAAAATGCCACTTTTAGAAAGTAGGCATTTTCTTGCTTAATCCATTCTGTGACTCTGCCTGTTTGTGGATTCCCTGTCTGGGTCAGTTTGACAGTTGGGCTGTTCACACCTCTCCTCTAGACAGTGACCCAAAGGGGGCTGGGGTGTAGCCTGCATATCTTGATTAGCCATCTGTGCTGGAGGAGAGGGGAGGATTGGTCACTCACACCTGAAAGAACTGTGCCTGCCCTCACACAATGCTGTCTCCGACCCCCTGGTGAGTGTCTGGGGCCTGGCCTGGACAAGGAAGAATCTTGCAAACACTTGAGACTTTGCTTTGAAGTTTGCACACTTCAAAGGCAGAACTGGGTATAAGAAGCAGAGCCAAAACCCCAGACTTTTAGAATAGTTCGGGAATAAAGAGGAACCTCTGCCCAGCAGAAGAGCTGAAGGTGTACTGTCCCTTTGCTGTGTTGCTTTGCTGGACTGGCCTGCAGTTGCTGCTTCTGCCTGAAAAGAGTGCAAAGGGTGAACTTTGCTGTGTGTCCTGCTTGAGAAAATTCTCCAAGGGCTTGGAGTAGAGCTTGCCTCCTGTTGGAAGTCTCAGGGACACCAAAGATTTCAGTTTCCTCGACCTGCAGCACTGGGAACTGTGTGTTTTGTGCTGTTCAAGAGGAGAAACCACTGCGACGCCACCAACGATGCCACTGGCCTGCACCGTGACCTGCCGACGCCACACAGAGTCACATTGCCCCACTTCGCACCGCGACCCTGGTCTCACCAACTCCGTCATCGGACGACTTCACCGAGCCCCTGCTCGCACCGCGACCTGTGGGCCCCGCATTCCGGCATTGCCGGCTCACACCGCAGCCTGGGCATCCCCGACGACGATGCTCCTGCTGACACTGGCGCCGCTGCTTGCACCGTGGCCTATGGACACCACTTGTGAGGAACACGAAGCACCGTCCCATCCCACACCGCAGCCCCGGTCCACCGACGCCAGCACCATCGACTCCTGTGTCATCCCCAGGCATCCTGCCTGCACCGTGGCCTGTGGACACCGCTCGTGAAGGTCACGAAGCACCGTCCCGTCCTGCACCGCTGGCTTGGGCCTACCGACAACAGCGCTTCAGCAACTACGACGACGACGCTGCCTGCAATGTGACCTGTGGACACCGTACGTCGCACCGCCCAGCTTCACACCGCAGCACTGGTCTCACCGACACCGCTGGACACCATCGCCAAGCCGCTGCCTGCACCGTGACCTGTGGGCACTGCACGTCGCATCGTCCCACTTCACACCGGAGCCCCGACGCCATCCACGCCGGCGCACCTGACTTCATCAGCCTGGAGTTCGATCTGCAACGCTTGTGACCTCAAGGGCCCAACGACTCCTGCACTGACTCTGGACCCGATGCTGCGACATCAGTGACGCCGCCTTCCGGAGCTCACCGCGGCGAGGATCACGACGCCCTGCAAATCCAAGGTATTGTTTGCGGGTCTTCCCGACACCGTAGCTGGCCCGCAACGTCGTGCCTGGCCTGAACTGTTGGTTTTGTTGATCACGACGCTGTGATAGCCCCAGGTGGAGCTATCGACTTCAAGGAACTGTAGTTTTGAGTAAATCTTGCTTAATTCATATTTTTCTTACTGTATGTTGGATTCTTATCGTATTTGGTCTTGTTTTATATAGATAAATATTGGCTATTTTTCTAAAACTGGTGTGGTGTCCTTTTGTAGTGTTTTCACTTATTACAATGTGTGTTATGTGCAAATGCTTTACACTTTGCTTCTGAGATAAGCCTGACTGCTCGTGCCAAGCTACCAAGGGGGTGAGCAGGGGTTATCTGAGCGGGTATCTCCCTTATCCTGACTAGAATGAGACTTGGACAGGGTGCAAACCGACTGCCATCTAGAGACCCCGTTTCTAACAGTCATATACCTGTAGGCTTGTCACTCACCTATGTCAGTCCACAGTGACATGCACATTGGTCTGCAAAGTAGGAACACACTGACAGCTAGGTTCAAGGTAGATTATATACAACTGAAACCATTGTGGTGGGAGAGGCTATGATCCTACATTTACACATGAGGCAGACACATATCCAGACACAACTGACAACATTTGACAGTATCCTGTACCCTACAAGTGACCTTGATGGGAAAACACTTTTCCACTCCAGTGTCCTGACATTCTAACAATGTACGTTACACTCCACATAATCAAGACTAAATAGTACCTGGTTTCAGCCATGTCCACTTCTCATGTCTGACTGGAATTCCCATTTGTTTCTGACACTGTCTGTCGTTTGCCAATGTTGATGACCCAAATAGCATCTAGGCAAACCTGTGATTGATAGAGGAAAGGGATGGGACAGAGCAGAATACACTCCTCAAATCAGAGAAGTCATGTCCTCAAGTGTGACTTTGCATCTGCTATAACAATACATGATCCTGTAGATCACTGTCATGTACACAATACATATTTTCAGCTTGCATGCAGAACTCACTCATAGGCATTGGAGTAACTACACCCCACAGATGATGCAAAAAATGAAGTGACATACTACCCATCTACTTCAGGTCTCATTGTATCGGACTTCCCCTGGCGTGGTAGGGAACCTCACTGGTGTCAGCAACCAAGGACAGTTTGGATAGCCAGAGTCCCCTGTGAACAAATTAGTGGAACAACGCACACATATATGTGTGACATACAACTTTGTGATGCTGAAACCTGCAGGGGTCTACCCACATAACCCATTCTAGACCTGGGTAATGAACAATGAGGCTCTTTGCAGCTCTGAAGTTTAAACGCACAGGAACAATCAATCAAAAGGGGCTGAAACGCATCGACTACACATTATTGAGAGGTTGCAAGTGAGATTGAATCTTTTCTTTAAGGACTTTACACCACAGACCTTTCTATTTTTACTCCTTTGAAAATAAGGATTTTTTAGATCCGTGACAGATTAGGCAACCATCTCTCAAATGTGGATTTTCTATATAGGTGTCAATGAATACCACATGGCTTCTGGAACAAGGAGAGGATTCTTAGACCAATCATTGATGTTCTATGTTTATTGTACAGTGTTTTATGTTTAAGTGTTTTATGTATGTGATGCATGTTATGTATAAACAAAGGCTTGGAAGTGCTCAATTTTGTTGATGTATAAAAGATAGCTGTATTCAGAGTGGTTGTCCTAGTAGGTGGGATGTGTAAAGATGTTTTGATAAAAAAGTTATTAAATTGCGTGCTCAACTATTGATGTATTGCTTCATTGAATGTGACTTATGACTATATTCTTTCATACTATTTGACCAATATTTTCAGATATCAATGCAACTTTGTGATGGCAAGAGACCTGCATTGCAAACACACATTTCAATTGTAACTTACCAACTACCTAGGCCCTCTTTGTGTGGAGTCATGTCATCAGCAGTGGTACATTGCTGTTCTGCATGAGAAACAAATCATGGCCTGATCCTGGATACTTTGCAACGACTTGTGAAATGTACTAATCTGCCAGACACACCACTTGAACGTTTATGAAGTGGTAGTTTTTCCTGTTCCTATACACCTGTTCATTGGCACTGGGAGGAACCAAGGCTCCGACCACATATGTTATGTGTCTCATAGCATAAAACTCTGCCTTCACATAGGCCAAATCCTCATGTTGTGGAAACCTGATGTAGCTGTCCAGGTGTTTCAACAATGCACACAGTACATCCCTCAAAACCAGACTGAACATGGGTTGAGACATTCCTGCAGTTAGGGCCATTATATTCTGAAAGGACCCATAGGCTAGGAAGTGTAGTACTAACAAGACTTGAAAGATGGGAGGTATGCTATGGGGATTGCAAATGCCAGGCATCAGATCTGGCTCCAATTGATCACAAAGATCCGTGATAGTATGATGATTCAGCCGATATGTCTGGGTACAATGTCTCTCCTCCATGGTGTGCAGGTCTACTAGTGGATTGTACACTGGTGGTTGTCATCCTCTCCTCATGGCAGGATAACTATGTGGAAAAATGTCAACATAGTATGTGACATGCAGCATGCAGACACCCGGTAAAGTTGAATAAACAACTTATACATATCTGCTGTCGAGGTTGGTTACAAACTCTTATATCTACAGTACAGCACATAGCTATAATACCTTCCTTGTTGCACATTCCCTCAAATAACTATTGAACTACACATGCAGATTCATCTGTTGCTGTATATGTTTCTAAGTCCAATCGATTTGACATGTCTTACACATATTGTTGCACATTATCTAAATTTTCAAAGCACATAGAAACCTCAGAGTTGGTGTACATTGCTATCACCACATGTCCTCCAGTAACACTGCATTTGCTGCACAGATGCACAAATAGACATCTAAACATGAAGGCAGTACTTACAGGTGTACTGCACAATATGGGGTATAGTTTACGACGCAGGTTGTATAACTCTTCCATACATCAAATGTGCTTAAAATGGTAGCCAAATGACTACTGTACTGGACATGTGGAAGCGACCTAAGTCTGCCGGGGGATGTCGTCACGGCAGTAGGTGGTCACAATCGCAGGGTAAATTGCCATTGGAACAGATTGCTGCCTTTGGCGGACTTGGGCCAATGGCGATGTCCACCGGCAGCGACAGTCATGTATGTGGCAAACGTGATTGCCATTTTCTGCAGTATTGCTCACTTGACTCCTGACACTAATGCCAGCATGACCTCCACTACCTGAGCTGCTGTGTACTGCCTCTGGGACCTATCATGCCATATCCTGCAGGTGATAGGGCCCCAGCCTTCACCCCTGAATAGCTGGGTAATCTCGTGGAGGAGGTCCTACCCCTGTATGACCAACTACATGGTGCACCAGAGGAGCAGGTGAGTCCAATGCAATGCCAGTGTGTGATAGGTGTGGCGTATGATGGTGTACCTGAAATATAAAGTGGGGAAGATGTTGATGCATGCAGATGATCATTTGTAAATGAGTGTGAGCTGAGAGGATGGGAATGTTTGCCGACTTGCTGTCACTGAAGTGTACTGTCCACTAATATTGGTATGGTCATGTGGACATGACTTTTTATTTTTGTCTATGTCATAAAGGCAGATCAAGGCCCATCCGAAGAAGGGAATTTGGTGCACTATCACCAAACAAGTGCGGACCCTAGGGGTCCACTGCCGGAGGAGCACCCACTGTAGGAAGAGGTGGGAGGACCAGAATCTTTTCCTAGTATTTAGATAGATGTTTCAGTGACATGCTATGTCATTTTGTGAGTCACACTTTACGGGTATGACTTATGTAGTGTCTTCATCTGAGGTGTTTGCCATTGTGTAAGTTGTGTACAGAATGATAAGTTAGGCATGTGATTGGAATGCAGCACGCTGTGTCGTACTTGAAGTGAGATGAGTTTACTTTAATGGAAATGACTACTGGCGATGGACTGGGCAGGTGTGGAGTTGGTGGAGGCATGATATTGTATTGTCAGTAAACTGCATTTCCTTAGACTGATTTGTTGATAGGCAGTGATGATCTATATGAGGATAGATTTTAGATGTGGCCATTCTATCTTGTGCATGATGCTTTTGAGTTACTGCTGAATTGATGGGATGGCGATGTAGTGGTCAGGTGGTTGGCTTATGTTGTGAGTGAGACTATGGTCATATGGGAATGTTGGGAGTATCTTATTGCGACATGATGTAAGCTCTGAGTTGTTTCTACCTGGGGCTTTATTTGACATAGATGTGTTGTTACTGTTGTGCATGTTGTAATGTATGTGTATGTTAAGAATGTGATGACCCTCTCTCTCTATTTCTCTCTTTCTGTGCATCAGCACCGGCAGGCGAAGGAGACAGGGCGCAGCAGAGTGGGGAAGCTTCTGCCCACAAGACCCGAAAAGCTGAGACCACCAACACTGAGGGACCCAGTGGCCTGGAGGGCGAGGGGAGTGCCATGGGGGAGAAAGGATCCATATATTCATCATAGGAATCCTCCTCAAGTGGACACTCCCTGGCAGAGGCAGACCCATCTGGGATCCCCCAGCACCATTTCAGTCTGCAACCCCCCTTACTACCACCGCCCTCCCTGTAGCTCTTCACCCAGTTGGCCATGCCTGCTCACCCAAGATGGTGGTCATCTCCTTTGATGTAGGTACCTCTGCCCCTGCCCCTGCCGGCCCTGCTGCCTTCAGGGAGGAGGCTATTGAACCAAGACACAACACCTGACACACCTGCAGACACCACACCAGCATTCACAGATCCAGACACTACACCTATGTTACCCACGGACAGTATGACAGCAGACCCTCAGACATCCGCCCCAGTCACCACATCCACAGACACCACAGACACGCCTTCATGCAGCACATCCACTATACCTGCAGTCACCACCCAAACAGATGCTCACCCATCCACCATGGCATCTCCCAGAACCTCCACCCCACTCCTCCCAAGACACATAAACACCCACACTCACCCACCCAACAGACACCCACAAGCATACCTCGCACAAACATGCACCCAAGACATCCACATCAACACCTCAAACAACCACTCCATCTCCCTCCACATCCAAACCCTTTTGCCTTGACAGTCCCTGTGTGTCTAAGAAAGCTTTCCTTTCAGAGTCTGCCCTTTTCCCTACTCCTATTCCACCCATTGATACCCCTAAACGTTCAGTGTCTCTCCCCAATTCTGGCCCTTTCACCTCCAAGACCTCCCCTGCAAGCTCCCATGTCCCTCCCTCTGCCAAGAAGTCTACCACTCCACCTAAAAGCCCACCCTCCCCAAAACCTAAGTCCAAACCCAACCCCCCTCCCAAGTCTGATCCCAAAGGCCCCCCTCCAAAACCCAAACCCAACCCCCCTCTTGCTTCTCCCCCCGATAACCCCTGAGGTGCCTGCCTGCCCCATTGATGCCCCTTCCTGTGGAAGTTACATGGCAGTCAGGAGTCGCGTTTGGGGCACACATCTGTGCACTGTGTGCATGCAGCATATCTGCATTGTGGACTGGCCTATGGCCTTTGTTATACATATATTGTTTACTTACAACAATTACTTGAACCAACCAGTGGTTGGTTTCCTGGTCACATCTTTGTCATGTATTTCTTTCCTTAGTATGGAGTTGTTCCTGGCTGACACTAGTTGTGTGTATGTATTTGTGTGTGTATGTGTGTGCTCTGCTTGGGCTACATGTGTTGTTTGGGCAGTATGTGTGGTTGTGTCCAGTGTTTTTGTCCGAAAGTGGTTGTGGAATTTGTTGTGTCATGGATATTTGTGTGTTGAAGAGATTATTTGTGTTGGTATGTGCGTTGTTGGTGTGTTGGTGTGTTTGTTGGTGTGTTGTGTGGCTTTGTGAGCATTGAGTGTGTGAGCATTATGTGCATGAAATGTTTAACACAGAGTTCTTTGTAGGTCTATCGGTAAGTAGTATGATTGTGTATTTGTATGTGTGTTTTGTGTGTTGGTGTTAGATTGTGAAGTCTGTCTGATGTGTCCCTGGGTAGAGTCTCCTGTGTATCCCTGCCAAGTGATTGTAGATGGTGAGGATGTGTTGTTTTTGTGATGTGTTGTGTGGTAGTGTGTGAGTGTGAGCCTGTGCGGTGTTTCCGTGAGTACTTGTGTGCATTTGTGATGTTTGTGTGTGTTTATAGTGGCCGTAGCATGTTTGTTGTGTATGGCTGTCTGAGAGTGTGCGTTTTGGGGAGTGTGCAGTTATGTGTGAGTGTTGTCCTGGCACACCCTTCCCAAATGTATGTTGTGCATGTGTACAAAAATTGTCAATGTACAACAATAACAGGTAAGAGTGTGTACTTACGGTTGCTGTCATCATCGTAGTCACAGATTCCGCAGTTGTTGGGCGAGCAGGAGCAGCGGGAAGACGTGTAGTTCTGGTTCCATGGCGGCTCCAGGCGAGTATGGCTTCCTGAAGGTGAGTGTCTCCTTTTATACAGTTGGTTTACGACTGGGTTTCCATGGTGGTCCGACTGCGGCTGAAACCATGGCGGTGTGCAACCTTGTAATCTGTCTGGTTGAAATATGGTCTCTGTTGGCCTGCAGGTGACTACTGGCATCTGTGGTGGCTAAACCGCAATGGCGATGCCGGCGGTGCTTTGGCTGTATTCTGTTGGGAATACCGCCATGGTCATAATATTGAAGTCTTCTCTGCCAGCCTGTTGGCAGTGCAACCGTCATAGCTAATATGGCGGTCCTGGGACCACCAAACTTGTAATGAGGCCTAAGTCTTATGATCTGGTTGATCATACAGGAGTTCCTATGTCCGACCCTGCTTCCATTCACCATCCAGATTCACAAGAGTGGTTCCCCCCGACCATGTGTCGGACTATGTTTCGTTCTATTTAAGACATTCCGTGGATAAATCAACCAGGAATAAATTAAAATCTGAATGTCCTCGCCCTTCTCTTCCTTCAAAGATGGCTGATACCCCCGCAATTGACCCATACATGCTATTGTTCTTTATCAAGTTTGAGAGGGATCACAAAAAGGGGATCGACAGAGCCTGGAGCAACTGCCAAGATAGACTGTTAGATCTAGCAGGTGCATTAAATAGAATTTTGGATTTGGCCAAAGCAGCCAAAATGGAAGGTGAATATGTGGATTCTGACACCCTTTCTAATTGGGCACAGTGGGAAATCTGTATGTTGGGGAACGCTAATTCCTACATAACTCAGAAGCGGCGTAAGAGTCTTCTCTAAAACTAGTCCCAAAACTGAGCAGCTTGGAAACTAAAGAGAAAGTCCTGAGGCACAAGGACTTCTATTTGGTGATTCCTTTATCAAGGTGATGGGCAAATATGTGTCCACTTTCGCTGCTATTGATAAAGCCCAAGTATCCATGAAAAATATTTTTTTCCCCATTGGGTTTTTGGCAGGGCCGGCAAAGGAAGGAGCCGTTTTCCCAGCTGTTATGCATCAAGAGGGCAATCTCTCAATAGAGGCTCCTACAGTCAAAACCTTTAGCAAGACTTCTAGCAGGGATACAAACCCCAATTCTATCCCCATCGTTCATGTGGATTCCGCAACAGGGGTTACAAAACCAAAGGAGACCAGTTCTCAGGTAAGAATTTCCAGTTCTGGCCTTCCTCCCGTAGGAGGCAGGTTGGGAAATTTTCTAGATGCTTGGTTGTCTCTGACTTCAGATCCATGGGTGATTCAAACTGTACAGGGCTACTGCATAGAATTGTACAAAATTCCTTTAAAAAATCAGTTTCCTTGGCCTCTACATTTTTCCAGAGAGCAATTTCTTCTGGTTCAGGAGCAAATTCAGGCCCATAGTTATACTTTTTTTGCGCCGCATTTGTGAAATTTTTTGATGCAAAAGCAGTGCCCACTTACAAAATACAATGATATTTTGTAAGTTTGCGCCGCATTTGCGTAAAAAAATTACACATATGCGGCACTAAAAAAAGTATAAATATGGGCATCACTTCCTTCTTGCAGAACAAGCGATAGAACAAACCCCCTTCGATCTGCCTGGTTTCCTCAGTACCATAGTTCTAGTTCTAAAATAGAACAAAAAGCATTGCATAGTCATGAATCTCAAGCTCTTCAACAACTTTGTGGTTTACCACCACTTCAAAATGGAAACCATTCTCCACCTCAGAGATATTTGACTCCAGAACAATTGGCTGGTCCATTAGGATCTGCAAGACACTTATATGACGCAAAGTTTCTGAAATTCCAATGGGAAAATTCCTTCTATCAGTTCAAAACTCTTCATTTCGGTCTTTGCACACAGTCCCTTGGTGTATCGCCAAAATTCTAAAACCAGTAGTGGCTTTCCTCAGAAGTAAGGTGTAAGACTCATAATCTATCTGGATGATTTTCTAATAAAGGCAAAAGACAAATCTTGTCTATTGCATCATCTCACTCTTGGACAAGACCTGTTACCAAGTCTAGGCTTTCTTATAAACTTCGAAAAATCTTCCCTTATTCCTTCTCAGCAGCTCGAATTCCTGGGTTTCATGATAGATACCTCTCGAGCCATTCTCCAGTTACCTTAAATTAAGGTAGACCACATAAAAAATGAAATTTGTCATGCTTTATCTCTACCTAAACAGTCCCAGACAGCTCGTAAATGGCAGAAAAAAGAAGTCTGAATAATAAAAAAAACATAGCTCAGCGTGAAAGTCAACGACTTTCACACTAAGGCCCTCATTATGACATTGGCGGTAAATCCCGCTTACCACCATGCCGACAGCTGCCAACATAACGCCGCCGCCGCGGATAACCGCCAAGCATATTTTGGCACACACATACCAATCCTTCACTATACAGCCACACACACAAGTCCGCCAGCCCAAAGGTCAGTGATAAACTGGCGGCAGCAAAACCCACACTGTTACGCCAACCAAACTACACCCACAGCATTATGACCCACGAATCACCACGGCAGCCATTCAAATGCGGTAAACCATTGGCGGGACATACCCCTGCGCTCAAAATACACACACTCAAACAAAACAACACCACATTGGACATTTCAAACTAGACACACCTGACACACATACACACACCACACCCATACACCCACACTACTATAAAACACACACCCACATTACCCACAACCCTTTATGACTAGAAAGAATTGATACCAGAGAGAGACAACAAGAGCAACCACACAACCAGAGCCACATAACATCATCACCTATACACCACCCACACACTTTACATCACACACCACAACACATCACCCCACACACCCTCACCCACACCACTCACACTGCACCCATTGCACCACAACAACACCCCAGATTCTCTGAAGAGCTGAGGGACATGGTGGAGGAACTCATCCGGGTAGAGCCACAGCTATTTGGATCACAGGTGCAGCAGACATCCATTGTTTGGAAGATGGAGCTATGGTGTAGAATCATGGACAGGGTCAATGCCATGGGACAGCACCCCATAACATCAGGAAGAGGTGGAACGACCTACAGGGGAAGGCACGTTCCACAGCAGCAAGACACCAACTAGCTGTACAGAGGACTGGCGGTGGACCCCCACCTCCTTCCCCACAACTAACAACATGGGAGGAGGAAGTCTTGGCAATCTTGCATCCTGAGGGCCTGGCAGGAGTAGGAGGATGACTGGACTCTGGTAAGTTAAATCGCTATTACTATCATCCCCCTACCTGCATGCCATCACATACCCCCACCCTCACCCTCACCCCCACACCCATCACTTCACCATCTCCCACATACCCCACCATCACAACCCTGTCATCCCAATACCAAGCCCTGTATGTAACACCAATGCATAGACACCCCTCACAGACCTGCATGGACACATATCACCACTGCATGCACACTGGAGAGAATCACCTAGCCCACCAAATAGCTACTCACTCAAAGGCAAATTTGCCAGGGCAACAACACCATAGAGGGCAACACTTCCATGCACATGATGTCACACGCAGAAACAATAACACTGCATTTACATCCCCACAGGTCCCCCAGCCAATGTCACCAGAGAAGAGGTGCCAGCAACATCCAGTCCTCCTCCAGAAGAGGCCCACAGTGATGACAGCAGCTCTGCCTGCCTGGATCTGGATGACCAACCTGGTCCATCAGGGATCTCCGGACAGTCGGTTACCCAGGCACAATCTCACACCACCACAGAGCCTCCCTCTTCAGGAAACACCACCACAGCACCCACCCAGCGGGCCCATACCTCTGTCCCCGGACACGTCAATCAGCAATGTGTCCACCACTACAAGGACCCCAGGCCACCCCACAAACACAGGATGAACAGGGACTTGAAGTCAGTGGCAGTGGGCACACGGTTCATGGGACAGAGGCACAGGACAACAGGGAAGCTGGGAGGACTGCTGTGCGACAGGTGGAGGACAGGCCCAGGGAACCGACTCTCCAGGAGGCACTCACCGCGATCCTGGGAGCATACCACCATTCCCAGGAGACCAACATACTGGACAAGTTGCAGGAGAACATGCGGCTGCTGGAGGGACAGTACCTGGGAATCAGGGAGTACTTGAAGGACATCAACACCACCCTGGTCTCCATTGCAGGGGTGCTGGCAGACATGGCCAACACGATGAGGGAGGCAGTGGCACCCCACCGTGCTTCTGCGACTAGCCAAACCAATAAACAGCCCTCCACCTCTGCTGCCGCTAGTGGACAGGAGGCCCCACCACAGGACCAACAGGCCACCAGCACACCTTCCCCTGCAGAAGAAGAACTACCCCGCAAACATTCCCTGTGATCCAGGAAGAAGCCGGAGACTATTGCCAAGACCCCCGCCAGGAAAAAAGACTCTCCTGATTGTCACACTTGTGTCCCACTCTGTCACCCTGTCAACCTTGAACTGCCATTTCTCCCCTTCCTAGGCCCCCTTGGACAATCCACCTGTGATACAAATAGACTGGACTCCAACCTAGACTTTCCTACATCATCCCCCCAGCCCACTGCACATCCCCCTCTACCTCTTAGCACTTAAATAAAGACCCTTTGAAAAAATACAAGTATGGAGTATGTCAAATGATTTAAGTATGTATTCGTTTAACAGGGTTTAAACATTGAAAATCAACTGTACAGTCAACACACCAGGAGCGATACTGGGGCACAAATATCTGCAAATACAGATGCCAAAGGCTACAGTGAGTGGCCATAAAAGTGGGAAAATCAGCCTGCTAGTGACAATGTCAAACACAAAACTGTCAATTAAATGTGAAGTTACACTGTTTTACCTGTGTGTTGTTGGAAGTATTGATGAATTATTGCACTTCTGTTGTCCTCATCCTCATCCTCTGCCTCCTCATCTTCACTGCCCACAGGGTCCACTGCTGCCACACAGCCATCTCCATCCTCATCCTCCTGCAGAAAAGGCACCTGGCAACGTAAGGCAAGCTTGTGCAACATACAGCATGATGATCTGGCAGACCTTCTTGGGTGAGTAGTACAGGGATCCATCTGTTAAATGGAGGCAATGAAACCTGGCCTTCAGGAGGCCAAAGGTCATCTCTATAATTCTTCTTGTTCACCCTTGTGCCTCATTGGAACGTTCCTCTGCCCTTGTCCTGGGATTCCTCACAGGGGTCAGTAGCCATGAGAGGTTGGGGTAACCAGAGTCACCTGCAAATATCGAGGGACAACTGTTAGCCACACACCAACCCTTAGGGCCCACACCATACCCGTACACCAACATCAACTGGGTGGGAACAAGGGCTCAGCTATTAGCCACACCCTGTGCCTCTGGAGTTAAGCAATCACATATGGGATGCTGCTATTCCTCAGGATAAAGGCATCATGCACAGACCCAGGATATTTTGCATTGATGTGGGAGATGTACTGGTCCGCCAGGCACATCATCTGCACATTCATCGAGTGAAAGCTCTTTTGATTTCTGAACAATAGTTCATTTCGCCGGGTGGGGGACGAATGCTATATGTGTACCATCAATTGCCCCAATAATGTTGGGGATATGTCCCTTTGCATAGAAATCAGCTTTCACTGTGGCCAAATCCTCCACCTGGGGGAAAACGATGTAGCTGCGCATGTGTTTAATCAAGGCAGACAACACTCTGGTCAACACTATTGAGATCATTGGCTGAGACATTCCTGCTGCCAAGCCCACTGTCACTTGGAAGGATCCATTTGCCAGGAAATGGAGCACTGATAGCACTTGCACAAAAGGGGGGATCCTGTTGGGGTGACGGATAGCAGAGATTAGGTCTGGCTCCAATTGGGCACACAGCTCTGTGATTGTGGCCCTGTCCAGCCTATAGGTGAGGATAATGTGCCTGTCCTCCATTGTTGCCAAGTCCACCAGGGGTCTGTACACAGGGGTATGTCTCCATATCCTATTCATCCACAGCTGTTGCAATCTACGGGGCAAAATGGTGAGCAGCTCGTCAGTATCTCTCATTTCTAACCACTACACTTCAATGCATGTCGTGATTGTAACAGTATTGTTTTGGAGAGGTCCACATGGTGCATACGTGTCCTGTGATGCAGTTAGGAGACATGGCCTGCACCCCCCCCAAAACGGCGTCCGCCTGTCCTGTGTGGAGGGACAGGTGGAAATTAGTTCATTCCGCTGATGTTGTGCGCCTTTGCGGGAGGCGGTTGAAAACCGCCCTGCAACTCCTAATTGGTTAACATTGGGCCCTATGGGGTATAGTGGCCAATGGTGTTGTACGCCGGTGGTGACGATATGCACCGCCGCGGACGTCACCGCCATTTTTTATCTGTTCACTCACTTGCTAACTGACCTTCAACAGGAGAGGGCCTACACTGCAATTGCTGCTGTGACCTGTATCTGGAACTGACCATGGCTTGTGTCACTGGGGAAAGGGCCCCTGCCTTCACCTCGGCGGAGCTGGAGCAACTGGTGGATGGGGTCCTACCCCAGTACCGAATGCTGTATGGGCCTCCAGACCAACAGGTGGGTATACCGTGAGTATGATGCAAGGGCCGTTAATGCATGGGATGCTGTGTGTGAAGGCCTCATTTGGGGGAGGAGGGGGTGCGTGGATGGGTCCTGGGCAGCCTGCTGCATGTATGGTGGGCCATGTCTGTGCTAATGGGGATGGGAAGGGGCATGGTGGGCTATGAGTGTAACAGGCAGGACGGTCGGACTAATACCTTTCCCTGTGTACATTTCCCTGCAGGTCAGCGCCCATCAGAAAAAGAGAATATGGCGTGCCATTGCCAAGGACGTGCGGTCCCTGGGGGTCTGCGGCAGGTGACGCATTCACTGTCGAAAACGGTGGGAGGACCTGAGATGCTGGGCACGGAAGACGGCGGAAGACCAGCGGGGATGGCCTCCCAATGAGGAAGGGGTGCCTGTTGAACCCTGACCCCCCAGATGGCCCGCATACTGGCGGTGGCCTATCTGGAGCTGGATGGTCGCTTGGGGGCATCACCGCACCAACAAGAGGGTGAGTACAGTGCCCCAATATACAACTTGCGCCTGTTGGGGTGGTATCTGGGTGGGGGATGTGGGCTTGTGGGTGCCCCTAGGCCAGACCTGACATTGCAGAGTAGGTCCCATGTTGGGCAGGGTTCTGATGTAAAATACCTCTAATCAAGCTAGTAGGCATCCACTACTGGGCAGGGGTCTGTGGGTCTCAGGTATGCTGCAATTGGCGTTAGGTGTCCCTATCCATGGGCTTGTGACTAGCATTGTGACTGGTAGTGCATTGCCCATTGCGTAGGGCTGTTCCCTGTGTGTATGTCGTGTATGCCAACGGTGGTGTTGTTGCTACCATTGACCAAGTGTATCCTTTGTCTCTTCCCTCCCCTTTTTGTTTTGTCACCCTAGCCTTATGTGCATTAGCATCATCTGGAGGAGGAGCTGAGGCACCGGCGACGGAGGGAGCTGCATCCCACAGGGCCCAGGAGGCCGAATCCACCGACAGTGAGTGCACCAGTGGGACGGAGGGCGAGGGGAGCACCACAGCGGAGACAGGAGGGGACAGTTCAGACACGGATTCCTCCTCCGATGGAAGCTCCCAAGTGGTGGGGGCACCAGTGGGACAGAGGGTGAGGGGAGCACCATGGCGGAGACAGGAGGGGAGAGTTTGGACACGGATTCCTCCTCTGATGGAAGCTCCCTAGTGGTGGCGGACACCTCTGTTCTCATCCCAGCTACAGCCGCCACCCCTGTACCAGCACCACCCTTCCAGGCGCCCCTCAGCATGTTTCCCATGCCCGCTCACCCAGGAGTGTGGGCATCTCCTTCGCCCCAGGTACCTCAGGCCTTGCCCCAGTGAGCCCTGCTGCCCTGAGTGAGGAGACTATTGACCTCCTGCGATCCATCTCTGTTGGGCAGTCAACCATTGTGAATGCCATCCAGGGGCTTGCAGCTCAAATGCAACAGACAAATGCTTTCCTGGAGGGCATTCACACTGGCATGGCCCAACAGAGATCAATCCAGGCTCTGGCCTCCTCTCTGATGGCAGCCATTGTCCCTGTTTCTAGCCTCCCCCTCCAACTTCCTCTACCCATTCCCATTCCCCTCAACCCCAACCTATCGCAAGCACACAGCTGACGAGCAGGCATCCAGGACAACACACAAGAGTGGACATGGCAAACACAAGCACCACAGTTCATCCCACAGGCACTCACACACACACACCATCCAGTTGCAGACATACCAACATCTACTACCTCCACTGTGCCCCCCTTCTCCTCTTCCTTCACCTCCCTCCCAGTTGTCTCTACCCTCACACCTGCATGCACTACATCCTCATCCACTACCACCATCATCAGCACACCTATCAGCACACGCCCCTCACTGGCAGTCCCCACCCCTACTTCCATCCACACGTCCCCTGTGTCCTCTCCCACGGTGTCTGTGCCACCCCCTCCCACAGTACACAAACGCAAGCACTCAGACACCCAACAGCCATCCACTTCACAACAGCATCCAGCCCATGTACCTGCACCCAAACACAGCAGACAGACACCTCCTACAACCACTCCCTCTACCTCCACTCCCAAACCATCTCCCTCTTCCCGCCCCAATGTCCCTAAGAAGCTTTTCCTCCCCACCTTTGACCTCTTCCCTAGCCCTCCACCCCCTGACCCTCACATCAGGCCAGGGTGGTCAAAACCCAGTCAAGCACCTCAGCCACCCAGTCCAGGGGCACAGTAGTGTCCACAGCTACACCAGGTAGGAGAGGATCCCGGGCACCAGGCAGCCACACTGATAGGGTGCCTGCACCAAGTGCTTTAAGGAAGGGCAAGGAGGCACCCCCAGCTGCTGTAAGGAAGTGCAAGGAGGCACTCCCAGCTGCTGTAAAGAAGGGCATGGAGGCACCCACAGCTAGTAAAAGGAAGGGCAAGGAGTAATTCTTGGCTGCTGCCAAAAGGAGCAAGGAGCCTTCCCCAGCTGCTGGCAGGAAGGGGCCGGCACCAGCGGCAAAAAGGACAGGAGGCTTGGTGCTGGGACTCAGTCAGAGCCCCCACCACCAACCATGGTGGGGCAGCCGTCCGAGGCTGTAGGGGATGGGCTTAAGCCTCCCCCCACCACTGCTAGCACCGCCACCAGCACCACTGCCAGCAGCAGCAGCCCCAGTAGGCAGGAATCTGAGGCTGCAGGGGAAGGGCTGGAGCCTCCCCCACCACTGCCAGCGCCGACACCAGCACCGCCACTGCCACCACTGAGCAGCCATCACCGTGGGCGGACAGTGTGTAGTCCTGGGTCTATGGGCTCCTGTGGGTCTGACACCCAGGTGAGAGACTGTGACCTTGCACTCCCCAAAATCTGCATCACAGGGCAAAATGCCTCCTCCAGGACCAGTGGAGAAGCCATCCACTCACCCCATCCTCCACATGATGAAGCTCACTGGGCACAATGCCTTCATTCAGAACCAGTGGAAGAAGCCATCCACTCACCCCATCCTCCACATGATGAAGCTCACTGGGCACAATGCTTCCTTAAGAACTAGTTGAAGAAGCCATCCACTCACCCCATCCTCCACAGGATGAAGATCACTGGGCACAAGGCCCCCTCCTGGACCAGTGGAGGAGACATCCACTCACCGCATCCTTCCCAGGATGAAGCTCACTGGGCACAATGCCCCGTCCAGAACCAGTGGAGAAGCCATCCACTCACCAAAACCTCCACAGGATGAAGCTCACTGGGCACAATGCCCCCTCCAAAACCAGGGGAAGTAGTCACCCACTAGAGAGACTGTGGCCGTGCACTCCCCAGGACAAGTCAGTGGGCAACTCACCCACTTGAGAGACTGTGGCCTTGCACTCCCCAGGACCAAGCACAGGGCATGTTGCCCCCTACAGAGCATGTAGGCAAATCACCCACTTGAGAGACTGTGGCTTTGCACTCCCCAGGACAAGTCAGTGGGCAAATCACCCACTTGAGAGACTGTGGCCTTGCACTCCCCAGGACCAAGCATAGGGCATGTTGCCCCCTCCTGAGCATGTGGGCAAATCACCCACTTGAGAGACTGTGGACTTGCCCTCCCCAGGACCAAGCACAGGGCATGTTGCCCCTACAGAGCATGTGGGCAAATCACCCACTTGAGAGACTGTAGCCTTGCACTCCCCAGGACCAAGCACAGGGGATGGTGCCTTCTCCAGAGCATGTGGGCAAATCACCCACTTGAGAGACTGTGGGCTTGCACTCCCCAGGACAAGTCAGTGGGCAAGTCACCCACTTGAGAGACTGTGGCCTTGCACTCCCTAGGACAGAGTGATGGGCATGTTGCCTCCTCCAGGACCAGTGGTGTTCCATCTTCCGGCTGAGGTGCCCCACCATTCCCTGTCCCCCGAGGTGCCTGTGTATTTTCGACCTGATGGCCCTGCAGTGTTCTCTCCGTGTTGTTGCAGGAGTGTGGTTGGGCCTTGGACTTTGTGATGTGGCCCTGTGGCATACGGACATTGAGAACCGGGAAGTGTCCCTTGCATTGTAAATATGTACATACTTTTTGATTTGGATGCACAAATTTCACCTATATTTATCTGATTACAGCCTTTTTACACTATAGTAGTTGTCCTTGCATTATTCCTTAGTGTATATGTTATGTTACTGCATCTGGTTGTGTGTGTGGGGGTGTTGCGTGTGTGTGTCACTCTCTTTTTCCTCTCCCCCTCCTCTGTGTGCTAGGCAGCTGTACTCACCATGGTCGTCTTCGCCGGCGTTGATGTTCGTAATGGAGCAGAAGGGCATGGGGAAGACATGCAACACGGGCTCCATGGCAATGTGGTTCTTCCTTGAGTGTCGGGAGGTGAGTCGTTTCCCTTCTGTGCAGTGTTTCCGCCAGGCTTTTGATGTCGTTGGTACCGCCCCAGAAAAGGTGGCGGATTGGACTGTCATTATGCGGTGGGCGGTACATTGTCTTCCACCTGGCTGTTGGATGTTACCGCCGTGGTGCCTGTTGGTTTTGCCCTGGCGGTCAGTGTGTTAAAGTGGCTGTCTGGCTGTCTGTCTGATCGGTGTCCGCCATGGTCATAATTCCATATTTATAACCGCCGGCCTGTTGTCAGTATTACCGCCGCTTCATCACCGACTGCCAGGGTTGTGATGCCTAAGTGCTGAGGGTTCAAGCCCAGCTGGATTTTTTTCCTTCTGATTTTTTTTAAAATTACAAATGTTTAAATAAATGTACGCACTGTCACACCCAGACAGACAATCTGACAGCCTTTCTCAACCCCAGACACACGCTCTGACATATATTGCCACACCCAGAGAGGCCATGGCCAACTCCCGCCGCACACGGCCAAAGGTCCATGTACAGCATGGGGTTCACTGGTTAGGCGGAGCTGGCTGCAGGGTCTGACTGCAGGACAGGTCTTGCGGGCAACAACCCCTGAGCAATTGAGAAGGCTGTGCATGGTGCAGTTTTGGGTGCTTACAGGGTGTTGGCCTGTGGCAACCACCATCACACACGGCCAAAGACCATGCGCAGCAGTGGTTGGGTTAACGTATAGTAATGAAAATTACTATACGTTAAAAAAAAACATAGAAATTCCCTGAAAAAAACAAAGGTTACAGGGATGTTACAGTTAGGAAACAGAATAAAGAAACAACAATAGAAATTCACTGAAAACAAACAAAAGTTAGAGGGACGTTATAGTTAGGCTCACATTTTAAACATACAAAACCATATAAATTTACCTGCTATAGTTAGAGTTACCTCAAGTAAGTATAACTCGTGCCCTAAGGTAACTATAACTCGCACTCTTGCCATGCACTGCTAATTATCCCACAAATTTGAGGAAAAAACTGTGCATGGCGGGAGCGCGCTAGTTATTGTTACCCTAGGGCACGAGTTACAGTTACTTGAGGTAGCTCTAATTATAACTGCTAAATTTCTATGGTTTTACATGCTTGAAATGTGAGCCTAACTATAACGTCCCTCTAACCTTTGTTGTTTTCAGTGTAAAAAAAAGGTGTATATATATATATATATATATATATATCAGCAAAACTCTATAACAGGGGCCCCCAACCCTGCAGGGTGGCCTCTGTAAAATGGGAATGGGAAGCCCTGTAACATCAATCCCACAAGAAAAGTGCAGAGGCCCGATTCCATATACAGCGAAGCACTTTATTTTCTTCATAAGAATATCTGTAGCTCATATCCTGATGCGTTTCGGCCGTTAGGCCTAGTTCACAGATGAGTAAAATTGTAATCACTGAATTCAAAGTTTAAATCCATACAGTCACCTGACATAATACCACAATACTATGGGCCATATTTATACTTTTCGACGCACAACTGCGCCAACGCAGTTGTGCGTCAAAAAATCTAACGCCATTCTGAAGCGCCATGCGGGCGCCGTATTTATTCAATGATGTTAGCCGGCGTTAGCCGGCGGAGCTGCCTGGTGTGCGTTAAAAAAAATGACGTACACCAGGCAGCGCCGGTGTAGGGGAATATGGAGCTTGGGCGCCAAAAAATGGGGCAAGTCAGGCTGAGGCAAAATTTTCGCCTCAACCCGATTTGCGCCATTTTTTTTTACTCCCAACCCCCATTGAAATGACTCCTGTCTTAGCAAAGACAGGAGTCATGCCCCCTTGCCCAATGGCCATGCCCAGGGGACTTCTGTCCCCTGGGCATGGTCATTGGGCATAGTGGCATGTAGGGGGGCACAAATCAGGCCCCCCTATGCCACCCAAAAAAAATAAAAAATTACTTACCTGAACTTACCTTATGTTCCCTGGGATGGGTCCCTCCATCCTTAGGCGTCCTCCTGGGGTGGGCAAGGGTGACAGGGGGTGTCCCTGGGGGCATGGGAGGGCACCTCTGGGTTCCTTCCGAGCCCACAGGTCCCTTAACGCCTGCCCTGACCAGGCGCTAAAAAACGACGCAAAAGCGGCTGGACGTCATTTTTTTTTACCCGCCCACTCCCGGGCGTCAGTTTTGCCCGGGAGTGTAAATACGGCGCACATGCCTCGGAGTCCATTTTTTAGACGGGAACGCCTACCTTGCATATCATTAATGCAAAGTAGGTGTCCACGCAAAAAAATTACGCAAACTCCATGGACTTTGGCGCTAGACGCGTCTAACGCCAGAGTATAAATATGGAGTTCGTTTTGCGTTGAATTTGCGTTAAAAAAACCGACGCAAATCCGGCGCAAACAGAGTATAAATATGGCCCTATGTATCCCAAGGTACACCAGTAATGTTTCTCAAATGTTTATAATACTCCATAGCGTCGATCACCACAGATATTATGTTATTACCAGTGCAGTTTGCTTTCCTTCAAATAAAATGACTACATGCTTGATGAATACTAATTGCAACAATGCCTTATTCCATGCTGGGGATCCGAAATTGTCCAGAAGAGGTAAATGCCTCTCTCTTTTCCGTATCCAGAAATACCTAGGCAAATCCTTTTCGGTCTGGTACGGGACAAGCGGGTCGGTCATGTCCCTGAGTCATGTCGCCATAACACAGCAAAATTCCATAGCGGGGGGCCCTAACCCCACTGAGCTGCCTCTGCGAAACAGGAATGGAGAGTCCTGTAACATCAATCCAAAAAGAAAAGAGTGCAGAGGCCCGATTCAGATACAGCCAAGCCCTTTATATTCTTCAAAAGAGTGTCTGCAGCTCATACCTTGATGCATTTCAGCCGTTAGGCCTTGTTCACAGGTGAATAAAATTGCAATCACTGAATTGAAGTTGAAGCTTAAATCCATACAGTCATGTGACATAATATCAAAATACGACACATCCCAAGGTGCACCAGTAATGTTATGCATTTTGTACTATATATATATATATATATATATATATATATATATATATATATATATATATATATGAGTTTTCAGTGGATGTCGTGAGTGTCCCAGAAATAGAAAATAAGGATTATAGGACACAACAATCAGAAGGAAGGATTCCTGACATTGCATTGAAAGAGATGGGATTCATTACTACCATATCAATGAAGAGCGGCTGCAAAGCTAAGACCAACTTTTTTGCTCAATTAGCGCTGGGGAAAAGAATTGATTTGTTCCACGAGTTGGTTGTGGAAGACGTGAATAAATTGAGAAGAAAATGGCAGAATACGAGAAATGGAGGCAATTTCACGCTGAGAGATTGGAAGGACGTTATAGATCTCAAAAGAACACTGCGCTAATCATTAAACCCTCGGATAAAGGGGGAAATATTGTTCTGATTCACTGTGATCCTTCTAAAACACTTATATAAAAGAAGCAAAGAGACAATTGAGTAATACAATTCATTACATCTGTCTCTCACAAAATCCGTTGAAGAGAAATGAGAAGTAGTTTCATTTAAAATTGAAATAATCGTACAGACATAATCTGTTGGAATGAAAGGAATGTCAATGCCTGAAGGTACAGCATGTGAGAACAGCTACCATATATTTCCTCCCTAAGAGCCCCAAGAATTTGAAAGTACCACCATGTAAACCCATAGTAAGCTCTATCGGGTCTCTCTTGGACAATAATTCGAGGTCCTTAGATTTATTTTTACAGCACTACGTCACCATTCTACCACTTACTTGAAGGACTCCACCAATTTCCTGAGGGAATTTGATGGGATTCCCTGGAAACCAAATTATATTATGGTGGCATAGGATATAGTACCCCTGTATACTTCAATTGAACACAAGCATGGAATATTGGCTTGTTAATACTTCCTAAGGGATAGACCAATAGAGTACCTGGTACATACAAACATGATACTTGAGATGTTGGAATATTGCCTAACTTGCAATGTCTTCCTCTTAAATAACAAACACTATTTTACAGGCAACAGGGTACAGCAATGCGCATCTCCTTCGCCCCCACCTATGCAAACTTGTTCATGGGGTGGTGGGAGAAGGAGGTGGCATGGACCGAGGACAATGAAAAGTATGTGGAGAATGTTGTCCTATGGACACAATTCATTGACAACCTTTTTATTCTGTGGGAAGGCGATGAAATGGAATTGCAAAGGTTCATAGATAAATTGAACTCTAATGAATTTAACATTCAATTCACCAGCACATATAGCAGATCCCATTGTGATGTCCTAGATGTAAAATTGGGAGTATCAGATAACCAATTGACAACTAAGATTCATAGGATGCCGACGGCCACTAACTTACATGCTAATATGGGGGTCATCAAGCAGTCCTTAAGTGAAGTATCCCCTATAGCCCGATGTTAAGGCCCAGAAAGATTTGTTCAACCGATGAAGCATTCCAGAAAGAGATTGAATGCATAATGTTTTTTTTTTTTTTTTTAAGTGGATACCCTCAGAGTGTTTAGAAAAGTGTGAGGGAAAGAGTTATTCAGACCCAAAGAGATAAATTATTATACCAGCAGAATGATAAAGCAATCAAGCAAGTTGGGAAAAAGAGGATCTTTTTGAGTATAATACAGCTACATTTGAAGTAAAAAAGAATTTTACAAAAGAACTGAAACATTTTAAGTGGAGATTAGCACTTGAAAGATATTACTTGTACTGGGTCATGGGTAACGTTCAAAAAGACTAAGGCCCTCATTATGACAATGGCGGTAACAATCGCCTACTGCCGTGGCGACGGCCGCAAAAAGACCGTCGCCGCGGCTACCAGCCATCCGCCGTATTATGACCACAGCCGGATTCCCGCTAAGAGGATGGTGGAAATCTGGCTGTCGCCATACTGGCAGATGGTGGTAAGGTGGCAGAAGCCCCTCGCCAGTAGTCAGCCGCCAGCCGTATCATGACATCGTCCCGTTCCCTGATGGAAGACCAGCTGGATGAAGATACGTTGGGCTTCCGACAGGGGAGGGGGGTGGGGGGTGTTATGTGTGTGTGTGTGTGTGTGTGTGAGGTTGTGTGCATGAATGTGTGAGTGTGTGCGTGAATATGTCTGTGTGTGTAGTGTTGTTTGGTAGGGTGTATGCATGTGTGTGAATGCGTGTAAGAATGGAAATGTGAATGCGTGTCTGCATGTCAGTGTGAATGTGTGTATGGATGTGTGCGAGCATGAATAGATGTACGCGTGTATGAATGCGTGTATGCCAGTGTGAGTGAGTAGTTGTATGCCTGGTGCGTGTCTGCGGGTGTGTGCGTGTATGGGGGGAAATTATAAGGGGGGAGCATGGATGAAGGGGAGTGGGTGGCATCTGAGGAATGTTTGGGGGGGTGGGTGAGCCTCCTACCAGTGACAGGGAAGGAATTCCCTGTCACTCGTAGGGCCTACCTGAAAGGAAAACGAGTTGCAATACAAAAACATAACGAAACCATTTGGTTTCGGTTTTTCAGAGTGGGCAGTGGTCCACTGGACCACTGCCTGCTCTGAAAAAACATTAACGGCAACATTCACAAAGGGGAAGGGGTTCCATGGGGACCCGTTCCCTTTTGCAAATGGGTTACCACCAGTGTGACACTGGTGGTAACTGCGAATTGCTTTGCGACCGCGTTCGCGGTCACAAAGCAATTCTGCATCGCGGTGCGAGTCGCAAATAGGAAGGGAACACCGCTTCCTATTTGCGAGTCGCATTCCCATTTTGCGAGTCGATACTGACTCTCAAAATGGGAATGTGCATTGCGATGCGCATTTTGCATGGCGCAAACTGTTATTTTCGCAGTTTGCGCCATGCAAAATGCTTACTACATCCG
This sequence comes from Pleurodeles waltl, assembly GCF_031143425.1. Classification (NCBI taxonomy): domain Eukaryota; kingdom Metazoa; phylum Chordata; class Amphibia; order Caudata; family Salamandridae; genus Pleurodeles; species Pleurodeles waltl. Next base: position 67,868,080 of record NC_090443.1, read on the forward strand.
GCCCTAAATGTAATTGAGAAGCAGTAGGGGGTTTTTGCACCTCAAGGTAAAAGGACATGTTGCACCTGTACGTCATTCCATCTTGAGTTTAACACTATATAGAATTGTGACACAAGGAATATGTTGATAGAATAATCAGGATGGACAGTGTATCAGAAGGGAGATGTTCTTTATTTATATAAATGAATGTTATACTTGAAATGGAAATTGGAACAAAATCATACTACTGTCAAACTGTAGAGATTATTTATGATCAACTAACTTGGGTGCCTTCTCACCAGAAAATATGTTGGAAAAATTCAGATGGATAAAATCGTTAAAACACGGGACCAAGGTAATGACATGTGTGAAGGTTTAAAATCAACCATATTGAATTATAAATTGTATTATGGGATGGGGTGTTGGGATCTTATACCCCTTTACTTTGTGCAATTTGACAGATGCATTCTTGTGAAGATGATTGGTATTTACTATCATATTGTTGACCTTGATGGGGATTCACTGTGGAAAATAATGTTTGCCGTTTTAATGTACCTATGTGGTTGCTTACTAAATAAACCTTTCTTGCGATTTTTGGCACCAACGCTGGCTTTGGACGATGCTTCTACGTGCCGCTGTATCACACAGGTCTGAGGGATGGCTGCGTGAGGAAGTGGATATATATTTATATACTAAAACTTTACTAAGTGCCATGTGTATATATATATATATATATATATAAGTTAATTTCAGTTATTTGTTGAAAAAAATATATTCCTGTCAACCTTTGTCCCACCCCTCTTCTCTCAGACCCATTTCAAACCTTTCTGACTATTGTGATCTCCCAGTCACTCAATTGACAGGTGCACATGTCCAATTGTTCCAACAACTTCTGCTTTTCTAATCCATTACCATAATTCTATCCCTACCCAAAACACTACTAAACACACAAGAACTCAAGAGCACAAACAGCACAGCTATTTCAGAAGGAAAAAAGAAAGCACATATTACTGATCTACTAACTATAATCGAGGGTCCAGAGTAGCATGCTACTCAGTGCCCCATGAGGGGTAGTAAGCACTACACTATATACATACACATTTTTCAATAACTCAATTTAGAATTACAGTATAATTAGCCATGCGGCATAGTACACCATCGTAAGTTAATAACTGCACACAGTTAAAGGTATTATGACCCCTGGTAAATGAAATAGAGGCATGAACACAAGAAACTTACACGTGCAAAAGGCACTGTTAATTGGCCCAAATAGTTATAAAGAAAAAGAAAGAAAAAAAGCACTATGCTTTAAAAAAAACAAAAAAAAAACAACAACAATAAAAAACAGTTGATGGTGTTTTTTTCCAGCGTCCCCTTTTGATTGGTCACCCCATCAAATGTGTACGGCGGTGTACCGGAATGGAGTAATGAGCGCACGCGTCATGCATCGATGGAGCAGTGTAATCATGGCGCAGTTCTGTGAGCTCGAACCAGCAGAAGTTCCCTCGCGTAATCAATAATAGTAGATTTTATTGATTTCTTTTGCAAACAGTTTTCGTGCTGCTGGCGTCTTATTTCCTCTTCTATTCTCCAGACTCATTTATCACCCTTTGCGAAGTCCGTGGAAGCAGGTGAGGAAGAATAGGGCCAAAGGAGGGCCCAGTCATAGATGGAGAGAAGGGCTTACAACAAAATAAAATCGAAGCAAGATATGTTTAACTCTATCTGCCTTTGTTATGTCAAGGCAGGTAGTGACAGAGTCAGCAAGATGCGGGAAGGGGATGTGCTGCTAGGCCTGTGACTATCAAAAATGTGGAGGGCTTGGGTGGGTTCAGCCTGGTTTACTAGTCAACAAATACGGACTTCCAACTGATTTTTCAACAAACCAGCCAATTTCTGTGGAGATGACATTCGAGGCAAACCATGCACGAAAACAATTATTTTGAAATTTAAAAACATTCTCATTTGTGTTTTTCAGCCTCCAAAAAGCTGCGGATCAAGAGGAAAAATGCAAAAATCATAGCTTTTCGTTTTCCAATCTGGGTGAGTGAGGCAGGAAGATCTGAGGCTAATATAGCCAGATGTTTGGAAAAAAAATAAAAGTGCAAAGAGAATAAGTAGACAAGCAATCACAAAGTGCAGTAAGCCCCCAAAACATGCGATTCTCGCTTCAAAATGTCAGCATTTTAACCAAGAATTTATGCAAATTGGACTTTATTGGAATTGTTCTCTTTGATACATTGAAACACCATGGTCTGAGATGTTTAGTAGTTGTCCAGAGGCGTCATAAGGGTATAAAACCTACCAAAGCGATGAAAGCTTTGGACCGCCATGTTTAGATTTAACAGATGGCAGTGTCTTCAAAGGGATTTATGATGTCTTGTCAGATGCCTTGTATCAAAAGGTGTCCAGCATGGGCCTTTACTCAGAAACACTGCCACACAGGTGGTGCATCTCATATGTAGGGAAATGTGCATCCTCAACATCCAGATGGCGGTTCTTGAATACCTCATCACCGGCGTCTCCAGGGACTTCCTGCAGTAAAAAGTGCCAAGATAAATCTGCTATACATCGAGGCCGCCTCTTCTGTGGGGTCATCCCTTAGTAGACTCTGCTAGGGGTAATTCTACTGCTCACATACCAGTCACTGACCTCTACAAGGACATCCTGCAGTAAGCTGCCCCAGGGATAGTTCTCCCACATGGTCACAAACCGCTAGCCTCTGCAGGGACATCCTGAAGTGTGTGCCCAGGCTAAACCCACAACAGAGACTTGCAAGACACCAGACGCTTCAGGGACATCCTTCAACTATGCTTCAAACAAGATGCCCGTCTCTACAGTCACATCCTGTAGAAGATTGAGCCAGAAGTAATCCCTCAACACAGACATTCAAGATGCCATTCTCTACAGACACATTCCAAAGTAGATTGTTCCAGGAGTAATTCAACACCACAGACGTACAAGACAGTGGGAATGATGAGTAGTCCGTTATTGGTATTTTAAGGTGTAGTTCATTTACTTGTAGGTAGGAGCAACAAATGCCAATGGTCCAATGTCTTTCTTCTTCCAGATCCTCTCCCAACTGCCCCTGATTCAAACTTCTCCACCAGGTTCCACATTCCACTGATTTCATCATACATCTCACACATCACTGTGCGCTTCATGCATTCTACATTCCACCAAACCCACACCTTCACACTTATACATTCCATTACCTAGCTATATACCACACTTCTCCTTCCTTACACACACACACACACACACACATACACATGCAACAATGAACATAATTAATACATGAATGAAACTGAATTCATAACTAGAAGCATAGATAGTTAACCTAGTATATAATGCTATTACCAGGCAGACATCCTATGCAACCCTGGAGAGCTACCACCTTCAGTACTCACCAAATATTTAGTAAACCCAACACCTACCATGTGACCTCCATGGCTTGACATCTCTGTCCTTAAATTCAACCCAACATCTTTGCACTAAAGCCCAAAAGCAAATTATCCTCAGAACAGTTTCAGTGGCTGCTCTCGGAAACCTCCTCAACTCTAATCCCTTTGCACACAGACACTCTTCTAAAATGGCACACTCATCTATCATGGACCCTAACAGCAATTCTCATAACATCAGCAAACTTTTGAAGATCAGACCACAATGAATGGCTACTGGGAATCAATCCTGGTTTTCTGATTTTCTCCCAATTACCTACTTCAACCACAGGCAAATCAACACCTTTACCCACATGAGATGCCCCCATTTGGCACCCTAGTCTTTCTTGCGACATCTTTACATTCTCTCTCATCTCAACGCATCCTCCAAACTTTGTCTTGGTTTGTTGACGTTGAATCAACCACCATTGCATCAGCCTCATCATTGGTTTCTGTCCCCTCAGCAACTCACATGTCAATTTGCCAAACTGCACCCAGAGTCATAAGGTGATATAAGAGGTTGCCTTGCAGTGTTTTCCTCCAACGTAAACCAGTCTTGAGGGTCAACTGAATTGCTTCCTTCACCACTCTTTTATATTGTTCCTCCTGACCATTTGCCTCTGGGTGGTGTAACTCCACTCTTATATTTGATCCCACTAGATGACAAAAACTGCTGCATCCTTTCAGATGAAATAATTAACACAATTGTCCATGATCAGCTCCCCTGGAATACCCTGTTGGCAGAAAATATCCACCAAGAATTCCATGATGATACCTGTGGTTATGCTACCCACCATACTCAACTCTGGCCATTTAGAAAAGTAACCACCCAGCACAATACTCATTTTGAGGCAAAAACATAAGATGTCTCTGGAATTCAAAAGCCTAACTTATAGTGAAGGCGGATTTTAAATTACAATTCTGAAAATACCACTTTTAGAAAGTTGACATTGTCTTGCCTGAGCCATTTGGGGCCTGCAGCCTGTTTCTGGTCACATAACTGGGTGTAGCTGGCAGTTGGGCTTTGTATATTACTCCTAGACATCCACACACAATGGGAGCTTGAGTGTGATCGGATGGAGCATCACTGGCAAGATGGAAGGGAGGATCTGGGCACATCCCCACTTACACCTGAATAGTCTGTGTCCTGTCTCACAACAAAGTGCTGCATACCCCTGTAGTTAGTCTGTAGTCAGGGCAGGGAGAGCAGGGTATCTGTGCACTTCAAAGAGATGCCTCTAGAAGCTTCTTCCTGCTTCAAGGGCACAACTGTGTTTAAAAGAAGGACCTCAGACATCACCACTTTGGTACACTTCTGGACCTGTGGATACTCTGCCAGGAAGAAGACTGCTGTGCTTCTACAAGGACTGCCACTCTGTTGGACTGCTGCTCTAAAGGAACTGATGTCCTGCTTTGCTGACCTGCTGACCTCTTTCGTGGGGATGAAGAACTGGACCTGCAAATCATCTTGAACCTAGGATCCCAGAGTGACTGAAAGGCCTGGCCTGCTGGGTTCCTGATCTGAGCCCCAGGAACATAAAAGGCTCCCCAACAGCTCTAGGATCTGTCTTCAGCGAGTTCCTGGCCCCCAAGTAGTGTCTGTCAGGTCTAAGACCCTTGGTGTGGCCAGAGCTCTTGAAATCAAGCTTTCAGGCTCTTTGTGACCGTGAATGGGCCCATTCACGCTGGAACTGCGCTGCTTGCACCGAAAATCAGTGTGAGCAGTCATTAGCCCATCTCTTTGCACAGCAAGCATTGATTGCCATGGAGGACCCCATATGTGAAACTCCAGCCCTCCCATCCACAATGCCTGGTCTGCTTTTCACACCCCCTAGGAAGCATTAGTGGATCTGGATGAGCCCAGTCTCCGACTTCACTACCTCCTCCGGGGACCATTCCACCGGTGGCACCGAACCTATTGTGATTCCTAACCCCAATTTGGAGCCAGACCGGCCTCGCACCATGTCAGTTCCAGTTCCGGCCAAGCCCACATGGCCTGAGTTGGAGACAGAGCCCTATTTTACTGAAGGGCTTACTGAGGAATACAAATGGAGGGGATCTGAGGATCCCCATTCCTACACTGACCCCCCTCGCAGAGTCCATGGCTGATTACAATTTGTATGAGGACCTGGATGACACCAGTCATCTGGACACCCCACCAGACACTGGTCTCCTCTCTCCTTCCACAGTGGCTACAGAGTAAAGGGCTTCCTTTGCAAATGTGGTCCAGAGTGCGGCTGAGGCCCTGGACCTACAAGTATCCACGGTTCAAGTTAAAACAAATGTTTTGACAGAGGTGCTTCAACTGGGGGTATCCCCATTAGAACCCTTACTACCTTTCAACAAAGCCCTCACTGATGTCCAGCTTGGGGCCTGGGCCAAGCCTTGCACACACACACCTGTGCACAAGATAATTGCTCGCCACCATTGTCCCGCTCCCAGGGACCCAGCCTTCCACTCCCATCACCCGACCGCTAAGAATCTGGTAGTCCAGTCATCAAGTTCCTGGCACTTTTCCTACCACACCATCGGATAGGGAATCCAAGAGCCTGGATACCTTCAGAAAGAGGATTTTTTTCTTGTGCCAGCTTAGAACTGTGATCTGGGAACACCACATGCTTATTGGGCTGTTATTCCTATACTGTATGGGATTTGGTTGCACAATGGTCTGCCAATAGTCTCGGATGAGGCCCAGCCCACACTTTCCCAATCCATTGCTAATGGACGAGATGCAACAAAGTTCACAATAAGATGAGGATTGGATACTACTGACTCACTGAGCAGAGCTGTTGCTTCTTCTGTGGCGCTAAGACGTCATGCCTGGTTGAGGAATACTGGCTTTTCAGGGGATGTCCAAACCTTGCTCATGGACATGCCCTTCTATGAAAGCCGACTCTTGGAAGACAAGGCAGATTCAGCATTGGGAAGATTTAAAGATAGTAGGGCTGCTGCTAGGTCATTGGGATTCTCCAAATCCTTTGTCAGCCACATTCTGCCTTACGCCCCTTCCAAGGCTACAGTAGATGCTATCAGCCGCATCCTTTTCCACCTAGCCACTGCAGCCAGCTGGCTCACTTCTTTCTTGACAGTGGAAATGGCCCCCACAAGCCTCATGGAGCACCAACCCAGAGGTCCGCCCAATCCTCTCCCCCTGGCAGCCGTACAGTCAAAGCCTCTTTAGTTTGCCTTCAATCCAGCATGGGCATCCGGTTGGCGGTAGAGTCCAATACCATCTGCACCAACAAAGTGATTTAACATCGACAAATTGGTGCTCCAGATTATCCAACGGGTTTACGCCCTCCTGTTCCAAAAAACCTTGCTATTGCTATCTACATCCCCAGATTGGCCGACAGTGGACCCCCTTGTTCTCTTGCAGCAGGAATTACTGTCCCTTCTGGCCAAAGAAGACATCAAGAGGACACCAGTATCAGAAGTAGGTTGTGGCTGCTACTCCCGCTACTTTCTGGTGCCAAAGAAGGATGGAGGCCTCCGTCCTATTGTAGATCTACGCCCTCTCAACTACTTCTTCAAAAAGTAAAAGTTCAGGATACTGACGCTTTCTCAGGTCTTATCTGCCCTCGACCCTGGAGAATGGATGGTAGCGTTTAATTTGTAGGGTGCTTATTTCCACATTCTCGCTGTGCCTGCCCACAGAATCTATCTGTGGTTCACAGTGGGCCAGGAACATTATAAGTTCGCAGTGCTCCACTTTGGTCTTACCAGTGCCCCTGGGTGTTCACCAAGGTGATGGCGGTGGTTGCAGCACATCTGGGGAAGTCAGGGGTTCCAGTTTTCCCCTTCATCAACAATTGGCTGTTGAAGGCAGACTCGCTGCAGGCAGTTGTCTCCCACCTCCACACTATTGTGGACCTCCTGAATTCACTGGGGTTCACTATTCATGTGCCTAAGTCACATCTGACTCCCTCTCAGATGCTACCTTTCATCGGAGCTGTTCTGGGCACTGCAGTTTCATGCTTATCTTCTGGAACAGCGAGTCCAGGATATTCGGCTATGATTCTGATGTTTTAGCCTTTATCTGGATTTCTGTGAGACTGACTTTGAGCTGCTGGGTCTCATCACTTCATGCATCTTGATAGTAAAGCATGCCCGTTGGCATATGCGGGCTCTGCAGTGGGATTGAAGATCCAGTGGGTACAGCATCAGGGAAATCTCTCCGACTTGGTCCAGATATCAGGAGGAACTGCAGCTGTGGCTCTTGGACTGTGATTGTGTCAATAGAAGACCTATTTTTCTCCTCCTCCCAGAGCTCAGAGAGATGGAGATAAGAGGACTCCAGTTTACGGCACAATCTCAGCTCCACATCAGTCTGTTAGGACTGAAAACAACCTGACTGGCATTGAAAGCCTTTCTTCCTTCGAAACAGAGAAGGCTAGCTCGGGTGTTCACAGACAACACCACTGCCATGTGGTGCTGCAACAAACAAGTGGGGGGGTGAGGTCAAGAGGCTTTGCATCTCTGGACATGGCTGAAATGTCAGGACATTGTCCTGGTGGTTCAACATCTGGTGAGCTCTCTGAAGGCCAGAGCTGGCAAACTCATCCATTGATGCCCAGGGTATCATGAATGGTTTCTTCACCTGGAGGTGGTGCAAGGTGTCTTCCGAGACTGGGCATAGCCTTTGGTAGATCAATTTGCCACCACCAAGAACTTGCAGTGCCAGCGCTGCCGGAGTTTCCAAGGCGACCCTTGCTCGGAGAAGCATTTCGTCTCAAGTAGAGTTTAAGACTCCTGTATGCCTTCTACCGATAACACTCCAGTCTGGATTTCTCCAGAAGATTAAGAATGACTGGGTGTTGGTCATCTTAGTGGCTCTGGACTGGGCACAGAGAGTATGGTGTCTTAAACTCTTGATCTTGAGCAACTGTCCTCTAGACATGCTGCCCGTTCGGGAGGATCTTCTGTCACAGCAACAGATAGGGGTACTGCACCTGAAACGGCCCATTCTGCACCTTCATACTTAGAGAGTGGTGACATTTGAGGGTGTTTAACCTCTCTCCTGAAATGTGTGATGTCATTCTAGCAGCCAGGGGTTCTTCTACCAAAACCGTCTATGCCTGCTGGTAGGTCAGGTTTGTCATATGGCGTGTATCTAAGTCAGTTGATCCTCTGTATACACCTTTGTCTGAGATCTCCTTTTCGTTTTGTCCATGGCCTGGCAAGGCTTTATTCTCAGCATGATCAAAGGATATCAGTCCACCATTTCTGCTTTTCTACGGCTGCCAGATCTACCTTCCCTGTTCAAGTCACCTGTTGTGTCTAGATTCCATAAAGACTTGCAGCATATGTTTCTTCCTATGCCTGTCATGCCCCAGTGGGACCTAAATTTGGTTCTTGGCTTCCTTATGTGTTCCCCTTTTGAGCTGATGCATAGCTGCCCTCTACTTTCTTAACGCTAAAAACATTCTTTCTTGTGGTAATGACATCGGCCAGGTGGGTTAGTGATTAGAAAGCATTTTCTGTTAACCCTTCCTACATTTCATTTTTCCCAGGCAAACTGGTTCTAAGGACTATGGCATCTTGTTTACCAAGGTGGTGACACCTTTTTACGTTCCTTTTTACGTTGGGCAAAACACCACACTGGTGACCTTTGTTTCCCTCCTCATTCTTCTAAAGAAGAGGAGAGACTCCACTGCCTGAACCCAAAAACAGTGTTATCATTTTATGATGATTGTACCAAAGATTTCTGGGTGGATGAGCAATTCTATGTTGGATTTGTGGAGGCAAAGAAAGATAAGGCAATGTAAAAGAAAACCATTTCTCAATGAATCATCCTCTGAATTATGATCTGCTATGCAATGGCCAGGAAACAGCCCCCTGAGGGATTAGGAACTAACTCCACCAGAGCTACAGCTGCTACCTAGTGACATAGCGAGCTAGTGTTAGCTAGAGGAGTCCCAGTCTTTGAAATCTGTCAGGCAGCTGCGTGGGCATCACTGCACACATTTACCAAACACTATAGCCTAGACAGTTAGGCCCAATGAGATGGATACTTTGCCCATTTGGACCTTCAGGACGTCTTAGCTTGAAACAATCTGCAGACCTAACTCTGGTGAGAGATATTGTTTTGGTATCCATTCTAAGGTAAGGGATCTGCAGCTAGAAGTCTCCATCAGATGAACATGTTACTTACCTTCCGTAACGCTTTATCTGGTAGAGACTCTGTCTAGCCGCAGATTCCTTACCAATCCTCCCTTCCTCTGCATTCTGTCTTCTCAACTTCAGACAAACTTTTAGACCTTAAGTTTGGCACACTAGTCATTCCTCCTCAGCTTGGCTCTGTGCTTCTGGTGCAGAACAAAATAAAGAACTGAGGTCAGCATGCTGGTGTAGTGCCAATATAGGCACTGCAAACATCACTTACCGTGCAAATGACGCCATTAACGCCATGCTTAGCTGAATGAGGCCACCTACCGGTGCACAAGGAGGATTGCTAAAAACATTTCTGGATCCAGTCTGATGCCTGGGAATATTCTAAGGTAATTAATCTGCAGCTTGATAGAGTCTCTACCAAATAAAGTGTTACCAAAGATTCTTCACTGCTAGGAAGGCACACCCACAGCAGCACCAATGATTAAGAAGCTATGGACCGATTTGTTTGTTGTACCACCTGCTCGTCACAATTGTGAGAAAAATGAGTAGTCCGTTTTCAGTACATCAAAATGTAGTTTAGTTACACACAGGTAGGAACTGCAAACGTCAATAGTGTTTTTATCCTTCTTCTAATAGGTCCGCTTCCAACTGATCACAGATCAAACTCATCCACCACCCTTCCACATTCCACCACTTACATTATGCATTCCATATTCCTCTACTCGCATCATACATTCTACATTCCACTTACACCCACACATTCCATATCCATGCATTCTATTACTTAGCACAAAGCACAAAGACATTAGCCTCTACAGGGACATCCTGCAGTAGATTGTGCCAGGAATAATTCTACAACACAGACACGCAGGACACCAGCCTCTGCAGAAAGATCCTGGAGTAGATTCTGCCAGGAGTAGTTCTACAATACACACACACAAAACACCAACCTCCATAGGGACATCTTGAAGTAGATTGTGCCAGGAGTCATTCTACAAAACACACACACACATAACTCCAATGTCTAGAGAGAGAGCCTGTGGTAGATAGTGCCAGAAGTAATCCTGAAACATAGACCCAGAAAACACTAGTGTCTTCATGAACATCGTACAGTAGATTTTTGCAAGGAGTAACTCTACAACACAGACACTCAAGATGCCAGCCTCTACAGGGACAGCTTACAGTACATTGTGCCAGAAGTAATTCTACAACACACTAAAGCACAACACACTAAAGCAAGTCATCAGCCTGTACCTCACGACCTGGAGAATAATGTGCTAAGAATAATTCTACATCAGATACACACAAGATACCAGCTTCTACAGGGGCAACCTGAAGTAGATTGTGCTAAGAATAATTCTACAACACAGGCATGACGTCACACTTGACCAGCACATCCTGGGGTAAACTGTGCCAGAGGTAGTTCTACCATATTTTCACAAGAGGCTAACCTCTACATCCTATAGAAGACTGTGCCCAGGGTAATCCTAGGACAAGGTCACTAAGGACGCCAGTCTCTAAAGAAAAATCCTTCAATCACCTCTGCTGAAGTTATCTTACCAGACAAGCTGGCCTCTTCTGTAACATCCTGGACAAATTGTGCCAGGAGTAATTCTACAAATTGGGCACACAAAACGCCAGTCTCTATAGGGACATCCTTCAATCAACTGTGCTGGAGTAAATTTACACTGCAAGCAAGGTGCCAGCCACAACAGGAAAATCCAGAAGTAAACTGTTTTGTAGGTAATTCTACCACGTTTGCAAGACACTGGCTTCTACAGGAACATCAGAGGAAATTCTGCCAGGAGTAACGCTACCACACATACGCAAAACTCTACCTTCTTCACGGATACCCCACAGAACACTGTGTTGGAGGTTATTCCTCCACGCACAAAATAACGATTTTCCTGTTTGAGCAATTTTGGTCTGTGGATCACTGACACGTTGTTTGCAACTAAAAACTAAAGGAACCATCTATCTCTCATTTCTCACATTGCTTCTTTCTCTCCTTCCATCTCTACTTACATATGGCTGGACCGATTCCAAGGGGTTCATAGAACAATAAACCAGCGCCATTTCCCTTCTGTTCTGTTCTTGAAACCAGATGTTTTACTTTCTTAGTCAAAATCTGCCTTCGCTCTGCAGCAGTTTCTCACTTGTAAAGTCCACTTTGTAGCAGTGCTGCAGACTTCACATGCCATGGGTGGAATGTCGACGTATCCAGGATGCCGCCACAAATACAAAGGAAGGATATCACAAAAGCTCAGAAAAAGACTCCAGGTACCCTAAATGATGGAAACAAACTAGGAAGTGAAATCCTGGAGTCGCGGGAGCCTTTCTTAGCAAACAGGAACATCGTGTTTGTTAGGTAGCTGAAATGTTAACTACCCCAAAATATCAAAGCACTGACGATAAGAGGATTCTGCTGATGGGATATGGGTTTCGTGTTCTTGTGGGTGTCATATGCTTTGCTACTCTGTTTAGGGATTTTTTGTTTGGGTGTTATGGAGGTGATTTAGGTTTGGTTAAACTTGCAGGATGTGGGATGCAGGATGTGGGATTATGACTGTGGATGCCTTTCAAAGTTTGTATGCTAGGGTGGACCCATATTAGATTGTCTTTGAGTGGTGAATGTCTTGAGATTTTTTACAGATGTATCGGTTTGCAGAGTTTATATATTCTTGAGTATGAATGCCACATTTCCAGCCTTCAGCCGGTGAAATTTTCAGGTCACACTTACAGATAGCTTTTGCTGTTTGTTGTAGAAAGAACTACTGTGTGCAATACCAAAAGTTAGAATGTTCTTCAGCCTATTGCTTATAATCAGGACCACTGGGATCATGCGGCAAAGAACGGTCAAATTATGCGGCACATTACCTTATAAAATACTAATTCATTGTTTTGTCATTGGTACCAGTTTAAGACCCAGATATATCAATAAGCAACAGAAAGGTGACTAGTTAACCTTTGCAAAGTATATTCCACTGCATGGGAACACAAGCCGCTTCATTTTAAGCAACTCTTGACCATTTGAGGAAAAAACTGTTTTTTTGTTAAAATCTGCAGAGTATCCATCAGATGGTGGATTATGTGTCAAATACGGCAAATCCATAATTATGCAAAAACGCCACAGCCACACAATCGCATAATTCCAGTGGCCCTGCTTATAATGGGCCTGCTTTCCTGTAATTGTCATTTGCTTGCTTTTAATTCAGTGGCTTGTCTTGCTCTTCTTTATGTGTTTGTCCGTCCCCTTGAAAATAGCTGGTTACCATTGAATGACTTGTAACCTTCTGCTGCCTACATTCAGGGAAATTCTTTTTTATTTTTGCTTTAAACACTCCATTTGAGTTTGTGTTGCTTCCTCTCCCTAGCTCTTCCATTACTTACCTTGACCCTCTCACCAAACTTCTTAACTTATTTTGTATTTGTTGTGCACCTCCTGCTCTTCTGTTCTTGTTCCCCTACACCCCTATTCTCACTGTTCTGTAAGATGCTTAGTGAAGTTAAGGTGCTTTTCCCATACATCCTTTGTTCCTCCTTTACACCCATCCTTCACTATCCTGATTCCTTTTTAGGGTCGAGCCTGCATCGCATGCGCTCGTGCATGCCTATCGCTAGCGAGATGCTTTAGGTATTAGAAAAGGGCTCGGAGCCCTGTCGACGTCACGTCAGTGTGTTTCATTGGCAAGTTGCCTTGCCTGTTAGAATCCGCTTCTTTTGATTAGTGGAAGGCACGCATACGTCATGCCTTTTCCGGTGGTCCCTCCTCGAGCGCAGCGACTAAGTACAGAAAACATGCGAGGCTCGCTGGGTTTGTGGACTACTTTTTCTCTGTTTTCGCAGCTCGATCTCGCTGGGCAGAAGTCCAGCGCTTCGCATACTATCGACCTTGTTACTCAGTTAATTGCACTTTTGCCGATAGGTATTATTAGTGTGAACTGTAGCAGCGCGATCGCGCAGTTTTATTTTTTTAAGCAAGAAAAATCCGGTTGGGAATTTACAACTGTGAACAGCTGTAACTCCGACAAATGCGAGACCCTAGTGCATTGCAAATGCTTGTTTAATTTTATTTTTAGGTGAGCTGGGCAGCTGGAATTTGCTGTTGGGCCTCTCCTCTGTAAATAATGGCACACTTTTTCACACTGCGTTTTTTTTAATTCGCTGCTCCAAAATGGACGTCTGCCATTTTGGAATGGTGAGTTAAAGTTTAAAAAAATACATCATAGCATAATGACACATACCTGCGTATGTGTGATGACGCATGTGTGACGCACACACACACTTAAGCATCATCATGCTAGGGTGCCAATTTTTTATGTTTTTTATTTTATTTTACCTATGCTGATCAGACCCAGCGGCAAGCATTTGTAAAGTAAAAAGGTGAGCTAAAACATTTTAAAGGTAAGACTTTGTGGCTTTGTAAATGCTGGTAAAATGTGGGGGCTTGTATGTATGAGTTGGGGAAATCCCAGGCTCTGATAGCGACATTATTTTTTTTAGAATCTGACAGACATTTCTTGGGCACTCTAATACACAACACTTGTGTTGCTCGAACATGAAGAAGGCTACTAAAGTTGCGACCTGTGATTGCAGACTGGTTGGGGTTCTCTCTGGTGCGATGAATGTTGTTGAGTGTGGATGTTCAGGTGGTGTTGGTGGTTGTGTTGTTGGCCAAATGGGCAAGGCAGCGGATAGAGGCCTATACTTTGATGGCTTTTAATATTGCCATGTAGATTGGTTGAGACCGTATAGCCCTTTTGCAAATGATACCGTCTCCACCTACTGTCGCTCTGTGTTCATCACCGAGCTTTGTTGACAGAAAGAATCTGCTATTAAACCAAACATATACCATGTTATATGTTTTTATTCTAGCATGTCATTTACCGTCTTAAAAGGCATCTGTGTATTATTAGGATTTTAAAAACCTGATGTTGACCAAGAGTTGACGTTTTCGCCTTGTGAGCTTCCCCCTCCCTTACACTCAATATATGAATACAGCTTTTCTAACCTGCTATATGTCACTGGGGCCATTTTAGTCCTGATCAAAATTTCCTGTTTCTACTGTTTGAACCTTAGGAAATGGCTGTCCACATGTTTTCACTATCCTTGTCGACGTGCTCCCACTACCCCGACTTCTACTTTTGGGTGTGAGTTTTAACTGCGGATGTTTACATGAAAAACCTGTTTTTTCAATGTCAACAAGCGAGCCAGTAGGAAAGGATGAGAAACGTATTGCTATGCAATGGAAACCTTAGTTATAGTATAACATATTTCTTTAATGTTTTTGGAAATGGCAACTTGGTATGGCACTCTGCCATGTTTGTCTCTTTTTGCAGGCACTTCAGGATTTATAAAGGTTAGTACAGCCCATGTTTTTGTTGGGCAAACTGTTTTTTAAGTCCGGCTTGATAGCACATCTGTCGCCAGACAATGTGTAATCAACAGAAACCGAGCTTTTAGAAACACTACTTAGAGATGGACTGTGGCTCAGCGCGCATTGTTTGACTTCAGTGCAGCATTTGATTGGGCAACCGTTTTGTGCTGCTTCCGAACAAAAGTGCTTATTGCACTGCTACTGATTCTGGAGGGGTTTCCCATCGCCTAGGATGGTCTCCAGGTTCAAACATAATAATGCCATGGTGAGTTGAAGGGGACACCCTTGATTGTATTGCCCCGACTCACCCTCCCTCCCTCCATGTTGCATGCTGTCCCGCCTTCTCTCTTTAATAAGCAGAGAAATACCCTATGACACTTGCCGCGTCATAGTGCTTTTTAATTTTCATTTCAAGTATACTGTACAGGGGGCACACTGCTGTTTCCCATGGCTAAAAAAAACACTGACAAACCCAATAGCTCTCTCATGAGCGAGACCTATTGGCTTTGCAAATCTTGTTTTGTAAAGCAGTTTGTGTTCCTTAAAGGAACTGGTACTACGTTAAAAAACTTTTCCCGTTTGGGAAGATGCGGTTCTTAAAGGGGAAGCTTTCCAACTGTGACATCTGCACTTTTGTGAATGAGTTACCAGTAACATTTCAATTGTTTGCAATTGTGGTCACAACACATTGATGCATCACACAGCCGAACAAAATTAGGAGAGGGACATCCCTTTCACGCCTCCTCCTAATTGCAATTTGGAATGAGTTACAAATCCCTTTTTGCAATTCGGAAAAGCTTTTCCGAATCACAAACCTGGTTCAGTACTTTTGAGAATATCATTTTGCGGTCACAAACCCTGTAATGTTCCAAATGACAGGTTTGCAACCGTAAAATACTTTCGTACATTCATTGACTCGCTGTTGATAAACAGACTATTGACTTCCAAACACCTGCACAGTTGCAGCTCAAGCTCCAAAGAATAGCATTTGCTTTCCAAACCAAAAACTCTAGCAACCATCTTCTTTTTGTCATACTTTAATATGTAAAAAGTAATAGTGATTGGGGGTTATGCCATAACAATTGTGAATGCAAGACACTTCTGTCTTTCAATGTTGAGTTTCAGCACTTGATTTTTGCAGATTGAAGCACCAGCATTCATTTTTGGAGGTGGAGGCATATTTTTCGTTCTCAGAATTTGACCCATCACAAGAGGGAGAAAGGCAAAAAAAGGGAGAAAGCAGTAGGAAAAGAAAGATAGGTAAACAGTGACAAAAGAAAAGCAGGAATGAAAAAGAATGTGCAAGCTAAGAGATAGGTAATGTAGGGGATTCAAGAAAGAGACATTGGAGGTAATCTCAAATTCTAATGATGAAAAATAAGTCAGTGATGGTCGCCTGCTGTTCCTTGTAGACCACCACCCCATGTTTGTAACTAGTTACAAGGGGTAGCAAATAGTAACCTGTCTAATTAATATTTGTTAGACAGGTCATTCTGTGACCCCATGCAACAGCTCATAAAAAGTTAGTGTGCAAATTGTAAAAGTGTAGTATTTTTGACCAACCTGTTAGTGTATCAGGCCAAATGTTTCCTGACTGCCAGACAGATCTATCACAACAGTCTCTGGGTGTCTAGTCAGAATTTCAAAGCAGCTCAGTCATGGACGTCGATTCACCAAAATGCCAGGGGTAGTAAAGTGACATCACATGCCATTTGAACCCCCCCCAATGATGTCACATAAAGTGACATCACAAGATCTTTGACTTGATGACTTCACAGGAACTCATATCATGTTACCATCCCTGTGTATGAAGTGACGTGACACAGTTTTTTGATTCAGGTGCATCTGACGCATGACCTTTGGTTGCACCACACAGAGCTTGGAAAATCTCTAGACATTAAAAATGAAATACTCTATTTACAATTATACTTTCCAAATTGTTGAAATTGCTTCCACGTATGTTGTCAGAGTCAGTCATTATCTTCAGATACACATTTGAGATAATGTAACATAGTTTTATAACCTTTTAAATAGTGTACACCAAAGGGAAATATGAAGGCCAAGTTGAAATCACCAATATCAAATATGTGTTATATAATGGATGGTCAATGGGTATTGCTAGAACTTGGGTCTCTAGTTGGCAGAGGTATGCTCCCTGTCCAAGTAGGGACCACAATCATAGCCAGGGTAAGTCACAACACAATCTAAATTATCCTGTGCTCACCCTCAGGTAGTTTGGCACAGAGCAGGCTGGCTTAACTTAGAAGGCAATGTGTAAAGTATTTGTGCAATAACTCATACAGAAACACAGTGAAAACACCAAAAAAGTACTCCACTCCACAGGCCTCGAAAGAATCACCACTCACTATGGCGAGTCATAATTTATTAGGTCAAGCAATTTTTAGAACCTGCTCTTCCCTTCTAAGGAGTTGACAAAGAAAATGTGTTCTGTTCAGTCAGAAATTGGAGGAGCAGTAAAGAAACCTTTAAATCTTCTTCTTGTCACATTTGCTCTGTGTTCAGGGACAGAGGTCAAAAGTCAGGTTATCTTACAATTACTTTTCCTTCTCACTGCAGAGTTCCAGGATTTTGTCAGGTTTTTCCTAACACACAACATTTAAATAGCTAAGTCAACTGTACAGACAATTCCAAAATATATTTCATCAGTTGTGAAAGCCCATTGTTTGTACTTTTGTGTAATGAAAAAAATATTTTAATATAATGAAAACAAATCAGAACACTTTACTTGGTTATGTGTAAAAAATAAATCTTTTCTGAAACCTGATTTTCACAGATTGTTAATACATTATATAGTTTTATCTGTAATGCTGCAAATTAGTAGGAAGGTTTTTGGACATTTTTCGGAAACGTACTGTCTGTAAATGACAGTGTGCAATCATATCATGCTTTAGTAATATATGTATTAAAAATGAGTGTTTAAACATAAACTGAGAAACACTCCTGCCCTGATGGCAAGTAATGGATCATGTGTTCCCTATATGTGGCTTTGATTCTTTTGACACATGGAGCAAATATTTAGGGGGTCATTCTGACTCCCGCCGGGCGCGGTCACCGCGCGCCCGGCGGGAGCCGCCAAAATACCGTACCGCGGTCGGAAGACCGCGGCGGGTATTTTGAGTTTTCCCCTGGGCTGGCGGGCGGCCTTCAAAAGGCCGCCCGCCAGCCCAGGGGAAAACGACCTTCCCACCATGAAGCCGGCTCGTAATCGAGCCGGCGGAGTGGGAAGGTGCGACGGGTGCTACTGCACCCGTCGCGTATTTCACTGTCTGCTATGCAGACAGTGAAATACAAGCGGGGCCCTCTTACGGGGGCCCCTGCAGTGCCCATGCCATTGGCATGGGCACTGCAGGGGCCCCCAGGGGCCCCGCGACACCCCCTACCGCCATCCTGTTCCTGGCGGGCGAACCGCCAGGAACAGGATGGCGCGCCTTGGAGGATTCTGACGGGCAGCGGAAAACCGGCGGGAGACCGCCGGTTTTCCTGCACTGACCGCGGCCAAAGCGCCACGGTCAGAATGCCCTGCGGGGCACCGCCGGTCTGTCGGCGGTGCTCCCGCCGACCCTGGCCCCGGCGGTCTGAGACCGCCGGGGTCAGAATGACCCCCTTAGTCTATTTATTCAAACAAAGACAGCAGAAATGCCAAGCTCACATATTTGAAGGTGCACTCATATGTGACAATGAAGAAAGGGGCAATTCTGTAAACTAAAATATTTGACTTGGATCACAAAATTTGAGACCAGTTATGGTTGAGTAGATTATTCAAGTTACTCGACCTGCAGGTCTAGTAACATTTATATGATTTTTCGAGGCCTGCACCAATTTAGAACAATTGAAATTATTTATCTGAATAAAATAAGATAAAAATGACACAAATCCAATATGCACAAGTGAAGATATCACTTTTTAGAAGTTTAGATAAGCCTTAATCCATAGGAATCAACGGGTATATCTTTTTAGCACAAAGTACCTGGGATGCGTCAAAAATAGCGACGCAGATGAGGTGATGCATCAGAAAATAAATTGATGTGTTGATTTTTCTGACATGGCGGAAGTGATGCTTCATTTCTTTCCTCACAGGCAAGGTGATGCAGGGATATTTTTACGCCCAGGGACCATGCAGGGATAATCCAAAGCGCGATGCGATGATGATACAAATGCTGCTTCAATTCAGGATGCGCTGCAGAGATTTTTCAGCTGCGAAACAGGCTGCGTCGATTCTGCAGGCGATGCGTCGTTTTTTTCAGGCATTGCATTCAGCACAGTGGGTTTTTACCCTCTGGTAAAGTCTTTGATGGCCCTGAGACTTCTTAACAGGAGGCAAGCTCAGTACAAACCCTTGGAGATCACTTGAGGGGGAAGGCAAAGTCCTTCCAGCAGAGTCATTGAGCAGCAGGGCAACAAGCAGGAGAGCAGTCCTTCCAGAGAAGCAGTCCAGATGAGTCCTTTGGGCAGCACAGAGGTCCTTTTGAGAGTCCAGTTGTAGGTCCAGAAGTGTCTGACTTGAGGGGGGGGTCACATGCCCAGTATATATACACAAATGTACCTTTGAAGTGGGGTAAACTTGAAAGAGTGGTTTTGAAGTGCACCAGTTCCACTTTCAACCCAGTCCTGTCTGCCAGGAGATCGGTGTGGGGTTATCAGTCCTTTGTGTGGGGTCAGGCCACTAGCCTTTGAAGTGTAAGTGAGAGCCCCTCCACCCTTCCTGCCCAGGAGGACTCATCAGTATGCAGATGAATGCAGAAGCAGCTGAGTTTCCCTTGTTTATGGCTGTCTGGATGGCATGCACAAGGGAAGCTGTCAACCAGCACAGACCAGACATGGATTGGAAAGGCTGTAAGGCACAGAGAGCAGTAGGTAAATAGAAATGTCTACTTTCTAAAAGTGGCATTTCTAAAATAGTAGTGTTAAATCCAACTTCACCAGTAAGCAGAATTTCTCACTACCATTCCAACCATACCAAACACAACAATGCCATTCCTTTCACTTAAGAAATTACCACTTAAAAGCATATAAGGGAATTCCATTGTTGGCCTATTAGAGAAGTAGGCTTCAGAATAGTGGAAAAGGACTTTGAGAGTTTTTCACTACCAGGATATGAAAAATGTACAAGCAAATGTCCTGCCTTTTACTTTCATAGCACACTACCCTATGGGCTATCTAGGGCCTAGCTTAGGGGTAACATATACAGTAAAATGGGAGGTGAAGGCTTGGCAAGTAGCTTTACATTCCAAGTGGAAATTGCAGTGAAACTGCACACACAGGCCTCACACTGGCAGGCCTGAGACATGGTTAAGGGGCTACTTATGTGGGTGGCACAATCAGTCCTGCAGACCCACTTGTAGCATTTAATTTTCAGTCCGTGTCCACATGTAATGCACTTTACTAGGGACTTACAAGTAAAATATGGAAAATTGGGTAAGAGACAATGTTACCATGTTTTAGAGAGAGAGCACATGTACTTTAGCTCTGGTTAGCACTTGTAAAGTACCCAGAGTCCCAAAGCCAAAAAAATGAGGTCAGAAAAAGAGGAGGAGGACGGCAAAAATTTTGGGGTGACTCTTCAGAGAGGGCCGTTTTCCAGCAGGTAATGCTCAATATAAGTTTACTTGCTTACCCCAGGTGAGTAGACACTGCACCTTCATCTTCTATAGATAAAAGTGCACATCACTGGTAGAGTAGGTGTAATTTGGTATTATGCTTATTCCCTATTAGCATACTGACAGTATTTTAAAGTTCTAAGGGGAGAATGGCACCAGATTCAGTGGCAAATTGTTTGCTTGAGAGTTAAGGTTTGTCTACCAGATGGAATGGCAGATGTTACTCACATGGAAGACACTGACTGCCATATTGATAGTGCATGGATGACGAGAATAGTAGCTGTCAAGTAGTACTTTAATGGCTGGAAATCAAGAGTTTGACAGGCATAGCTGTTATGATGCATCTGGTTTGCTTACTTCAAAAGGAGATTGAACTGAATAGGCAGTAAATGTTGCCTGGATGGAAGGAAACATAGAGGGCAGGAGTTTAAATGTTCCCAGTTAGAATGTTGTCTACTGCCACGAGCAACTGTGGTTCTGATTATGATTAGGCATCCTGCTCTGAAGAGACTGACCCAAGGGTAAGTTGATATTTCAAGAGTATGGAATCAAGAAGGTGGCTGATAGTGCAGCATATATGGTTTACATATGTCTAAATAGGATATTATCGGCTACAGAGAATAGTTGGTGTACGTATGCTTGGATGTGTACAAGAGAAAAAAATATTTTGTGGACAACACCCTTTGCTTGATTGGTAGAAAATCAAGTTGAGGTCTCTAATGCTTAGCAGCATGGGAAATGTAGCTTGTGTGTCTCCGGATACATTTCTGGGTAGAGTGACAAGTGGCAGCGCCTATGCTACTTATCCATCTTGACATGAAGCAATGGACTGGATGGCAAATTATTGCACACCTATTATAAAACAAGGGGGAATGACAGTACATTGCATTTTAGCAAAGCATACAATTCCATCACCTTTTCAATTTGCTACATACATTGTATGATGAATTAGACAACTACTTCCCCAACTCCCCCACCCCAACTGCTCCTCATGATTGCCATAGTGCACGCACCTTACCACATCAAACACTACACCAATGTCCATCAAGGGCTGCCCCAGTTACCCAGTGCGTTGTCGACAATGCCCCCCTCCAAAGCGTCAGAGGTCTGAATCCATTGGATCCTGCTAGTATCTACCCCAACTCTCTCCCTTTATCAATTCAAACAATCAATTTTTCCTGTCACCTTGTGCTGTTCAGCGGTTACATCCTTAATGACAGTACATGGATGAGTGATAAATCCTGTATATACGTCTACGGACTAGATACTGGATTCTGCTATGAATAACTGTAATGATGCGAATACATCTTCGTAATAAGAGACTGAAGAATAATTAGGTGCTTGGCAAGCACAAAATCTAGTGAAAGTGGACAGCGCTGCAAGGTGTTTACAAGTAGGATGCTGCAAAGAGTATCTGTTGAACAGATGCTATTTCGATGTCTTGATGAAGATACGATACAATACTGGACAACATGTTGTTGTTTGGCTGGCATGAAATCAAAAAGAGACAAACTGCTTAAAACTGTGTTTTTCTTATCCATACATGCGACTAGCTGATGTGATGCCGCTGCATGGGGTACTGGCTTCTGCGATCACTGGGGGATTTGGTCATGCAGTATGTGTATCAGGGTAAAAGGAAACTGCAGAGCAATTGTCTTTTGTCTTGAATGCACTTTTGGGAATATAGCTCATTGAGTTTTATGCTTCAAAAATCTGTGTTCCATCTGCAGTTCTAGGCCTGAATTCAGAGTGTGTGTGTACCTTTATTAGTTTGATCCCATGCCAATTAGGCAATATAAACCATTCATTTCATAGCGTAAAATCAAGAATAAAACAGCTCCTATCCACAAACATCTCAATACCTCCAGTTAGGGAGTTATAAACCAGAGCCGCAATCAAAAAAAAAATGCATACACAAAACAGAAAAAGATACATTGCAGGACAAAGCACTGATATCAGATACATAGCTACTTGAACGGCACAGAACAAGAACTGAGAATGTCGGGTATGTACTATAATAGCAAATTTGTCAATACAAAAACGACTTAAAAACAAATTGTGCAATACCTGCAAAATTTGCACAACTGAATGAAAATTCACTCTCATAGAGAGAAAAAATGTCGCCCAAGGAAGAACTGACAGTAACAGCGAATTGTGCAATACTGTCAAAATGTGCAAATCAGCATAAAGATCCACCTCTTAAAATTAAAAAGCAGTAACAACATAATAAAATACGTACACACCCAGTGCAAAGAAATGTTTTGTAAGGGAAAAGGTCAGCTTTTCAACTACAGCGGACAGGAATTGTGCCAAGGCTCAGCATACCGACATATTATTGCAAAGAAGGATCATCCTTACTAGGTCGCTAATGCGATGAACCTGCAGCTCTCTAAAAACTAGCACTGTCGTGAAAAAGTACAAAAGACAGTTATATGCGAAAGTGACAGTGCTCTATGCTTACAAAAATGCCAAGAATCCTTGTCCCTCCCAGCCTGAGTAATCCCTGTCCATCTGATAAAGGCGGAGGACCTGTTCCAACCGGACCTTCAGGGCCCACCGCCTAACCGATCTACTCTTGATGTGCCTCAAATAGGGCTGAATGAATCCACTGTAATCTGTCTCCAATAAATGCTGCAAATTGATTCTCTTACAGACATCGGTCAGGTCGCTCTGTAGCAAACCCTCTCTTATTCAGCATATGAGCGATTGTTTCTGTTGGAGTACATACATGTTTAAGGGGGATACCAAGAAGGGAGATTCAGGGAAGCCTCAATAACCTGTTAGTCATTTACCCACTGACCTTCATGCTTTGTATGTAAATTACGTTTTATGAGATGCCTTAAGGATGTTTCCTCAGATTTTAAAAGACCTGCCCAATAATTGAGCATCCTCTGTCTATATTTAAAAAGAATATTAGTAAGGTCCAACTCAAACCTCAGGGCACTACTCACTAAACATGTGGGCAAATCCAACCATTTTAACCAGATCGATGTTTCTATGATTTGCAGGCCCTTGACATATTTTTCTAGCAGAACCTCGCAGCAGTAGAGTAACAGCGTAACATTTTTTGTGTTTTACACCTCTCTCAACACTTCTGCAGATTTATGGCACAAAGCCAAATCCAATCTCTAAAGCATACCCGCAATGGACTTGACACTTGATTCTTGCAGAGAGACATGAGCCCAGAAGTCTAAGTTGTGGATGAATAACACACCTAAGTATCTGTATTTGTTTACCACCTCCACTTGAGCAGCATCCAGCAACCACCTAAGCCCCAGGGGTCACCTTTTACCTTTTGAGAAAAACATGATCTTTGTTTTGGCAGTATTGATCTTAGGTAATTTCCTTTGCAATAAAATGAGAAAGTGTCAAGTTGCCGCTGCTGCCCAACCAATGTAAGATCAAGTAACACTGTATCGTCCACACAGAACAATGCAGATATGGATTCCGACCCAAACTTAGGAGGAAAGTATCTCATCTGGCTTAGGCCAACCATGGCATCTATTATATAAATTGAGAATAAGAGCGGATCCAAAATACACCCTTGCCTTAACCCATTTGGGGTGCTGATCTTTTTGGACAAGGCCCCATCACCCCCACGTTCCACTCTGGTCCATGAGCCCTCATGTAATTGGACTACCACCTTCAAACGCCCCCATAGGTAGTTTCATCTGGCCATCTTTTTCAATAAAAGAGATCTA
Organism: Pleurodeles waltl; assembly: GCF_031143425.1. Taxonomy (NCBI): domain Eukaryota; kingdom Metazoa; phylum Chordata; class Amphibia; order Caudata; family Salamandridae; genus Pleurodeles; species Pleurodeles waltl. Next base: position 67,892,306 of record NC_090443.1, read on the forward strand.
TTAGTGGTGTCAAACGCAGTTCACGAATCTTTGTAAGACACATAAAGGAACTGTTTCCGTTTGAGGGCATAATCCTTCACCAACAACATTAATAACACACAGCCATCTGTAGTTGAGTACCCTTTCTGAAACCTCATTTGAGTCAAAGGTAGGATTCTGGCAGCACTAACCCAGTCTTCTAGTAGACCCAACAAGTGCCTAGCATAGATTTTACTCTGGCTGTCCAGCAGGGTTATCGTACAATAATTAGATGGCAATGCTTTATCACCCTTTTTAATGCTCCCTTTCCAGGTTTCCAGCAAGTTTTACCACCCCCCCCCCAATTATTTCAGCAAATAGAGGTACCAGGGTCTGTGCCCAGAGGTGGGAGTTAAGTTTAATAATGTCAGAGGAGATGCCATTTGGCCCTTGCGCCCTTCAGCATTTTAAGCCTTTAGTCGCTGCTTCAATACCACTCACTATAGGAAGTTAGATGCTCTCTTCTTCCCCCTTAACCTGCAAACTCGCCTGTGGCCTACTTTATTCACCCCCACATCAACTTTGACTTTAAACAGGCCCATGATTTAAGTAACCCATATTTCTTCAGGGAGTGAGACTGCTGTAATATGTGTAGCAAGCCTAAGTATGCTTTAGAGGGGGCACGGCTGACAAGATGGTGGACTAAACGTGTCTGGGCTGAGCTCCGTGCGAGCCAGAGAGAATCCTGCCTAAATCCCAACTCCCCAAAAGTCTCATCACACTGTATTCCCACGCAATTCTGCCTCAAGACCACATCCTGTTCTCCCGTGACCTGAGTCCCACATCAAGGAGGGGCCCAGTGATGATAAACGTAACTTAACCGATGCTGGGCAGCCTACATAGGATGGCACTCCCCAGCGGGAATGCAAGCGCCTCAGGGCCAGGCCCAGCTGCCTGACAGGAGAGGTGGTGTGTAGGAGCACCCGAGATCCGGAGACCCCCCCTTGGACTCACCAGGAGTTGTGGTGGTGTAACAGGCTGCTGAATATCCGTGCGGTGGCAAGGAGTGTGATCACTGGTAGAGGGTGGCAACTTCCTCAACTGACTGGAAATACGCCTCTCCAGCTCGTGGAACATCAGCGCCAGGCATCTGGAGCCTAGAATGCCACCCAACTACTGAGAGACCCCAATCAGGGAGCTAGGAGCAGGTGGTGAGTGCTGGGCCCCAGGGAGAATTGTGGGGAGGCGCTGGAACTGAATGAGAGCCACGTCTCCGAGGGCCCTCAAGAGCAGAGAACTCCAGGAAGCCCAGTCAAGGGGCTGTGCTGAAGAGAGCACCACATTCCACATCTCACTTGTTTCTCCCCTCAGCAGGGAGGAGGTGGAGCCAGGTGGTTGAGGGCCTGCTGGATTACAGCAAGAAAACCGGGGGGCCCTGAGATCGACTGAGAGATAGCAACATCACCCTGGTGGGTCGGCATCTGACATCTGCTGAGCGGGAGATAGGAAGAGTACCCTGTGGCTACCTCTGGGCCATTTGTTGGGACCGGATTGAGTGACAGCTCCCTGCCTCCCTTCCCCTACACACATGTCCTGAGGTGCTGCCGGATGTCTCTCCTGGACCTTGAATGAGAGACACACCCCTGTAAATGGGGGACGAAGAGAAGCATGAGGGATAACACATCGAAAGTGCTTGCAGCTGGACCATAGCCTTCACGCATAAATCTACAGGCAATATCTCCAGTGATAGAATAAGGGAGGGGGAAGGTCCACACTCCGATGCACCACCTGATGCTGCACAGACCTACTGAAAGCCTGCCATCCCCAAATCCCCCCTCTCCAGACGCAGAGGTGACGCCACAGTCATAAGGAGCCTGGAGGTGAGAACCTGGTCCTATCCCTGAGCCTGAATCTTTTGGCATATTTGTGGTGGTGAAACGGGACAAGGAGTGGGTGTGATCCTCGCAGTGGGCGCTGAAGACAAGAAACCTAAAACTTCCAAGCAGGGGAAAATGGATCGATACACCAAAGCTATAGTGACCGCTTTGGAGAGCTCAGGAGCTGCTCTGCCGAATAATGAAGAATTAATGGTGGCCATCTAGCAATCCAGGACAGCCTTAGAAACTAAAGTAGGGGAAGTCATCTCGGAAGTGTTGCTCCTGTGGCAAGATCTCTGGAATGTCGCAGATAGAGTGATGGTAACGGAAGATAGAATAATGGAACTTGAAGACATTACTGACAACCATCAAAGTAATTACTAAGAACCTGCTCTGAAGGGTCGATGATGCCGAAAACTGAGCCTGACGCAACAACATCCACTTTGTAGATTTCCCAGAGGGAATGGAGGGAGCCAACCCCTGGCCTTCCTTGAAACATGGATCCGTCCCCACTTCACCACTGCTGAACTCTCCACTTGCTTCATAATAGAGCTGGCACATAGAATCCTGGCAGCAAAACCCCAGCCAGGAGCCACTCCGAGAGGCCACATGGTGTGCTTTCTGAACTTTCAAGACCAAGACGTGATATTTAAAGAGGCACGCCGACGGGATACGTTGAAATATGATTCATTCACCATTATACTGTTCCCTGACTTCACGAGAGGTGCAGAAACAATGCCACTCCTTTGATGCTGTTATGGTGAAGCTTCGAACAATGCAACTCCAATACATGCTCCTCTTCCCTGCCAAATTGAAGGTGATCTTTCAGAATTAAGTGCACTTCTTCGAAACACCTGAGGAAACGTGGGGGTGGAGGGTAGGGGCCTCCCCTGAGACCCACACTGGTTACACCTGAGGACAGGGAGGTGAGACCTGGGCCCAAACTTTGGACCTCGAAACGTAAATGTAGACCCCCAGGTGGGAGGGTGGGAGATAAGACTCCGCTGAAGTCTTCTGGAACTGAACGCCTGGGAAGTCACTCTTCTGAATCTGATGCAGGGGAACCCAACAAAGGAAATCAAATCCTGCACAGGAAAGTGATGAAGGACTATCTACACGACTGCCTATGGTTGGAGAAAGGGACTCTACTGTATGAGCGGACAGCCCACTTCCTGATGCAAAGGGGAATGCTAAATCTGTGCTGGTGACTCCTGATTCAAACAAAGGGACTGATGATGACATGGAACTTTAAGTTTTGCGGGAATAAGAAAATATTCATCCCAATGGGGCCGCATGGTTGTTCAGGGATGGTGTGGCGGTGGCATGCAAAGGAGAACACCTTCTACCTGTTTCTGTGTATTGAGTGAATGAATGATGTGTGTGCAGAGAGACGGCCAAAGAAAGGACTGTAAAAGTTTGGCAAGAGGCTAGGCCTAGGCCTAGAGTGAATAACGGAGAGTGGTGCAGCAGCCACTGACCGCGCTGTAGTGCAGAGAGTGTGAGTGCAGGGGTACGACACCACAGTCCACAATTTTCAGTTTACTTAGAGTTTGTGGTTTTGATGTGGGTGGGCGACATACCTCTCTGGCTTGTTCCTGTGACATAGCTACTACAGGGAGGTGTGTGGATGGATGCTCACTGGGGGTGGAGGGGTTGGGTATTATTTTGTTGTACTGGTTGTGTTCTTTAATGCTTTATTATGTTTGGTAGACAGGGGGGATACTGTCCATACCCAAACTTCTAAATATTGATACAAGAGCAATTGATAGGCAGGAATTCAGACATGACACATGTTATTGTCTCTGACCCGGGGACCCGCTCTGTTATGACATGGAATGTTAATAGATAGGGAAACAAAACCAAGCGGTGGTTGGTAACCACGTTTATTAGACATAAGAAGCCAGATATTGTTCTCTTACATGAGACCCACTTGATGGGATCACATTATCAATTTCTAGCTAAAGGTGCTTACACAGTGCTAACGCACACAGGATTCACAGCTAGCGTAAGGGGGCGGCAATTATGGTCCAATAGATACCCCCTTTTCAAATCCAAGGACATGGGTAGACCCTAATGGGACGTATACAGCAGTCCAAGGTTTATGGGGCAGGGAATATGTCACCCCCCCCCCCCCAGCTCCAACAACCTACCAGAAATGCAGTGGCTGAAATCCTTTTGGAAACCAAGCCCTCACTTCACATTATAGGAGGAGATTTCAACGATGTAATGTCTCTAACCCTGGATAGATCAGGATCACCCCCCTGACCTCCAAGTACTACAACCTTGGCCCAATTTGCAGACATGATAGGCCTCGTTGATCTATGGTGTCACAATCACTGAACTGAAAAGGGTTGCTCCTACTATTCCCGGATGCATAAAGTGTTTTCCAAGCTAGAATATATTTTTATGCAGACAGGAGAGGTGGGGATGGTCAGTAGAGCTTAGTATTTGGCTTGGGACATATCTGACCACTCCCCCCTTTGTGTTTCTTTGGGAGGGAGATCCACTGAAAGGAGAGGGAGATGGAGACTGAACACCTGGCACATCAGGGATGAGATGGTCCTCAGAGAGCTCAGACTTGAATCAGAACTCTACTTCCAGGAAAATAAAGACTCAGTCACCTCCTATAAGGCGGTGATCTGAGATAGGGCACAAAATATAATTGGGTATTGTAAAATAGATCAAATAAGGAACTAGAGGACCTTGAGAAGCGCCTCCTGATGACAGAAAAAGAGTATATTACCAGATCAAATCCCCTGATATTAAGGCTACTCGAGGTCCTACTCGCTGAATACCATGAGCTGACAACTGACGAGGTCTGCACCCACTACCTGACCACTCAACATCACCTTTACAATGCAGGCCATAAGGCTGGGAAATTGCTGGCATGGCTGGGTCACCATGAAGTGGAGGTGCAGTGGGTGCAACAGACTGAAGGAAGGAAAGGTAGGATGTGCACTGTAGATAGCGAGATAGCAGAGCAGTTTACTCGATTTTATGAGACCCTTTACAAAGATCAACCCTTTGCAGGGCAATATCAAATTGAAGAATACCTGGCTGCAGTGTACATGCCCACCATCTCAGCGGCAGATAGTCAGGCCCTGGATGAGGAGATCTCTCTTGCAGAGTTGCGGGCGGCGGTGTTCAATCTGAACCCTGGCAAAACCCCAGGATCCAACAGCCTCCTGGCCGAGTTCTGCAAATGGCAACTGGACCTCCTGGCACCTTACTTACATAAGCTCTTTGTCACAGCCCTGCACACGTGAGTCCTTCCACATGACCTACGCAGAGCCACGGTTGTGGTAATATATAAAGCTGGAAAACCACCCACACAATGCAGTGGATACTGGCCAATCTCGCTCCTCAGTATTGAAACCAAGGACTTGGCCACAATTTTAACTACTAGACTCCTGGGCATTAATTCTCCTCTGATTCATAAGGACCAATTTGGCTTTATGCCAAAGCGCTCCACTAGAGGTAATTTCCACAGGCTCCACAATTGGATGACGGAGGTCTGCTCCTGCCCAGGCCCGCATGTCTTTGTCTCACAGGATGCAGAAAAGGCCTTTGATGCTGTTCACTGACCTTTTATGATGAAAGTCCTGAGGAAGTTGGTGGTGGGACAAAAATTCTTGACCTTGGGTAGAACTTTTATATGCAGAACCCTCTGCAGGGGTAAGAGACAATGGGATCTTACCAACATAATTCCCCATTAGAAGAGGTACCAACAGGGTTGCCTGCTCTCACCCCTTCTGTTTGCCCTCATGATGGAACCCCTAGCATGCATAATTTGTGCATACCTTAACATTAGCGGATTCAGAGTGGAGGGATCCCCAATTGCTGTGGAAAATTTTTTGCTATATGCGGACGACACCCTCCTGTACCTTGTCCACCCTCATGACTCAATCCACATAATTTTTCAGACCTTTAAAAAGTATGGGGCATATTCAGGGTACACATCAATTGGGATAAGTCACTACTGTGTCCGGTGAATGTTCATAAAGATTTGATGAACCTCGCTGAGAGATTGAGAGTAGCAAGAGAAGGCTTTAGATATCTGGATATTTATGTCATGCTAGACCAAGAAAGAAGTATAAACCTCACTGTCAGAACTATAGTGACAAACTTTCAAGCAGATGCAGCTCGATGGGCTACCTTGACTCTCACAACTTTAGGTAGTGCAGCTATGTTCAAAATGCTTACCTTACCAAAATTCTTATATGCCTGCAGAATGCCTATTATAGCATACCAGTTGAGATCTTTATCAAAATTGAAGATGAACTCTCGACGTTGTGATGGTATGCCCCCTACCCTAGTATAGTCCACTGCACTTTGCAATAAATTGTTTTTAATTTAGGCATAGCACTCCCGGATGTCAGAACATATTATTGGGCCTCCCACCTGCTCGCCACTAAATGAACAGAAGTACACAGAGAGGGAACATCCCACATATGCACTAGAAAAAATAATTCCTACATAGCTCCTATCTTCATTACCTTTATTGAGGTAAGGGGATAAGAGGACGAGGACACTCCTGCCGGCAACCCAATCTACAATTCTAGCTACAATTCTAGCATGGCATAAATCAAAAATCTGCAGAAGACGAGCCAATAAAATCACTCAGGAAACCCCTGGGTCACGGAATACCCTCAAAGAACTTGAGAAGCTTAAGGGGGCAAGACCTGGGACCGCATAGGCATTTCCAAGGTGGGTGACTTGTTGGAAGTGGGTGCCATTATGTCCTTTTCTTCCCTCCACAATAAATACCAACTCCACGATACACAATATTTCAAATATCTCCAGCTCAAACATGCATGGGGTGTGTAATATATATTGACAGACCTCCCGGAATATGCACCCCTAGAAGTGAGACTCTTGAAGGAGGAAATAATGAAAAAGACTGCATTGTTTCTATATAAAACCATAAACAACAACGTACCTGTCACCTTAACCCCTCGCTGCTAAGCCTTCCCTGTGCTGGCTTCTTTTTGGCTATTTGGTGTAGTTTGCACTTAGGCCCCCATAATGATTTCTCCACATAAGCTATACACACCAAATTTGCGTTCTTTTCTTTCCAATATCCTGGGGATACCCAGGTACCCGGGGTTTGTGGATTCCCCTGGAGGGGACTAAGAAAGTATCCAAAATACAGCTAAATTGTGTTTTTTGGGGAAAAATGGGAAACAAGTGCTGCAAAAGAAAGCATCTGTGATTTTTCCCCGCATATGGCATCAACAAAGGGTTTACAGTGCTAAAATCACCATCTTCCCTTTCAGGAACAGTCACTTTAGAATCAGAAAACCACATTTTTCAACAGCGTTTTGACATTTTACTGGGATATATCCCATTTTTCCTATTTTTTGTGCTTTCAACCTCCTTCCAGTTAGTGACAGAAATGGGTATAAAACCAATGGTGGATCCCGGAAAGCTAAACATTTCTGGAAAGTAGACTACATTCTAAATTCTAGGTGGTCATTTATGTAAATCCTTCAAGGTTTTTCAATAGAAAGAAACACTTGAAATATATTGAAATTGAGTTGAAAGAAACAGCCATTTGTGCCCAAGTTTTAATCTGTAACTTTTTCTAAGTATGGCATATTTTTAAAAGCAATATACTGTTACGTCCGCTGGGCCCTTCTAGTTGCAGGGATATATAGGGCTTGTAGGTTCTCCAAGAACCCAAGCTACCCAGAGCCAATAACTGAGCGGCACCTTGTGATGGTTTTTCATTGTTTACCGAGTATACATAAATTAATTTACTATAATATCAAAAGTGAAAACCAGATATTAAGGAAACCTATGTATTTCCGAAATGGGTCCAAGATAAGGAGTTTAGAAGCAGGGGTTATTTGCACATCTGTGAATTTGGGGGTACTCATCCTAATATGTGAATTGGAGGGCATTTCTCAAAATTACTTCTTTCTTACACACTGTCTTACATTTGGAAGGTGCAAATGCAGAGAAAGACAATTGTTAATAACACTTGTTCTGCTATTCTGAGTTCCCCACGTTCATACAAATCCCCACACAAACAAAATCCCTGGTGGCCCATTGAGTGGATTCCTACACCACGATCATTGCCCTACTGCGATCGTGGAGGAGAAATCCATTCAAGCAGGCAGAGGGGGAAAGGAAACCTTTCCTTTCTCCCTATGTCTGTTCCCCTTACCCACCTACGCCCCCAGAGAAGGACTCACCTGGGATGCACCCTCTCCAGGACACGTGTTAGATGCAAATTGCTTCCAGTGCATCATGGCTGCATTTGACAACAGTGGTGAGCCAACGTCATCAGATCGCCGATGGAGGGATGGTGGGAGTGGCAGCAGAAGAGCTTCCTTTGCCATCCCCTGTGGGAGGGGGGTGAAATGGGCAGCCTATGGGGTGGAGCGCCAGAGCTTTTCCCATGGGCAGGTACATGTACGGAACGGTTCTGTCCTCAGCACACGCCCACTGTGGCTGAGGACGGAATTGTTCCGTCCTCAGCATGCAAGGGGTTGAAGAAATTGAGGCATACAAGGGAGGTGGAACTAGGTGACATGGAAGATCTAGACTGGGAGGCCGCACTAATGATCCCCAGGGAAGCTGAGATCAAATCGAGACAGCAACTTATCCAGCTCAAAACCCTACACAGGATTTATTATGACAGGGCACGCCTCCATAAAATGTGATGAGCGATGTCATCTGAATGCATACTCTACAGGGGACAGAGGGAAGACTTCTTTCATACACTTTGGACATGCCCAAGCATACACTCCTTTTTGGCAACCAATCTTTGAGTAACTAGGTAAGGTGGTGGAGGCGGTTCTCCTGGAAGATCTCAAGTATACCCATCTAGGAATCCCAATGATGTAGACCTTCCCCATACAAAATTGCAGTTTTGTAACCTGAAATAAGTGATCACAAAGAGAGACCTAGTAAAATGTTGGGGAGTCACCGAATCACAGAACCTGGAGGAATGGAGGAGGGGAAAAAAATATGAGGTAGCTGGATTAAATATTTTGAACTTGAGGTCCAGGATTATGAGACTTCAGTACTCCCCACCCAGAACTAATGTCTGTCATTGCTTGCTAAATTGTACATGTCAAGTTAAAACTGTCCTGTACTGTACTTTCACATTTTCCTCTTTGTTATATGTATTGATTTTAAAAAATGGACCACTTCCTGTCTTTCGTATGACATGGACGTTTATTTATGTGACTTTATTTCTGATTTTCAAAATTCAATAAAAATATATTTTTTAAAACGTATGCTATTAGAAATATGCCAAAAGCCCTTTAGGTTACCAGCGCGCAGGGAGAAGATTGCCTTTTGTCCATAAGCTCTCTCTTTCCCTTCACAGTAGATTGGCCCTGCTCAGACCTGGTAGTGGGGACGTTTGAAAAAGTTTCTAAGTCTTAATCTGAGAAGGGACTTTGTTGTTTTGTTCATGAGCAAAGCTTCGTGCAGGACAAACCTGACATTTAATCTGACACAGTGAAACTGACAGTTGGATACATTTTGCTGTTGGTCCTCTGGAGCAAAAGTTTTAAAGTAGTTCCTAAGTTTGTTTTGGTGCCCACACAACTACAGGACTACTCTTCTAAGGCCCCAGAGACCTTATGGGTGCCCTTAGAAACTCTCAGGGTATCAGGCAGAGGGAAACAGCAAAGTCCAGCCCAGGCCCAGTTCCCGTTCCCACTGGTCTGCTGGAATTATTCACATGTCCTCTTTAGCTTTTTTATGTTCCTGGAGCCATGCAGGGGATCAGCTTTGGAGATCTTTCCATAGTTGGATTTCAAGTGGAATGAGGCCCATTGTCCTCATGTCCTTCACACAGGTCACAGATGCTAAGTGCAGCAGCTTCAGTCGACCTGGTATTCTTTTGCAAGTCCAGAAGTGTTCATAAGAAGGATGGGTGTGGATCTATCTTTGTAGCATTCACCTGCCTGTGGGTGCTGATCACCCTAAGGCACTCCTAGTTCCTCTCTGACCAATGGAGTAAAAGTTCCCATGCCCCCCCGAACCACCTACTTTTGCAGTAGTTCCTGCTTGTTTTACTGCAAACAGTCACAAAAATAAATGCATCAGAACACATCCATGATGGCAAAGGTCTTCGGTAACACTAAACTTTTGCGCCGAGGCTGGTGGTGTGAGTGGGGAGTGCACTATGGAGTGTACTATGTTAATCCTAACGTCCTCACACATCTAACGCTAAAATCTGTTTGAAGCCAGCACTGATTCCACAACAAACCTATAGACAAAAGTCCTGCAGGACAAAAGCAGGGGCTTGCAGCAACCAGATAAGGGATAGAAGAACCCTGGAATCCTGTGCTCTCCCTTTCAAGGGCTGTGGAGCTCTACGTTTTATATGTGGCTCCACAGACCTGCTAAGTGGGATTTGTCAGTGTGGTGTCAACAGGAACTCAACAACCTCTACTCAGAATATTCTGTGGTGTTTACAGGAGAGATCTCTGCCCATTCAGGTCAGCCTATTTTTTGCTCTTGGGAGGCATTTCTACCTCTTTCACAACTACTCATGGGCTTGAGCCCAGGGAGAGATTTGGAAGAGGATTAGGCTAATTAGCTTCAGACAGTTCAGGCAGATAAAGGGTAACTTTGTAAAAGTTACTTTTTTACCAGGGATTCCAATTTTTAATAAATAAAGTATTAGTATTTTAATCTGTACTTTGGTTTTCTACATAGGATAGCTAAGCCTACCACAGCAAAAATAGCTTTTAGGACCTTGCCACTGTAGCGACATGGTAACATTGATTTTGCACATGTCCCACTTTTAAATATCATGCAACCTACCGTGTGGGATATAAGGCTTACTTGGGGGTGACTTACTCATATTTAAAAGAGAGGTTATTACCTTTTATAAAGAGACACTTTAACTGGTCACACTGAAGATTTTACACTACACCCGTCAGGCTACAATAGCAGGCCTTGATTTCCTTATAACATCACTGGATGGCAAAATAACAGCTGCAGTCCACAGGTGACAGTTAACTGTTTGTATTTGTGTTGTACACAACCATAACAACCAGGCCCATCAGGCTGGGGGTCTGCAAGAACAAAGATACAGTAAAGTAGCATGTAGAAAGGCTTCACAGGTATAGCATAGGCATTTGTAATGCAAATAGAGTGCTGTATTACTGGAGTAGTCACGTCTGTTTTCCCTAATGTTCAGTCGGCCAATGGGTAAGCATGGTATGTATGTCTACGGGGTGCTGCGTGTCCTGCAGGTCGTGATAGGCCCTCGAAGGACACTATACTTTGTTAAATTTCAGTGGACAACCATGAGATAGGTCACCTTCTCTGCCATCATGTAGAGATCCATACCCATCCTCCATTTAGTCATTGTGGGGGCTCCGGGTATCCCCAGTATTTTGCTACATCCCGTTTGGCTACCATCAAACCCAGATTGATAAAAAGAAGTTTAGAGCGTAGGCGGTCTGCGTCCATGGGGATACCCAACAACACGTAGCATGGGTCATTTGAGATTTGTACCTCGAGCACCTCTCCCCGTTCTCTTATAATCCTAAATCAGTATTTTTGGATGATCAGACATAACCATAGCATGTGCATGAAGGTGCTCCATACCTCCCCATTGTATGCAGCCTTACTGTGTCATAATAAGTCCTATGCAGGATTTTAAACTGTATGAATCACAGTCGGATACTGATGGCCCCCTCACGTGGGTGTTTTAGAGCGACATCTCAGTCAGTGTCATCTAGGGGCCCCACTCATCCTCCCATCTTTCACTCAGATGCCTGAGTTTGTCGGGCATGCTACTATTCAGGGTTCTGTATATCCAGGAGATTGCTTTCTCTTCTATTTGGCCCATGAGGAGCCTTCCTTTCCAGTGGGGCATATTCCAGGAGACCCACTATGTCTAGATTTTCTGTCTGCCAGGCGTGTGCTAATCGGGTATAGTGTGTGTCCGGGCAAGGTGGTATTCTTGCTGTAGATTGGGTAAAGTCTTGAGTGTTCCGTTGCTTATGAGGTTCCCCAGTTTGGAGATGCCTATTTTAACCTACGCCTCAAACCCCAGAAGTTTCCCCAGTTCTTTCAGGTAGGTACCCTCCCACAATGGGGTTTCTCGTGTAGGTTTTGTGTACCAGCCTATCTTTCACAAAGCCTTATTCCATATCTCTATTGTTAATTGCATGGGTAGCAAGAGTGACTGTGTCCTCTTCCCTCCGCATAGGAAGTGCAGATGCGATTTACGTATAAACTAACTCCTCTCCAACATATATGTAGGTGGTCCCCAGATGCATGCTCCCAATCATTTACTGCTGTAAGGTGCACTGCCCAAAAGTACGCTCTAAGGTCAGGCAGAGCAATCCCTCTGCTATAGGGGTTGCGCTGGAGTGTCTGCAGGGATATCCTTGGGTGTGTCCCACCCCAGGGGAATTTACGAACCACGCTGTCTATCTTGTTAAAGATATCCTCAGGTAGGCGCACATACATGTTTTGAAGAGAATATAACAATTTGGGGAGGGAGATCATCTTGCATAGTGCTGCTCTTCCAAATAACATTAGGTGGAGCTTCCCCCACTTGTCTGTGTCGTTCTGGATCTCTGACAGGACCCTCAGGACATTCCTTTTTTGACACTTGTTGTCGTCAAGTGTCACGTAGATCCCTAGGTACTTGAAACTTTCATTGTCTATGCGTAATTTGTCTGGGGGTCATATCTGCTTATGGCGACCCTGTAGAAAAGTACCATCTTGCCTGGCATGTTGCCCCCATATTTCACTGTATGTATGTTGTTTTAGTCCTTGTGTCACTGGGACCCTGCCAGGCAGGGCCCCAGTGCTCATAGTATGTGCCCTCTATGTGTTCTCTGTGTGGTGCCTAACTGTATCACTGAGGCTCTGCTAACCAGAACCTCAGTGTTTATGCTCTCTCTGCTTTCCAAATTTGTCACTGCAGGCTAGTGACTAAATTTACCTATTCTCATTGGCACATGGTACACCCATATAATTCCCTTGTATAAGGTACTGAGGTACCCAGGGTATTGGGGTTCCAGGAGATCCCTATGGGCTGCAGCATTTCTTTTGCCACCAATAGGGAGCTCAGACAATTCTTACACAGGCCTGCCACTGCATCCTGCGTGAAATAACGTCCACATTATTTCACAGCCATTTACCACTGCACATAAGTAACTTATAAGTCACCTATATGTCTGACCTTCACTTAGTGAAGGTTGGGTGCAAAGTTACTTAGTGTGTGGGCACCCTGGCACTAGCCAAGGTGCCCCCACATCGTTCAGGGCAAATTCCCCGGACTTTGTGAGTGCGGGGACACCATTACACGCGTGCACTATACATAGGTCACTACCTATGTATAGCGTCACAATGGTAACTCCGAACATGGCCATGTAACATGTCTAAGATCATGGAATTGTCACCCCAATGCCATTCTGGCATTGGGGGTGACAATTCCATGATCCCCCGGGTCTCTAGCATAGTACCCGGGTACTGCCAAACTGCCTTTCCGGTGTCTCCACTGCAGCTGCTGCCAACCCCTCAGACAGGTTTCTGCCCTCCTGAGGTCCAGGCAGCCCTGGCCCAGGAAGGCAGAACAAAGGATTTCCTCTGAGAGAGGGTGTTACACCCTCTCCCTTTGGAAATAGGTGTGAAGGGCTGGGGAGGAGTAGCCTCCCCCAGCCTCTGGAAATGCGTTGATGAGCACAGATGGTGCCCATCTCTGCATAAGCCAGTCTACACAGGTTCAGGGATGCGCCAGCTCTGCTCTGGCGCGAAACTGGACAAAGGAAAGGGGAGTGACCACTCCCCTGACCAGTACCTCCCAGGGGAGGTGCCCAGAGCTCCTCCAGTGTGCCCTAGACTTCTGGCCTCTTGGAAACAGAGGTGCTGGGGGCACACTGGACTGCTCTGCGTGGCCAGTGCCAGCAGGTGACATCAGAGACTCCTTCTGATAGGCTCTTAACTTTCTTGGTAGCCAATCCTCCTTTCTTGGTAGCCAAACCTCCTTTTCTGGGTATTTAGGGTCTCTGCTTTGGGGAATTCTTCAGATAACGAATGCAAGAGCTCACCAGAGTTCCTCTGCATCTCCCTCTTCGACCGCTGACTGCTCAAGGACGCCTGCAAAACCGCAACAAAGTAGCAAGACGACTACCAGCAACATTGTAGCGCCTAATCCTGCCAGCTTTCTCGACTATTTCCTGGTGGTGCATGCTCTGGGGTCGCCTGCCTTCACCCTGCACCAGAAGCACAGAAGAAATCTCCCGTGGGTCGACGGAATCTTCCCCTTGCTAACGCAGGCACCAAAAGACTGCATCACTGGTCCTCTGGGTCCCCTCTCATCCTGACTAGCATGGTCCCTGGAACACAGGAACTCTACCCAAGTGATTCCCACAGTCCAGTGGCCCTCCAGTCCAAGTTTGGTGGAGGTAAGTCCTTGCCTCCCCACGCTAGACTGCAAACATGTGTACTGCGTGATTTGCAGCTGCTCCAGCTTCTGTGCACTCTTCCAGGATTTCCTTTGTGCACAGCCTAGCCTGGGTCCCCAGCACTCCGTCCTGCAATGCTCAACCCGCTGAGTTTGGCCTCCGACGTCGTGGGACCCTGTTTTGTAACTCTGTGTGGACTACGGTTCACAAATCTTCCAAGTGCCTGTTCAGGTACTTCTGTGGGTGCTGCCTGCTTCTGTGAGGGCTCTCTGAGTTGCTGAGCGCCCCCTCTGTCTCCTCCTCTAAGGGGCGACATCCTGGTCCTTCCTGGTCCTCAGCAGCACCCAAAAACCTCTACCGCAACCCTTGCAGCTAGCAAGGCTTGTTTGCAGTATTTCTGCGTGGGAATGCTTCTGCACCCTTCATCGCGATGTGGGGCATCTGTCTTCCAAAGGAGAAGTTCCTAGCCCTCTTCGTTCTTTCAGAAATCCAAGCTTCTTGCAGGCAGCTTCCTTGCACCTTCATCCGAGGTTTCCTGGGCTCCTACCCCCCCTGGACACTGTCGTGACTATTGGACTTGGTCCCCTTGCCTTGCAGGTCCTCAGGTCCGGAAATCCATTGTCAGTGCACTGCTGGTGTTTGTTGTTCTTGCAGAATCCCCCTATCACGACTGTTGTGCTCTCTGGGGTTAGTAGGTGTACTTTACTCCTACTTTTCAGGGTCTTGGGGTGGGGTATCTTGGACACCCTGACTGTTTTCTTACAGTACCAGCGACCCTCTACAAGCTCCCATAGGTCTGGGTCATTTGTGATTCGCATTCCATTTTTGGAGTATATGGTTTGTGTTGCCCCTAGACCTATGCTTGCCTATTGCAACCTATTGTAATTCTACACTGTTTGCATTACTTTTCTGACTCTTACTTACCTATTTGTGGTTTGTGTACATATAACTTGTGTATATTACTTACCTTCTTACTGAGGGTACTCATTGAGATACTTGTGGCATATTGTCATAAAAATAAAGTACCTTTATTTTTAGTAACTCTGTGTATTGTGTTTTCCTATGATATTGTGCATATGATATGAGTGGTATAGTAGGAGCTTTGCATGTCTCCTAGTTCAGCCTAAGCTGCTTTGCCATAGCTACCTTCTATCAGCCTAAGCTGCTAGAAACACCTCTATTCTACTAATAAGGGATAACTGGACCTGGCACAAGGTGTAAGTACCTTTGGTACCCACTACAAGCCAGGCCAGCCTCCTACAGACCCCCCTCTTGACAGAGGCATGATTTGGCCCACTTAATTCTATAGCCTGAGTAGGACCCATAGTCTTCGAGCCTAGCCCATATCTGGAGCAATGTAGGATTAGGGAGGGTAACATAGAGCAAGATGCCGTCCATGTAAAGTGAGATCTTCTCAGACTCATCTTCTCCCTTACCTGCCCAAAAGTCTGAGATGCCTGGATGTGCTTGGACGAGGCCAGCCAGGGGTTCAATTGTAAGGGCAAAGAGGAGGGGTGAGAGCGGGTATCGCTGGTGTGGGCCTCTTTCTATGGGGAGTTCCACTGATTGACTCCGGTTCACTTTGACTACCGCTTTAAGATTCTTATAGAGCAAGTTGACCCATTCCCTGAACCTTGGTCCAAAACCGAACCTTTACAACGTTTTCATCATGAACGGCCAATGAACCATGTCAAATGCTTTTTGAGTGTCTAGTGTTAACAACAGATGGGGATTGTCTCTGTCCCTTACAGCGTCAATCCAGGCGTGGAGCCTATGAAGATTGAATCTCGTTTACCTCTTTAAGTCAGTTTGACCCAGGGATGGTAAGACAGCTAATAAGCATGTGGCAAGTATCTTGGTGAGGATTTTCACTTCAATATTCAGAAGCAAGATCGGACAATAGGAATCACATTCCTCTGGGGGATACCCATCCTTAGGGATTACGACTATTGTGGCCCTGCGCAGAACCCGCAGAAGTGTTCCAGTCTCTTTGGCCTCTTGAAAAATACGGAGCAGACGGGGGGAGAGAGTGTCAGTGTTTTTCTTGAAAAGCTCTACTGGAAGGCCCTTCCGCCCGGGAGGTTTACCAGGTGACATTGCGGCGATGGCCGCTTCGATTTCTGACAGGTCTAGTCTTTGTCTAGGGAGGCTCTGCCATCAATTGAAAGGCACGGCAAGAGGATCCTGTCAGATACCCCTCAATTAGCGGCGCATGTACAACTATGTGTGTATGGTAGAGTTCCCTGTTGAGCCTCGCAAATTCATTAGCGATCTCGAGGTCAGTAGTATAGTGGGAACCATTGCCCGCCTTAATGGTGTGCACCCAGTGCGCATCCATTTTGTGCCTCCCCAGCCAAGCGAAGAGCTTACCCACCCTGTCCCCCGCCACATTTAATCGGTGTCGCATCACTATGTCTTGGGCCCTAGATTCTTGTTGTGCCATTGCAACATGCTCCTTTCGTAGGTGCATGAGTTTACGCTGGGCGTGAAGGTTTGTCAAGATTCTGGGGTCCCTCTGCAGGTCTGTCAATTGCTGCTCTTTGAGCTCCATGACTAGCCGTTCTCTCTTGCGTTCGTGCGCAATAATATTTTGGGTCCTATCTCAGAGAACTGCTTTGTATTCCTCCCAAAGTGTGATTGCAGAGGCCACTGAGTCTTTGTTTTCCTTAAAGAAAAGCTTGTTTGCCACCCTCACCGCTCAGGCTTTCTCTTAGTCTTTTAGCTCATAACCATTTAGGGGGTCATTATGACCCCGGCGGTCAGTGGTAATGTGGCGGTAATACCGCCAACAGGCTGGCGGTACATACCACCACATTATAACATTGGTGGGTTGGCTGGAGCCAACCCACCAACGTACCACTCTGACTGCAATGGCGGTAGCAGCCCCCGGGCTGGAGATAAGAATCTCCAGCCCGGCGGCCGCTATTGTACCACCTCAGGCATTTTGACCCAGCCTACCGCCATGGTTTTCGTGGCTTTCGTAATGCCACAAAAACCATGGCGGTAGGTCCTATCAGTGACAGGGAATTCTTTCCCTGTCACTGATAGAAGGCCCCCTCCCTCCCAGACAACTCCCCAGATGCCCCCACCCCCACTCCATCCAGGCTTCCCCCTTCCAATCTCCCACCCTCCCACACACACGCACCACTCATACACACACCCACTCACACAGGCATACACGCATGCATCCATTCATTCATGCACAGATCCGCACCAAATTCATACTGACACGCAGACACGCATTCACATATCCATACTTACTCGCATTCTCACACATGCATACACGCATGCAAACAACACTACACATACATTTGCATTCATGCACACACTCACACACTAATGCACACATCCCCACAAAACACCCCCTCCCCTGTCGGAAACCCGACTTACCTGAATCCAGGGGGTCTTCCGGCAGGGGACTGGAAGCAGCGCCCGCCAGCAGAACACCGGCAGGCTGTCTTTTTTTTCATAATATGGCTGGCGGCAGACTACTGGCATGGTGCTGCTGGTGGTGGCAGTGCCATGTTACCCCCATCCGCCAGCAGGGCCACAGCTGGATTTCCGCCCTTCTTGTGGCGGAAATCCGGCTGTGGTCATAATTCAGGCAGATGGCTGTTACCCGCGGCGACGGTCTTTTGGCAGCCGTCGCCGCGCCGGTAGGCGATACTTACCGCCAACGTCATAATGTAGGCCTTAGTCTCAATCTACCCCTCTCTTTGCGGGATCGGGACCCGAGTACTAACTATACGGGGGAGTGGTCCGACAGCCCCCTCGCCAGGTACTCCCCTTCCTCTATCACCGCTGCCTCACCAGCCGGAGCCAGGATATAGTCCAATCAGACAGTTAACTTTTATGCCATAAGTGTATATTTCTGCACCATACACTATGGAAAAATATAAAATAAAAAAATAGACGAATCATGGATTTGCCAATTTCTACATTTTTTAGAGGTCAGAACAGATACACTGGCACTGAGCAGCAGTGCCCCAGTCTTCAGAAACTATAAACCAGCAATTAAATTTAGCATTGAAAAAGGGTGTCCACACATAAAGGGAATATTCTAACCACACTGAAAAACGTTTCCTAAACAAAATCAGTACATGGTTTTGAAGGCCTATAAGCACTTATTGGTGTTCAGGGTGGCGGAGAAAAAACTATGTTTTGTTTTGGTCTTTTTCTGCAGAGGGCGTTCCAAGATGGTAGTGGGTGCCGCTTCACGGATGAGCTACTGCCTCCCCAGTGTTCATGGTGAAGGGGTAAGAATCAGGCCACAATTCGAAAGGCAAGCTTTGTGTGATCTACAGCCTGAAAAAAGCATGCTAAACAAGCTCACTGGCTCCAAGACAAACCTTACGCAGTGTGTGGTGTGCATTCCTGCCCTGAGGCTGTGGAGCTGATGAGAGAGGAAACGCCGGGTGGGTGAGAAGCGCTCACTCATGTTCCCCGGCTCTAAGACTCTTCACACACAACGCATACAGTGCATCTGGCATACTTTGAGCCCTGTGTTTCTCTGCCTGGCAGAATTTAGCACTTTGAGGCTTCAGAAGCACTTTACATATCTTGACTGGAGCAGCCCGAGAAAGGAAGCTGAGCAGTTGAGAACGTGCACCAGCTTTGAGAAAGAGTGAGCTTTGGCATTGAAGGAGAAACTGTTTTAAGAGACTGTCACAGTACGCCAAGCAGCCTACAATGGTGGCTCCTCCGTTAGGGCAGAGGAGCATCACCCCCTGCCAGCAGCAGCCGCTGCAAATCCTTTAACAAATGAAACAATAATAAACCACGTTTACTATCCTTTCGTTTGTTAAAGGGGCGGTGCATTGGGGATGACGAGGATAAGGGGAGAGCACTGTGCACTCCCCACAGTGTGCATGTATGTTCGGCCGGCTTGACTGTGTTGACGGGCTGGAGACAGCAGGCACAGACTCCAAGTGTGCCTGGGAGTGCCCTGGTTGGGCACCCCCAGCAAATCATGACGCTACTCAAGGCAGGCTGGGAGCCTGTGCCTCCTGTGACCAGGAAGAAAGAGCGGCGGCAACAAAGCGAGAAAGGTAAGTTATAACTTTGTTTGTATTATTTATCGGGAAATAATTCAGTGACAGCTGTTTTAGTGTAAAAGGTCATTTATTAGGACAGGATTGCATAAGTAACATAACCATTAACTTTCAAACGTAACCGTAACTTTAATAACGCCCTCCTATTAACATCTCCTCGCTCATCCTTCTCCTTCAAACCCTTATCTCGTTTCCATTCCCCTACGCACTCCCCTTTTCCTTTCATGCCCCATTTGGTTCGTGCGTACCCCCACTCAGAGCCTTCACCTGCTTGTTTATTCCCTGGAAGGGTGGCCAAGCCCGCATCTGACTCACCACCCTCCCCCATCTACTGCTCGCTCACCCCTGAAACCTGCCCTAACTGACAATTTCCCTCCCCCCTTTGCTATTCGACTCTAACTTCCGTCCTTCCAATCGCTCTTCCAATTGCCGGGTGGGTGGGAGGCCAAATTAAAACGCGCGATGGGAGCGCGGAAAAGAGGCCGGTCCCTCCACCCTCAACCCCTTTTATTTCCTTCCCCTAGACCCGCCCCCACTTACCTTTTTCCCAATCCCTGTCCCTCGCCGTCACTTCCTTTCCCGAAATGACCCGCGGGAAGACTAGAGCGTTGCTCTTGCTTCCCGCGGGCCCCTCCATCGGGAAATAATTCAGTGACAGCTGTTTTGGTGTAAAAGGTCATTTATTAGGACAGGATTGCATAAGTAACATAACCATTAACTTTCAAACGTAACCGTAACTTTAATAACGCCCTCCTATTAACATCTCCTCGCTCATCCTTCTCCTTCAAACCCTTATCTCGTTTCCATTCCCCAATGCACTCCCCTTTTCCTTTCATGCCCCATTTGGTTCGTGCGTACCCCCACTCAGAGCCTTCACCTGCTTGTTTATTCCCTGGAAGGGTGGCCAAGCCCGCATCTGACTCACCACCCTCCCCCATCTACTGCCAACCAGCACAAACCCATTTGGCGTTTTGCTGCCCCACCCCCCCAAAGGCCACGCTACTGTGACCCAGTACTTCTCATTTCTTGTTTGTAATCCACAAATTTTCTCCCCACAAATCTTCCACCAGCAGTCTCAGATCTGTCAGATATTATGCGTTTCCCATTGTGGACAGGTGAACACCATCGTTTCTGAACAGTGCAACCTCCTGCTCTGTAATGTTCTTGTGTTTCAGTAATTTTTATCCCTTGCGCCCAGCAAAAAACCTTTACTCCTTCGAGCCCGCTCCATGGCTCCATACTTAACTGCCCCTCTCCACCCTCTATGTGGAACAAATTCTGTCCACCCAAGTGTGTACCATGCCATTTTTTGCTTGAGAATCTCCAAATCCCTCTGCATATGTTGCAGTAGCGTGAGTTCTGACAATTTCACAAGGCCATCCTCTCCCAAATGTATGATTAACAATTCGCCAACATCCCCAGTTCAATAAATTAGCAGTGATGAAAGGAAGCAGGTTACCACACCGCCTTCTGCTCTTTTCCCACCATAGCACCTCGTGCCGCCTGCTGGATAGTCCCAGGACCCGACCATATATCTGTTTTCTCCGCGAACTTCGCTGCCCAGTGGACAAATGAATGGCCGACCAGCCATGTAACCATCTTGCTCTGTGATGGACCAAACGCATCTCCTGCAATGGAAAAATAACTGTAACCTGTGTTTTTTGACAGAACAACCCCCCCCTTCTAAAACCCCCTCCAACTGTATCGCCCCACCTTTCAGGGTCTTAACTTAAAGTTCACAACACCTTGATCGCTAGCGGACTCTCGCCTTGATCTTTTGCCCAGTCCCAACCCAAATGCGCTGCGGCCGTAGCTGCCCCAATCCTAAACGAATGCGTGCCAAAAAACCATGGCCCGGCGGCCCACACGTCCCAACGCCATCCTCAACACTCTTAAGAGCTGAAAACTAGTGAGCTTGGACCTTGATCTGTGCACAAAACCCCGGCTTCCTTATTTGACAACCGTGAGGATTGACTAAAAGCTCCAAAAACATCCACCCTGCCTAAGCGGAAAAAGTGCTAGATCGTATTCATCTGCGCAACATACCGGCAATTCGTGTAACAACTCTAGTAACGACTCAAAATCAATGGGTTCCCTGGCCGTTCTACCCCCCACCGCTCTGATTCTGCCCCAACCTTTTAACATTCTTCCAACAGATCCTTTCTTGCTGGTTCGTGATAAAAAACAATTGCCATAAAAAGATCCACCTGCCAGTTTACCCCCAATAGTGGCCGCTGATAACCTCTCTGAATCATGCACAATACAAAAACTCAAAACGACTGATGCTGTAGCTGTTTGTCACTCTGCCCCCAAAAACTTTCCTGTAACCGCTCAAAAACTGAAAAAACCCCAACCAGGCCAGCCGGTAACTTCGCCGAGTGGAGTCCGCTAAAGACATCTCCACCCACCCGTGATTATCATACCCTCCATTCCCAATTGTCTGCCGGGACCGCTGTCTTGGTCCGCTCCGTTCCTGACGCCAGGTTGCAGAAACGCTGCCACTGTGAACGGAACAGGGAAACCGCAATCTCGTTGAAAACTCCTGGTATATGGACAGCTTTAAAGATCACAATTCAGAGATAAGCCCTGCAACATGAATCGCGCAACGACCGCAAAAAACCTTCACATCCCTCGCTTTCTATCCGTTCCTAACTCCACAACAGCCATGTTGTTGGTTCTGAAGAAAACTGTCCTATTTGCTAACTCGCGCCCCCATACTGCCATGGCCACCAGAAAGGGAAAACAATTTCCAGAAAAGCAATGGTCCTCCTTAGTTGTCACCAAAATGCTGGCCATGCCTCCTGGCACCATCTGCCATCCCCAAAAATCTCTAAAACCCTGCGCTCCTGCCGCATCTGAAAATATCTGCACCTGCCATACTGTCTCTTCTTCCCAGAAACACCTGGATACCCCAATTAATTGTTTCAGAAATATTTCCCACCTTAACATCTTCCGAGTCCCCTTGACCCTCTTATTCTGTGGTGTGGCAAAACTGCGCCTGACATGTACAACCCTAATCACCTGCAAAACGTCCTCCCCCCTTTAACTGTCCTACCAGCAAAGTTAAGGTACCCCAACCGCTTCTGGGCTGTCTCGAATCGATTTTCCGTGCTTCCTATCACCGTGACCAAGAAAAACAGCATCTCCGTTACTGTCTGTGCCGATAATCTGTCCGTCATTATACTGGAGTCTTAAAACCCTACCCAGAAAGGTGAGAACCTATGAGGGGCCTTTGGTCTTTCTGGGTGCCAACAGCACTCCCATCTGCTGTGCCATATCCTGAAAATCTTCCAGAGCCACCCGGCACTCCCCACGAACCCTTCCTTCCCACAAAGGAAGTCATCCAAATAATGGGTCACCGCATAATGCCCACCACTCTTGACAAAGACCCACTGCATGAAGATGCTAAAAGCTTCGAACAACGCGCATGAGATCGCGCGACCCATGGGCAGGACCCTGTCCACATAGATTGCCCCTTCAAGCTGCATCCCCAGCAGATCAAACAAAAATCCCTTGGGTGTATCGGCAATAACCTGAAAGCTGATTGTATATCGCATTTTTCCAGTTCTGCCCCATGGCCGCACGCCCTGACCAATTTTACGGCATCATCCACATATGCATACACCAGTCTGGTGTCTTCCGCTGCCATGAAATCGTTAACAGATGTGCCCTCCGGCCATGAGAGGTGATGTATCAACCTGATTTCACCCGGGGCCTTCTTCGGCACGACTCCCAGCGGGGATATCATCAAAATCTGACTTGGCCACTCATAAAAAACGGGCCCGCAATTCTGCCCAATGACCGTTCCTTGTCCAGCTTTTTCCTTACCACCTGTGGTAATTCCTTTGCAGACCGCAAGTTGTCTGCCCAGTGTCTCACCCGTGGGCCGTGGTAACTGACCCTGAAACCTTCTTGAAACCCTTCTGCTAACTCAAAGCAGCTGCCCTATCCGTGTATATACGCAGCCCTAGTAAGATAAAGACTAACCTAACTGGCGTAGGCCCCCTTTGGAGCAGTAGCGCCCTGTGTCCCTCTGCCTTTTGCCGCCCTCCGTTGTATGGAGGGACTGGAGAGTGAAAAACATTGAGTAACCTGGTGACGGCCCCATCACTTGGAGCAGTCATGTTTCATTTTTACAAGGATGTCTGGAGCAGAAACCCTTGTTGAAATTCCCGCACGCTCCTGTCGTGTTAAATGTTGTTCTTTCCCCCCCCCCGGGGCTGGACGTGCCTGAAACGGCTTATATACCACCGGTAACCCACTGGCTGTATGTGTCGCTGCTGCGGATTGTGATGATGTCATCCACTGCATCCATAATTCTGGGTCTACATCCCCCCCATGGCTTAATGATATCCATGTATTTAACTAGCGCTATAGCCTATGTCAGGGTATTTCTCGCAATAAATGTTTGCAAAATAAAAAACGCTGACGTCCATATTAATTGGCCCCCTCGGCCTATGGGCCAACTCCTACTCCTCTTCCTTAGACCCTCCTTTGGCTTTATGTCCTTATGTAATAGTTTAAAAACGTCTACATAATCGGGTCTCCATATTCTTGCCTTCGCTTTTTTCCGCTCCGTGTGAGCACAATGGCATAGCCGGACCCATATAGGGTAGCCTCTTCTTGTGTTCTCCCCCTTCCTACTCTCCTGTGCTTGACTTCTCTCCTGCTGTCTTGTCCCCGCCTTCGCCCTCAGTTGTAGCTCTGGCTTGCAGCAGTGTGTCAACTGTCGAACCTTCCCCCACCCCAACGGACTTGTAAGTTGAAATGACATCCCCTTTTCGCCGTCCCCCAAACCTACCACCATTGCCCTTTACCTCTTCCATGTGTAGCCGAAAGCCACGAAACCTTCCGGGCCCCTCGGCCCCGTGCTTGGTCCTGCCTTCTTTCATGTGGACCCATGCTGTTGTCCCGCTCCTAAAAAATAGAAACGGAGAGAGGGGTTGCGCCGCTCCTGCGTCCTCTTCCCCTCCCCCTTATGCTGTGTACCTCTGTTTCCCAGATCTCCCCCTCTTCCCATTCTTCCAGAAAGCTATTCATAGTCCAGTTCCAGCACTTCCTATTCGCACACATCCGCTTTTCAAACACTCTCACTCATCCTCATGCATTTATTAGACATGTCATCTTGACCCACATGGCGTCCGCCATTCTTTGTTGTCCCCGATCCTGCGGAGTAGAGAAGGCCGCCGGAGGCCCCTCTAGCGCTTCTGACCAATGTGCTGTGGCCGTATTGCGCCCCGTTGGTATCGCCTTCTTTCTGCCAACCTCTTGCGTTGGCATTGACCTTCCGCGCGCCGCATGGCCGTATGCGCCACTGGCTCCCATCGTGCTGCCTAAACCACTATCCTCCCCGACTTCCTGCCCCCTTCCGCTTGGGACCCGTACCCAGCTGCCCCTTCCGCTGTCTTGGGGCATGGTTTCTACGTTGCCTGTACTGTCTGCTGGCCTCTCCGGCTGCCGGCCGTATGGCAAGGACATGTCCGGGGCGGGGGTCCCTCCTATACTTGCCTGCCTGTGCCCCCTTGCTGCGGCCCACCAAGGGAGTGTTGATAAGGGATACGTGGGCCTTGCGTAACCTGCCGCCTCCCAGGGTCTTGACGTGGGGCCAGTCCAGAGGGGGGGGGGCCTGTGAGCGCATTAATTTTTCTTCGCGTAATAGCCTCCCTGTACAAAATTGTATCTATTACTTTTCATAATAAATTGTTTGTTTTTTTTTGGGGGGGGGGCGGCCTGTATTGGCCCTAACTCGCTTAATTGGGCCCTGAAGGCCTGTGGCGAGTGCCCCACGCCTTAATTTGTGATCTCCCCCTCCTATTTAATTATAGTTAACCAGCCTAGGCCTGAAATATAATGCTCTAATTTAAACTTACCATTATCTTCTTACTGAAAAAAAAAATTATTTTTTTTTTAGCCCCTCGCGGTCGGAGCCAGCCAATCTGGACCGCCGCTGAATGACTTGAAAATGTCGAGCCCCCAGAAAAAAAAAAGGGGGGGGGGAGCCTGCTGTTGGGGCCCCCAGGGGGCCGCAGTGGCTCAAAACAGCCACTTGTTACTGCGGTGGTGGAGCCACAAGTGCAAGCCTGCTGGCCAGCAAACACGTGCCATGTTCCTGAAAAAAGGGGGGGGGCGGCCGCTCGAAAGGACCGCATGGCCGCCCCCAGTAATTGTGAAGGGGGCCGCGCGGACTGAAAGTGTGCCCCGGCCCCCTAGTATTAAACCCAAAGGCAGAAGCCCGTATACCTTTTCCCTGCCCTAAACCCCAGCCTACCTGCACCACAAACTGCCACTCTGAAAGATCCCCAGGGACCGGCCAACACCAAATTAAAACGCGCGATGGGAGCGCGGAAAAGAGGCCGGTCCCTCCACCCTCAACCCCTTTTATTTCCTCCCCCTAGACCCGCCCCCACTTACCTTTTTCCCAATCCCTGTCCCTCGCCGTCACTTCCTTTCCCGAAATGACCCGCGGGAAGGCTAGAGCGTTGCTCTTGCTTCCCATGGGCCCCTCCAATGTGTATCCTTCTGCCCACCGACTAGCACCCACCCCACCCCGCGCACGCCGCCCCGCCCCTTTGCAGCACAGCAACTGCAACCCTGCCCAAACCCTGCCCACTCTGGGCCATGGCCTCATCTGACAAACGCTGCACAGGAAGCCAAGGCGGCAGGGCTTGTATAGTGTTTGCCCTGATCCCTGCTTAGAGCGGAAGGTCTGTGTAGAAGGGAGCAGGTGGGGGCTGATGAAATGGCGAACAGGCAGAGGCATGTTTCGGAGCCTCCCCGTCCTGAAGTGGACAAAGACTATCAGCAGGAGTGGGATTAGGGGTTAGGAGTTAGCGGTTTTTATTGCTTCGGCAGATTTATTTAATGTGCTGGACGTGCGCGGAACAGGAAAGCAGGATTTACTAACTTTTAAGAGCAGAAATAAATCTAGTATTATAGATTATATTTTTATCTTGCATAATCTGAGAGATGTCTTGCAGCAGAGGGAAACATTTGCTAACGATTATGGGGACCATAATCCAAATAATATTATATTAGGTGTCTCGTGTAAGGGGCTTTACCAGGAGGTAAGTAGCTTGGTTAATTTATGACCCTCAAATGATAATTTAAGGTTGTGCTGGAAATTACAGTACCAGGCAAAGTTTTTAAAAGAGGTAGTTGTAAAAAAAATTCAACTGATCATGCAGACTTTACAAGCTGGTGGAAGCAAAACTGGTATTATTAAGGCATTTAAAAGTTTTTGTGGGCAGATTAGATACTCCCTGTGTAAGCTGTCAAAAGTTGATGCAGGGTGCCTCAGATGGTTTGACCAGGAATGCTCGAGGGCGAATCGAGCACTGTGTAGGGCTTTAACTGCTAGCCGGTGGGATCGTACTTTAGTCACAGTTCAGAGGAAAATTTATAAGGCCACAACACAAAGGAGAAGGAAGGAGCTCATTTTTGAGCAGCGGGACATTACAACTAAGGTGTCCTGTACTATGGATAGCGCCTCATTTTGTAGGGCTGCCTCTTGTTCGCATTGACTGGCTGCGATGTAATGGGGAAGAACGGGTGGTGAGTTTTTGTAGGATATATTTAGCAGGTAATGGTAGTAACGAACAGTTGTGGCCAGGGTGTGCCCCTTCTTTCCCGCAGTTAACCATACCAGAGGGGATCCAGGCTATCCAGGAGAGTGCAGGCGGTAAAGTGCCTGGGCCGGATGGGGTTAATAGATGTGATTAAAAGCAATGTGGACCTCTGCGCTCGATGATAACCAACATGTATAATTGTTTGGGGGAATCTTGGATGCCAGACTCTTGAGAGTGCTCAACTATTATGTCGATCTTTAAAAAAGGAAATGGGGTGGAGCCAAAGAATCATAGGCCTATTTCCCTAATGGATATACTGACTAAAATCCTGGGTAGAGTATTGTATAACAGGATTGTCAAGTGGGTTAGTGAAAATAATGTGCTAGTGAGCTGGCAGCATGATTTTCGTAGTGGACTTGGGACAACTGAGCAATGCCTCAATTTTAATTTGATAATTGGAAAATACATGGTGGCAAAAAAATCGAACTTATATTGAACTTTCATGGACCTAGTGATGGCCTTTGATTGTGTGGATCAGGGTAAATTATGGCAGACAAATTGATCTTACTATTGTGCATATGTTGGTCTTGTTGTATTCCGGTACTAAGGCCAGAGTAAGATTTGGAAGAAGTGGGGAGGTCACGCAGGAGTTTGCGATAGGTCAAGGGGTGCGCCAAGAATGTATTCTTTCCCCACACCTTTTTTTTAATTATATATCAATGAGTTGAGCTCAGTGTTGAGCAAGTGTACCCCGGATGTACCAAGGATTAGGGGGGTCACTCTATCTGTATTGTTGTACACAGATGATGCAGTGTTAATTGCGCGTAGCCAAGGGCCCTGCGTCTTTTGGTTAGTTCATTTTTTGTTTTGATGCAGCATTTAAAATTAAATACAAATGTTACTAAATCTTTTTTAATGACGTAGGATTATTGTTACGCGTTGGCAGTTCGTAAGCCAAGGTCACGTTTGTGAAACAGTAATACAAGTTGGCGCTGCTCCTTATTGTTTAGGTTCAGAGCAGATACCTTGACATATTCTCTTTGTTTTACAAAAGGCTTTCAGCCTAAGTTTGATTTATTAATATGCCCTTGCTGTAATTTGCACAAACAATCAATGATGCACTTTCTTATTCTGTGCAAATTTTACCAGGACATTTTTAATACGTTTGCTGAAACATTGAAACATCCAGTCTAGTCTGTTAGCCTATTGCTGCTTATGGGAACTAGGGTTGATGACATTTGTAATCATGGGTTTCTTTTTTTGCAAGCTGCGGTTCGAGCGAGGAATTCAATGTCCCCTGATTAAGCCAGGAAGTTGCAGTAAAGGTTAACATGTATTTTAGTGTTTTGTCGATTTAAAGATCGTATACCTTTAATGTAGTTGTTATTGAATCTTATCTTCGTGGATTTTAATGTATCGTATTTTATTCTTTTGCTTTTATGGCTATATTTAGACAAATAAAGGGATTTGACTTGAACTGAGTTTCAGCAGAGCTTTGCCCTGCAGGGTTTGACGTTTCACAGCTTTAGTGGAGCCGAAAAGGCACTGTGCTTCTGTGTAGGAGCTCAGTTCAGTTCGAAGACAGGAGAGAGAAAGAACTTTAAAAAATGAAATAGTGAGGTAGCCCCACGCTATCTTGGTCAAAAACTTTGTTTTCAAATGTAGGTGGGGGCCCAGAACAACCCTGCAGTGTATTCTACGCTAAGGCTCTAGAGAGGAGACTGAACGGTTTGGATGCATGAGCGCTGCAGCCTTGCTTTGGCGTGCACCAAGAAGCTAGCCTGTTCATAGGAGGGGTCCATATCAGAATCATTCAGCAAAGCAGGCAGACCTGAGGTCGCTTCAATGGCAACTGGTTTGTGACCAAGAGAAAACAATTGTGCAAGTTTCCTTGTATTTTTGTTGCACCCATTACATACCTATCAATACTCCTACAGAAAGCACTTCTTTAGGGCACCTCCACCACGCAGTAAGCAGACCTTGGGTGATGCACTATCAGGAATTTCTTCAACTGGGATATAAAATAAAAAGATAGGTTCGCTCTAAAAGGAGAGTGGCTGAATAAACTTAATTAGTGATCCTTTCCAAGCAACACGTAATTAAGGGTGTGTCTTAAAACATGTGAACTAAAATCCTGTACTTCAACAAGCAGGTGACCTGGCCACCATGTGGGGCTGCTTGTGTGTTTTCCGTCATTGCATCCAGGCATATAAGACAACACAAAAACTACGCATAAAACAAGCTAGACCTATTGGCTTTGCCGAGCAGTGTAAAACACAAAAGTGAAAATGTTTCAAGACTATGAATTAAGTGTTATTAAGATCGGTGGGAGCGGTAGTGACCTTCAGAGTGTCTCAGTCATTCCAATACTCTCCTGGACACCATTTTGCTTTGCAGTCTGGCACTCTGTTAGACACTTGCAACCTTTTTCTCTCCACCGCTTTTAGAAATCCTTCATCTGCATACTTCAGGCATCATCTGTTTCCACCTCAGCACCATCTCCTCACTCACTCCTTCTTCAGGTACTTACTGCCATCTTTTCCACTTCACCATCGCCCATGCCCAAAACCCACACATTGACACTGAATTTTCTTTTCCTTTGGCGCTGTCCATAGTTATACAGCTGTG
Source organism: Pleurodeles waltl (assembly GCF_031143425.1). Classification (NCBI taxonomy): domain Eukaryota; kingdom Metazoa; phylum Chordata; class Amphibia; order Caudata; family Salamandridae; genus Pleurodeles; species Pleurodeles waltl. The sequence goes on from NC_090443.1 coordinate 67,921,783, forward strand.
TACATCCTTTACACACTTTCCACATTTTCAGGTGGCACCCTCAGAGAGGCCAAGGATTGAATGTGCATGTAGTCTGAACATCCTTCGATCCACTGACAGGTACTGTGACAAACTTGCACTGCCTTCATCCTCTGCTCCATAGCACCCACCAATATACTTGGAGAGGGGTCAGTTCAAAGCGTGCACTATAGAAAATGTTGCATGAATGAAAAACACAGAAACACTGCAGCTGATAAAAGCAAATACGTTTAAGGAATGCAAGGTGAAGTAAAATGTGAAAAGTGAACATGAACTGCATTGCGACATTAATTATCTTAATATTACTGTAGAGAAATCAGTCAAACAGTGCTTTGTCTGTAAAGTTAAGGTTATAAAAACAGCCTTCTTAAGGGCCCATCTGAATGCTGTCCTGCTTGAAGCCCTGCTAGCAGGAACCAGGCACTGTATAAAGGAATGTCGTACAGTGCAACACCTTCTTTACTTTCAGTCCCAGGCTTCACACACTAGGTATTGCATGATCTCTGAGCCTGAAAAGAGACAAACAGGCCTTTAGGTGCAAGGGGCTACCTTTGTGTACAAGCAGCAGGCTAGTGTGTTCGCAAACATTAAGGAATTGTGCATTTCAGTACTAACTGTGTCCATCCTCACACTCCTTCAGCCATCAGTGACCTGCCCCCATAAGGCCCAATTGCTCATTCTATACCACTTTCCTTCTGTATACTTTAGCACGTCACAGCGATCCTGCAGTTTTGAGATGAGTAATTTGCCAGGAAACCTGAGCACACATCCCATGTAAAACTTGTCAACATTAAATTGGTGGCATTTAAAATCAGCTCTGTATTTACTGTGAGCTTGACTTTTTGGAATGTCTTACAGCACAGATACTGAAACACACGAGAAAGGGGTTCAACTGCAGTCAGGATAGTACACACATGCCGCGTGAGGGTTGCCACTGTACTCCAGGCCTAACAGAGTGCAAATCATAAGTGCACGGCCAAGGGCGACTGCAGGAGGCCCCGTCCTCTCTGGCAGCAGTGTTTGAAGTGCGAACCCAAATTAACACGGTCCGAAGTCCTCCGCCCCCGATGCCCAGGCACACGCACACGCATGCGCACTAGTAAGCACATTCCACAAGCGCACTCCACAGTGGCACTTTATTCATGCTGGCGAGGCTGCTGTCGTACCTGTCCCCGTCTAACCTATAGAACAATTTTGTTTTTTCAACCAATTCGTAACCATATTACTTTAAGGAAGTCAGTAAACTCACCACTATCACCATGAACGTAATTTGGAGTCAGGGGTCGCAGGCAGGGCACCGGGGGTTAAAAGCAGGGCATCAAGGGTCGCAATAGGTTGCCTAGGCGTCCCCCAATTGATGCTCAATTAGCTTTAGCTGGTGCTATGGTGATGGGAGTAAAATGTCCACTAAACAGAGTTTCAGCTTTGTTTATGTGGCACCATGGGCCTTTGGGAACATGCTCCCTTAACCTCCTGATGCCATTTCCGAGTACTGTTTATTATCACCAACCATCGTTGTATCTTCAAAAATGCATTCATCAGTACAAGAGATGTGTATTGATAAACGTTCTTCTGTACACTTTGTGCATAACAGAGGCTATTAACAGTTAAGCCTTCGCATCCCTTTTATGCTTCCACACAGTTATACTCCTCAGGGAAATCTTCCAATGGCTCCTGCTCAAACCAGCTGAACTACTACCCAAGCATTGATCACCCGGAAGCTGGATTATGGAAACTCTCTATATGTCAGCATCTCTGCACAGCACAGGAAGAGACATCAGGTCATCCAGAATTGAGCAGCCAGATTCATGAGCAAACCCACACCACACCTCCACTGATTTTCCATTCTCAAACGCACCCATACAAAGCCCTGCATAACTCTGGATCCTCCTACCTCAAAAGCCACATCATCTTCCACATGTTCAACAGACACCTCTGCTCCTACAATCTCCTTCTCGCCCATGTCTGCCTTATCCAAAGAGTAAGAGCTGGCGACCAAGCCTTGTCATACCTGGCTCCCAAAAGCCTGGAACAACCTCCCCCTGTACGTCAGAGCCGCAAGCTCAGTCCTTTTACCAAAACAACCTGGTTATTCCAACAGGCCCCAGTCAGGGCAGCAACAGCCACTTCGCCAAGATACCCTTTAGGTGACATGTGGGCCCAGGGCCGGCTTAAGGGGGTGCCACTGGTGCGACCGCTCTGGGCGCTGACCTGGAAGGGAGGTGCTGACCTCAGAGGAGGGGGTGCTGTGTTTAGCAGTAACTTACAATTTAAAAGTACCTGAAGCAAAGTTCCATGCACGCCAGCTGCCACGCAACAGTAAAAATGCCAAGATAACTCTTTGGATTAATCTCCTGACAAAGACAGATCAGAGTTTTGTCTAGTGGCACTTTTGACTCACCATAAAGTAGCACAGTGGATAAAATGCCTGCTGCAAATAACAGATCTGTATAAACAAATGAAATGTATGTCGGAGAGGGGCTATGGAGAGATGACGGACACTTTGCAGTAGGTAGTGCGGGAATCTAAAGAGGAGGTCATGGGGGAGGCCAAAAAAGATTGTTGCACAGAGCGACACTAGTGCTAAAGCCGTCCCTGTGTGTGCCATTCAAATTCACATAATATAACTTAATGTAAAGCTTATTGCAATCTCTTTACTATCAAAAATCCCACTTTGTGAATACTGCACTAGGGGCCACATGTATCAAGGAGGCATTTTTGCGAGTCGGAAATAGCGATTTTTAAGAAATCGCTATTTCTGATTCGCAAAATGCAATGTATCACATTTGCGAATCGGTAATAGCGATTTCTTAAAAATTGCAAATGCTATTACTGAATCGCAAATTGCGATACTGGCCCCATTCGCACCCTGCGAATTTTTTGCATTTCCAAAATTTCGATTTCTGAACCAGAAATCGCAATTTGGAAATGCAAAACCCTAGGGCCCCCTCTGCTGCACCCCAACTTAATTTTTTGCAACATGTAAGGTGCACACATGCCAAAAGGGCATGTGTGCTTTACATGTAAATTTTAAAAATGCATTTTAAATGCATTTTTTAAATTTGCACATGGTTACCACCAGGTTCAACCTGGTGGTAAATAGCGATTCCTAAATGCCCAAATCGCATTTAGGAATTGCTTCTTACATGTGCTTAGAAATCGCAAATAAGGATTCCTTATTTGCGATTTCTTATTTAGAGAGTCGCAATTTGCGACTCTCTAAACAGGGTCGCAATTTTAAGGAATCACTATTTTAGCGATTCCTCAAAATTGCGTTCAGAATGCCTTTCATACATTCTGAAATGGCTTTTTGCATTCGCAAACGGGCATTCGCACCGTTTGCGAATGCAAAAAGCTTTCATACATCTGGCCCTAGATTCCAAGCTTTCAGCCAGTCCTGACTTTTACAGCCAAAACACTTTCCATGATGAGCTTGTATGGGACCTGTAATAGGAAATTATTTTTAGATGATGTTTTTATAATATTTTACAAAGCAAAATGAATTAACAACACCAACATTAGTACATAGAGAAGTCATCGTTTCCACAACAAGACAAGATGTCAAATCCACACGAGCAGTCAGGAACAGTTTTGAGACTGAATAGACTTCACCACCACCCAGTACATGAACAGTTTAACCCGGTCCATATGTTCCATATCTGCCCGGTAGACTGTTTTCTCTGCTGATGCACATCCATACCACTCCGCCACCAGAAGGGAATTGTTAATGCTCCTCAAGTACCTGGCAATGTCATGTTTAGCTAACATAAAACCTATGGCCACCAGGGTCTTGGTGCTGTTATTACGTTTCCATTGGTCCATTATTCCACGAATCACAACCGTGGTGTCAAGTAACATCTGATGGCCCACTTTTGTAGACATCTCTCTATGAATCCACTGCCAGTAAATCCTTATACAAGGGCAGTCCCAGATGATGTCAGGGACCGTGCTCTCTGAGAGCGAGCAATGGGGGGGATAAGGGGGAATGTTTGTCATCAAGTCCAATAATCTAAATTAGAGATGGAAAAAATGCAAGAGATGGCTTGCAAATAGTATTATCTACTGTCCACGGACACTTGTCTTGCTTTTCCCACAACAATAATTAACTTAAGTACATGTGCTGTCCAGTGTAAAACACTTTATTGCCATGATAAGTAATTCAAGTACTGTCAAAGTACGTGCATGAGAAACATGAAGTGGTTTATAGGTGACAATGTGGCACACATGTGCACTTCTTCTGCAAAGATGCCCTGTGTCTTGTGTGACACCTTGATTAGTTAATAGCTCTTGGTCTGTTCTGAACGTATTGTGCTACCTATGAAAAAACATTAAAAAGTGCCCTTCCAATAGAACATACTTCGCAGGTAGTTCCCTTTCATCTAGGACCTCTTAAAATTGATAGAGTTTGTAACATAATCAGAAGCCACCGCATGGTTGTATGGATGTGTGTGTGTGTATGCATCTATATGTATTTGGTATGTGTGTAGCACAAACCTAGCCAAAATTCAGTGGAGCATTGTACAGGGGGATGGCGGCATAAGGTGCAGTTAATAGATAACTGAAGAGGTACCTCGGCTCTGGGAGCATAGTAGACTGTTACTCCATTGTGTAATGTAATGTTCTTTAAAGTGATGTGTGTTCAACTCTTTCCTGTATTGAAGCAGGGCTGGGGCCTGAAGAACTTACAGTTGTCGTTCCAGATCCTGGGTGCATGGATGGAGAGGTCCTGTTGCACTGCTTTTTCATTTTCTCACTTCTTTGTCTACCATCTGCTGAAGTCCTGGCTATGGGTGCCAAGAGTCACTAGAGATAGATAGCTTGTCAGCCAGACAGGCCAGCTACTGGCTGTGAAGGCTTGTAAAGAAGCAGCCAGCTGGTTTTGAAGATAGTGTGGGCTAACAAGTGGAGTCAGTTGATTTCATCAGGGAGGGGTGATGTGGTCATATTTTTTCATGCCATGGATGAGATATGCTGTGGCTTATACAATACACTTAATTTGAGCTACTTTGGAGTCTCGAATGCACTGGTTATACGCTGCCACCATCCAGATGCACGGGCATGACAGCTTATACAGCAGTTCTGAAATCGATTTCTGGGAAGAATGATTTCACTTTCCTTAGCAGAGAGAGGAAGATATTTAGTATCAGGCCATTTATGTTTCCCTCAACGTGTTCCTTCAGGGTGAGGTTTGTATCGAGAATGAAAACAAGTGACTTCATATTGGGTGAAAGTTTGGTTTCAAATATGTCAATATCTATGTGGTTGAATCAGGCTTGTACTAGTTGCTTAGGTCGATCCAGCCAAACAGCATAGCTGTCTCACTTGACATATTGTGGGCTTACCAAGAACATACAGGGCTTTAAGCTGACCCATTGCTTACCATTGGTTGGCTTTCCTGTTACTGTCATTTTCCTGCTTCTTATTTGTGTCTCTGGTTGTCAATCTTGTGTTTGTCCCTACTAGGGGTGTAGCCTCTTTACGTTCCTGATAGATTGGATGGCTTCTATATTTCCACTGCTTGCTTTTCAAGCATTACTTTTTTATCGCAGTTAAACGATTTTTCCAGCTGCCTCCCTTATGCACTTGTCTCCTCTGCACTCCTTGTTGCTCCCTGTCACCTGTGTGCTTCTGCCCCCGTCAATGTCTCATTCATTCTTGTGTACTTTTTGCTATTGGTTGCTCACCTGTCATGTTGTTTCCCATGCCTGCGCCCCCTTTTCTGAATGTATGTACATGGTATTTCTATGACGTGATTCTAGCCAAAAGCGAGTAGAGCACTGTACATGGTCAAAGACGAGTATAAAGTCAATGAGTAAGAGGAGAGGCACTTTGCTACTCCACCTCCTGTATTGCTACCCCTCATCCACTTCCCGTTGCATCTTATCTGCAACCCAACCTTCATGCTGCTTCCCTCCACCCGCACCCCCTGCTCTCATGCCCATTGCTTCTCCTCCCCACCCTACCCTCCGTGTTACTTCAGTTCCTCCCATGTTGCTCTATCCAACCAGACCCTCCATTTTGCTTCCCTCCACCACAGTCATCCATGTTCCTACGTCATCTGCTCCGACCTTGATGCTCCCAACCCAGCTCTTCCAAAAACCTGCTTTTGAGGTCCTTATTCATTTTTATATTTACCTTTCCGATTAGGCAAATTAAAAAAAAGGCACTTGTGCCATTTTGTAGGTGCACACGTGATGTGCACTCTTACAAAACGACGTGACTGTCCCATCATAGTGACTTTGTTTCTAGTTTGTTTTCTTTAGCTATGCTGCTACCATCGGCCATACTATACATCATGGCTCAAAAACAGTGGCAAAGCCAATAGGTCCCAAAGGTGAGACCTATTGGCTTTGCTAATCGTTATTGTAGTTGTTCGTGGTAAGTAACAGGAAATATATCTTAGTGGTGTTGAGCTGGAGGTACGCAATATGTGAAGGCATGCTAAAAAAGTGACGGTGTTTATTAATCATAAAACAACATTGAGAACATAAGGGCAGTATCCTGAGGTTGTGCTTATGATTAATTCACAAACAATTTGATCTCAACTTTGGTCCCGGGGACAAAATTTAAGCAGATAAGACAAAGTCAGTTGGTCAAATAGCAATCAATATGGATGTGTCCCAGTAACCAGATGTGAAGCAGTGATTACAATATATCTCAAGGACTACCTGCAACTCAGAGATGTAAATCTCAAAAATAAGGTATTAGCCCTCTTCTTATCCAGATGATGCCTTGCTATATTTTGTATGTTAGAGTCGAAACATTGAAAGTTTAAGACTACTCCCTGGATATATATCATAATGCAGGGCATGTTAGGCAGACTCCTTCATGAACTTATTCATAGTAAGAATCATTATTAATTGTTGTGCAATCTCAAACTTAAGCTTAGAATAAACATATCTGCTTATCAGTTTCCCTCTATTTCGGAAAAGAGCTGAACATAAGTCTCTTCAATGGACATCTCATCAGTTATCTATAAGGAATTTTCTTCCTTCTCCATCTCAAGAATACTCTTAAATTTAATTTACATATTTGCTTTGTACGTTTCCACCAATTCAGAAGAGAACTGAATAAATGCTTCTACAAAGGACCATCTCACCTGTCTTCTGTAAAACCGTTCTATCCCTCCACGTGTTACTATGAAGCGAGTATTTCATTCTGTGGTATCAGAAAATGCCAGAGCGGTGCTGAGTTTACGTTCGATGGTTCTGTAATGGTTCCATGGACTGTGTTGATGTAATGATGAGATAGCAGTTATAATTCTTCTATGGCTGGTTCCATTCCGAAGTTAAGTACATCTTTGTTTGCACTGGAAGCGTCTAACATTTTGTGTTGGGGACCAACTTTAGTCTTGCAGGCTTCAGTGACAGAGCAAGGCATACAGCATGCTTGAGACCCCATTGTGCACACTGTGAATCCTGCATCATCGGTGTCGTCAGCCCCAGGATGCCAGGCCTCACTGACGGAGCGCGTGCCAGTGAACGAACACCGTTTGAGCCTGGACTGCACATGCGGCTGTATGTACTGCAGTGTCATTGCACTAGGTCCAGGTATAAACAGCAAACGCGTCTGGTAGTGTTGGCGGTACAACAGGGGCTGTATTATGCATATGGCCCATTTTCTTTTTTGTGCCAGGTGCACATTTCAAAAGGTGCGCCCTGTGCAAACAAGGAGAATGCGCCATATTGGACTGAACGCGCTGCACCCAGGGAAGCTGCGAACTCGCGCTGCACCAGGCCAGTGTATTCAAGTAAAAAATGGAGCGGCTGCTTCAAAGCGCTCCTTGTTTCTCTGTGCTGGCGGCAACCCATCTTCACTTTTAAGGGGGATTAGAGATCCCCTTTAAGGTTGGTCCTGTGAGTGACAGCACCCGCTTGCAAGGGGGCTGCAATCAGGGGGCGCACTGACAGTACTCCTCCTAACAGCATCTTTGCCTCGGTGCCCGCGTCTCTAATGCGGGCGAACTCTGAGGCAAAGTGATTCCCTCATTTACATGGGGCCTCGCCCCCACGCACATGAAGGAACACCCTTCGGTGACAGTACTGGCGCTATATGTGCGCCAGCGCTACTGGTATTACAGAAGGGGGTGCAGCCGATTCAGTAATACCAAAGTGCACCGGGGGTGCGCAAAGTGGGTGCAAACGTCAGTTGCGCCCCCAGGGCACTTTATGTAATACAGCCTCAGGGCTCTTTCTTTGCACCTGTTTTGCTGGAGGATGTTACCAGCACATAAACAGTAATCATCCTGGAAATCCTGGTTGAAGTCATCTATTAAGCCCTCTCACATAAAAGTGGAAACTCAGGACACATATAAAATATATAATTACATAGAAAGTTAGTTACTGTATGCACACTACATGGTACAACAAATTAACATTAAAAACGTTCGTTTGTTGCTTTACTTTGTCACTTGTAACTTGCCAGCAAAAGATTGACAGCAGTGACTACTTTTTCTGTTTTAGATTAATATTTTGAAAATATTTTGTTTGTGGCAGAACTTTACCAATGCAAAGAAATTGATTAACTTTCTATTGTTCCTCCATTTCAGCACTAGAGTTACTATTTGAATATGATAATAGAATCAGTAGTACCTCCTCTTATGTTCCTAAAAAATCCCCCTGAACATGCTATGCAGAGGGAAGACTGGAAGAAGGCATTTAAAACCTACGTAGACTCTGTTGGACGCAAGAAACGTGTTTCTAAAAGGATGTTAGCCATGCTTGGACACAAAGGAAGGAACATTTTGAAGAAAGTATAAATTCCCTATACTTGAATCCATGAAAGGGATGATTATATCAATCTGGAGGAAAGAGAGGATGATGTCTTTGAAAGAGCAATGATGAGGCTTTCAAAGAGAATTATGACAAACACTTAAGTGCTGTTGTTGGAAGGCAAACCTTTTGAGGACAAAAAAGTACTATTGTTGACAGCCAAATCTTTTTAGGACTAAATCCTTGACTAGATTGTTGAACAATATGTAGTAGTGTTACAAGTTCAAGGGATGAGAAACGTATTGAAATATTTACATGAGGAAGAAAAGGAATGTCTTACTAGGTATGTAGAAGAGAGCAAATGAGTTTTGAGATAGTTTTAAACCTAAATGACTCAAAGCACAATTTAGCAATGCAGGATGTTGAAAGGAAGAAGGGAAATGGGAGTTTCCAAATATGTTCTGTGAAGATTGAGGAGGGAGGGGGTCTACAGAGGTTCATACATAGGATCTTGTTGAAAGAAGGAGCAAGTCCCAAGGTTCTCATGGTCAGAAATGTCCCCTTTAACTAGAAGGAAGCTTGGAGAAAGAAGTGGAAACTTTTGTGTCAAGGCGGTATAAATGAGCTCATTGAGGCCTTCGAAGGTTTGAACCTCATTGTGATAGCATGCACGCCTAATGGCAACATTAGAATGTGTATTAATTCGATGGATCACAATGAGTCACTTTAGGTAGACCTGCGTGCCCTACCCAGCATAAACAAGATTTTGGAACTTTGGTCAAGGCACTGTTTTTTGCCAGATCTGGACCTGTCCAAAGCCCATCATCAAATCAAGAATAAGATCTTTGATGTAATTTATAACACCAATGGAAGCATGCTAGTTCCTGAGAATGCTATTCAGGTTGGCATCCATATTTGCTGCGTACTAGTGGGTGATGCATATAATATTAGAAGGTATTCCCAAGGTGAAATTCTAACTGGATGACATTTCAGTTTGTGTGTCACACCATAAGGAGCACAATGACTTGTTGAGAAAACTGAAGGCAGCAGATTGAACTCTGGGTGTAAAGTAGTGTACATTTGAGGTAACGGAAATTGAATATCTGCAGCACGAGACACTTAACAATTAAAATTGCGTTTAAGTCTCACTGAACATTTTTCAAAATTCACGGAGCACTGCTCAGAGTGAACACAAATGATAAGGTCATTGTGAAGGAAGCAAGTAGATTTTGAATGGACTGAAAAATGTGACCATGCTTATGAAGACATCAAAGGTGCTACATTGAGTGCAATGGTGTTGAAGCTGGTTGATTCAGGGTATAAAACGTGAATAGTAACTGATATACGCATGTATGGAGTGTGCACAGTGTTAATGATTTTGTATTTATGAAAGGCGTGTTAGGCCTGTTGGTGGGGAGTGCAACATTCCTGCACTTACCAGTGAGGAATGAAGTTGGAAATTCAGACTGACCCAAGCCCTTAGTGGATTTGTTTTCTACTAAGAGACCCAGTAAAGCAAATTCATGCTTTGCAAAATGGATTTGTTCATTCCAGAAAAACAATTTCAGAGACAGATATGTGCCAAGATCGGACAATATGAAGCTGATTGCCTTTCTGGATTGGAAAATCAAAAAGAACAGATGTCAAAGAATGTGGGAAGTGGTTTACGTGAAAGTGAGGAGTGATCAGTAATGTGGAAACGTTATCAGATATGATGAGAAGTTGGAGGAATTGGGGAAGTATATTTCAAAAGAATGCTCAAGAACTATGGATCCATATGGCAGCACCAGTAACATTATGTCAATGCAGTCACAATTGTTATATGTTGATGGTATTGCAAGAAGCGTGGATAGACTGGTGGTTTTGTGTACCTTCAGGAGTAAGTTGGTGAAGTTGTTGCATAAAGGTCATGGAGGCATGTCTGGAAAAAAATGAAGGACTACATCTGATTTTTGGTGGCTGGTAGACACAATCAAAGATTTGTGAGAAGGTGTATTGCTTGTTCGGGTTAGGGTCGGACTGGGACAGAAAATAGGTCAAGGCACCAAAATAAAAGTGGCCTCTATTAGAGAATCAGGTAGCTAAGAAAGTGGCATACATTTGGAATAGTTTTGATCTTTTGAAGACACTCTTCATGGCTGTTTTGTAATGTATGGGAGGCAGTATACATTTGTGCTTGCCACAAGCAATATTTGTTTCAATACCAGGGAAATCAACTGTAAAAATCGACCCAGCAGACCATAAAACAGGCCCATAAACAGCCAATAATAAACTGACCCACATACTGGCTTTTCAGACCGGCCCATCAGTCACTGCCTGATTGCCTTGTAGGCCAGTCCTACCCTGGTTCTGATACTGACAATTCTCAGGTGATAAAAGAGAGGCCCATTGGGCTTACAGAGTATCCACGAAGGGTGTGTCTAAAAATTGGTGTGGATGTTACTGGTCCCTGCAAAAATCCTGGCTAAAGAGGAATGTACACATTAGTGATCTTGAATTATTATTCTGACTGGCTGGAGGTAAAGTTGGTGGGAGAGGTAAGACTCCAAAAGCAATAAAAATCCTGGTAGATGTGTTGCCGGGGTACCGAAGTACTCAGGAGCGAATAACTGACAATCGTCTACAAATTGGGTCTAGAGAAATGGAAGACATTTCAATACGGCAGAATATCAAACATTCAAACATCATCATACTGTTCTTTACCGCTCGAGGAAAAAGTGCAACTAGAGTGACTCAAATAACTAATAAATGAATAAATACAGAATGTGGTGCAAAATAACTCGATTTGTAAGGAGGAACTTAAGAAAACTTGATATGGAGCTGCAGGTGCGCATCACAGTCTGTTACTAAATAATCTCTATTTTTCTGTTGAGCCGTGCATCAAAATCTGCCCATCATAGATGGTTAGGAGAGTATTCAAACGGTGTGTGTAAAAAGAGGTCAAGAACAGAGAGACGCTCTAGAAAAGTATTGGTTGAGATTCAATGGGAAGTTTGAGCCAACACCTAAAACCGTCAGTAGAAGTGATTTGATGCCATTAAAAAATGGGCGGAAAAGGAAGAAAGAAAGAGACAATATAAAATATTCTGTCCAAAAGCATGTTATTTGCGTGCATGGTTATACGGTGGTATTGGATGGAGCAGAAATATGGAATATGAGACAAGTCCGAGTGTGAACTGAAAGGAGATTGGAGGACTGAGCAGGCGTGGATGAGACTAGTGATGTAGTAACAATGAAGATTGGTGGAGTGGTGCTGAAAAAATGGCAAGTTTAGGCCACAGATCTGTAAAGATCACCAGAACATATATCGATGAAGCATTGCTATTGGCTATTTATTCAAGTGTATTTGCACATAGGGGGTCATTACGACCCTGGCGGAACAAGTCCGCCAGGGCCGTGGGACGCGGTGGCACCGCCGACAGGCCGGCGGTGCCCCGCGGGGCATTCTGACCGCGGCGGCTCAGCCGCGGTCAGAGAAGGGAAACCGGCGGTCTCCCGCCGGTTTCCCGCTGCCCCAAAGGAATCCTCCAAGCCGGCGCAGCATGCTGCGCCGGCATGGGGATTCCGACTCCCCCTCCCGCCATCCAGTTCCTGGCGGTTCTCCCGCCGGGAACCGGATGGCGGGAGGGGGAGTCGCGGGGCCCCTGGGGGCCCCTGCCGTGCCCATGCCTATGGCATGGGCACGGCAGGGGCCCCGTAAGAGGGCCCCTAAAAGTGAAGACCGCCCGCCAGCCCAGGGGAAAACTCGGAATACCCTCCGCGGTCTTACGACCGCGGAGCGGTATTTCGGAGGGGGGGAAGCCTGGCGGGCGGCCTCCGCCGCCCGCCAGGCTCGGAATGAGGGCCATAGTGTTCTTTCTGTTGTTTGCTCGTTTGTTTTTAAATACTTTATTTATAATCTGTAACACTGCAGTATATATACAATAAGTGCTCATTAACATTCACTGTAGACTGCTATTAACTACGTCCTTTGCATCCATTTAAACTTGCCGGCCAACCATCCAAACATTTATAAAAGCAAAGTAGAGGTTGACGTATCTGTGTAGTGTTGTTATTCATTCTTCTTCAGTTGAATTTGAGCAGCGGTTCTTAATCTTTTAACTTCTGAGGACCCCCACTTAATCATTACTGGAGCCGGGGGACCACCACTTAACCATTACTGGAATCCGGTGACGTCAACTGAGTAATTACTGGAATTTGGGGACCCTGGCCTAAGCATTTTTGATTATTTGAAGGACAAAATAATACACAAAAAATACAGAAACAAGCTTTCATCAAACAAATACACAAATATTTAATATTTTGTTTAGTTCACAAACAACTATTTAAAAAACATCAACATTTGAATTGTAATAGGAAGGTTGGAGCTTTTAGAAATTCAATTGAGGCCACTCATCGTCCACACTATGGGCCTGATTCTAACTTTGGAGGACGGTGTTAAACTGTCCCAAAAGTGGCGGATATACCACCTACCGTATTACGAGTTCCATAGGATATAATGGACTCGTAATACGGTAGGTGGTATATCCGCCACTTTTGGGACGGTTTAACACCGTCCTCCAAAGTTAGAATCAGGCCCTATGTTCTGCTTGATGCACTTGCATTGCTGCCACAAACCAATCAGAGGAGACTAACTGAATTTTTAGCTTTCAATTTTAAATTCCAGGACATTTACAGAACGTTTTAAAATTTCCGGTTGTACATTTTGTTTCTTTATTTATATGCACTTTATTAATCTGGTAATATTATTTCATTTTCTAAGCAGTCGTGGACTTCTTGGGTAAGCTTCACGGATCCCCTGTGGTCCCCAGACCACAGATTAAGTACCACCGCACTAGAGGATGACGCTGACATCACACTTTACAGTGCCTTGTGTACCAACACCAGCGTAGCTGTTGAGTTTAAATCTCTTTTTTTTTCATAGAATGAGGATGTGTTACATTCTGTATCAGTATATACCAGGGTATGTTCTGACTGACTGAATGCTCATTAGTTTTTCCTGGTGCCATGGAATGTGCTGATGTGCTCTACCAGAGTCATTTACCACTCATCAACTTCTTTGCTGCATATATGTTTCCATGATGAAATTAAATACACCTTTATTTGCAATGGGGGGGGGTCTGAATTCATTATTTGGGGGCTGGGGGCCGTCTCCACAGAGGTCCATCCAGCTCAGTCCACATTTGTGAATTATAGTCCTCTGCCTGTGCACCGCAGCATGCACTTGCATCATAAAAATAGGTTCCTAGCTTGAACGAATGCAATTTATCATGGCGATGGTGCCTCTTAGCTTTGCCCTGTGTTGCATCATCCATTCCTTGCTGTAGGTTCTTGATGTCGGTATTTCTTGGGAATGAGAAATCCCTTTGCTCCACAGTACCCCAACTAATGCTCAATCTATCAATTCAAATAGCTACTCTATTCAGACCCCAAGGGCGTGGGTGATTTACAGCAGCACTGCAACAATTAAGAAGAAAATAGAAATGAAGAAAAAAATCAATGATTGCCTCCAAATAATAATGCATGAAATATGGCTTTTGCCACGAGGCTAAATGAATTTTTAGGAGGAGTCAGGCAGACCGATCTCGCATACTATTTTTTTCTTCTACCAATCGGAGTAGACTTTCATAGGCAGAGTTGTTCTGAAGTATAACCTGAAATCTTGCTAGGCGGAGTAATGTGTTCAGCACCTTCTAAATGATCTTGTGCTTTACAGTACTGTACTTGAAGGGGAGGCGTTTTACTTTATTTATTGTATTTTTGGAGTTGTACACATCTTATACAAGCCCCAGGGAACATCATGAAGGTCACCAAAAGGTCAGGGTTAGCGGAAGTGAAATCACACGGCATTTCACTTTTACTTTCACTCACACATGGTTACACAGACACACACATTCACACATAAGCACACTGTATCGCACATAAACGCTCACCTGCAAGCACGCACACAACATACATTTAAATTTATTTTTTACTTACCTCGACTGTCAGGGAGGGTCATATGCCAACTAACTGTGCACCATTTTTATTACATTTAGGATGAGTTTCATAATATTATTCACGATTAGTATCATAAAAAATGACCCAAAACAAGGAAATTGAAGCCTTAACCAAGGTCCCCTATCTTCCTGGCACTGATTTTGCCATTTCTAAAGCTAAGAGTCGCAAAGGCAACGACAGGGGTCACAAGGGGTGAGCCTGGGGTTGCAGCTGCGACCGCTGGCGAACCCCAAATGATATCCATGGGGAACCTTACAGCACATTAGGTAGCAGACGCAGGAGTTAAAGACTGGATGTTAACTCATTACACAGAAAGCACATAGGGATACCAATCAAACAAAACTAGAGATTTTTATAAAAATAAAACATTAACAATAAAAGTCATAGCTATCCCATATATACCTTATATATGATAACCAATAGTCCTTCCTGGCAGTATCCTCACCCGTAGACAAGGGTACATATATGGGCGAGGCTGGCCCCAAGGAACATCTACAGCATAAAAAGGGGTTTCTGGATGCAACAAGAATGTGGTACCATTACCCTCCCAAATATCCTTTAAGAAAGTACTCGCAACCCCAATAGGTTTGGTCTTGCCAGTCTGGTGCAATGTTTAGTTTTATTACGTTTTAAATTTTATTTTGGAAAGCACATGCCACAAAAAGAGAAAAAAAGAAAATATGCTGCCAGCTGAACATTGCTGCCATATGCCTGCAATAAGAAGGTTAAATTAAAAAAACATTCCATGATGTGGTTGTTTTACTAGTGATGTTTCTAAACAACAAGCCTTCCCTCTATTCCTTGCATTATTGTAGTATTATTGTTTGTGACAGAGACAAGAATAAGTCACAGTCTAATCAAAGACTCAAATTGCAGGCAGTCTACAATGTTAGTGTCACTTAAACACTTTATAACAGCAACTCAAAAGGTGACAAAAAATACATCTCCATCTAACTGGTAGTCAAGGTTTAGGCAAAATAAGTAGCAATATCAGATGTTTAATAAATAAAAAAGCACACTTTGAGCCAGCCTTGTCACTAAAGAGAAAGGAGGTATTTTAGCTGTGCAGTCACTCAAAGTGAAATGATCCAATGGGCAAATGGGGTGACTCATTGACCCCTGTGGTATAATGTGGTGGGCAGATGCCAAATGCGAATGACAGTTTAACCAACCAATAGATGAAGCCCCTCTATTTACGTTTATAGTGCATTAGTTTTTTGGAAAAACAATAGTCCATTGAGCCAACTAAAGATTTCTCAGTGGCCTGACCTAAAAATGGCATAATATGAAAAGATAATTTTAATGAATGTGACATATTTTACGGTATTTTTTAAAATTACTATTAGTCTATTTTTACAATTTGTTATAATTAGTAGGTAATGGTGCCAGTCTTCATGACAGGTCGACGATGTAGGCCGAGGGTGTTTAGAGACAACAGACAACAGGCACAGCTCAGGGAGTAAATGTAGCAATGACCCAGCTTCCACTTATCAAAGTAGCAAAACGTAGCTAGGCAGACAACCTTCCATCATTCCAGGGCTGTGGACCTTTTGCCTATTTTGTGCAGGTGGTGGAAACTGGCACTCATTCTTGGGAACTCAGATTTACTTATTATCATCAGTCTTTTACCCAGACCAAAACAGAGAACAGCCATAAAGGTTGAAAGAAGGAGGACTAGATGGGAAAAGCAACAGAGATGAAAAGTAACTTTTAAAAATAATAAAAAGAAGCATGAAGTGTAGGGTGGTGGAGGAAAGAGGCATAAGGTGGAATCAAAATGTGGCAGTTTTCGTATTCACCAACTCCATCATTAAGTGGTACCAGTAGCAGATTCCTGAGAAAATCGTAGGACTCCTGCATAATCTACAATTTAAGCACTGCTTGTGAGAAAAAAAACATGAGCGGCGATGAAGCATTCTGGGCCAAAACCTTCATTCTTTATTGGCCTCTTTGTATGTCTGTTGCTGCCTCCACAGTGCTCCCAATTTGACTGAGCAGGTCTAAGCAGCCCAGTTTAAATGAAGAAGACTCAACCAGGAGAGATAGCCCTGTTTCTCTAGATGCAGTAGACCTTACCTGTTTGAAGCGCCTTGTCTGGCAGTGGCCCCATATCAGTGCCCAAATGCTATTGTTCCAGTTTTAGTGTCCCTGTCCAAATTTGCCTCTTTGATAGCTTCAGTATTCCTTTGTAAGTGCAACTGTGCCAGAATCTGGCCTTTTGTATCTGTGGCTGTGTCCCAGCGGGAGTGATGGACTACCAAATACTCATGCTCGTGTTCCAGTGTGAGTTTTGGGTGTCAATGCATCCATATCAGTGCTCTTGAGTCAGTGCACCGGTGTCAGTGCCCATCCTATCAGTATTTATAAGTGTTGGAGCCCCAGTTTCAGGTCCACCCTGGCAGTGTCAATGTTGGTGCTCTTTTGTCATTGACCCAGGGTTACAGCCACCATGCTAGTGCCCTGGTGCTATATCACTTCTCAGTGTTAGTGGAAGTATCTATGGTGGTCATTCTGACCTCGGCGGTAAAAGGCGCCTACCGCCGGTCAGAAATCCTCCATAATCCCGCCGCGGTCGCGGAAACCCGCCACGGTCATTCTGACCCGCAGAAGGCAAACCTCCGAAAATCCGACCGCCACAACAGACCGCCAGACCAGCGGTCGGCGGAAAGGTGGAGGTGACAAAACCTCCACCGTCACGCCAACAGAAATACGCCCATGCCATTACGACCCACGAATCCACGCGGCGGTCATTCAAACGCGGTATTCCATTGGCGGGACACACCGCCGCGGTCAGAATACACACAAACGAACAAAACCCAGCCACATTGGACGATTTGAATCCCACACACCTGATACACATACACACACCACTCCCACACACACAATACAATATAAAACACCCACCCACATCACCCACAAACCCCTACGCTAAAAAATTCGTAAAGAAGGCAAGAGCGAGACACCAGCATCCAAAAAATAACAGCCACAGCCACTCAACACCATCACCCACACACTATCCACACACAAAACAACACACACCACCACACTCAACTCACTTAAATACACATACTCCACCCCACACATCATACACACCACCCCATGGCACCCCAAAGACAACCCCGCTTCACAGACGAAGAACTCAGGGTCATGGTGGAGGAAATCGTTCGGGTAGAGCCCCAGCTGTTCGGCACACAGATACAATACACCAGCATTGCCCGGAGGACGGAGCTATGGCAGAGGATTGTCGACAGGGTGAACGCAGTGGGACAGCACCCCAGAAATCGGGAAGACATCAGGAAGCGATGGAACGACCTACGGGGGAAGGTGCGTTCCATGGTATCCAGGCACAACATCGCCGTGCAGAAGACTGGCGGAGGACCCCCACCTCAACCCCCACAATTCACATCATGGGAGGAGGAAGTCTTGAACATCCTGCATCCTGACGGCCTCGCAGGAGTCGGCGGAGGAATGGATACTGGTAAGTTGAAGCTTCAATACTGCTTCCCCCCCCACCTGCATGCCAAATCAGACCCCAACCCTCACCCCCATCCTCGAACCCCACCCTCACCCCCACCCCCATCCTCACCCCCACCCTCACCCCCACCACCATCCTCACCCCCACCACCATCCTCACCCCCACCACCATCCTCACCCCCACCCCCAGCACACCTTTTCCCCGCCAATGTCTCACCATCACAACCCACACATCCCAAAACATAGGCCTGCATGCGTCCACTAAGCATGGACACCCATCACCAAAGCATGCCCAATGCATATACACATCCCCCCCACAAGCCACCCTCACCAAAGCCCCCACACACGAATGCCAGCACTTGGGGACACGAGAACCCACAGATACACCCATATGCCACACATTGAAACTATAACCATACCTCTATACCCCTGCAGGACCCGACCGTCAACACACCACGGCGGAGGGGCCAGAATTCTCCCCACCCCCCACCCAAGAGGCCGTCAGCGATGACAGCAGCTCTGTCGACCTGGACACCGATGACCAGCCCGGACCATCGGGGACCTCTGGACAGTCGGTTCCCCTCACACAGGCCCAGGCCACTACAGACCCAAACCCCTCTGGGAACACCAGCACAGCTCCCACCCAGCGGGCCCATGCCTCTGTCTCCAGGGCGCGTCAATCTGCGGTGTGTCTACCACTACAGGGCACCCAGGATAACCCACCACCCCAACAACAACAGGGACCTGGGGGCAGTGGTAGTGGGCACACCGGCCAGGGGGCAGAGGCCCAGGGAAACAGGGGAACTCGGAGGGCAGCTGTGCGACAGGGGGGGGAGGAGAGGCCCAGGGAACCCACTCTCCACGAGGTCCTCACCACCATCATGGGAGCATACAACCGCTCCCAGGAGACGATGGCGACGGTACTGGCCCGGTTCCAGGAGATCCAGGCACTGCAGGAGGAACACTATCGGGGGTACAGGGAGGACATCAGAGCCATCAACACCACCCTGGTTACCATGGTAGGGCTGCTGCAGGACCTCGTAAACACCAGGGCGGACACTGAACAACACCCAAGGGCCCCTGCCACTAGCCTGGACCAAGAACAGCCAACCACCTCCGCCGGCGCTAGTGGACAGGAGGCCCCCGCACAGCAGCAGCCCACCAGACCCCCACCTCCTGCAGGAGAAGAACCACCCCGCAAGAAGGCCCTGAGATCTCGCAAGAAGACAGAGTAGGATGTCAAGACCCCCGCCAGCAATGGATACCACCTGATGTCATCCCACTGTCCCACATTGTCACCCTGTCCATCCTTGAACTGCCCATGCTCCATCTCTCCACAGGCCTCTGGAAAATGCACCTGTGTGACTGTTACTCTGGACTCTGCCATGGACATTCCTTCACCATAGCCCCCACCCACTTGAAACCACCCATCCCATTTTGAGCACTTCAATAAACACCTATTTTGCACCAAAATATCTGGAGTCTGGCTGTGATTTCAATAGATTGTAATTGACATGACAGTGCAAATATGTCCTTGTACATGGTGAAGTCAACAAACAGCTGCCACAAAGCTGTAGTCCATGGGGAAACGAAGCACAGGACTCGTAGTGGGGACCCCAGATCTGAAATAGGGAGGGAAAAGCCAAAACTCAGTCATCATACACTGGGGCAAATAGACAGGCAGCAGAGATGCTGGAGAGTAGTTAACATTTACTAAATTATCTTTGAAATGTTACCTGTGTCCTATTGGAAGTACTGTTCAATGATTCTGTCCCTGTTGTCTGTTTCAGCCCCGTCGTCTTCCTCCTCGTCACTCTCCTCAGGTTCCACCGCTGCCACAACACCACCGTCTCGACCATCCTCCTGCAGGAAAGGCACCTGGCGGCGCAAAGCCAGGTTGTGAAGCATGCAGCAGGCCACGATGATGTGACACACCTTCTTAGGTGAGTACATTAGGGATCCACCTGTCATATGCAGGCACCTAAACCTGGCCTTTAGGAGGCCAAAGGTGCGTTCGATCACCCTCCTAGTACGCCCATGGGCCTCATTGTACCGTTCCTCTGCCCTGGTCCGGGGATTCCTTACTGGGGTCAGTAGCCACAACAGGTTGGGGTACCCAGAGTCCCCCACTAGCCATACACGGTGTCTCTGTAGCTGTTCCATCACGTAAGGGATGCTGCTATTCCTTAGGATGTAGGCGTCATGCACTGACCCTGGGAATTTGGCATTTACATGCGAGATGTACTGCTCAGCCAAACACACCACCTGGATGTTCATTGAATGGTAATTTTTTCTGTTCCTGTACACCTGCTCCCTGTCTCTTGGGGGAACCAAAGCCACATGGGTCCCATCAATGGCACCAATTACGTTGGGAATATGTCCAAGGGTGTAGAAATCACCCTTCACTGTAGCCAATTCGCCCACCTCAGGGAAAATGATGTAGCTCCTCACGGATTTCATCAGGGCAGACAACACTCTGGATAACACCTTCGAAAACATGGGCTGAGACATCCCAGAAGCAATTCCCACGGTTGTCTGAAATGACCCACTTGCCAAGAAATGGAGTACTGACATGACCTGCACCAGAGGGGGAATCCCTGTGGGTTGGCGGATGGGGGACATCAGGTCGGGCTCCAGCTGGGCACACAGTTCATGGATAGTGGCACGGTTAAGACGGTAGGTCAGGATAATGTGGCGTTCTTCCATTGTCGACAGGTCCACCAGCGGTCGGTACACGGGAGGATTCATCCGTCTCCTCGCCCAACCCAGCGGACGGTGCCTAGGAAGGACAACATGGAGCACACAGTCAAGCAACCCACAGGTACGTACTCACAGCTAGCACAGTATACGATTCTCTATGCAGTGAATGGCGTGTCTGAGTGGCTATGCAAGGCCTAGGCCTGTGTGACGCAGTTGAAATTGAGCCATGTGGGCCCTGGAAATGGCGGCTGCCTGACCTGTGAAGTGGGACAATGGGATGTGAGGTCAATGCGCTGGCGTGGCACACCGCGGCGGGCGGCGGGCGAAGACCGCGGCGCAAAGCCGCATTGGTTAACATTGAAGCCTATGGGTTTCAGGAGCCAATGGCGAAGGGCGCCGGCGGTGGCGGGACGCACCGCCGCGGTACGCACCGCCGCGGACGTGACCGCCATTTTCTATCTACTTATCCACTTGCGACTTGAACTTTCACAGGAGAGGACCTATACTGCAAGTGTTGCTGTGACCTCGGTCTGGAAGGGACAATGGCTGCTGCACCTGGGGAAAGGGCCCCTGCCTTCACTGGAGAGGAGTTGGAGAAACTCGTGGATGGGGTCCTCCCCCAGTATGCGCTACTCTACGGTCCTCCAGACCAACAAGTGAGTTTAATTCAATCTGGATTTGGGGACACTGGCTGGCTTGGGGGCCTGGCGGGGGGCCTGGCGGGGATGGGGGGCATGTTGGGCCTGGCGGGGGGCATGGCGGGGATGGGGGGCATGTTGGGCCTGGCGGGGGGCCTGGCGGGGGGCCTGGCGGGGATGGGGGGCATGTTGGGCCTGGCGGGGGGCATGGCGGGGATGGGGGGCATGTTGGGCATGGCGGGGGGCCTGGCGGGGATGGGGGGCATGTTGGGCCTGGCGGGGGGCCTGGCGGGGATGGGGGGCATGTTGGGCCTGGCGGGGGGCATGGCGGGGGGCCTGGCGGGGATGGGGGGCATGTTGGGCCTGGCGGGGGGCCTGGCGGGGATGGGGGGCATGTTGGGCCTGGCGGGGGGCATGGCGGGGGGCCTGGCGGGGATGGGGGGCATGTTGGGCCTGGCGGGGGGCCTGGCGGGGATGGGGGGCATGTTGGGCCTGGCGGGGGGCATGGCGGGGGGCCTGGCGGGGATGGGGGGCATGTTGGGCCTGGCGGGGGGCCTGGCGGGGATGGGGGGCATGTTGGGCCTGGCGGGGGGCCTGGCAGGGATGGGGGGCATGTTGGGCCTGGCGGGGGGCATGGCGGGGGGCCTGGCGGGGATGGGGGGCATGTTGGGCATGGCGGGGGGCCTGGCGGGGATGGGGGGCGTTGGGCCACTGGAAAGGAAAATGCTGACAAACTTGAACGTGGTATTTCTCCCTCCCTGTACGTGTCACATAGGTCCGCGCCCATGAGAAGATCGGGATTTGGCGTGCCATCGCCAAGGAAGTCCGGACCCTGGGGGTCCACCATCGACGGGGCACCCACTGCCGCAAGAGGTGGGAGGACATCCGCCGCGGGACCAAGAAGACCGCCGAGTCTCTGCTGGGGATGGCCTCCCAACGTAGGCGGGGTGCCTGCCGTCAACTGAGCCCCCTGATGTTCCGGATCCTGGCGGTGGCCTACCCTGAATTGGATGGGCGCGTGAGGGCAGCACAGCAGACACAAGGGGGTGAGTACAAGCATTATCTACTCTGTTGTCGCGCAGTGGAGGTGTCTGGTTGGGGGAGGATGGCTGGGGGTCCCCCTAGGCCAGGGCGATATCTGTAGGCTGGGCACCCCCGTAAGCCCCTGTGTCCCCAGCCACCACCCTCAGTAGTTTGTCAGTACAGCCATCCCTGGGCCGTGTCATCCATGGGTGCAGTTGTCAACTCTAGGCGTGTAGGGCATGTTCCACGGAATGCGTAGCGGACCCCAAGTGCGCAACTTAGTGCAGGGGGCATCTGTGTCTGTCATGTCCGCTAACTGTACCGGAGATCCATGTACTCAATATCCCTTTATTTCTCTCGCCCCCCCCCCTTTTTGTTTGTCTTTCTGTGCTTGTGTGCATCAGCATCATCAGGCGGAGGAGAAGTGGCATCGGGGCAGGAGGGAGCTGCATCTCACATGGCCCAGGAGGGCCATGCCACAGAGTCAGACTGGACCAGTGAGACGGAGGGCGAGGGGAGCTCCACGACGGGGACGACTGGAGCCTGCAGTGACACGGACACGTCCTCGGAAGGGGGCTCCCTTGCGGGGGTGGCACCATCCGTGCCCCCCGCCATTACAGGTACAGCCGCCACCCAGCGCACCATCTCCGCCCTCCCAGCACCCCCTCAGCGTTCGCCCCGTGCCCGCTCTGCCAGGAAGCCGGGCATCTCCTTCGCCCCAGGCACCTCAGGCCCTGCCCCTGTTACCCCCGCTGCCCGCAGTGAGGAGGTCATTGACCTCCTCCGAACGCTCATTGTTGGGCAGACTACCCTTTTGAATGCCATCCAGGGGGTGGAGAGGGAGGTTCATCGCAGCAATGCGTACCTGGAGGGCATTCATTCGGGTCAGGCTGCCCATCAGCGATCGTTCCAGGCTCTGGCCTCAGCACTGACGGCAGCCATTGTCCCTGTCTCCTGCCTGCCTCTACTAACTCCCTCCTCCCAGTCTCCTGTTCCTCTGCCTGTCCCACCCACACCATCAGACCAGCCTGCACACACCTCAACACCCAAGAGAAGCTCATCCAAACATAAGCACCACAGATCACGCAGACATTCACACATGCAACATTCCGATGCAGACATGCCAACAGTCACTACCACCTCTGTGACCCCCACCTCCTCGTCTCCCTCCTCCCTCCCTGTGACGTCTACACTCACACCTCCATTCACCTCACCATCAGCCAGTGTTTCCATCACCAGCACACCCTCCACTCCAGTCCGCACACGTGCAGTCACCACCCCCACTGCCATTTACACGTCCCCTGTGTCCTCTCCCACTGTGTCTGTCACCCCCTCTTCCACACCACACAAACGCAGCCACCCACCCACCCAACAGCCATCCACCTCACGACAGCCTATCCCTCCTGCACCTCCACCCAAAGACAGCAAACGTGACTCACCTACAACCACATCCTCTCCCTCCACTCCCATTCCCACTGTACCTACCACTCTCCATTGTCCCAAGAAGCTCTTCCTCGCCACTACTAACTTCTTTCCTGACCCTGAGCCCCCCCCTCCTTCTCGTCGGGGTAAGAAGAGCACCTCAGCCACCACCAGCCCTGCAGCCCCCTTGACAAGGGTGCAGGGGTATTGGAGCCCGCCAGCCCGCATGTCTGGATCTTCGCCCAGCAGCAAGGGGACAGCCAGCCCACCCCCTGGGAAGAGGAGCAGAAGGCGGAAGGGGCGCCGCAGGAGCCCGCCTTCTATATCCCCCCCGGACACCACCCAGAGACAGTCACCAGCCACAGCTCCAAAGGGAGGAAAGGGCCACAGGCCGACGACTAAGGAGGGCAAGGGCAGCAAGTCGGAGAGGTCAGGCAGCAGGCCTGCTGCCCAGGAGGAGCCCACAACCCCCATAGCCGCTGCCCCTGGAGGAACCGGCACAGCTGCCCCGGGAGAGCCCACCACCCCCATAGCCGCTGCCCAGGGAGGACCCAGCCCAGCTGGCCAGGAGGGCCCCACCACCCACAGCCCAGGTGGGCAGTGAAGGAGCACCATCCCCGCTGCCCAGGAGGGCACCACCAGGCAATTAGCAGTTGGCCATAGACCGTCCGCCGTCTCAAGCACCGCTGAACTGGGCCCTTCAAGGCAAGGAGCGCTGAACTGGGCCCCGCCGTCTCAAGAACCGCTGAACTGGGCCCTTCAGGGCAAGGAGCGCTGAACTGGGCCCCGCCGTCTCAAGCACCGCTGAACTGGGCCCTTCAAGGCAAGGAGCGCTGAACTGGGCCCCGCCGTCTCAAGAACCGCTGAACTGGGCCCTTCAGGGCAAGGAGCGCTGAACTGGGCCCCGCCGTCTCAAGAACCGCTCCGCTGGGCCCCGCCGTCTCAAGCACCGCTGAACTGGGCCCTTCAGGGCAAGGAGCGCTGAACTGGGCCCCGCCGTCTCAAGCACCGCTCCGCTGGGCCCCGCCGTCTCAAGAACCGCTCCGGTGGGCCCCGCCGTCTCAAGAACCGCTCCGCTGGGCCCCGCCGTCTCAAGCACCGCTGAACTGGGCCCTTCAAGGCAAGGAGCGCTGAACTGGGCCCTTCAAGGCAAGGAGCGCTGAACTGGGCCCGCCGTCTCAAGCACCGCTCCGCTGGGCCCCGCCGTCTCAAGAACCGCTCCGCTGGGCCCCGCCGTCTCAAGAACCGCTCCGCTGGGCCCCGCCGTCTCAAGCACCGCTGAACTGGGCCCTTCAAGGCAAGGAGCGCTGAACTGGGCCCCGCCGTCTCAAGCACCGCTCCGCTGGGCCCCGCCGTCTCAAGAACCGCTCCGCTGGGCCCCGCCGTCTCAAGCACCGCTGAACTGGGCCCTTCAGGGCAAGGAGCGCTGAACTGGGCCCCGCCGTCTCAAGAACCGCTGAACTGGGCCCTTCAGGGCAAGGAGCGCTGAACTGGGCCCCGCCGTCTCAAGAACCGCTGAACTGGGCCCTTCAGGGCAAGGACCGCTGAACTGGGCCCCGCCCTCTCAAGCACTGCTCCGCTGGGCCCCGCCGTCTCAAGAACCGCTGAACTGGGCCCTTCAAGGCAAGAACCGCTGGCCCTTTGGCAGACGTGGCAGGGCAGGATCTATCTCGGGCAGGGCTGCAGGATGTCCTCTGGCCAACTTGCCTCCTCCAGTGGCAGTGGGGTCTGTTATGGACTGTATGGACTGTGGCTTTGCTCTCCCCAGGATGGCCCAGTGGGCAGCCCACCCACTGTATGGACTGTATGGACTGTGGCTTTGCTCTCCCCAGGATGGCCCAGTGGGCAGCCCACCCACTGTATGGACTGTATGGACTGTGGCTTTGCTCTCCCCAGGATGGCCCAGTGGGCAGCCCACCCACTGTATGGACTGTATGGACTGTGGCTTTGCTCTCCCCAGGATGGCCCAGTGGGCAGGCCGCCCACAGTATGGACTGTTTGGACTGTGGCTTTGCTCTCCCCAGGATGGCCCAGTGGGCAGGCCGCCCACTGTATGGACTGTTTGGACTGTGGCTTTGCTCTCCCCAGGATGGCCCAGTGGGCAGGCCGCCCACTGTATGGACTGTTTGGACTGTGGCTTTGCTCTCCCCAGGATGGCCCAGTGGGCAGCCCACCCACTGTATGGACTGTATGGACTGTGGCTTTGCTCTCCCCAGGATGGCCCAGTGGGCAGGCCACCCACTGTATGGACTGTATGGACTGTGGCTTTGCTCTCCCCAGGATGGCCCAGTGGGCAGGCCACCCACTGTATGGACTGTATGGACTGTGGCTTTGCTCTCCCCAGGATGGCCCAGTGGGCAGGCCACCCACTGTATGGACTGTCGGACTGTGGCTTTGCTCTCCCCAGGATGGCCCAGTGGGCAGGCCACCCACTGTATGGACTGTTTGGACTGTGGCTTTGCTCTCCCCAGGATGGCCCAGTGGGCAGGCCACCCACTGTATGGACTGTATGGACTGTGGCTTTGCTCTCCCCAGGATGGCCCAGTGGGCAGGCCACCCACTGTATGGACTGTTTGGACTGTGGCTTTGCTCTCCCCAGGATGGCCCAGTGGTCATGGAGTCCCCTCGTGGATCTGGCGTCGTGTACTCAAGTGGCTGAGGTGCCCCCCCTTCCCTTCCCCCTGAGGTGCCTGTCCTATTTTCTTTCTGATGCCCCTGCAGTGTTCTCTCCGTGGAGTTCTTGTCGTGGGACTGGGCCTTGCCCCTTTGCACAGGAACCCTGTGATCCACGGACAGTGGTTGGACTACATTTAGTAGCTGTATATATTTTGTATATAGTTTATTTATTTATTGCGATTACTGGTGTCCATATTTCAATATATCTGCCCGTTTATGATCTCTTCTTTTGGTCTTTGCATTATTTCGGAGGGGGGTGGTTTGTGGGTTGTGACAGTGATCTGTGGGAATGCATTGATGTGTGTGTTGTAGTGGGTGTGGGTGGGTGGGTGTGTGCCGGTAATCTTTTCCCTCCCCTGTGTCGTAGGTGCAGTACTCACCGATGTCTTCCGCGCCGCCGGGCGTGCTCCTGGTATATGAGCAGGAATAGGAGTGCGGGGATGACCTGCAACTCTGGTTCCATGCTGCCGGAATCTCGCGTGGAGTGCGTAGAGGTGAGCGTTTTCCCGTTCGTAGTCTGTTTCCGCCGTGTTCTTATCGGCGGTGCTCCCGCCCCGGAAAAGGTGGCAGATTGGTGGGTCGTAATAGGGTGGGCGGTACATTGTCTGCCGCCTGGCTGTTGGCGGGAACCGCCGCGCTGTTTGTTTGTACCGCTGTGGCGGGCGGAGTGTTAAGTTGGCGGGCTGTGTTGGCGGTTCCCGCCAGGGTCAGAATTGCATATTTTAGACCGCCGCCCTGTTGGCGGCTTGGCCGCCGCTTTATCACCGACCGCCAGGGTCAGAATGAGGGCCTATGTGTTGTAGTGGAAATCGCCATGTGGGGCAGCATCCCAATGTTATTGTCTGAAGCCTGGTGCCTTTGTATCATTGACTCAGCAGTAGTGTGTGTTGACTTGTCAGTGTTTCTGGGTCAGTGTCCCCACGTCAGCGTTAGTGCCTACATGTGTGCATTCCTCTGTCTGTTTCCCCTTGTCACTGTTCCTGCATCAATGTCAGTGTTTCTATTTCCACGTCTATGCATGTCCTACTGTCAGTACCCCAGTGTCGGTGTCCCAGTGTCAATGTCCATTTGTCAGTTCTTCTATGTCGTTGTTCATGTGACAATGTTAGCACCACAAACTCAATGTCCCTATGTTAGTTTCAGTGTCTCTGTGTCACTGCCCCACGGTCTGTGTGCAAGGCAGTGTCACTGTCGCAGTAACCCTTGGTAGTGCCCAATGTCCATACTTTTGTCCCAGTGACCAGTAACAATGGCTGTGCCACTACGTCTGTGTCTCCATGTCAGTGTCCTTGTGTCACTATCCTCGGTTAAAGTCCCCCGGTCAGTAACCACAGGTCAATACCCCAGTGCTGTTCCCACTGTACAAGATCTTTTATTAGTGCCCTGGTGCTGTGTCACTCTCCTGGTATTGTGTCAAAGAATCAGAAACTTAGGGCCCAATTTAGAGTTGTTTTTTTTGCTTTTGTCGCCATAAGTGCGTCGGGTATGCCCAGACGTGGGCCCCGGGCTCACTGTGTCAGTGGATTCAAGCTAGCCTGGCTGATGAAGGATGATAACCTGAAACCAGTCCCAGGATGCTTGTTTCCGGTCCAGGGAGGACCAGGCCTGGCATTTCGGGCTATACTGTTCCCATGGGGAACAGGGTCAAGACTGATTTGCATATGGCTGGGTCCAAACTGGGGTGGCATGGTGAGCAAAAGGATTGATGAATTAAACCCAGATCTGTGACTGGGGGTGAATGTTTGATTGGTTCAGTATTCTGTCCATCATTTGTGCTTTTTTTTTTTGCTTTTGTCGCCTTAAGTGCTTCAGGTATGCCCAGACGTGGGTCCCGGGCTCACTGTAGCACTGGATTCAAGCTAGCATGGCTGATGAAGGGTGATACCCTGAAACCGGTCCCAGGATGCTTGTTTCCGGTCCAGGGAGGACCTGGCCTGGCAGTTCGGGCTGGACTGTTCCCATGGAGAACACGGTCTAGACTGATTTGCATACGGCTGGGTCCAAAATTGTGTGGCATGGTAAGCAAAATAATTTGTGGATTAAACCCAGATAAGTGATTGGAGGTGAATGTTTGATTGGTTCCACATTCTGTCCATCATTTGTGTTTTTATTTTTTATTTTTTGTCGCCTTAAGTGCGTTGGGTATGCCCAGACGTGGGTCCCGGGCTCTCTGTACTACTGGATTCAAGCTAGCCTGGCTGATGAAGGGTGATACCCTGAAACCAGTCCCAGGATGCTTGTTTCGGGTCCAGGGAGGACCTGGCCTGGCAGTTCGTGCTGGACTGTTCCCATGGGGAACACGATCAAGACTGATTTGCATATGGCTGGGTCCAAACTTGGGTGGCATTGTGAGCAAAAGACTTGATGGATTAAACCCAGATCTGTGACTGGGGGTGAACGTTTGATTGGTTCCACATTCCGTCCATCGTTTGTGTTTTGTTTGCTTTTGTTGCCAATTTAGAGTTTGGCACTGTGCCCATGTCAATATCCTTTTGATATTTTTGGTGCTCCTGTGGGAGTGTGCCTGAGACAGCACTGGGTTTCCCTTGTACGTGTCTCTGAATTATGGTTTGGTGCCCATGAGTCCCTTTCCTAGTGTCCCTGTGGGTTGCCACGTCAGTGTACTAGATTTAGGCCCTCATTCTGACCCTGGCGGATACAATCCGCCAGGGCCAACGGGCGCGGGAGCACCGCCGACAGGCCGGCGGTGCCCCTAAGGGCATTCTGACCGCGGCGCTAATGCCGCGGTCAGACAGGGAAAACTGGCGGTCTCCCGCCAGTTTCCCGCTGCCCTGGGGAATCCTCCATGGCGGCGCAGCATGCTGCGCCGCCATGGGGATTCCGACCCCCTTCCCGCCGGCCTGGCTCTGGCGGTTCTTACCGCCAGAACCTGGCCGGCGGGAACGGGCGTCTTGGGGCCCCTGGGGGCCCCTGCAGTGCCCATGCCCATGGCATGGGCACTGCAGGGGCCCCCTAACAGGGCCCAACTAGGCTTTTCAGTGTCTGCGATGCAGACACTGAAAAGCGCAACAGGTGCTGCTGCACCCGTCGCACGCCTTCCACTCCGCCGGCTCGATTCCGAGCCAGCTTCCTTGTGGAAGGCGCTTTCCCGCTGGGCCGGCGGGCGATCTGAATCAGATCGCCCGCCGGCCCAGCGGGAAAGTCAGAATACCCCTCGCGGTCTATTGACCGCGGGGCGGTATTCAGGCGGCTTCCGACGGGCGGGCGGCAACCGCCGCCCGCCTAGGTCGGAATGACCACCTTAGTGTCTCACATGACGTCATTGTTTGCTTGCACACTACTCACAGAGTCCCAAGTCTACTTCAAAGCCCTAAAGGGGCGGTGGAGCCCCCAGTGCTGAAGGGAAAGATGGAGGAGCAATCTGGTGATATAAAATTGTGCAGGGATGATGAGTGTACAAGAAAGGATACCTCGAAAGAAAGTGTGGAATAATGTTTGCGTTGGAGAGAGAGATCCACTTAAAAATGAAGCGTTGGCAAGTAAAGCATTCGTTTCACTGCTGCATAGATTACAGTGACTCATGCAGCAGTATAATTATACAAAACATCTCTCTAATTTTTGCAGATGGCCGCTCAAAAGCTGTTGCTGTTTATCCGATCCTCGGTAAATGGGCTGCAGTTTGCTCGGCTGTGCAGTCAGGTCTTCAGGATATGCAGAGATTAAGGAAATGTAGAACAACATGAACTCAGGTTTTGGTTTGAAATCTCTTGCTGTGACAGCGCTGCATTCTGCCTGGTAGATTCAGGGGGGTAAATATGAATTTAAGGGTGCCAGGACCTGCCAGTATCGAGAAATTAGAAAACAAGACAGCCAAAGCAAAAAGAAAGAGTAGCTGTGTCACAGAGAAAAACGTGCCAGAAAAGGAAACCTCATTGAACCATTTAGAGGTTTAGGACCATATTTATACCTTTTTGTGCCACGTTTGCGTCATTTTTTTAACGCAAATTCGGCGCAAACCTAACTCCATATTTATATTTTGATGTTAGACATGTCTAACGTCAAAATATAGGAGTTTGCACCATTTTTTGGATGTGTGCACCTACCTTGCGTCGATGAGATGCAAAGTAGGCGTTCCCGTCCAAAAAATGGTGCTATCCCCATAGCCCCATATTTATCTCCCCCGATGCACGGGTGGGAGAAGGGGACTAAATTATGGCGCTAAGCTTGTTTAGTACCATTATTTAATGCCTGGGTCAGACCAGGCGTTAGGGGACCTGTGGACCCATTTCCATGGTTAAACACCATGGAATGGGTCCACTGGTGCTCTTCCCAAGCCCCAGGAACACCCCCACCAGAGGAACACCAGAGGATGGGGGACCCCATCTGAGGTAGGTCCAGGTAAGTATTTCTTTCTATATTTTTGTATGTCATTCGGGGCCCTAACTTGGGACCCCCCTGCAATGCACAGGGTGCAATAGCCATGCCAAGGGGACACTTGTCCCCTATGCTGGCCATTGGGGTGGTGGGCATGACTCAGTCATGTTTTTGGTGGTTGTGCGCCAGGAAATGGTGCTAGTCTGGTTAGAGGCATTTTTTTTGCCTCTAACTATGCTAGCGTCATTTTCTGACGCACACTCTCCCTCCTTCCCTAGCACCATCCTCACCCTGCTACCGTCTTTTTTGAATACGCTAGCCCAAGTTTAGCGCCTGCTTGTACCATTCAATAAATATGGCGCCGGCTGGCGTTGTGAAATGACACAAGCCAGCGCTAGACTTTTTGCTGCAAAACTGCATTAGCGCAATTTTGCAGCAAAGGCATAAATATGGCCTTGTTGCCTTTTTTGGAAGCAGAACAGAAGTTGTTTGTCAGAAAGGACAGGACAAAATTCCAGATTTGAGGCGTACAACTTAAGAAGGAATAGGTTTTGGTGCTTCATTTGTTTTGAAAGATGGAAGTTTTGTTGAACCGGTGACTGAGTTTTCCAGTGTTTCATCTCTATAGCCATGCCAAGTACAGCATTTGCAAAATATTAATCATCTATCGCTTTTAAAAGTGAAAACTGATCAACATATGATTGTTCAATGTTGAAGCTGAGTTCAGAAATAGCGTTTCGCAAGGTGACATTTTTTGTTCGGATAAGCCAGGCTCAGCATTAGATATCCATGGGTGCCCGGAAAAAACATACTTCCTCTATCAGAAATTTCTTAGTTGAAAAAATACAATCTTTAATGACTTCCCAGATGGGGTGTGAGAGATATTAGCGCTGAAAGGGCAAGGTGAATGACAAGCAGGTGCTCGGTGGTGCTTTAGACCCATGAACAAGCTGGTGTCTCTGGCCTGTTTCCCAGTATTGTGTCTTGAGCCCCTTGTACCAGAATCCCACTTCATCTCTCTCACAGAGGTGTAGCAGGCATATGTGAAGATGGTGGTGACAGGTGCTATCTAGTTATGTTTGAGCCACACTTTCTATTGAAAATGCATTTTTTGATTTGCCTGTAATTCATGACCCCGTGGACAGACTTGCATGAATCTTGGGGGTTGGTGAACTCTGTGAGTTAAGTTATGGCATAACAAGTTTTATGAAGATCCTTCAAATGGTAAAACTGGGACGGGTGAAAAAATGAGTAATTTCCCATTTTAATGTCCATAGGAAATGTTGCTGTCATCTACAACTAGAATGATGGAACAAATTTCAGTAGTTCTGCCGGACTCACTGTGCATATCCATAGCAGGCTTAATTGGGCGGCCACAGCAGGTTAGGGCATGGGCATACACTTTGCATAGTGGTGGGTTGAAATTTAAGTAAATCATAACATGAAATTCACTGAAAAAACACAGTTAAAACTGAGTTTTGTGTTACACTCAACTGCCCTAAGCCACTGAAATATGCCACTTGTGCTTAACAACACACACAATATAACTCATGGCTGATCGCCATGAATAGAACACCTAAAGCAAGAACAGCATGGCAGACGACCGTGAGTTGTATCATGTGTTGTGTATTCATTCTCCCTTTTGCCCTCTCTTACTTTGATCTCTTTCCGACTTTCACTTTTTTTCTCTTTTCTGCCATTTCCCTGTCACTTCTTTCCCTCTCCTCATTTTCTTTACCACAGCTCAATTTTCTTTATATTTCACGTTTCCTTCCTATTTCATCCCGTACATCGCTATCTACTCCTGCAGGCTCGGCTGAAGAGCTGGGGTCTTGCTTTCTGTTTTTCTTTTGAAGTGTTCTCAATGCTGCTTTAGGCTTGTGGTACAAGTGGGGCTCGGGTTCCAGTTAGCCCTACTCTGGTGACGCCACTGCCTGGTAGCAAGCAGTACTGGGTTTACTATAGCTATACTTCCTGTTACTGGCACACCCAAGCTGTTCTTACTGCTGGTAACACAGTGATGCGGTGCCAGCATGGTACATCCATCTTCTGCCTGGTCCTTGCGCCAGCGAGGCACTACCTGTTTCTGTATCAGCAGAGCACTGCTAGCTCCAGTCTGTATGCTGTAGTCTTCCAGTCTTCAGCAGAGATTTATTGCTTTGCGTTCTGTCGTCATCTAGCCCAATTCAGAGACTTCGCTTGTTTTTCTTGCCATTTGCTTGGGTTACAGTTCCTCTTTGTGTAAATGTTGTCTTGGTTTCTATAAGTCTAGAGTTTACAATACAGAAACCACCCAAAACTCTCTTCCCTGGGAATAATTTGTGGAGTGTCTATTTCAAAAAGGGCTCAAACCGATTAACCTCCTAAGTGTGCTTACTTTCCAGGTCCTTCGCTGTACGTATGCACTGAATGACTAGGAAGAATGGAGCTTGGGCTGGGACTTACCTGATAGGGTTCTGCAACTCAAGCTCTGTTCAGGTTTCTGTGGTAAACTAGTTTATCCCACAACAATTGTTTCCTCCTTTAGCTAGCACTCTCAGCTAGGATTCCCACCTCTCTTTCAAAAGGCCGTATTTAAAGAACACCTCGGTAGGGAAGCTGACACTCACCCCTCCAGACTGGAGGGTTCTACTTCTCACGAGGAACTTCCAAACAGCTCGCACTGCAAGGCTTACCTCTTCTTGTAGGGATGAAATCTTTCCATCGTAAGGCCCCTGTTCTGCTTCTTCTTGCCTTCACAGGGTTATATTGTCAGTTTACTCAACAATCTGCAAATCCACTGTAGGTACCTGTGAATGCTGAATTTTTACTAATAACATATTCATGTACTTTGGATTATGAATCTGCATAGAATTTGACTAATATAGAAAATAATGTGCGTCATGGAAAACGTGCCCACTTGTGTGGCTGCCATTAATCATGAAGTGTCTTTATTAAAGGCTTATTAATATTAATTGAAGTAACTGCATTAAGAAAATGTAGCAGAATGATATATTAATGATTTTGCATTATGTATTTGCTTTCTTAATTGTAGGCCTTAAGATAGCAAGGTTTTGGGCCTAGTTTGTACAGCCTCATGTTAAGCTGCACTGTTCAAATACATTTGTGGGAAATGTATGACTAGAGAAATTAATTCACGTATTGTTTCTCACTGAGTTGACCAAATGTTAGCACAATGGTTTTCAAACTTTTTAATGCCGCGCCTCCTCCAGTGGGGAAATAATTTTTCACAATTGTTCTATTAAGTTGGTAATGTTTTTCATATGTCTAGACCAGTGCTTAATTTGTGCTTGTTGTTTCTGGTGCGGAGCACCAGCACTTATTTCTGAGGGCCAGGGCTTAGTCTCAAGCATTTACTGTGAGCAAAAGGCATGTGGGAGAGATGGTGGGAGCGAAAAACAAAAAAGCGTCAGAAAAGGGAAAGCAGAAAGCTGCAAGTGTGAGCTGAAGGGACAGGGAGTAGATGTAAATGGATTGAAGAGGCCCGAGATGGCTTCAGAATTGCGCTGCCTCAGGATTCGTGTTCCCACATTTAATTGAAGCAGCCACATGTTTAAGAGGAGAGCTTGGAGCACCTGCACCTTTTTAGTTACAAATTAAGCACTGGTCTGGACTTCTTTAAACATTGCATGTAACTTCTGTTATCTTTTTTAAAATGCAATAAACGTTTTTCTGCTTAAAAAACAGCAGAGGTATCTGCATAATGCTTCTTTTGGCCAGAGCCTGGCGCCCCTCTTACAATCACTTGAGGGCCGCCTAAGGGAGCCCACCCCCAGTTTGAAGACCTCTGCATTAGCAGATGGCTTTAATTTTCTCATAAGAACTGGTTTCTAGAAAGTCTTGTACTAGTAGATGGTACATTGTATAGTTTGATGCGTGACACAGCGAAGTTCCCAGGAGCTAACAATGAATGCACTGACTGGAGTATGGATAGATACAAAAAATGTTAACCTGACGAGCCTGACGGTGGGAGCAGAAGAAGAGGAGCCAATCATTGACATGTGAAAGACAGTTTAGTTATGTCTTAGATTTAGAAATGAACCCTTTTTGGACTAATTGTAAACATATGATTCTTTGACCAATGGCAACGTGGGAAGTTCTTTAACTGATTTTAACTTAGCCCGACTGCACAGAGGAGAAGTGCGCTCATTCTATTCTATCTGAGGTGCTGAGGAGTTCCTAATGATTTATTTCTATCTCTAACTTTATTGCCTAAACTTCTGATGCTGAATGCTGATCCCATAGATATTGCTTTCCTAATGGTTCGGACAGCTTAGAGTCCCCACTTCTAAACCATTCCCTTTTCATGGCCCGTTGCTGATGCTGACCAAACTGATGCCAAACTGACGAAGATAAATTGCAGCTTGCTGATCCATACTGAGGAGAGGTATAACAAAATGCTATTGTTCTTGATGTGATTTGTCTTGTGTTTCTAGGTACCAACCACTATTTTGATAGAGCCATAGTTAGGTGTTTTTCCAAATTTATGTTGACTAAATAGTTTTGCATGAAGTTCAAACGTGCTATTCTAATCAGAAGGTTAGTTCGGGAAATCCTGATATGTTAACAGGTTGCTATTAATAAAAACTGATGTTGCTCAGTTGCTGAACCTAGATGTATGCTATTTATATAGCGCAGTTACCATTATTGTTAATATGTACTGTGACTCTCGAATGTTTAGCAATAAATGCTCAAATTAAATTGAGATTCTTTAGAAGGTTTGGTCAGCAAGTGTTGTTCTTGTATGTGTATCAGATGGTTTTGAGACTAATTTACATGATATTAGTATTGTTAATTTAGGGAAATAAACAAACATTCTAACTTTACATAAAGGTGTGGTTATTCGTGATCAAATGGGTCATGGTGTGTGAAGATTTCTGACTCCAAAGGTATTTGCTGTTGTTTATTGATGTTGTTGATGAAATTGTGTTGACATTTGGATTTATGGTGGGAATCACGCTAAGCGCAGTCAAAAGGTCCATCAAACCTCTAACGCGTTCCCTTAAAAATGAGTAATAGAATAAGGTCAGACCCGTTAACAGGTGCTTCTTGGTTTTCAATGTTTGCTAGTGGATGGGGTAGACCCAATGATCCCTCCCCTTCAGTGGAGTGTAGCTGCAACTCTCTCGACCAGACCATGGTGAAATTGATAGTGGGTGGCAGTTGAGATTCTAGTGGGGGTCGCAGGATGTCACCTGTACCTGTGGGAAAGGAGTCTCTTGACTCCCTGTCCTGTTCCGCACAGGTAGCATAATTCACTTACCCCACCGATAACATCCTTCACGCACCCCACAGATAGTATAATTCACGTACCCAGTGGCATATCTTTAAGGGGGTGTTTTGGGTGGCACCCCCCCTAATAAATGTATTATGTAATAAATAGTTGGATACTAGAGATTTCCGTTGGGTATGTTAAGGTATCTATCAGACTTCACGTGGAATTTTTAAATAATCACTCAGACAAAAACAATCACACATTCTCTTACCTGTTTTGATGGTCTTAAAACATGGTTATTTTACAAAATATTGTGTTTTAAGTACCCTATCACAATCCACACTCCTTTCACTTTCTAGTAGTCAGTAAGCCCTCATCATGCGCTGCTTCTCATATAATGACTAACATGATATGCCAGTGTGATTGTTAGAAAAGCTGAAGATCACACTCCCCCCAGGCTTCGTGACCAAGCTACGCCCCTGCATGTACCCCACTCACCGCATCTTTCAAGCAACATCCTTCATGTACCCCACGGATAACATCCGTCATGTACCTCAATGACAGCAACCTTCAGTACCCCACTGAGAGCATTGTTCAGTTACTGCATGGTTAGCAACCTTCACTTACACCACAGATAGCTTCACTTACCCCACAGTTAGCACCATTCACTTACCGCAGGGATAATATCAATAACTTCTCTTGCATTGCCTTATGAGTGCTAAGTTGTATCTTCTCCAATAACTGGCTACCTGAAGCACCAGATTGTAGTTACCTGTGTATGATAAGGTAATTCTGGCTTCCCTGTCCTTGGGGAAGCATATGGGACCACACAAAGCATTTCACACTTTAAGCTTTGTCTAGTTTCTGCCTGCAATATACATTTAAAGACGAGCCCTTCCTGAACACAAAAGACTAACTTAAATGTGTGAGTTTGCTTGCGCAGCTACGCTTTCAGCTCTTCCTGGAGGTAGCTTACCTTTACTCCAACGGTATTCTAGGTGTCTAATTTGTTGTCCCCCCCTTCTTTGTACTCTTTCCAAACAGAGTAGGGGAACGATGGTTTTGTACGGGTGG
Organism: Pleurodeles waltl; assembly: GCF_031143425.1. NCBI lineage: Eukaryota > Metazoa > Chordata > Amphibia > Caudata > Salamandridae > Pleurodeles > Pleurodeles waltl. Next base: position 67,959,069 of record NC_090443.1, read on the forward strand.
GAGGGCTGCCAGTTTCCAAATTTGCCCTTGCTATGCACTTGTGTGTGTACACTATAGGTCTCATTTACAAGCCCTTTGCCCCGCTGTAGCATAATTGTTTCTGATGCTACGGCGTCTCAGAACAGTCCCCCACTCCGTGACGTATTTAAAAACTGGCACAATCGTACAATTGCTCCAGTTTGTAAACCCTTATGCCACATTATACCTACACCAGGTATAATGTATGCAAGGGAGGTGTTCCCCGCGGGGCCCTTAGGAATGGCACATTGAAATCTAAAAGATTTCACTGCGTCATTCTGGTGTTGTTTTTTTAACACCAGCTCAGGGCAGGCGTTAAAGTGACACTGTGCTTTGTTCTATGGGCCTTGCTGCGCTTTGCTAGACTAGCGTCAACATTTTAGATGCTAGTCCAGCAAAGTGCCACAAATGCATCTGAAATTCTGATGCAGCTGTGCTAACAAGCGCCATGGAGCGCTGTATTGTAAATACAGCGCTACTATGGTGTCGGTAGGGGGGCGCATGGCAGCGCAAACAAACTGGCAAATTGTGAGTGATGCACAAGTTTGTAGTAAAGAAGGCCCTATGTGTCAACCCAACACATTTCAGGAGCCAGGGTTTCCTGCTATAGAAAGACTCCACATCTGCTTCGATTACTTCCTGCAACCCAGGGTGGGAGCAAACGAAGCCTGCACCTCCCTGGGCTCTGCCTAGCAGTAACCCTCTTTGTGTTCCTCCAGCCCCATCTGCATCCACTTTCCATTAAGCACCCTAAATCTAACGCTATTTATCTCGTTCTGGGTGTAAAGTGCACGTCTTCCATGGTGAGCTCTTAAGAAGCGTGGATCTGCAGTATGGGGCCCGATTGATGCAATTTGCACACCATTAGCTGCAATCAGGCTCCAGTGAGACATTTTACATGTCACTCAAATTAAATGGTAATGAGGCAATCGTTCTTGTTTTTATCAAAAATGTTAAAGGGTGTTTAACTTGCTCTTTGGCTGCGGGAAAATGGGACTTACGGGGAGGGTGGGAGGTTAGCAGGGTGGGTGTTTGCACACTGGGAGACATGATACCGCCAACGGAGGCGCTGGCTTCAGTTCCCCCGCAGGAGAAAGCACTTCACCCCCAAAACAGGGCATGAAGCGCCCCCACATTCTATGGTAAGAATGTACCCCCAACACAAAATTCCCCAGTGGAGCCTGCTGAGAAATTTTCACCGAAAGATCTTAGTGGCCCCGTTAGGACATTGTGGCTTTCCCTGTCTGTGTGCTGTGCACCTGGCAAACGAGAGGGGAAACTCATTAGTCGTGTAATGCCCGTTGAACACTTCAATGTGAAACAAAACACTGCGGGGCATATTTATACTCTGTTTGCACCGAATTAGTGTCATTTTTTTTAACTCTAATTCGGTGCAAAACTAACTCCATATTTATACTTTGGTGCTAGACCCCTCTAGCACCAAATTTATGGAGTTAAAGTCATTTTTTGAAAGTGGAGACCTACCTTGCCTTAATGAGATGCAAGGTAGGCGTTCCCGTGCAAAAAATGACTCTATGGCCTTAACGCCATATTAAGGGGCATATTTATACTCTGTGGCATATTTATACTCTGTTTGCACCGAATTAGCGTCATTTTTTTTACTCTAATTCGGTGCAAATCTAACTCCATATTTATACTTTGGTGATAGACCTATCTAGCACCAAGGCCCCGATTTATACTTTTTTTGCACCGCATTAACGTCATTTTTTGATGCAAAAGTGGCGCAAACTTACAAACTATTGGCCCTTATTTATAATTTTTGCTGCAAAACTGCACTAACTCAGTTTTGCACCAAAAAGTTTAGCACCGGGTTGCACCATTTCTGTGCACCAGCCAGGCACCATATTTATGGAATGGTGCAAGCCGGTGCAAAGGGTAGGCTAGAGTTTTAAAAAATGACTTTAGTCGGGTGGGGCTGGCAGTATAAAAGAAGAGGGTTTAGCACCAAAAAATGGCTTTAGGCAGGTTAGAGTAAAAAAAAAATGACTCTAACCAGATTAGTGGCATTTTATGGTGCTAAACCTACCATGCCACATGACTCCTGCCTTAGAAAAGGCAGGAGTCATGCCCACCACCCCAATGGCTAGCACAGAGGACAGGGGTCCCCTGGGCATGACCATTGCACCCTGTGCCATGTATGAGGGCCCATTTCAGGGCCCCCTATGGCACTTTCAAAAATAAAATGCACTTACCTGGGATGGGGTCCCCCATCCTCGCAGTCCCTCTAGTGTGGGTGGGGGTGCCCCTGGGGCCTAGGGAGGGCACCTCTGGGGTTATTCCATGGTGTTATACCATGGAAATAGGCCCACAGGTCCCCTAACGCCTGCCCTGACCCAGGTCTTAAAAAATGGGGCAAAGCTAGCTTTGCCCCATTTTTTGACCCCTCCTCCCTTCCTTGCACCATTTTTGCATGGGAGTATAAATATGGCGTTAAGGCCATAGAGTCATTTTTTGCACGTGAACGCCTACCTTGCATCTCATTAAGGCAAGGTAGGTTTCCACTTCCAAAAAATGACTTTAACTCCATAAATTTGGCGCTAGACGGGTCTAGCACCAAAGTATAAATATGGAGTTAGTTTTGCACTGAATTAGAATTTTTAAAAAAATGATGCTAATTCAGCGCAGAGTATAAATATGCCCCTTAGCGTAAAAAAATGATGCTAATCTGGTCAGAATCATTTATTTTGACTCAAACCTGCCTAACGTCATTTTTTTAAAGCTAGCATACCCTTTGCACCGGCTTGCACCGTTCCATAAATATGGTGCCCAGCTGGTGCTAATAAATGGTGCAAGCCGGTGCAAAACTTTTTGGTGCAAAACTGCGTTAGTGCAGTTTTGCACCAAAAAGTATAAATAAGGCCCTGCATGTGCATTCCAGACTTAGGGGCATATTTATACTCTGTTTGCACCAAATTAGTGTAATTCTTTTTTACTCTAATTCGGTGAAAAACTAACTCCACATTTATACTTTGGTGCTAGACCCCTCTAGCACCAAATTTATGGAGTTAAAGTCATTTTTTGAAAGTGGAGACCTACCTTGCCTTAATGAGATGCAGGGTAGGCGTTCCCGTGCACAAAATGACTCTATGGCCTTAACGCCATATTTAGGGGCATATTTATACTCTGCGGCATATTTATACTCTGTTTGCACCGAATTAGCGTCATTTTTTTAACTCTAATTCGGTGCAAATCTAACTCAATATTTATACTTTGGTGCTAGACCCATCTAGCACCAAGGCCCTGATTTATACTTTTTTTGCGCCGCATTAATGTCATTTTGTGACGCAAAAGTAGCGCAAACTTACAAAATATTGGCCCTTATTTATACTTTTTGCTGCAAAACTGCACTAACTCAGTTTTGCACCAAAAATTTTAGCACCGGCTTGCACCATTTCTGTGCACCAGCCGGGCACCATATTTATGGAATGGTGCAAGCCGGTGCAAAGGGTAGGCTACAGTTTAAAAAAATGACTTTAGTCGGGTGGGGCTGGTAGTATAGAAGAAGAGGGTTTAGCACCAAAAAATGGCATTAGGCAGGTTAGAGTAAAAAAAAATGACTCTAACCAGATTAGAGTCATTTTATGGTGCTAACCTACCATGCCACATGACTCCTGCCTTAGAAAAGGCAGGAGTCATGCCCACCACCCCAATGGCCAGCACAGAAGACAGGGGTCCCCTGGGCATGGCCATTGCACCCTGTGCCATGTATGGGGGCCCATTTTAGGGCACCCCATGGCACTTTCAAAAATAAAATGCAATCTTACCTGTACTTACCTGGGATGGGGTCCCCCATCCTCGCAGTCCCTCTAGTGTGGGTGGGGGTGCCCCTGGGGCCTGGGGAGGGCACCTGTGGGCTTATTCCATGGTGTTCCACCATGGAAATAGGCCCACAGGTCTCCTAACGCCTGCCCTGACCCAGGTCTTAAAAAACGGGGCAAAGCAAGCTTTGCCCCATTTTTTGACCCCTCCTCCCTCCCTTGCACCATTTTTACATGGGAGTATAAATATGGCGTTAAGGCCATAGAGTCATTTTTTGCACGGGAACGCCTACCTTGCATCTCATTAAGGCAAGGTAGGTTTCCTCTTCCAAAAAATGACTTTAACTCCATAAATTTGGCGCTAGACGGGTCTAGCACCAAAGTATAAATATGGAGTTAGTTTTGCACTGAATTAGAGTTTTAAAAAAATGACGCTAATTCAGTGCAAACAGAGTATAAATATGCCCCTTAGTGTCAAAAAATTATGCTGATCTGGTCAGAATCATTTATTTTGACTCAAACCTGCCTAACGTCATTTTTTTTAAGCTAGCCTACCCTTTGCACCGGCTTGCACCATTCCATAAATATGGTGACCAGCTGGTGCTAAAAAATGGTGCAAGCCGGTGCAAAACTTTTTGGTGCAAAACTGCGTTAGTGCAGTTTTGCACCAAAAAGTATAAATAAGGCCCTTAATCTCAAAGGTGCATAACGCAAATGCTCCATGTACACCAATGCACCTATTCCTGGAAGTTCCTGGCCTTGGCCCCAACTCCGGTGCTCTAGTCTAGAATCCGTTAGGCTAACACCCGATGATTTAAGAATTGTCTCTTGTCAAGCCTACTTCTGGGGAGCACATGCCGCCTTCTAGCTAGAGCTATCGACCTTAGAACTGGAAAACATCCTCTAATTCTGTGCAGATGAGTTCACCTCGCCATGCCTAAAAAAGTGTAATGTCTGGTTCCTATGTAAGAGAAAAGACAAGGCAAACCAATAAACCCTTGCAGCATGGATAAACACTTTGAATAAAGTACTGGCAAGGGAATTGTTTACAGAAGATTTTATAAACAAAGGGCCATACAATTGTATTTTGTAAGTTTGCACCGCTTTTGCGCCAAAAAATGCCGCTAATGCGGTGCAAAAAAAGTATAAATCAGGGCCAACGTGATTTAGAACAATTAACTTTCCGAGTAGTGACGGTAACAGATAAATCAGATCAAACGTTAACGGATATTATAATGCAAATAATCCTACAAAAGTAAGATTATATATATCTGGATAAAGGGTGCCTTTCCTCAGTTTTTTTCTCACTGCGGTGTACTCACCATTTACTTCTCCGATCTGGAAAATAACTAAATAATAAGAGAGGCATCTGAAATATCCTACTTGCTTTCAAATCCACTTGCTTCATGTCCAAGGAAAGAAGTGCTCCACTGATTATTTGAAGAACCTCTAATGTCCATGGCTGCTGTCGTTGGCACCCAATCTCCCAGAGGGGAATCAAAGGAGTATAACCAGTGCAAACACAAGCAAAGAATGGGCCTCACAGCCTCCCTGTGATATTTGTGACAAAGCGCCACATGCCTGCACATATAGCAGTCTGAGAACATGATCTTTAGTACAACTGCAACATTCCAACACCTGGGCTGGAGTAGGGGGCACTAACACCAAGATTGAGGCCCCGTAACCACCAACAGTGGGGAGGGGATCCTTGTTTTATTTTAAACATATATTTAAAAATTAAGACTCTTGGAAAATGTCATAGGCATCAACTTGTAATGCAAAAATAGCAGGCAAGCTTCAAAAATATAATGGGGCTTATTTACAAGGAGCTTGCACCACCAATGAGTCACACATTTTGACACATTGGTGGTTCAGTCAGTTGTCCACATCTACAAGGAGACGTATTTAGGCCAATGTGTCAGTTTTAGTAGTCCTGTGTCAAAATATACGTTTGTCTGAACTGGCTGTGTCACTTAAGTATTAATATATTCAAGGGAGGCGTTCCAGCATAATTTCCACTGCAAAACGCCACATGGTTATTTACAAGTTAAAGGAAAAGTGATGCATCACTGGCAAGTGTTGTGCTGAGGTCCAAATGCGTCACAATTTCTGTGCATTGGTAACACAAACGTAGAAAATGACACATTGTCTTTGGCATATAAAGAGAAGCTGGACAGAATAGTCTGGCAAGCTCAGCTACAACATGTATTGTCTGATTTTGCAGCTGGGAGTAGCCCAGAGAAGACCACAACCACCACCACCCCAACCACCCACAACCCCCCTCACCACCACAAAGGCAGCATAGGAGAAGGGAGCGTGTTTATCAGCAGCGGATTTCCCTCATTAAACTCAGGGAGGAGGAGGTCATCACCTACTACCAGGTCAGGAGGGAAACTGCTTCACCAGATAGCACCAAGGCTCCAGCCACCAACTTGGAGGTCTACCAACATCCCTCTGCATGTCAAGCTCATGGATGTCCTCTACATGTTGCCTTCTGGGTCACTGAAGTTTACAACAGTCAGATTGGCAGGTGTCTCCCAGCCATCTTTCTCGGCTTTCCTACCCTCTGTCCTGGATGCCATCATCTGCCTAACACTGCAGTACCTCTTCTTCCCCAACACACAACTGCATCTAGAGATCAAGCAAGGCTTCTATGCCATTGCCGGGTTTCTACATGTGTTGGGTGCCATGAACTGCACACATGTGCAACTGGTTCACCTGGCAGCCACAACCCATCTATACAGAAACCAGAAGTACAAATACTCCATGGATGTCAAGACATTGTGGATCATTGGGGCATGTTCACCTACGTGCTGGAAAAATACCCTGGGTGTGTACATGACGCATACATCTTCTGCCTCTCCATCACTAATAGGCGCTTCCAGAATGGCCAATATGGGAATGGCATACTGGTTGGTAGGTACATCTGAAGTACATGACAGATCTAATAGTAGCTAATGATGAATGACTCAATGGACAGTGTGCTAACTGAGACTGTGCATATGTAGGAGGGGTGTACCACATACTTGCACCATTCATCTGTGCACATCTGCAATGCAAACCAGAAAATCACATGTGTTTTGAGACATGCTGAGCCACTGTGTCTGTCTATCAATAGTGGGAATAAGATGATCAATGCAACACTTTGAATCATTCCATATTGCAACACTATGCACAATGGAAGGGCTGTCATGGCTGTTGTCTGTATGTCCAAATGTAACTCCCATGGTACATGAGGTATATCATTTATCTCAGACTAGGGAACCTGTGTAGAATGCACCACTTGTACTCACCAGATTACACCTCCTAAAAAAGTAAACAATTTGAAGGCTCCCCCATTGGTAGGTAGTGCAGCAACAATATCAGTGGTTCCACAGTAAACATGTATGTGTGCATTTGAAACAGGTTCATACTTGTACACACTACCTATGGACGACAAGAAACCCCAATTTGTGATCAACATACTGTCACTTACAGCTGCAATGGACCTACAAAACACCTAGCACACTAAGGGCCTGATTTAGAACTCAGCGTGCGGGTTACTTCATCACAATGGTACGGATGTCCCGTCCACTGAAATTAAAATCCTATAGAACATAATGGGATTCACAATTCGGCGAACGTGATATCAGTCATCGTTGTGATGGAGTAACAATCTGCCGAGTTCTAAATCAGACCCTAAGATACAGCTCAAATGTGTTTGTCCCGTTGTTGCACTGACAAAAGTAGCAAGCCATGCACATGTTTCAACCTGACACAGAGAACAGGACTAAACATGTGGAATTAAATGTGCCAATCTTAATGTTAGCCAAATCATACAACAGTGGTAGGAATGTATCAGAGTCATTCACTACACATAACAGACATGTACTTGAATGTGGGTTGATCAATCACCATGAGCATTAAGTGACTTTTCACCTTTGTCTTTTCAGCTAACCAAGGATATGGTCTGCAGGCCTGCGTCATCACTCCGTATGCACATCCCCAGACAGACCGCACATACAACAAAGCACTGTGCAAGACCAGGGGTATTGCTGAACTGGCTTTCAACCTACTAAGGTCTTGTTTCTGCTGCCTGGATATGTCAGGTGGCAGATTGCTATACTCTCCCCCCCCCACGGTTTGTAAAATTATTCTGGTTTGTTGTATATTGTAACAATATCTGTGTGTGGACAAACGTCCAATTTGACCAGTGCCCCGAGGAGCAGAAAGCAGTGGATGAGGATGATGATGAAGATGAGGACAAAGGGAAAAATGTAGGCACAATTTATGATACTAGGTGAAGGAACACCATTTTGCAGAACTTTTTCATTGAAGCCCGAATCAGTGGGATGGCCATAAATCCAAATTATTTTTTCCTTTTAAAAGAGTGTTTATAAATGTAAATAATGAATTAATACTTCCTTTGTGTTAGGTCTTTCGTTTTACACACACTGTAAACATATAAACACTGACATCTCATCTATTTGAATTTGTCATGTCACAATGTTTTGTAGCTATGCGTTAGTCCACTCCCCAGGACACCATCACGTGGTCCAAAACATGTGTGCATATTAACAATATGCCAAATGCATGTGTGTGTGAAATATCACATCACTCAAAGGTAGCAATGTGGATCATTGTGCACATGTCATATGTGTGATGAAACTGTGTACTAACAGTCAGACATCCTGCCACAATCCAAAAGGAGTGTAAAAGAAAACAGTGTGCAATGACTTAGGGGGTCATTCTGACCCCGGCCGGTGGCGGTAGCCGCCGGCCTGGCTGGGACCGCCAGAAGACCGTATCGCGGTCAAAAGACCGCAGCGGTCATTCTGGGTTTCCCACTGGGCTGGCGGGCGACCGCCAAAAGGCCGCCTGCCAGCCCAGTGGGAAACACCCATCCACGATGAAGCCGGCTCCGAATGGAGCCGGCGGAGTGGAAGGTGTGCGACGGGTGCAGTAGCACCCGTCGCGAATTTCAGTGTCTGCTGAGCAGACACTGAAATTCAAAGTGGGGCCCCCAGGGACCCCACGACACCCCTCACCGCCATCCTGTTCCTGGCGGTCGAAACCGCCAGGAACAGGATGGCGGTGAGGGGGTCGGAATCCCCATGGCGGGGAGGATTCCCATGGGCAGTGGAAAGTCGGCGGTACACCGCCGACTTTCCGTTTCTGGCCGCGGCTGTACCGCCGCGGTCAGAATGCCCAACGGAGCACCGCCAGCCTGTTGGCGGTGCTCCCACGGACCCCGGCCCTGGCGGTATTTACCGCCAGGGTCGGAATGACCCCCTTAGTGTGTGTGTTGTATGTCTTTACATCTTTTTACTGCCTCACACTTGTTGAGGCCAGTATCGTGATCTGATTGTCCTATGCCTGTGAACAGAGGCCTATATGATGTGCAACCCAGTGCAACTCAGTGCAACACATGCACAGTGTAACCCAGTCAGTCTATATATGCTACACAAAGTTTGCAAGCACATAGCTACATCACTGTTGCATCTCACATAAGACATATAAATGTGGAGTCTTAACCTGTGCTGGATTGGCTACCTAGCCACAATGCAGTCACACTTGATCCAATAGGTAAGGATGCAACTGTTACATGCAGGGATGGATGTGACCATGTTGCTCTGTCTTACTCTGAAACAAACAATGCTGTGACTCCTACAACTCCATGTATGTGTGCTAATTTTTTCAAGACACAAAGCAAATCTAATAGACAAATAGATGTCAAGGTAGAACTGCATGTGATGCTTCTAGCATGCACTGATGTATCCCAGGTAGGAGTGGCGTGACATGTCAATAACTGCACATATGACCATCTGCTGTGAATGCCTACCCACATGCTAAGTTCACATATGCCCTCTCTGTGATGCATGGAAATACTAAATATATTCCTACTTGGAAGACATCACACTTGTTAGGCCTACTGAAGCAGGCCTTGTGAAGAACAAAATAATGGCTAACCATTTTGGCTGACCCTTTACTGTTGGTGTAATGTGCATGTGTCACACATATAGGGGGTCATTCTGACCTTGGCGGTCCATGACCACCATGGCGGAGTGCGGCGGAAGCACCGCCAACAGGCTGGCGGTGCTTCCTGGGCGATTCTGACCGCGGCGGTAAAGCCGCGGTCGGAAAAGGGGAGCCGGCGGTTTCCCGCCGGTTTCCCGCTGGCCCAGGGAACCCGCCATGGCTGCGCTGCTTGCAGCACCGCCATGGGGATTCCGACCCCCTTCCCGCCAGCCTGTTTCTGGCGGTGTCCACTGCCAGAACCAGGATGGCGGGAACGGGTGCCGTGGGGCCCCTGGGGGCCCCTGCACTGCCCATGCCAATGGCATGGGCAGTGCAGGGGCCCCCTAACAGGGCCCCACAGACATTTTCACTGTCTGCTTAGCAGACAGTGAAAATCGCGACGGGTGCCACTGCACCCGTCGCACCCCTTCAACTCCGCCGGCTCCATTCCGAGCCGGCTTCATTGTTGAAGGGGCTGTTCCGCTGGGCCGGCCGGCGGTCTTCTGGCGGTCGTCCGCCGGCCCCGCGGGAAAGCCGGAATGGCCGCCGCGGTCTTTCGGCGGGAACCGCTTGGCGGGCGGCGACCGCCGACCGCCGCGGTCAGAATGACCGCCATAGTGCCAGAAACCAAGTCCAGACAGCAGATGTGTGTGTGCCAGTACATCATATGATGGTCCTTGGCCATTATAGTCTGCCATATGATGTCATGCACTTATTGGCCTAGTAAAAAATAATACACATCTAGACAGTGAATATGTGAGCTGGTTGGGGAGGAGCCAAAATGGCGGCCGGGACGGTCGCTTGATCTGAGCGCTCCGTCCCCGGCTGGATGAAAACATCCTGAATGGCGCCCCCGTAGCCTTGTTAGAGTGGCTGGGACGGCGGTCCGACTGGGGAGGACCGGAGCGTCCGCTGTGTGTAGCGCGCGCCCCTCGGTGATCGGGCGCACTGGAGCCATGTTTCGCGGGCTCGCGCCGGGTGCTGTGAGGAGCGGGAGGGGTTGCTCCTGCGGCCCCGGTCGCGCTCTCGTGTTGCTCGCCCGCCTCTCGCTCTTGTGCGTGCAGGCGCCCGGGGGGGCTGAGGCGCCGCGGCCGAGCGGGCCGCACTGAGAATTTTTTAAAATTATTATTATTATTTTTTTTTAGAGGCGCCCGAGGCGCGCGAGGCGGGTGCCGGCCCGTGGGGCCAGAGCACCATCTTGGACGTGCATAAGCCACAGGAGCACAGAGAAGGGGCATCCCTGCCCAGGAGATTCATCGCTATGGCAAATTAAAAGGACGCAGGAGGATCAAAGAAGGAGCGAGAGGAATGAGGTGAGGAGGGCATCTGGGGGGGTGAAAAAATTAAAACCAACGCTGCGGGGAAGCTCCTGGACTATTGGACATCCCCCCCCACCCCACCTCACCATTAATTCAGGGGCACAAGACCGGTGTGGGCCGCGTGCCCCCAAGAGCTTGGATCTGGTAATCAGCGCGGTGCAGACGGCTGGTGCACGAAGCGAGCGCGTGGCCTGCGCTAGACCCCCCTGCGCTGGGCGCCTGACATGACTGTCCTCCACTAAATGAAGCCCATCCGCGGCGCCTGTCGTTTATCCTGTGTTGCGGTCTTTCCCACGCGGTGCCGCCTCCCCCGGCCCTCAAATACGCTCCCACCGCATTAGGGGGAACCTCTGGCACCAAGCCCTGCCATCATACAAGTGGGAGAGAGTGCTCCCCGCCAGCTCCTACGCTCCCCGCACGCCCCGGTGGGTCCTGCGGACAGTCCCACGAGAACCCAGCGCCGGACCACTAAATTAATCAATGGCTGCAGCGCCTGTCTATCGCTACAAGGCCCCAGGCAACCAACACGCCTGAATAAGGCTACAACATCCCTTGGCATTGCTGGTCAATCCCACGCTCTTAACAACGAATGTGTACACCACGCCCAGGTCTCTCAATAAGAGTTTAAAATAACGAACTAAGTGGACTAAAAGCGCAAACTTACTGTCGATTGAGAGGAGATCTCGAAACAGCCAAAATGGCCGGCAGAGCCAAAGCAACTAAGAATTCAGACCGAACCACTCAAGGATTAACGTCGGCCGACCAACAATCTAACCCATCCCTACAGTCACTGGAGGGTACACTTCTTGCGCATTCTGCTCAGTTTGAGAAAGTACTGCAGGCAATATTGGACACTAAGGTGGTCATTCTGACCTCGGCGGTAAAAGGCGCCTACCGCCGGTCAGAAATCCTCCATAATCCCGCCGCCGCGGTCGCGGAAACCCGCCACGGTCATTCTGACCCGCAGAAGGCAAACCTCCGAAAATCCGACCGCCACAACAGACCGCCAGACCAGCGGTCGGCGGAAAAGTGGAGGTGACAAAACCTCCACCGTCACACCAACAGAAATACGCCCATGCCATTACGACCCACGAATCCACGCGGCGGTCATTCAAACGCGGTATTCCATTGGCGGGACACACCGCCGCGGTCAGAATACACACAAACGAACAAAACTCAGCCACATTGGACGATTTGAATCCCACACACCTGATACACATACACACACCACTCCCACACACACAATACAATATAAAACACACACCCACATCACCCACAAACCCCTACGCTAAAAAATTCTGAAAGAAGGCCAGAGCGAGACACCAGCATCCAAAACCTTCATTCTTTATTGGCCTCTTTGTATGTCTGTTGCTGCCTCCACAGTGCTCCCAATTTGACTGAGCAGGTCTAAGCAGCCCAGTTTAAATGAAGAAGACTCAACCAGGAGAGATAGCCCTGTTTCTCTAGATGCAGTAGACCTTACCTGTTTGAAGCGCCTTGTCTGGCAGTGGCCCCATATCAGTGCCCAAATGCTATTGTTCCAGTTTTAGTGTCCCTGTCCAAATTTGCCTCTTTGATAGCTTCAGTATTCCTTTGTAAGTGCAACTGTGCCAGAATCTGGCCTTTTGTATCTGTGGCTGTGTCCCAGCGGGAGTGATGGACTACCAAATACTCATGCTCGTGTTCCAGTGTGAGTTTTGGGTGTCAATGCATCCATATCAGTGCTCTTGAGTCAGTGCACCGGTGTCAGTGCCCATCCTATCAGTATTTATAAGTGTTGGAGCCCCAGTTTCAGGTCCACCCTGGCAGTGTCAATGTTGGTGCTCTTTTGTCATTGACCCAGGGTTACAGCCACCATGCTAGTGCCCTGGTGCTATATCACTTCTCAGTGTTAGTGGAAGTATCTATGGTGGTCATTCTGACCTCGGCGGTAAAAGGCGCCTACCGCCGGTCAGAAATCCTCCATAATCCCGCCGCGGTCGCGGAAACCCGCCACGGTCATTCTGACCCGCAGAAGGCAAACCTCCGAAAATCCGACCGCCACAACAGACCGCCAGACCAGCGGTCGGCGGAAAGGTGGAGGTGACAAAACCTCCACCGTCACGCCAACAGAAATACGCCCATGCCATTACGACCCACGAATCCACGCGGCGGTCATTCAAACGCGGTATTCCATTGGCGGGACACACCGCCGCGGTCAGAATACACACAAACGAACAAAACCCAGCCACATTGGACGATTTGAATCCCACACACCTGATACACATACACACACCACTCCCACACACACAATACAATATAAAACACCCACCCACATCACCCACAAACCCCTACGCTAAAAAATTCGTAAAGAAGGCAAGAGCGAGACACCAGCATCCAAAAAATAACAGCCACAGCCACTCAACACCATCACCCACACACTATCCACACACAAAACAACACACACCACCACACTCAACTCACTTAAATACACATACTCCACCCCACACATCATACACACCACCCCATGGCACCCCAAAGACAACCCCGCTTCACAGACGAAGAACTCAGGGTCATGGTGGAGGAAATCGTTCGGGTAGAGCCCCAGCTGTTCGGCACACAGATACAATACACCAGCATTGCCCGGAGGACGGAGCTATGGCAGAGGATTGTCGACAGGGTCAACGCAGTGGGACAGCACCCCAGAAATCGGGAAGACATCAGGAAGCGATGGAACGACCTACGGGGGAAGGTGCGTTCCATGGTATCCAGGCACAACATCGCCGTGCAGAAGACTGGCGGAGGACCCCCACCTCAACCCCCACAATTCACATCATGGGAGGAGGAAGTCTTGAACATCCTGCATCCTGACGGCCTCGCAGGAGTCGGCGGAGGAATGGATACTGGTAAGTTGAAGCTTCAATACTGCTTCCCCCCCACCTGCATGCCAAATCATACCCCAACCCTCACCCCCATCCTCGAACCCCACCCTCACCCCCACCCCCATCCTCACCCCCACCCTCACCCCCACCACCATCCTCACCCCCACCACCATCCTCACCCCCACCCCCAGCACACCTATTCCCCGCCAATGTCTCACCATCACAACCCACACATCCCAAAACCTAGGCCTGCATGCTTCCACTAAGCATGGACACCCATCACCAAAGCATGCCCAATGCATATACACATCCCCCCCACAAGCCACCCTCACCAAAGCCCCCACACACGAATGCCAGCACTTGGGGACACGAGAACCCATAGATACACCCATATGCCACACATTGAAACTATAACCATACCTCTATACCCCTGCAGGACCCGACCGTCAACACACCGCGGCGGAGGGGCCAGAATTCTCCACACCCCCCACCCAAGAGGCCGTCAGCGATGACAGCAGCTCTGTCGACCTGGACACCGATGACCAGCCCGGACCATCGGGGACCTCTGGACAGTCGGTTCCCCTCACACAGGCCCAGGCCACTACAGACCCAAACCCCTCTGGGAACACCAGCACAGCTCCCACCCAGCGGGCCCATGCCTCTGTCTCCAGGGCGCGTCAATCTGCGGTGTGTCTACCACTACAGGGCACCCAGGATAACCCACCACCCCAACAACAACAGGGACCTGGGGGCAGTGGTAGTGGGCACACCGGCCAGGGGGCAGAGGCCCAGGGAAACAGGGCAACTCGGAGGGCAGCTGTGCGACAGGGGGGGGGAGGAGAGGCCCAGGGAACCCACTCTCCACGAGGTCCTCACCACCATCATGGGAGCATACAACCGCTCCCAGGAGACGATGGCGACGGTACTGGCCCGGTTCCAGGAGATCCAGGTACTGCAGGAGGAACACTATCGGGGGTACAGGGAGGACATCAGAGCCATCAACACCACCCTGGTTACCATGGTAGGGCTGCTGCAGGACCTCGTCAACACCAGGGCGGACACTCAACAACACCCAAGGGCCCCTGCCACTAGCCTGGACCAAGAACAGCCAACCACCTCCGCCGGCGCTAGTGGACAGGAGGCCCCCGCACAGCAGCAGCCCACCAGACCCCCACCTCCTGCAGGAGAAGAACCACCCCGCAAGAGGGCCCTGAGATCTCGCAAGAAGACAGAGTAGGATGTCAAGACCCCCGCCAGCAATGGATACCACCTGATGTCATCCCACTGTCCCACATTGTCACCCTGTCCATCCTTGAACTGCCCATGCTCCATCTCTCCACAGGCCTCTGGACAATGCACCTGTGTGACTGTTACTCTGGACTCTGCCATGGACATTCCTTCACCATAGCCCCCACCCACTTGAAACCACCCATCCCATTTTGAGCACTTAAATAAACACCTATTTTGCACCAAAATATCTGGAGTCTGGCTGTGATTTCAATATATTGTAATTGACATGACAGTGCAAATATGTCCTTGTACATGGTGAAGTCAACAAACAGCTGCCACAAAGCTGTAGTCCATGGGGAAACGAAGCACAGGACTCGTAGTGGGGACCCCAGATCTGAAATAGGGAGGGAAAAGCCAAAACTCAGTCATCATACACTGGGGCAAATAGACAGGCAGCAGAGATGCAGGAGAGTAGTTAACATTTACTAAATTATCTTTGAAATGTTACCTGTGTCCTATTGGAAGTACTGTTCAATGATTCTGTCCCTGTTGTCTGTTTCAGCCCCGTCGTCTTCCTCCTCGTCACTCTCCTCAGGTTCCACCGCTGCCACAACACCACCGTCTCGACCATCCTCCTGCAGGAAAGGCACCTGGCGGCGCAAAGCCAGGTTGTGAAGCATGCAGCAGGCCACGATGATGTGACACACCTTCTTAGGTGAGTACATTAGGGATCCACCTGTCATATGCAGGCACCTAAACCTGGCCTTTAGGAGGCCAAAGGTGCGTTCGATCACCCTCCTAGTACGCCCATGGGCCTCATTGTACCGTTCTCTGCCCTGGTCCGGGGATTCCTTACTGGGGTCAGTAGCCACGACAGGTTGGGGTACCCAGAGTCCCCCACTAGCCATACACGGTGTCTCTGTAGCTGTTCCATCACGTAAGGGATGCTGCTATTCCTGAGGATGTAGGCGTCATGCACTGACCCTGGGAATTTGGCATTTACATGCGAGATGTACTGGTCAGCCAAACACACCACCTGGATGTTCATTGAATGGTAATTTTTTCTGTTCCTGTACACCTGCTCCCTGTCTCTTGGGGGAACCAAAGCCACATGGGTCCCATCAATGGCACCAATTACGTTGGGAATATGTCCAAGGGTGTAGAAATCACCCTTCACTGTAGCCAATTCGCCCACCTCAGGGAAAATGATGTAGCTCCTCACGGATTTCATCAGGGCAGACAACACTCTGGATAACACCTTCGAAAACATGGGCTGAGACATCCCAGAAGCAATTCCCACGGTTGTCTGAAATGACCCACTTGCCAAGAAATGGAGTACTGACATGACCTGCACCAGAGGGGGAATCCCTGTGGGTTGGCGGATGGGGGACATCAGGTCGGGCTCCAGCTGGGCACACAGTTCATGGATAGTGGCACGGTTAAGACGGTAGGTCAGGATAATGTGGCGTTCTTCCATTGTCGACAGGTCCACCAGCAGTCGGTACACGGGAGGATTCATCCGTCTCCTCGCCCAACCCAGCGGACGGTGCCTAGGAAGGACAACATGGAGCACACAGTCAAGCAACCCACAGGTACGTACTCACAGATAGCACAGTAAACGATTCTCTATGCAGTGAATGGCGTCTCTGAGTGGCTATGCAAGGCCTAGGCCTGTGTGACGCTGTTGAAATTGAGCCATGTGGGCCCTGGAAATGGCGGCTGCCTGACCTGTGAAGTGTGACAATGGGATGTGAGGTCAATGCGCTGGCGTGGCACACCGCGGCGGGCGAAGACCGCGGCGCCAAGCCGCATTGGTTAACATTGAAGCCTATGGGTTTCAGGAGCCAATGGCGAAGGGCGCCGGCGGTGGCGGGACGCACCGCCGCGGTACGCACCGCCGCGGACGTGACCGCCATTTTCTATCTACTTATCCACTTGCGACTTGAACTTTCACAGGAGAGGACCTATACTGCAAGTGTTGCTGTGACCTCGGTCTGGAAGGGACAATGGCTGCTGCGCCTGGGGAAAGGGCCCCTGCCTTCACTGGAGAGGAGTTGGAGAAACTTGTGGATGGGGTCCTCCCCCAGTATGCGCTACTCTACGGTCCTCCAGACCAACAAGTGAGTTTAATTCAATCTGGATTTGGGGCCACTGGCTGGCTTGGGGGCCTGGCGGGGATGGGGGGCATGTTGGGCCTGGCAGGGGGCATGGCGGGGATGGGGGGCATGTTGGGCATGGCGGGGGGCATGGCGGGGATGGGGGGCATGTTGGGCCTGGCTTGGGGGCCTGGCGGGGGGCCTGGCGGGGATGGGGGGCATGTTGGGCCTGGCGGGGGGCATGGCGGGGATGGGGGGCATGTTGGGCATGGCGGGGGGCATGGCGGGGATGGGGGGCATGTTGGGCCTGGCGGGGGCATGGCGGGGGGCCTGGCGGGGATGGGGGGCATGTTGGGCCTGGCGGGGGGCATGGCGGGGATGGGGGGCATGTTGGGCCTGGCGGGGGGCATGGCGGGGATGGGGGGCATGTTGGGCCTGGCGGGGGGCATGGCGGGGGGCCTGGCGGGGATGGGGGGCGTTGGGCCACTGGCAAGGAAAATGCTGACAAACTTGAACGTGATATTTCTCCCTCCCTGTACGTGTCACATAGGTCCGCGCCCATGAGAAGATCGGGATTTGGCGTGCCATCGCCAAGGAAGTCCGGACCCTGGGGGTCCACCATCGACGGGGCACCCACTGCCGCAAGAGGTGGGAGGACATCCGCCGCAGGACCAAGAAGACCGCCGAGTCTCTGCTGGGGATGGCCTCCCAACGTAGGCGGGGTGCCTGCCGTCAACTGAGCCCCCTGATGTTCCTGATCCTGGCGGTGGCCTACCCTGATTTGGATGGGCGCGTGAGGGCAGCACAGCAGACACAAGGGGGTGAGTACAAGCATTATCTACTCTGTTGTCGCGCAGTGGAGGTGTCTGGGAGGGGGAGGAGGGCTGGGGGTCCCCCTAGGCCAGGGCGATATCTGTAGGCTGGGCACCCCCGTAAGCCCCTGTGTCCCCAGCCACCACCCTCAGTAGTTTGTCAGTACAGCCATCCCTGGGCCGTGTCATCCATGGGTGCAGTTGTCAACTCTAGGCATGTAGGGCATGTTCCACGGAATGCGTAGCGGACCCCAAGTGCGCAACTTAGTGCAGGGGGCATCTGTGTCTGTCATGTCCGCTAACTGTACCGGAGATCCATGTAATCAATATCCCTTTATTTCTCTCTCCCCCCCCCTTTTTGTTTGTCTTTCTGTGCTTGTGTGCATCAGCATCATCAGGCGGAGGAGAAGTGGCATCGGGGCAGGAGGGAGCTGCATCTCACATGGCCCAGGAGGGCCATGCCACAGAGTCAGACTGGACCAGTGAGACGGAGGGCGAGGGGAGCTCCACGACGGGGACGACTGGACCCTGCAGCGACACGGACACGTCCTCGGAAGGGGGCTCCCTTGCGGGGGTGGCACCATCCGTGCCCCCCGCCATTACAGGTACAGCCGCCACCCAGCGCACCATCTCCGCCCTCCCAGCAGCCCCTCAGCGTTCGCCCCGTGCCCGCTCTGCCAGGAAGCCGGGCATCTCCTTCGCCCCAGGCACTTCAGGCCCTGCCCCTGTTACCCCCGCTGCCCTCAGTGAGGTGGTCATTGACCTCCTCCGAACGCTCATTGTTGGGCAGACTACCCTTTTGAATGCCATCCAGGGGGTGGAGAGGGAGGTTCATCGCAGCAATGCGTACCTGGAGGGCATTCATTCGGGTCAGGCTGCCCATCAGCGATCGTTCCAGGCTCTGGCCTCAGCACTGACGGCAGCCATTGTCCCTGTCTCCTGCCTGCCTCTACTAACTCCCTCCTCCCAGTCTCCTGTTCCTCTGCCTGTCCCACCCACACCATCAGACCAGCCTGCACACACCTCAACACCCAAGAGAAGCTCATCCAAACATAAGCACCACAGATCACGCAGACATTCACACACGCAACATTCCGATGCAGACATGCCAACAGTCACTACCACCTCTGTGACCCCCACCTCCTCGTCTCCCTCCTCCCTCCCTGTGACGTCTACACTCACACCTCCATTCACCTCACCATCAGCCAGTGTTTCCATCACCAGCACACCCTCCACTCCAGTCCGCACACGTGCAGTCACCACCCCCACTGCCATTTACACGTCCCCTGTGTCCTCTCCCACTGTGTCTGTCACCCCCTCTTCCACACCACACAAACGCAGCCACCCACCCACCCAACAGCCATCCACCTCACGACAGCCTATCCCTCCTGCACCTGCACCCAAAGACAGCAAACGTGACTCACCTACAACCACATCCTCTCCCTCCACTCCCATTCCCACTGTACCTACCACTCTCCATTGTCCCAAGAAGCTCTTCCTCGCCACTACTAACTTCTTTCCTGACCCTGAGCCCCCCCCTCCTTCTCGTCGGGGTAAGAAGAGCACCTCAGCCACCACCAGCCCTGCAGCCCCCTTGACAAGGGTGCAGGGGTATTGGAGCCCGCCAGCCCGCATGTCTGGATCTTCGCCCAGCAGCAAGGGGACAGCCAGCCCACCCCCTGGGAAGAGGAGCAGAAGGCGGAAGGGGCGCCGCAGGAGCCCGCCTTCTACATCCCCCCGGACACCACCCAGAGACAGTCACCAGCCACAGCTCCAAAGGGAGGAAAGGGCCACAGGCCCACGACTAAGGAGGGCAAGGGCAGCAAGTCGGAGAGGTCAGGCAGCAGGCCTGCTGCCCAGGAGGAGCCCACAACCCCCATAGCCGCTGCCCCGGGAGGAACCGGCACAGCTGCCCCGGGAGAGCCCACCACCCCCATAGCCGCTGCCCAGGGAGGACCCAGCCCAGCTGGCCAGGAGGGCCCCACCACCCACAGCCCAGGTGGGCATTGAAGGAGCACCATCCCCGCTGCCCAGGAGGGCACCACCAGGCAATTAGCAGTTGGCCATAGACCGGCCGCCGTCTCCAGAACCGCTGAACTGGGCCCCGCCGTCTCAAGAACCGCTGAACTGGGCCCCGCCGTCTCAAGCACCGCTCCGCTGGGCCCCGCCGTCTCAAGAACCGCTGAACTGGGCCCTTCAAGGCAAGGAGCGCTGAACTGGGCCCCGCCGTCTCAAGAACCGCTGAACTGGGCCCTTCAAGGCAAGGAGCGCTGAACTGGGCCCCGCCGTCTCAAGAACCGCTGAACTGGGCCCTTCAAGGCAAGGACCGCTGAACTAGGCCCCGCCATCTCCAGAACCGCTGAACTGGGCCCCGCCGTCTCACGCACCGCTCCGCTGGGCCCCGCCGTCTCAAGAACCGCTGAACTGGGCCCCTCCGTCTCAAGCACCGCTCCGCTGGGCCCCGCCGTCTCAAGAACCGCTGAACTGGGCCCTTCAAGGCAAGGAGCGCTGAACTGGGCCCCGCCGTCTAAAGAACCGCTGAACTGGGCCCTTCAAGGCAAGGACCGCTGAACTGGGCCCCGCCGTCTCCAGAACCGCTGAACTGGGCCCCGCCGTCTCACGCACCGCTCCGCTGGGCCCTGCCGTCTCAAGAACCGCTGAACTTGGCCCCGCCGTCTCAAGCACCGCTCCGCTGGGCCCCGCCGTCTCAAGAACCGCTGAACTGGGCCCTTCAAGGCAAGGAGCGCTGAACTGGGCCCCGCCGTCTCAAGAACCGCTGAACTGGGCCCTTCAAGGCAAGGACCGCTGAACTGGGCCCCGCCGTCTCAAGAACCGCTGAACTGGGCCCTTCAAGGCAAGGAGCGCTGAACTGGGCCCCGCCGTCTCAGGAACCGCTGAACTGGGCCCTTCAAGGCAAGAACCGCTGGCCCTTTGGCAGACGTGGCAGGGCAGGATCTATCTCGGGCAGGGCTGCAGGATGTCCTCTGGCCAACTTGCCTCCTCCAGTGGCAGTGGGGTCTGTTATGGACTGTATGGACTGTGGCTTTGCTCTCCCCAGGATGGCCCAGTGGGCAGGCCACCCACTGTATGGACTGTATGGACTGTGGCTTTGCTCTCCCCAGGATGGCCCAGTGGGCAGGCCACCCACTGTATGGACTGTTTGGACTGTGGCTTTGCTCTCCCCAGGATGGGCCAGTGGGCAGGCCACCCACTGTATGGACTGTTTGGACTGTGGCTTTGCTCTCCCCAGGATGGCCCAGTGGGCAGGCCACCCACTGTATGGACTGTTTGGACTGTGGCTTTGCTCTCCCCAGGATGGCCCAGTGGGCAGGCCACCCACTGTATGGACTGTTTGGACTGTGGCTTTGCTCTCCCCAGGATGGCCCAGTGGGCAGGCCACCCACTGTATGGACTGTATGGACTGTGGCTTTGCTCTCCCCAGGATGGGCCAGTGGGCAGGCCACCCACTGTATGGACTGTTTGGACTGTGGCTTTGCTCTCCCCAGGATGGGCCAGTGGGCAGGCCACCCACTGTATGGACTGTTTGGACTGTGGCTTTGCTCTCCCCAGGATGGCCCAGTGGGCAGGCCACCCACTGTATGGACTGTATGGACTGTGGCTTTGCTCTCCCCAGGATGGGCCAGTGGGCAGGCCACCCACTGTATGGACTGTTTGGACTGTGGCTTTGCTCTCCCCAGGATGGCCCAGTGGGCAGGCCACCCACTGTATGGACTGTTTGGACTGTGGCTTTGCTCTCCCCAGGATGGCCCAGTGGGCAGGCCACCCACTGTATGGACTGTTTGGACTGTGGCTTTGCTCTCCCCAGGATGGCCCAGTGGGCAGGCCACCCACTGTATGGACTGTATGGACTGTGGCTTTGCTCTCCCCAGGATGGGCCAGTGGGCAGGCCACCCACTGTATGGACTGTTTGGACTGTGGCTTTGCTCTCCCCAGGATGGGCCAGTGGTCATGGAGTCCCCTCGTGGATCTGGCGTCGTGTACTCAAGTGGCTGAGGTGCCCCCCCTTCCCTTCCCCCTGAGGTGCCTGTCCTATTTTCTTTCTGATGCCCCTGCAGTGTTCTCTCCGTGGAGTTCTTGTCGTGGGACTGGGCCTTGCCCCTTTGCACAGGACCCCTGTGATCCACGGACAGTGGTTGGACTACATTTAGTAGCTGTATATATTTTGTACATAGTTTATTTATTTATTGGGATTACTGGTGTACATATTTCAATATATCTGCCCGTTTATGATCTCTTCTTTTGGTCTTTGCATTATTTCGGTGGGGGGTGGTTTGTGGGTTGTGACAGTGATCTGTGGGAATGCATTGATGTGTGTGTTGTAGTGGGTGTGGGTGGGTGGGTGTGTGCCGGTAATCTTTTCCCTCCCCTGTGTCGTAGGTGCAGTACTCACGATGTCTTCCGCGCCGCCGGGCGTGCTCCTGGTATATGAGCAGGTATAGGAGTGCGGGGATGACCTGCAACTCTGGTTCCATACTGCCGGAATCTCGCGTGGAGTGCGTAGAGGTGAGCGTTTTCCAGTTCGTAGTCTGTTTCCGCCGTGTTCTTATTGGCGGTGCTCCCGCCCGGAAAAGGTGGCGGATTGGTGGGTCGTAATAGGGTGGGCGGTACATTGTCTGCCGCCTGGCTGTTGGCGGGAACCGCTGCGCTGTTTGTTTGTACCGCCGTGGCGGGCGGAGTGTTAATACGGCGGGTTGTGTTGGCGGTTCCCGCCAGGGTCAGAATTGCATATTTTAGACCGCCGGCCTGTTGGCGGCTTGGCCGCCGCTTTATCACCGACCGCCAGGGTCAGAATGAGGGCCTAAGTCATCTCTGGAGAGCAGAATAGACGCAGTTGCGCAGGACTTGAACCTTCTGCGAGTGGACCACCGAAGCCTAGCTGAAAAAGTGAAAACAACAGAAGCTGAAATAGCCGACTTAACTCCAATAGCGAAAGGGAACCAAAAGCAGATCCAGCGCATGGATGAGGAGCTGAAGGTACTTTGGAGGAGATCAGAGGAAATGGAGAGCAGGGCGCGTCGCAATAACGTGAGGTTTCTGGGTTTCCCAGAAAGCATGCGACAACCGGAATCAGAAATTTCCCTAGAGCAGTGGCTAATCAAGGAGGTGTTAAATGGGGCTCCATCTAAGTTTTTTTCATTTGAAAGGGCTTACAGAATCCCGAGTAGACCCCCGGCCCCCGGCCAGTCCCCCAGGCCATTGATTGCTAGGTTCTTGAACTACAGAGATCGAGATGCAATATTGCAACAATTCCGTAGTAAAGGACCATTCAAATATGAAGATTCGAACATTAACGCATAACCAGACTTTACACAAGAGGTGCAGAACCAACGCAATTCTTTCATCAAAATTAAGCAACGCCTACGGGAACATAACATAAAATACGCCCTGCTCTTCCCTGCCAAACTAAGGGTAGTAATGGAGGACCGCACCCATTTATTCACAAACCCCGAAGATGCCTGGACATGGCTCCACGCCAAGGGCCTAGCACACCCCCGGGATGACAAGGAAGGGGATGAGAAATGGCAAACTCTTGCTGCAAGAAAGCGATCCAAAAGACGCACCAGAGGCCAGCCCAATGACTGGCAAGCAGCAGAAGAAAGAGCAAAAGTGCTAAAAGAGACGCCGTTACACATGCAAAATCACAGTGCAATAGCTAGAAAACCCCCAGAGCTGGGATCGGACTCAGACACAGCCAGCTCCACATCCACGTTAACAGGAGAAATAGGTGGCGCAAAGGTCACCCCCAGAACTGCTAACGAACTTTAAAACTATACGCACACTCCCAGTGAGACCACCAGCGTCGATGCTTGAAACCCGTAACTCTGCAGAGACTTTGTGGTACCGCCGAGGTGTGGGGACAAGGTGCCTCCAACAATATGTATCTTTGACATAAACGCTAGATTAAGGGATAGGGGGAGCACGGTGGCGGAATATGATTGGTGGGCGGGGCCAGAGGGAACAAATTCATACCTAGATGGGGCGCCTGACGAAATCAGCGGACTATGTCTGCGGAAAGATGTGAGCCCCCTATAAGAGCCACATCTGAACGATATGAGAATCCCACTTTGCAAATCCAACCAGATATGGGTTATTTCACGTTTTTTTAAGTTTAGTAGTTTCACAGTAGTTGAAAGTAGTGTAGGGGGTTTAAGAAGGGAAGTAGGGGTTGATAGCCCAGTAGAAACGCAAGCTCCGGAATCACTTAATGCACAAGATGAACACCTGCGCCCGCTATATTTAAATACCAGCTACAGAATGACAGTGACCAGATGGGCCAATCCTAGACCCCAGATCCTTAACACAGCAATGCACCCTCAGAATCCCAAATGATGTCTTCCCGCAATAACACTAAAAACCAGTATATCATAGTAACATGGAATATTAGGGGTCTTGGGGCGCTGAGTAAACGGGCCAGAGTGCATGCACGACTCAAACGACTAGGAGTACATATAGCTATTTTGCAAGAGACACACATGTTAGAGGGGGACCTACGCGACCTGCACACGAAATGGGGAGGTCAGCTGATAGGCACGACATACTCGGCATTCGCAAGGGGGGTGTTGATCTGGATAGCGGCAGGAGTTCCATTCCTCTTGACAGCACACAAGATAGATCAGGGTGGGAGATACGTTGTGGCGGAAGGTAGACTAGATGGCAGACAAATGGCGATGGTCGGGGTATACGCTCCAAACAGTGGCATCACGGGTTTTCTTACTACTCTCACTCCAACACTGTTGTCCCACCCCATGGCCTTAACGATCTGGGGCGGCGATTTTAATAGTACCCCATCTGCAGTATTGGATAGAACCAGTACCTATTCAAGCTCACTAACCAATAGGAAACCTACAGGTCCCCTGCAAGAATGGGCAAACGTTATGGGACTCCATGACATATGGCGACTAGGTCATCCAGAATAAAAAGAGTGTTCATTTTACTCAGTACCACACAACACCCATACTAGAATAGACATAATATGGGGCACCCGCGAAATAGGGGCACTGGTCACCGAATCTGAATATTTAGCAAAGACGCTCTCGGATCATGCGCCTCTGAGAGTAATACTGAACTGGGGTAGGACATGTCAGGCAGTCCCCACTTGGAGATTTCAGGTGGAGGCCTTACAAGACCAAGCATTCACCGAAATATTGGGGAAGTCTATAAGCCAATACTGGGAAATAAACGCTATGGCCCTCATTCTGACCTTGGCGGGCGGCGGAGGCCGCCCGCCAAAGTCCCGCCGTCAGGTTACCGTTCCGCGGTCGAAAGACCGCGGCGGTAATTCTGACTTTCCCGCTGGGCTGGCGGGCGGTCGCCTTCAGACCGCCCGCCAGCCCAGCGGGAAAGAGGCTTCCACGATGAAGCCGGCTCGGAATCGAGCCGGCGGAGTGGAAGCTGTGCGACGGGTGCAGTTGCACCCGTCGCGTATTTCACTGTCTGCGCAGCAGACAGTGAAATACATGTAGGGGCCCTCTTACGGGGGCCCCTGCAATGCCCATGCCAGTGGCATGGGCACTGCAGGGGCCCCCAGGGGCCCCGCGACCCCCCCTACCGCCATCCGGATCCCGGCGGTCGGACCGCCGGGATCTGGATGGCGGTAGGGGGGGTCGGAATCCCCGCGGCGGTGCAGCAAGCTGCGCCGCCGTGGAGGATTCAATGGGGCGGCGGTACACTGGCGGGAGCCCGCCAGTGGTGCCGGTCCGACCGCGGCTTTACCGCCGCGGTCGGAATCCCCATTGGAGCACTGCCGGCCTGTCGGCGGTGCTCCCGCGGTCCTCCGCCCTGGCGGTCTTTGACCGCCAGGGTCAGAATGAGGGCCTATGTCTGCAACAACTCGGGCGACAGAGTGGGACGCCCATAAAGTAGTAACACGCGGAGTATGCATATCCACTACGTGGGGAGTGAGACGCTCCCTACAGGCAGAGATTAGCAAACTAGAGAAGGAGCTAAGAACAGCGGAAAAAGCAGTAGCACTAGGGGAAATTTCCAACACCGTCCTCAAAGAAAAGCGCTCAAAATATAATGATGTAGATAGCAGATTTCGCTGTCACGACTATAACTACTAATTAACTAGACTGCAAACGGAAGGAGATAGATCAAACAGAATGCTAGCTTGGCTACTCCGCGAAGATAGACAGCAAGCCCCGATAGGTGCCATTCGCGCGGGCGCGCAAGAGATGGCTACCACACAAGTAGAAATAAACGAGACGTTTAGGAATAATTACTCAAACTTATACACTAAACGCCCCTCGTGCACAGCTACACAACTTGGGGCTTTTCTTGCGGACTCCCTCCTGCCCCAACTATCACAAACAGATAGAGACATAATCGAATCCCCCATAACAACAGAAGAAATAGAACTAGCCCTTGCGCAGTTGCCCAGGAACAAAGCACCCGGGGCAGATGGCCTCCCCTCGGAATATTATAAAGCTTATCTACCCAGCCTGAAACCCCATCTGCTAGGAGTGTTCACAGAGGCGTGGACTAAAGAAAGCCTACCTATATCCCAAAGGGAAGCTATGATAGTGGTACTCCCTAAACAGGGCCGAGATCATACTGACGTCAAATCCTATAGACCACTGTCGCTTCTAAATACAGACTGCAAAATATTCGGCAAAATTTTAGCTAATAGATTGGCCCCCCACATGCACTCATTGATACATACGGACCAAAATGGCTTCATTCCAAAGCGTAACACCTTCCTAAATATTCGCAGACTGTTGAGTATAATGGGGGACACCCCCGTGATGCACAAGAGGAAATGGTGCTCTCACTAGACATAGAAAAGGCCTTTGATACGCTGGAGTGGGATTTCTTGTTGGCAACGATGGCGCGCATGGGAATAGGCCCTAACTTCATCCGTTGGGTCTGGACATTGTATTCCAATCCAAGTGCGAGGGTGAAGACGGGCGGGGTGATTTCTGATAGTTTCCCGATTTCCCGGGGTACACGGCAGGGCTGCCCCCTATCCCCGCTATTGTTTGCCATAGCAATGGAGCCACTAGCGGCGAGAATACGCCTCATGGAACACGAATGGGGAATAATTAGAAACGGGTTATACCACACGGTCTCATTATACGCAGATGATGCTTTAATATATATCAGAAATGGCTGTGCAGTTATTCCCTCTGTAATATCCTTATTGGCTGAATTCGGAAGCCTGTCAGGCCTTGTGGTAAACTGGGAGAAGTCCTGTGTGTTTCCCCTGGCGAAGAGGACTCCCAACAATCAGGATGCCCCTAGGCTAGGGCACCTAAAGTGGTGCCCGACAACATTTAAATATCTTGGGATAAACATATATCATAGCACAGAAGATTTAAGAGACGGGAATTTGGGGAGGGCGCTAATCTCCATAAAAGGCTCCCTGCAATTCTGGAATAAGCTCCCGCTCTCGCCACCCGGCAAGGTGGCGATTGCCAACATGTTGATCCTACCTAGACTGCTATATTATTTTGCGGCCCTGCCGATACTTATTCCCAAAAGCTTTTTTGGCAATTTAAACACAGCCCTACTGCAGCTCATCTGGGGTGGAGGCAGAGCACGGGTGGCACTAACCACGCTACAGCGCCCGCTAGATAACGGCGGCCTGGGAACCCCTAATTTTGAAAGATACTATGCAGCCGCGCAACTTCAGTGGGTCCAACATTGGATCCACAGACCAGAGCAGGCAGAACCCATGAGCTTTGAGCCTTGGCGGAACGGGACCCCCCTCATAAATTGGCTGTCGTCTAAGCCCCCCAAAACGGAACAGGTCAACCCATTGCTTGCAGTTGCACACGTGTGTTGGGCTAAATATGTGCAAAAAGGAGCGGATAAGTGTCCGTACTCCCCACACATACCACTCAACTACTTATTGGTGGGGACAGCAGCCGGAATGCAAGCTGCGAGGGTGTGGAGTGAAGCAGGAATACAGACAGTAGGAGACTGCTTTGAGGATGGCAAATTAATGTCATTTGAGGCTCTCCAGGCCCTCACGGAGATAAGCCCAGGTCAGTTCCTGACATATCACGCTGTATGCCACGAAATAAGGAAAATATGGGGGGCAGGAATTTTGGAACCAGCGATTTCCCCAGTAATTCACCAGCTTTTACAATATAATGACCAAACAAAAATAATATCCAACTTATACAAAATACTCAACAAGACTCCCGAACCACAGGCGGGGAAAGCCTGGGGGAGTTGGAACGCAGTACTCCCCACCCCGATCCCACAGGCAGATTGGCCAGAAGTCTTATCCCACATCTGCGGTGTGTCAAGGAATCCCAGATTTAGGTACACTCAGTTCAATTTCATGCATCAAACATATCTCTCACCAGCCAGGATAAAGCGTATGTTTCCCGATTCTGAGCCAGTATGCCCAAGATGCAAAACACCGTCAGCACCCTTCTACTATATGGTGTGGGATTGCCCTAAAATACAAACGGCCTGGGTGGAGGTGGTAGGGGAGGTATCTGAGCTAACGGGGCTTGCATTGATAGCAGAACCCAGGTCCTGCCTACTGGGTCTGAGAAAGTGACCAAAAAAACAAAGATACCTACACAAGTTTATAGACTTAGGGGATTATTCCAACTTTGGAGGAAGTGGTAATCCGTCCCAAAAGTGACGGTAAAGTTACGGATATACCACCAGCCGTATTACGAGTCCATTATATCCTATGGAACTCGTAATACGGCTGGTGGTAAATCCGTCACATTTGGGACGGATTACCACCTCCTCCAAAGTTGGAATAACCCCCTTAGCCTTTTTAATGTATAAAAGACTAATAGCGATACACTGGAAAGCCCCCAAGGCTCCCGACCTGAAATCCTGGCACTCTCTAATACTACGCTGGGCTCGTACTGAACACCAGGTACTAAAACGTATGGTACGCGAGGGGAGACAACACACAGGGTGCACCACCTGGGAAGATCTGGTAACAAAATTGGAGGCCAAAAACGATGAGATGCCCCCTTGAATGTGGGAACACACACTTGCAATAACTGCGACACAAATTACCCTGCATCTCCCACTACAAAAATAAAACCCAGAGGACACCCAGGCTCCACAGCATATGCGCATCACCCCTATCCCCCTCTCTCATAGCAACATACCGTCAAATCTTCGTTACTGTAGTACCAGCGATACACGAGGAGTAGGAAACATGGGCAACTGCCCGCATTTATTATTTTGAATGGTGCCCCCGTTAATCAGCCAGGGAACTAACGCATGCAAAATAGGGCCCACACTGGTCACGAGCGAATACCTTCATAAGATAAATAGCAAGGGTAAACTCATGGCGGGTGTAGTTAGAAATGATACTGTAAAATTGGAAGTGATCCGTCTTGTGATTATTGGGGGGGTTAGTGATTGTTAAATGGTTTAGTTACCAGATATTGTACTGGGTTATCCGGTGGTTGAATATTGAACAATTTGTATTACATGACTGGAACATAAAATCAATAAAAAATATTTTTTTTAAAAAAGAATATGGCCCTCATTCTGACCCTGGCGGTCGGCGGAGAGACGGCGGTCGGACCGCGAACAGACCAGCGGTATTAAAAATGGCATTCTGACCGCGGCGGTCCCCGCCGCGACCGACCGCCACTTCTCCACTCCGACCGCCACGGCGGTCATGACCGCCGGGCTGGAGTTTGCGCACTCCGGCCCGGCGGTCGTCCCAAGACCGCCAAGGGTATTATGACCCTGCCTACCGCCGCGGTTTCTTGCGGGCGGGAACCGCCGTGCGAACCATGGCGGTAAGCACTATCGGGGCCAGGGAATTCCTTCCCTGGCACTGATAGGGGTCTCCCCCACCCCCCACTACCCACCCGAGTCCTCCCCCCACACCCTCCACCCCCCTGCCACCCCCCAGAGGTGGTACGAACCCCCTCCCCACCCCCAGCCCGACATGCACATACATGCACCCCGACATGCACACACCCCCAACATGCACATATACACACCCCCTACACACACATACACAACGGGGACACATACCCGCACACATACATGCAGACATGCGCACCTGCCGAACAGCACACATTACCCATAGACACAGCAGCACCCCCCGCCCGCATACACGCACTCACACACCCCCTCTACACACTCACACGCACACCCCCATGCACGCCCACATCACACAACACCCCCCCACCCCCTCCCCTCACGGACGATCAACTTACCTTGTGCGTTGGTCCTCCGGGAGGCGACGGGAGCCATGGGGAGGTGACCGCCAACAGAAGACCGCCAACAGAAGACCGCCACACAGAAATGTGGGTCGTAATTCTGTGGACGGTGTTCTGCTGGCGTGGCGGTGGAGGTTGACCAGTCTCCACTTTCCCGCCGACCGCCAGTGTGGCTGCTGGCGGTTTTCCGGCGGAACGCTCCCAGCGGTCAGAATGCGCACAGCGGCATACCGCCGCGGTCGGCGGTCTTCACCGCGGCGGTAACTCGGCGGTCTTGCGAAAAGACCGCCAGGGTCAGAATGAGGGCCTATGTGAGCTGGTTGCCACATACACTGTAGACAGGCTGAATTAGCCAGTTTAAGTAATTTCCTGAGTGCATATGAAGCCCATAACATACCCTTTGTCAGTAATGCAGACAGATAGTACATTCTCAAGTATGGCCACAATCATGTATGACAATGTGGATATTATTTGCATAGGAGTGAAACATCTGCTAACAAAAAATGCATTGTACATTTTCATGTGTTATGTGTAACTCACACATTGCCTATTTTACTAGTGATATGTCAGAAAAAAATGACGTTTTAGTAGGAAATGTGACGCTATAGTAGAAAAAGTGACGCATTAGCAGGAAGAGCGTCGGTTGGAAGCCACGCAGCGACATCAAAGTGTCAAAAACAATGCCTTGTGCATTGTCATGTTTTATTTATATCTCAGGCATTGCCTATTTCACCAGCGATGCATCAGAAAAAAATGGCGCTTAAGTAGGAAATGTGATGCATACTTAGGAAACATGACGCATCCACACGGGAAATGATGCAATGGCTCAACCATGCTGCAAACAAGAAAGTGTGAAGTTTCTTTCACTTTCTCTTACAGTCTTTTTGTCTGTGCTGGCTGTTGGAGGTGCTTGGTGTTTGGTCTTGATATTTGGTCTGGTTATTGGTCTTGTTGGTGGCTCTGTTGTCCCTGTTGTGTAAGAAAACTGTCATTTGTGTATTGTAATACTGTCAATACCAGGCATTTGTGAAGTCAATGTACTGTGCTTCATATGTAAACAGTGTACATGTTCAGCATTCACAGAGCAATGCACCATGATTTTGTCTTGATGGGGGACTGGAGCCATATACCTGTGGTGAGCTGGAAAGCTTCAGAGATCCAAATGCTACCAGTGAGTGTCACCTGATTGTTTCTGTGCTCTGTAAAGATTGTGTGTGTTCTTGTATATTGGTTGCAGTGACATGTGTAAGGGGTATCATCAGTCAGTGGAAATAATATTTACCTGACCTGTAGATACACAACAAAAGTTGGACAAATTTGCATGTGGAATTGAAATTGCAATGTTAATTCATTTCCAATGTATGCAGGCCCACTTGATGGATGGCTCTGCATCTGTTGTGCTATTGTTGTACCAGCTGTGGTGTGGATGCCTATGGCACACGTACCATCACCTGCTCCCAAACCAACAGATGGTCATTTGTTAACATGTCTCTCACTCATAATATGGACAGAAAGTGACAACAAGTTACTCGAAATATGTGACAGAAATGTTGCATGGGATAGGCTTGGATTTTCCTGACACTGTATGTTTGCCCAAGTCCAAACTTGAGAAAGATACAGATGTGGTTGGGGTGTAACAAATATGCCAGACAATGCTACCAATTTTCAACAGCACATTTAATGTTGACATGTGCACACTGAACATTGTTTCCAAATTATTTGTCCTCCTATTGATTGTAAGCCTCATACTATGCCCATGCCTGCAAAATAAGTCCCTCCACCCTACAAAAATTGGTACAGTCTAAATGATTGAAGGCTTGTCGGACATTCATGCCACTCAAACATACATGTACAGGTAGTTACGCATCTAGCCAAAGCTTGTACTACAATTGACTTGGATGGCCATGTGAGCAGGTTCAGCATACCGAAACATGATTCCATCCTAGTCTAGATGCCACATGTGTATTTGTTAGGATGCCTAGTTCAAACGTATCATTCATGATAGCAAAAGCAGTGGACAAGTTACATATCCTCATTTGTTGCAGGGAGTGTACACATTAATTGCTCATACCAATGACTTACTTGGGTTTACCTCTTATCCCACGTTTATCATGATATGTGGCAACTGTCATCTCGCATCATTGGTACCTGTGCATTGCACAGAGTACTACATATTGGTGATATGTGGGGTGGGGTGACAGAGGAGCAATCACCAAAAAGGCATGGTGGTACAAAGAATGTTGTCACAAAACTGGGTGTGAACCTCGAGTTGGAGGGTGAACTTCAGTCTACCTGTCTGATGCACAGTGCTAGAGTAGGCATCCACATGGCAATGTATGGTCAGTTTTGTGTGGCAGGATCAACACAGGTTGTGTTGATTCCTACCTCACTGCAGACAAAATAGGTATGAGTTGATGTGGGACAAGGCACCAGTCTCCACATGTCAATGTGGTTACATGCCTGACTCATGTCCTCATATACCCAATGCACCATAACAGGCACATGTCCATACCTTTGTAGTGTTTTGAGAGGAACAAGGCCAATGTGTTAAGTACCACGGCATGTATGCATTGTGTTGTCAGCATACAGGCCATTTCACATTCCATCTACTGCTGTTGTTATCTATACTGTCTCCCAGAGGAATTGTCCCAGTTGAAGCTTTCCAGCAATTACCTACAAGGTAAAGCACAACATAATCATACATGTGAGGTCCAGAGCATGTATGCACACACTCATCACATGGATTAAGTATGACTTGATGTGCATCTATGTAACAATTAGTACAGAAATGTATGGACAGACACTTGGATATGTAAATGACTACATGCCATTGCTTGAATTTCATTACGTGATCTACGTAAAAGTGTTCCAGGTATATCCCTAAGTCAATATTGGAGAAGTATCCAGCAGGTCTGTTGATTTGGAGGTAGGTAGCTACACTCTATCTATGTTACCACTAACTACATGGCACAGAGTTGTTCTATGTTACAATGTGTGTGGGCTTGTGTATTTACCATAACAGTGAAGCATTGCTGAGGCACAATACATGTACTTGCTACACATTACTCATTTCACTTAAGTGACTTACCATAGAATATACCCTCTGGCATGCTGCATGACAATCCCCAGGAAGTACCTAGATGTAACATGTGTACAATTTAATGTGTACACAACATCCTTGCTCTGATTTTGTCCTAATATTCACATGTATATATGTTTATTAGACCAGACACAGCCATTTCATGTACCTACAAGGCCAAGATATGAGCGCTTTTAAATGGTAACTTTAGGAGAAGTGCATGCTTCTCATGACGGTTCCTCATGATCTGTACCATAGATGCCTGTTTCAGACAGGACATGCCACTTGTGCTGCTAATACTAATTAATGCATGCAATTGATGACAACTTGGACAACATCAACTTGATGTGACACATTTGTCCTTCCTCTCCAATAGACAACATGGCCCCAGAACAGGAGAAGGACTACTGGATCTACTTAGAAAGATACTACCACATCAGGCATTTTGCCAAGGGCTTCAGGTGCATGGGCGGGCAACATGAGGAATGGAAGGCAGCAGGGATCTGGAAGGCACCTTCTCAGGTACATGAAATGCTGGCCAGGACAAGCACCAGGCTGTATTTGGAGACGTTTTATGATGGTGATCTGGGGGCAAATCCAGGATCCTCTACAGCACAGCTGGCATTGGCACCATAGGCTGTCACCACGACACCAGGTATCTGTCTGAGTTCAAGAAGCAGGCCCCAAAGGACATTGCAGAACTCAAGTTGAGTCTGGCTGGTCTAGAACAGCAGGTGGATACACTAATGGCAATGGTCTGGACATTGCAGCAGTCTGTGGACTGCATTGTAAAACAAATGTAGGGCTCGCTCCGACTTGCTGCCCCTCCCCAGTTCACATTGTTTTTTATTAGTAATTAGCACTTTACCATAGTTTAGTATAGGGTTTACATTAGGGATAGATTAGGTTAGTTTTAGTGATTTTATAGATTTCAATATTTCATAGTTGTTAGATGGGGATATGGGTGGTAGGTAATTAAGTGGGTAGGGGTTAATGTTTGGTGTATGTTTAAAAAAATCCATAAAATAAAAAAATATAAATATTTGTGTAGGTTTGAATGTTTAGATAGTCTGTGTATAGGCGTAGTTTATTTTTCTCTTGTGTCCAAATGTGTATTAAGTGGGGTGGAAGGTTGATGTGTAGCATGACTGTTGTGGTTTATGTGTAGAGTAGGTTAAGTTACGGTTAGATAGGTTAGGTTAGTTGTGAGTTAAGGTAGCATAGGTAATTTAGCATAGGTTAGTTCAGGCATGGTTTACAAAGGAATACTTAGCTATTGTAGGTTATTTTAGATATTATTTATAGTGTTTTCAATTAAAAAAAACATTTGCACTTTCACAACTGCTTTCTTATTGACTGGGTGGCAGTTGTCATATCTGCTTTGGTTGGGTTAAACACATGCTGTAGGTTTTCCTGGCAGTATTTGTATATATGTGTCACTAGGTGAAGCACCTATGGAGTAGATACTGTCAAGTTTTCAATGGAGTCACATATGGGATCTTCCAATATGATTGTGCACTACAAGTGGCAATCTTACTGTGAATGGACACACAGCCTGAAACAGGTATTCACCTACTGTTGCGCTGTGTGTGTAAGTGATGCTCCATGTTCTGTATTGATGAATTAGTTAAACAATTGTGACTAATCAAGGATGTGTTGGGTCACACACTGATGCCAGCCACTTATACACTCTCCCTTGCACCAGTGTATTGTCACATTAGTGTTTTCTGCTGGCTAGTATCCATAGAAGTGTCCTCCACTGCACCAGAAACTTCATTCAGTCCTACCATTAACTGATTGCTAATTCTAGCACTTCATGCATGTGACCTTTGGTAACTACTTGCAATGCTATTTTAGATGCACATAGGGTTCACATATACTCTTTCCCTTGGCCTGTGCAGATTTTCATATGGGTATATTAAACACTTTAAACAGTAGGTTGTGTCTTTAGGGGCAGCACATCCACCTTGGTCTACTTAGTTTGAACATGAACACACATAAAACACGCTTGTTCTTGTAAGTGATTTTATTGACTGGTGAACCAAGGAGCAAGTGGCAGTCCTTGTAGCAACAACCCCAACATTGTTTGCGAGTTATAGGATGTTCAGGCAG
Source organism: Pleurodeles waltl (assembly GCF_031143425.1). Taxonomy (NCBI): domain Eukaryota; kingdom Metazoa; phylum Chordata; class Amphibia; order Caudata; family Salamandridae; genus Pleurodeles; species Pleurodeles waltl. The sequence goes on from NC_090443.1 coordinate 67,994,554, forward strand.
AGTCCATGGGGGATATATTACATGGGACATGTGGAGGAGATGAGTGTTTCAGTGAGGAGGAGGACCAAATTAACAATAGGGAAGATAGTCCACATAAACAGTCCACAAATGGGTGACATCAACAAGTGGGACAGCAAATAGAGGACAGTACCAGTTGAGAAGTACATTGGCATAGTCATCAGCACAGGTCAAAAGAGAAACTGGGCATTTGACACAGAGAAATGCTACTGGGCAGCTTTTTATTGGAAAGAGATGCAGTTCACATCTTCTTCCTCTGATGTGTGTGGGGCAATCCGCGAGGGAGGTGTTGTCGGTGCCAGAGACGATGGAAGCACACACACACATCAGGGTCAGTAGATTTGGATCCCCTGTCTGCGGCAGCATTTATCTGATCCAAGAAATAAGGCAGCATTGCACTAAAAAGGGCCTGCTAGTTTGCCAGCACAGCACCAATGTTGCTGTGGTAGACACTCATTGTTGCCATATAGGTGCCCTGCTTCTGCTCCATGGACACAATGACGTTGCAAATCACTCCCAGTTGGGTGGCAACCTCGCTGATGTCACCTTGGCAGGATATTTGTTCATGCCTCTGCCTCATGACACCAGCGATGTCAGCCAGAGACTATTCCAGACCACAGAGCGGAGGGTAGATGCCTCTTATAGCCACTAAGGTATCCTTATTGTGACTGAGGCACCTACCAACTCCCTCTATGGTGGCCACCACAGTCTTCATCCTAGCCTGCACTTCATCTATCAGCTCCCGCTGGACTCCTACTGCACGACGTTGGAATTCAACTTGGAGTCCAGGACCGAAGATGGACTGGCAGGTGGTGTTTGTTGGGTGACATTTTGGTTCTCTGAGGACCACGCAACATTGTCAGTCTTTCCCGCAACCGGAGACAGTGTATCAATGGAAGCCAGGATTTGCCAGAGGGTGTCTTGGTCAAGAGTTGGCAGGCTGTCATCCTCAGCAAGTTCCTCATCCAGGACAGGCAGCTGGTCAGGCGGTTTTAGGTACATCCTCTGCAATGAGAAAGAGATATGTTAATGGTGATCCTCTTCTATGTTACATGAGTAATCTGGTTGACAATCAGACTTGCTACTATTTAATTTTTAGTTCAACATTGTTGCTTAGGACATCTATTACCCAGAGGTACTGAGCTCATGTTGCACTATAGTTGCCTTTCAGGTGGCAGTGTCCCTGCATTGTTCACACAACCACTGTGTGACAAGGCTGACTTTTCATGTCATGACACATATTTCAACACAGTTACACAGCTCGCTGGGCCTACCATTTCTGCACGTTTGATAAGAGGTAAGGTCCACATTTGCCTTGGTGATTTGCATTCTTTTTCATGATGCCTTTGCTGATTGTGTTTTGACATATTGACACCACTACTGTGTACTTTGCACATGGACCCAAGAGTGCCTGCATTCCCTGTGGCCAGTATTCAGCACACAACTCCTTTGCAGGTGGTGTGGGTTTGGTCTTGATTTAGTTATGATCCTGCAGTCTGCCTTTCACACAGTACACCACAGCACTCTGCCTTGTTGTGCTGTCCTGCAGGCAAATTGTGCATTCATGTGGCCAAGGGCTGAGTTTTTCACATATATCCAGCACACCTCTACACAGCTACCAACCTAGCCACACTGCAAGAATGTGTGAGGGCATGCACTTACCATGTGTTTCCTATTTGTATATAATAATGTGAATTTATTGCACACACAGTTGGCTCTATATTTGTGGACAAAGAGTGCTATGAGCCAACTCTGAGGGGATGGGCCCAGTTAAACTGGGTAGATTGCTAGCACTGACACCCACCCCATTTGATAATTGAAAGAGTTGGTTATCTGCAGATTATCACAAATCATTTGACTACGTGTGCATGCCTCATCTGCCACTCCTCATTTTGGGCCACTAACTGCCACACAGTGATGGAACCCATAACATACGTTGATTCTCATGAGCCTACAACACCAACAATATGGGTGACCATATCCAATGGACTGACATGGCTGGCTGTTACTTAGAGCTACGGGTCAAGCTGTACCCCACATGATAGTAGTGCTGGAATTGGTGACATGTACCTACCCAGGATTGCCACATAACTGGGCCCATTCACTTCAGCCTCCAACCGTCCCTGACTCCTGCCCTTTGTGGTGGCAAGCTATTCTTCCTGTACCTTGACAGATCCCTGTTTCATATCCTCCAAATTAGACATGTGGCATGGTGAGAAAATTTTCCATCGGACTTCACCTAGGTCCACATTCCATGTAGGATGTTGCACCCCAATGGGCTCATCTCTATCACCCCTTCACAGCTGCAACACAAGTGTGACACTGTCAGACACAGCAGTGCATGTGTATTGGTCAAACTACATTGCAGGACACATATCCTTTTGAAATCCTAGCTATGCACTACCAAGGATCCACCAAGGCCACACACCGTCTTTGGTTTCAACACACATGGGGCCTGATTCTAACTTTGGAGGACGGTGTTAAACCGTCCCAAAAGTGGCGGATATACCACCTACCGTATTACGAGTTCCATAGGATATAATGGACTCGTAATACGGTAGGTGGTATATCCGCCACTTTTGGGACGGTTTAACACCGTCCTCCAAAGTTAGAATCAGGCCCATGGTTATCAGGTGTGCATCCCTTGCATTCACCCTCACCCCCAATGTGATTGGCAAATGGCAGAGTTTGGGTGGTCTCTACCATGGCAGCTGACACCTGTGTGCTCTTACTTTGCATGTTGGGACAGCTGCATGCTATGTAGTTTCATGCTGGTTAATATACACTTGGGGGCTGGTTTAAGAGCCCCTAGAGCCTCCTAGTGCCACATTAGCGTCATTATTTTAATGCTAATGTGGCCCAACAAGTCCAAAATCTCAGCGCCAGTTTTACAATGCATGCATTGTGCCACTTAGTAACCCTTTAAGCTACATTATGCCTGTGCACAGCATAATGTATGCAAAGGGGGCGTTCCCCCATTAGAGGGGCCGGAAAAACAGATGCAAAGAAATCTAAGAGATTTATTTGCGTCATTTTTGTCGGCACTTTAAATGCCTGCTCAGAGCAGGTGTTAAAAGGAGGCACACTATTGTATTCAATGGGCCTCAATGGGCTTTGCAGGATTAGCATCAAAATGTTTGACGCTAGTCCTGCAAAGCCCCGAACTAGCATAAAAAATGTTGACGCTAGTTTCCCTAACCACCACCATGGTATTTAAGTAGTGAGATCAGAGACCCCACACTCCATATCACTATCTACTCCCTTCAGGAAATTACACCTAATAGATATTTCAAGGCAATCCCCAGGTTACCTTACAGGAGAGATAGTCCTTACAATAGTGAAAAACGAATTTAGCAGTATTTCACTATCAGGACATGTAAAAAACACATGTCCTACCTTTTAAATACACTGCACCCTGCCTATGGGGCTGCTGTGAGGTACTACAGGCCCACTAGTAGCAATTAATTTACAGGCTATGGGCACACCTGGTGCATTAAAGTAGAGACTTAGTAGTAAAAGGGAAGGTTTGGACCTGGCCTGTTGGTGCACTTGCCAGGTCGAAATGGCAGTTTACAACTGTACACACAGACACTGCAATGGCAGGTCTGGGACATGTTTGCAGGGCTACTCATGTGGGTGGCATAACCAGTGCTGCAGGCCCACTAGTAGCAATTGATTTACAGGCTATGGGCACCCCTGGTGCATTAAAGTAGGGACTTAGTAGTAAATCAAATAATCAAATCATAGATAAACCAGTCACTAATACTTTTCAGAGAGACAGCATATGCACTTTAGCACTGGTAAGCAGTGGTAAAGTGCCCAGAGTCCTAACGCCAGAAAAAACAGGTCAGAAAAATAGGAGGAAGAAGCACAAGTTTGGGAATAACCCTGCAAATAGAGCCAGGTCCACCAATGTCAATCTTGTTTTCCCATGCGGTACAGAGCATATTTATCCTGACTGTTAAAGTACGCATAGCCGCGTTCTGAAGCTCACATAGACAAGCGAGAATTACAGATTTACCATAGTCAGCTTTTTATTGTAGCCGACTGCATCTTTATGGCAAGGCCTTCTCAAATTCCTGCCAAAAAAGGACTAAGGCACCTGCTTGTTTGTGTCTATTTGGAGATTCATTTCAATCACATGTTCTGTGGTCTGCTTGTTACATTGAGAAAAATGCATAAAAGTGGCATGAAAATGTATAAAATTTAGCACTATTTGCTCCAGCTGATCAGATGGTCGAACACTGGTCTGTAGAAATTGCACTTATAATGGGCCTAATTTACAAGAACTGGCACATTGCTGCATTGTGGCAGCGATGCATCAAAATAACTTGTGCACTGCAATGTCATTATCAAATGTCATGGATGCACGTATTAACGATACGGCGTACCATGGCATAAAGTCTGGGGTGTGCCAATAAAAGTTGACGCATCTGTGGGTGTAATGTTGCTGTGAAAACTGATGCATTGGGAGCAAAAGTGACATAGGGCTAGTTTGACGCATGTAAAGTGACGCAAACCAACTTTCCGTCACTTTTCAGTGCATTATGGGGGTCATTCTGACAGACCGGCGGTGCCCCGCAGGGCATTCTGACCGCGGCGGTTCGGCCGCAGTCAGATGCGGGAAACCGGCGGTCTCCCGCCGGTTTCCCGCTGCCCTGCAGAATCCTCCATGGCGGCGGAGCGCGCTCCGCCGCCATGGGGATTCTGACACCCCCTACCGCCATCCTGTTCCTGGCGGGTCTCCCGCCAGGAACAGGATGGCGGTAGGGGGTGCCACAGGCCCCTGGGGGCCCCTGCAGTGCCCATGCCAATGGCATGGGCACTGCAGGGGCCCCCGTAAGAGGGCCCCACAAAGTATTTCAGTGTCTGCTATGCAGACACTGAAATACGCGACGGGTGCCACTCAATTCTGAGCCGGCGTCCTCGTGGGAAGGTTGATTTGCCCTGGGCTGGCGGTCGGCCTTTTGGCGGCCGCCCGCCAGCCCAGGGCAAATCCCAAAATACCCTCAGCGGTCTTTCGACCGCGGAGCGGTATTTTGGTGGGGGAACTTTGTCGGGCGGCCTCCGCCGCCCGCCGAAGTTAGAATCACCCCCTATGTGTCAAAAAAGTTTAAAAAGCAATGCTTCTAGCAAAAAAAAAAACCTTTACAGAAGGCAGCCATAGAGCAGAGAGCAGAAGCCAGGGCAACAACCTCAACAACCCCAGCACCAGTCAGGATGCCTGGACAGACTCCCAGACACCGCACACCAACATCAGGTCTTTTTCGCCTCTAAATTGCCACCAGGGAGGAAAGAGGCCATTTGGCATCCCATAGTCGACAAGATCAACAGCATGGGAAAAGCAAACAGGACAGTCCCCGACTGAAAAAACGCTGGCATGACTAAAAGTGCCAGGCAAAAGGGAAACTGGCGAACAACCTAAAGGCAGCCATTCAGACCAGAGGAAGAAGCCCAGCACCCCAGGAGAAACTGGATACGTTGGAGGAGCAGGTGGCAGCTGTTATCACAGAGGAGTTGGTGGCAGGAGTAACGGAACAGGACATTGCTGGCCACAAGGAAAACCAGACCTACAGGGTAATTACCAACAAGGGGTATTGTGGGCAAAAAGATTATTTTGTGCCGTGCAGTTAGCTATGTTCCAGCACTCCACTGCGCTGTGTGCAGGGCAAAGGGCAGGAATCTGGCTCATGTCCTGTGAAACATCACATAAATGTAAGTCACACTGGCCAGTTACATGTTGCACAACTCAGTCCGGCTCTGTCACGTTTCTCCCTTCCATGTGTGAAGTACAGCACCAGTCCAGGTCCACCTTCTTAAACGGGCAGCTGTAGTGGAAGGTACAACATGAGTTACCAGAACTACAAGTCCCACAATACAAAGTAAAAACTGGAACAACACATCGTGCATGGACACTTGAACCCTGCCCAACCTGACAGTCACAATGCAGTCCACCTTGCACCATGAGGCCACTGTGTCTTACTTGGGCCCATGCACACAAATCTGGACTGTAAATCAATGGAATGGAGTGGGCTCATCAGAAGAGAAACAGCTCACCTGAGAGGGGGGTTACGTGTGGGGCATGTGAAGTATCAACACATAGGAACATGCCAAGAAACAAGGGCTTGAATTAAGGAAAGTGACGCTGCACCCAGTGCAGCGCCACTTCCCTTGCGCCCCTCAGCGCCCCCTAACGCCACCATTTTGGTGAACAACTTTTGGTGAAGTTATTTTTAAAATTGTAAGTTTGAAAATGGCACTTTTAGAAAGTGGCCATTTTCTTGCTTAACCATTCTGTGCCTCTGCCTGTCTGATAAATATACATCTGGGTCAGGATGACAGTTGAGCTGGTTGTGTATTCACTCTAGAAAGTCACGCAAAGGGAGTTGAGGTGAGCCCTGCATATTCTGATGGCCCATTGCCAGGCTGATGTGTCTCCCTGAACTAGAGTGGTGGATCTGACACTTGCATCTGAATAGGGCCGTGCCTGTCCACACACAAGCAGTCTCCAACCCCCTGGACTGATGAACTGATGCCGCACCATCTCCAGCGATGCCTCACATCCCCGATTCTTTGTTTCCCCATCGTTTTCCAAGGTACTGTGCCTGGGGTCCGTGCAACTCTGTGACTGCAGTCCCTGGGGAGTGGTGTCAAGACTGTTGGGAACAACTTCATCAAGTCACCGTGATAGCTCCAGTTGAAGCTTTTCTGTTTCTAAGTGCTTTACTAAGATTTAATTTTGAAAATTAATTTCTTTACTTGTGGATGTTGGATTTTTGTTGTTTTGATCTTGTTTTACTGAGAAAAATATTGGCTATTTTCAAAAACTGGTGTGAAGTACTTTTGTGGTGTTTTGACTGTTTCTCTGGTGGTTACAAATACTTTACACATTGCCTTTGAGATAAACCTGGCTGCTTGAGCCAAGCTACCAAGGAGGTGAGCAGGGGTTATCATCTTAGATGTGTGACTTACTTACCTTGACTAGAGTGAGGGTCCCTGCTTGGACAGGATGTAAATCACTGCCAACTAGAGACCCCATTTCTTTTTTTTTTTAAACATTGTTTATCATTTTAAATGAGAACAAGACAGATTTAGCAATTGCATCCAGTACATATTAAAAAGAAAAAAAGATCAAGTGCAGGAAAGGGGCAAGCATCACAATAACTCTCCTCCATGGGCTCAATTCAGCAGTATAAAACCAGAGGTGTTCGCATAGGTCCATAAAGTCTCCCCCCACCAACCATCTCACCCACAGCACTGCAAATACAAACATAAACATAAACCCCGGAATGACTACAACATCATTTCCATCATGAATGACTTGACCTATCCATTAAGGTGGTTGCATGTACACAGGGTGGCCTAAGCATAATCATATCAGGAAGAATCATCTGCTGAGACTGAAGGAGAGAGAACCCATGTGTCTGTGGCTTGTAACATCTTGGACATAGTACGGTGTATGACCCTGCCCTATTTTGACAAGGGATGTATCTGATGAAAGGGTGCCACGTTGCCTCAAACTTAGCCTGTCGACCCCTAAGAATTGCGGTGAGCATTTCCATGGCATACAGGTTCCATAACTTGCCCCACCATAGATTTACAGTAAGAGCATGGGGGTGCTTTCACATTTGTGCTATGCACAAGCATGCTGCAGGTAGGAGATGAGACAGAAACCCCCCCTTTGAAGTCGAAGTGGGGGATGCTGTCTCAATGCCAGGATCACCTAAAAGGATCAGAAAGCAGAATGCCATTGGTGATACTGAGTATGTTATGGAGAAACTCCCCCCCAGGAAGATTGTATCGATGGACAAGATCACCAAGAGTGTAGGAATGTGCCTGGTTGCCCTAACCCTTTTCCATCAGGCCTCAGAAATTCCATACATTCTGTGTAGCCATACCAGCGTCAAATACCAATGTGTAACAAGTTTGTAGGCATTTTCTTTTTGGCAGAGGCAAACCAACGAGCAAGATGCCCGCTGCCATATTGCCCCCATGTGTCTTCAGAGATTTCAGTTCCCAATTCCCTCTCCCTCTGCACCATATATGCATGCTTCTTGGCAGAAGCAAGAGTGAGTATGTAACAATAGAGCAACGTAATACCTCTGCACCAAACATGGGAGTGGAAAAGGGATTTGATGGCTGGTTCGTCCCGTTCCATGGCCATGCAAGCTTTTGGAAGCCCTGCCCAGTGTAAAGCTTGGCCTATGCAGGTCATTGTGTGGTGGGGAGGCCAATTTTCTCTCTATGTATGTTGTTAGCTCTCAAGATGCCCACATCATAGAATGCTTGTAGTCTAGGAGCCTCACCCCCATCCCAGCGAAAGGAGGCATGATAAAGATTTCTGGGCGGAAAATCAAAGTTACGCACAAAGGCGTGAGAGGAAAGGGATAGGAGGGAAAGCCTTGTTCAGCTTGCACTTCACACCAGTATGTTAATAAGAGGGATGTCAACGGGAGGGATGTGGGCCCCTGTGGTTCTCTTGAAAGTGGAAGCCACAGGAGACCACCCAAGGGGACCGAGGAGTAAGCCTGCTTGACCTATACCCAAGGTTTATTGTTTGGGTTATAGTTCCAATCTAGGGAGAGCTGATGTTGTGCCACGAGTACATAGGTGGATACATCCGGAAACCCAAGGCGTCTGTCTGCCTTGGGACAATACATGGTTGCCCTGGCTACCTGGAAGATTTGTCACCCTAGACAAAGCAGAGCATTTTGGTGCATGTGTGTATCAGCATTGATTTAGGAATCGAAAGTGGAAGGGTTTGGAGGACATATAAAAAGCGTGGCATGAAGTTTATCTTACGGCAATTAAGCTTGCCAAGCCATGAGATTTCTAGCTTACCCCACAATAAAGGTCTTTGAGTAGGGCGTTCCTCAATGGCGGAATAGTGCCTTGGGATAAGTCCGCTGTATGCATTGTTAGATGGAAGCCTAGATATTTGATGCTAGAATTAGAACATTGGAACCCGGCCTGCCGAACAGGTATTTTTAGACTACTGCGTGGGTCAGCTATTTCCATACTGCAAGAGTTAGTTAAGTTCACTTTGAAATCAGAAATTTTGGAGAAAGAATCAAGCTCTCCCATCAGGGCTGGGATATAAGTATCAGTGTGGGTAAGGAAGCACAGAATATTGCAGCGAAGAGAGCCAATTTGTACTCCCTTCCTCTGACTCTTATAACCTGAATGTCTGGATTGTTGTGAATTTGTGCTACAAAGGGTTCCATGGAAAGTGCAAAAATTGAAGGGGATAGAGGGCACCCCTGAGTGGTCCCCCTCGGAAGGGAGATAGTGGGGGAGAGAGTCCCGTTGATCTTCCGTTTCGCTGCAGGTATGCAAAAGGTAGCTTGAATATTAGTTAACAACTTGAGGCCCATGTGGATTTTGGTCAACATTTTAGAGAAGTAAGCCAAGTCTACCTTATCAAACGCTTTTCCCGCATCTAAGGAGAAGCGAACTAGGGGCTGGTGGGTGTGTTCCGCTACTTCCATAATGGGTGTTATCATTAGCTTGTCGATGTTGAAGAAAGCCCGATTATTGTGGTGCTATGATTATTGGCAAGATGCGTTGTAGGTGCATCACTAGGATGGACGTAAAGATTTTCACGTCACAAGAAGTGCGATTGGACAGAGGTTATGTAGTTTGAGGAGCAATGTGATGTGGGACTCCAACATCATGTCGGTTATCGAACCAGTAGTTAGAAAGTGGTTAAAGTCTGGGCTAGGGATCCCGCTAAGATATAGATGAATGCTTTGGAAAAGGTAGCCAGAAACCCATCCAGACCTGGTGTCCCGCGTCATCAGGGATTTTGTGACTATTGTTGTGTCGGAGGTCGGTGGAAGACCCCGACAGCTCGGCGCAACGGCACAGTGTAAATAATGCACACAGACACAGAATTAACTGGTAGCACCGTCGCGCGGTCAGGCCCGGCCTAGGCAGGTTTGGACATGGACCTGCGGGTGTTCTCCGCTCGCGACGCCACTCCCTCTGCCGGCCCCGACCATGCCTCCTTTATTTTATACTCCCGGGCGGGAGACCTCGGGGCAAACCATAAACGCTATAACCAGAGGTAAGATCTACCTTGTGCATCCGGGAATCTTCCAAGTCGAACATGCTTGGAGTCCCCCCTTTCACCAGAAGGTGTTGGATGGCCGGTTGCGTCACCGACCAGCGACACCAAATTCCTCTAAAAGTGTATAAATAACAAATAACACATAATACAATAATAATGCTTCATCTTTCACATAGGTGGTCATGCAAACGCGGGGAAGGACAGGGGTTATTACGCAGATTGTACTTGGTAGCCTCTGACCGGCTCTGTGTGGAACCCAGATCCGAGGGGATACTCGACAGTTCAGGTGGGGTCGGGCCTGGCGGCTCTTCTCGTCGACCAGCGGGAGAGGAGTTGGAGTCGTCATCCTCGATCGGTAACGATGAGGGGTCATCATCATCATTGCCGCAAAGCTCTCCCCGGAGATTCTCGCCTGATGGGTAGAACGTTTTGAAAAAGGATTTGTTGCGGGTGACGGTCTCACTCCCACACTGAGCCACAACGGCAGACCCCTTTCGGTGAATGATCGTCCAAGGGGCGGTGCTGAAAGGTGTGCGGAATTGACTCCCTGGCAAGACGTGCTTCAGCAATACCTGATCCCCAATGGCGAGGTCAGATGGGGTTGCTCTCCTGCTCCGTCTAGCGCATTGGTTGGATGCACGGCGCTTCTCTTGAGCTTGGTCTCGAACCAGGGCTGGAGGATTCCATGAGGAGTGATGCGGGAGGGTGTCCGTAGCCTTAGTTAAGGCCCCTTCCCTTGGCCCACGCCCCCCACGTGATAGGCAGCACTAGACTGCTGACATGTCCTCAAGGAACCCAAAAGAGGCACACTAATGGAGGACGGGTGGGCTCTAACAGGCCCAAACCCGACCTCGGAATTAAAACAGATAAATACGTGCAAGAACAGATCCTAACAAGCAGTCTAGCAGCAATGTAAAAAAACGATCTAAAAATACATGAGAATACAATAAAAATACAATCAGAGTATCGTATCACTAGAAATTATGGCGTGCAGCCGAGGACTCACTATTATGCCTCTCTGCGCGCCCGCTTCATAGCCGTAGTTATGGCCCCTTCCATGTTCCCCCCAGACTGAAAATAATGGTTAACGGCTGCTTGCATTTCTGTCAAAACCCAGACAAAGCATGGGCCTGGCTGGAAACCTACTGATCTGGGGCAGACGGGCCCCAGCTGAGACAAAGGGAGACCGACCACGGTGCTGGGTTGCCAGCAGTCCCGGGGCCGCCAGCGCTCAACTGTGTTAATAAAGCCCACCCATTTGCAATCAGACATTAGCAAGGAGGCGGCCCTGCAGGCGCCGAGGCTTACTGACAAAGGGGTCAGGGACAATGAAAATGACAGCAGCTCAGATCATCGCGAGGAGACCTCAGATTCTATCCCCCAGACATGGAGGACACCCTGCACGTGACCCCTCAGACGGCTGAAGGTATTGTCTTTATGACAAGGACCCACCAGACAATGCCATCTACTCTGGACTAAGGGTATTGACACCAAACAATGGGCTGATACAGACGGAGAAAAACCGAGAGGCAAATCCACGATTGCCCACCCTTCCTAACTCTGCTCAGAGGTCCCTGGGCAGTGATGCTAATAGTTACTTAGATATTGGATCTCATGGTTTGGGCACCCAGCAGTTGTCAGACAGCCGAAGAGTTGGGGAGTTGAAATGTTTTTCTATTTGTTTCTCTCTTCTCTTCTTTTATTGTCTTGAGGTGCTGCAGGGGTGCCAGGCCTTGGTGTTAGTGTGGTCGGGTGGTGGGGTTGTGGGATTCCGGGGAGAACAACACAACCATGCAGCAATATACTAAATGGCTAACACACCCAACACCTACTAACTGAAATCCTGGAATACCTGAGGATTGGGCTACATGTCCAAATGATACAAAATCCTGCCATACCTGAAGAGACAGGGTGTGCATCTGGCTTTTCTTCAAGATACACACCTTACAAAGACGGAGGCAAACCACCTCCACAGAAGATGGAGGGGGCAACTCTACGCAACCAATTACTCAACCTTTGCGAGAAGGGCTGCACTCTGGGTGAGAGTCGGGGTACCTTTTGAACCTACTACTGTGGATATTGATGTTGAGTGCCACTACGTGTTGATGAAGGGCCGCCTTTTCAGCAGACCACTGGTCGTAGGTAGAATATATGCACCAAATCACAATCAGACCTCATTCCTGCAGCACCTATCAGCAAGCATGGCAAAATGACATGAGGGCCATTCTTCATTGGTGGGGACTTTAATAGTGTTTTGTACATGACTATTGACTGGTCTACCCCACCACTACCGGGGGCTACTGCACACAGGGAGGCTGTTGGGCTGTTTATCTGGGTTGCACATTGGGACATGCATGACTCCTGGTGGGTACAACACCCCACAGTCAGAGATTATTCTTTTTGCTCACCTATATACCGAGTCCATACAAGGATCGACAGATTTGTATGTACAAAAACACTCAGTTGGTCCATCACACACATAGAATACCTAGGACATACACTATCAGATCATAGTCCACTTCTCCTGACCTTGCAACCAACTTACTTGCACCCCCATACCGACTTGGCGACTATTCTCTGACTTCCTGGAGGACTCTGTTTGATGCACTGACAGACAAACTAATTGAATTTTTTTACCTTAAAACAGGGATGGCACAAGGTAGGGGCACTGAATGGGAGACACTTAAAGTAGTGGTCAGAGGACAAATGGTGAGAATCAGAAATGACTTAGAATGAGACCTCCTGAAACTGGACATTGAATTACATGCAAGGGACATCAAACAGGGTGGGTGCCCGCCCACATCTATTAGAGATGAAAGAGAGATATAACCAGCCAACCAGCCAACCAACTAACCAACCAACCAACCAACAATGGCGGAGGAGCATCGCCCAACTGGCTCAGGGCCAGCAGTTGAAAATAAAATTATAGTTTATTATCATTTTACTTTTCAGCTGTTGCCTGAGCCAGCATGTGCAGGGAGGGCCGGGCTAGGCCATGGCAGGGGGAAGGGATAGTAGAGTGAGAGCACTCAAATGCGCATGTTAGGTAATTTCTTCTCCTGTAGATGGCATTAGGTCTAATGCTTGCAAGCCCTCTCTCAAATTGACCTCTGCTGCAACTGTATGGCATCTCTCATGCTGCAACCCTATTACCACTGGCCTTGGAGTTTGTGGGAGCCAACCCCAATAATAATCGGAACTCCAGTATTTTGAACACACCAAATTTAACCTATTCAATTTGGCTCCAAAATCTCCAGTTGAGCTTGCAGTAAGAGCCTTCACTCCTCATCATAAAAATCATAATTTAGCAGAGTTAAAACAGAATAAGTATGAAAGCATTAATAACTGAGTTCTAGATCAGAAATAAGGCAAAAATGGGTTTATTATAAAATTGGTAATACATGTGGTATGCAGAAAAAAATGCATAAATATCCATGAAGACCCAATTACAGAAAACAGAAATATAAGGGAACAGTGTTTACAACAACGGCTGAACTCCACAAGTGTTTACCAAACTGGCTTTACCACACGTGTCTTTACTACGCATGGTTTTACAACTCAGGATTTTAAAACGAATATGCTGTTACCACACATAAATTTACAACTAATTTCGTTGTAAAGGCATGAATGGTAAAGGCACAAGCGTAGTTAACGTTTTACAGGTAAATGTAAGTATTTTGCAGGTAAGTACTGAGGGGCATATTGTTACTCTGTTTGCACCGAATTAGCATCCTTTTTTTTTCTAATTCAGTGCAAAACTAACTCCATATTTATACTTTGGTGCTAGACCCGTCTAGCACCAAATTTATGGAGTTAAAGTCATTTTTTGGAAGTGGAAACCTACCTTGCCTTAATGAGATGCAAGATAGGCGTTCCTGTGCAAAAAATGACTCTATGGCCTTAACGCCATATTTATACTCCCGTGCAAAAATGGTGCACAGGAGGAAGGAGGGGTCAGAAAATGGTGCAAAGTTTGCTTTGCCCCGTTTCTTAACTCCTGGGTCAGGGCAGGTGTTAGGGGACCTGTGGGCCTATTTCAATGGTGGACCACCCTGGAATAAGCCTGCAGGTGTCCTCCCCAGGCCCCAACGGCACCCCCACCCACACCAGAGGAACTGTGGAGGATGTGGAACTCCATCCCAGGTAAGTACATATAAGTAGAGGTAAGTATTGCATTTAATTTATTTAAGTGCCATGGGGGCCCTGTAATAGGCCCTCATACTTGGCACAGGGTGCAATGGCCATGCCCAGGGGACTCTTGTCCACTGTGCTGGCCACTGGGGTGGTGGGCAGGACTCCTGCCTTTTCTGAGGCAGGAGTCATGTGGCATGGTAGGTTTAGCACCCAAAAATGACGCTAATCTGGTTAGAGTCTTTTTTTTTTTTTACTCTAACCTGACTTAAGTCATTTTTTGGTGCTAAACCCCCTTCTTCTATACCGCCAGCCCCACCCGACTAAAGTCATTTTTTTTTTACTCTAGCCTACCCTTTGCACTGGCTTGCACCATTCCATAAATATGGTGCCCGGCTGGTGCACAGAAATGGTGCATGCCGGTGCAAAACTTTTTGGTGCAAAACTGCTTAAGTGCAGTTTTGCACCAAAAAGTATAAATAAGGGCCTGAGTGTTTTATTTATATATATATTGCCAGTAGGTAGTTATAGCTAGGATTAAGTTTTCATAGGAAAAGCGTTTTTTAGTTGGATATATAGTTGGCGTCATTTCACGAACATTAATGACATTTTCCAAAAATAGTGTTAAGTTGGGTCTTGTTGTGCATGGAAAGTTTTGGGGTGATCCATCAAATGGGGGCCGAGAAAAAGGGGAGGGTAAAAAAAAGTGTGTTTCGTTTGTTAATTCCCGTTGAGATTTTAGACACCATCACAGCCCGAACCTCTGGATGGAATTACACCAAATTTAGAAGAAATGTAGCACTTATTCCAGAAAGCATCCTTTTTGTTGTTTGGTCTAAATCCGTTCAGTAGTTTTTTGGTATTTAACGAAAAACAAATGTGTACATCAGGGAGGGCCCTAAGCACAGATCCCTTGGTCAGATCTGATTGGCTGTCAGCACTTCAACCAGGAAGTGCTGGCAGCCATCTTGGGACGAATATACATTATAGCACCCCTTTGAAATGCATTGTAGTGAATGGCAGGTTTTGAGGGTCACAAAAAGGAGGACATATAAAGGATGATAGCAGATTTTAGTTGCAATATAAATCATTTGTTGATAGTACCATGCTAGATTTATGAATTGTAGTCTGTTCTAAGGTGATTTTACCCTGTGAAAAAGCCTTCTGCTGGGATTTCATGAATCATGTTTGAGAGAAAACTATTTTTTCATTATTTTCCCATATAGGTGACGGATGGTGCTCCAGAAGCTAAAATGAGAGCATATTTTCTGTAAATTCACACTATCTTTCTCAGCCATGTGAGAAGGAAGTCTGACATTCTATAGCAGGACCGGAAGCTTGGAATATGCTTCTCTTTCTTCGCTGTTTATTATTCACAAAAACACAGCAGCCAATAAAATAAAACGTTTACAAAAAACTGCAAATCCCATTAACATCACATCAAGCATCACCACCAATCGAAGTCCATACTGGCACATATCTTCGGTAACCACCATACTCGTTCCTCTTTCTTTGCTGCTTTGGAACGAGATAAGTACCTTTATTTCCTTCCTATCAATAGCATCAATGTTTTATTTGCAGCGATAGCGCTGTTGCTGGAGTCATCAGCGTGCAGTGTACGCGCTGCTCAGGGTTAACAAGAGGCACGTGATCGGCCGTTTCTGAAGTAATCGCACCTGGCGGGGTGCCAGGAGGCGAAGGGGAGCGAGCCCTTGCAGAGTGAGGATGGTAGTCATCTTTCTAGCTCGCACCCGCATGCGCGCTCCTCGCGCCGGCGGGCTTCTGTCAGTTTTAAATTCTGACAGCGAGCTCACACTGATAGACCCGGCTGTAATCAGGTCGGCTCCTGCATCAATACACGGTCGAGCAGAGCGTTCCCCACACGCCCATTCGCCAGGGCTGACATTTGGCTATCACAGGCTTTGCCTGAGGGGGAATACTTATTTTATATATATATATATATATATATATATATATATATATATATATATATATATGCATATGTCCCGAAGCTGCAAAAATGGCGGTGGTCCGAGCGTGGATCCAGCTATCCACATATATCGCGCACCAACTCCTCCAAAGTACAAAGGACGTGCTCGGACACCAATTTGTGGTCACATATATGTAATAAAACGATGCCTCCTCACAACGCGTTTCAGCCATAGTCTTGATCACGTGTGGGCCGGCTGTTTGATTTACATATTAAATACCCTATATACAAACATAGATAACGGACTAACTGACCCATATAAATCTACTACACAGGGAAAGTGGGCGCCATCTTGAAATGTCCAAGTCGTATACAATACATCATTCCACCTACATATAATTTGGTGAAAATGCGAATCTCAAAATTCATTATAGGTACAGATAAAATAATACAACTTATATAATATAAATGAGTATTTCAATTACCCCATTTTAATTTACTCAATTTTGTCACCTAAAATAAATAGACATATTCGTATACAACATTCCTACCCGGACAACAAAATAGTGAAAGGGATAAACATTTCTGTTCAAGTGAACATGCTCTAATTTACTAATATACCCACAACTGCAATCCCCAAAATATCATATATCACCAATTCACACAATCCAAATCCCCTCACAACAACCAAACATGAAAACAAAATCAAACCAAAACCAAAACTCACATAAATAAATAAATAACCCCACTTAATGTGTACAAAACATCTAAAAAAAATTCCTACTAAAGGTTCAGACCAACTACCAATCTCATATATGTCTAACCTAAATGAACGTTTGTTTGTTTAACACATGCTTTATTCGATCAGTCGATCATCAAAGCGAATATACAATAATAATAAGAATAAGGATAAAGCCAATAATAATAATAATAATAATAATACATAGATAAAATATAAAAAACATGGGTGCCTAAGAGCATGATTCAATTAAAAATTCTCAGTACACATAATACACATAATACAGTTTCAACCCCCCTCCTGCAGTTCTTATAAGAGTAAAAAGTAGGGCTCTGAATTAAAACACGGTCCTAGCAATGGAATTGCGTATTCGCCATGCTACTAATAAGTATTTACTGACAGCAAGTATTAAAACTGTAGAGTGGTGACTTTTTAAGATCCTCAAAGCAGAGGCGCAGTCTCTTATCCCCATTTCGCGACAAATGTGACGGATCCACTTAGACCTAGGAAGGGAGTAAGCAGGGCAAAAAAACATAAAATGTTCAACCGTTTCCGATTTTGCACCACAAACTGGGCATGTACTTGTATCTGTTTTTGTACCCCATTTACACATCAATGACTTCAGCGGCAACGACCCAAAACGGAATCCGGCATATAAGCTTTTACCGAGAATGTCAGGAATATTGTCTAAATATGGTTCAAATTGCAGATACCACTTAAAATCTGTAAAGCGATTTGTTAAGGTGCCATAGGTTCTGTGGGTGATATAATCGTTGCGTACATAGGACCAGTATATGCGTTTCAGTACAATGGAGTGAGCCTTTTCTAGTTTATGGGGTTCCTCCCAAAAGTGGCTGAGGCCAAGTTTATTAAACCAACTGGATACATGTTTAACCCAAGGAATAGAGGTTGAATTGGAACACATTAGCAGGTCGTGGAGTGAGGTCTTATAAACATCTAATTCAGGGACAGTCCATAGTCTTATCCAGTATAATAATGGTCTTAAAGTAATTAGATTGGCTATGCGTCTCAGGCCCAGATCTAAGAACAGTGGTATCAATGGAGTACTATGAGGACAGGCACACAAGGACCTCGCAAAACTATTCTCACTGATAGTGAGCCTGTTACAGTCAGAAAAACCCCAGACCTCTGCTCCGTATGCGGCGACACCCTGTGCTCTGGCAATGTAGATCTTAATTGCCGGGGAGACAGTTTTTGCTGTTGTACCCCTATAGAAACGCAGGATTGATACCGCACCGTGCTGCAGGCGACCCACACTTTTATTGATCTGTTCTGCCCAGTTCAGATTATCAGTGAACCTTACACCCAAGTAATCAATGGAAGAAACCTTATCCAGGAGGTTCCCTTCTAAATGGATAGTACATTTCTTCCGCACTCCTGAACGGAACGCCATTAACTTGGTTTTTTTATGGTTCAGCTCTAGGCCGTAATCTTGACAAAAGGAGTTAAATCTATTGATAAGAGTTTGGAGGCCCATGGGAGATTTAGAATGAATCTGCTTTGGAACGAGATAAGTACCTTTATTTCCTTCCTATCGATAACATCAATGTTTTATTTGCAACGATAGCGCTGTTGCTGGAGTCATCAGCGTGCAGTGTACGCGCTGCTCAGGGTTAACAAGAGGCACGTGATCGGCCGTTTCTGAAGTAATCACACCGGACGGGGTGCCAGGAGGCGAAGGGGAGCGAGCCCTTGCAGAGTGAGGATGGTAGTCATCTTTCTAGCTCGCACCCGCACGTGCGCTCCTCGCGCCGGCGGGCTTCTGTCAGTTTTAAATTCCGACAGCGAGCTCACACTGATAGACCCGGCTGTAATCAGGTCGGCTCCTGCGTCAATACACGGTCGAGCAGAGCGTTCCCCACACGCCCATTCGCCAGGGCTGACATTTGGCTATCACAGGCTTTGCCTGAGGGGGAATACTTATTTTATATATATATATATATATATATATATATATATATATATATATATCCAGAAGAATGGTGTATTTAAATCGCACACCAAGGGCTGCACATCATTCAATACCAGCTGGTAAAATACTCGGAAAACCACTTATTCTCGATGGGTTCATCGGCTGCTGTTTATTGAAAAAAGATTAAATTGCAGGTAAATCACACCAGCAAAAGTTGGTACAAAAAGCACAAAAAAACGTTCGACAATGTGCTCACCATTCAAAAGACACACACGCTGTCCCAACCAAATGTCTACGCGTTTCGGCCGAAGCCTTCAACAGGACATTGGCAGACATTTTACACTCAACTATTTAAACCATATAGTCCTTCTTTGATGTTCATTGCATAGCTCAAGAGAGGTGCAAATGGAGCGGCCATTTTATAACGTCACAATTTTAACTTAAAAATAAGAAACTCCTAATCCTGTGCATGTTTTGAAATAAACTATGAACTAAAAATGTGACATTATATATTTCTCTCATATTATAATACATTATCACAAATATAGTCTGGTCACCTGTGAACACAAAAAAATTAATTAATTGTAATCACAGTCTACAATTCTTAAATACAAAACAAATCCCATGTATGCTGTTTTTTTCTCTCTCTTCTCTTTCTCAATTTTCATTTTTCCTTTTCCCTTTACTCTTGATGTCCACATATTACCCACTTATACCTGATAATTTTAATTTTGATTTTGATTTCAGTTTTAATTTTAAAAGCCTGATATATAAATGCAATTAATTAATAATATAAATATATATAAATATATGTACTGCCAATTGATTGCAATACATCCACTTAATATAAAGGCTATAAATAGATGACAAATGATGACAAATAAATAGAGTAAATTCAGTCAATTCTGAAAATGCAAAATAAGATGCAGGTAAAAGCGATTTCAACGTGGAATAAATAAATAAATAAATGGATATTCATCATCATAATTCATTAAATAAGTCATAGTCCTATAAATTAATATATTCTAAAAGGAATCTGAAGAGATTAATTAATAGATCCATATCATAGGTCAAATTGTTCTTGATTAGGAAATTGTAAATAGACCCCACAAATTCAGCAACAGGAGAATGTATATGTGCGCCGCTATCCTCCCCAAGGACCTATGCAACAGTATAGGAATAAAATAGATGAGTATAACACCCTAAAAGTGAATAAATTATTAATAAAAAATTAATACCAAAATACACTAAGTATCAATCCGGCAAATGCTACTACTGATAGTAATAACAATAATGATAAAATCAATCAGTAAGGATCCTAACAAAACACAATATTCTAAAAAAGTCATCAATTTCATTTCATGTTTTCTATTGGACAAAATCTATGTGTGAGAAAATGTAAAAAAATGTGTGAAAAAGAATTGTGTATATCTCTGTATGGGAAAATCTAAAAACTTACAGATGTACATGAAGCTCTGCGTCCAAGTTGTGACCCCAAGGGTGTTCTGTACCTAAAAGTAAAATAGTTTTGGACTCCATTTGTCTCAAGTGTGCAATTCTATTGCCTCCTCGGGGATGGACCGCAATGGTTTTAACACCATAAAATGCTAGGGAACTACAGTTACCTTCATGTACATCCCAAAAGTGTTTAGCTAAAGGATAGGATGGATCATGATTCTTAATGGCTCCGAGATGTTGCAGGAACCTGATTTTCAGTTTATGAATGGTACTGCCCACATATTTCTTGCGACACCCACATTCAATGACATATACAACGTATTCAGTTTCGCATGTGATACGTTCAGTTATGTCACAAATTTTTCCTTCGAACGTGGTGTATGTCTGAGTATTCTGTGCATACAAACATGATTTGCAATGTCCACATTTCCAAAAGCCCAAGCTTTTTTTGGCCAACCATGACATATTAGTTTTGGGACTCTGAAATAGGCTTCTGGTAAGATGGTTACCCAGAGATTGAGTTTTGCGATATGTGATACATGGATGTGGACCTATACTGTCCTTGATGGCAGAATCATGTCTCAAAACATGCCAATTTTTCTGTATGATATTATTTAAATGCGAATGTCGAGAATTAAACTCTAAGAATAGTCTAGGTGATGATACCTTATTGTGATCTTGATTATGAATATTATCAGGCTTGAAAAGCAATTTTTCTCGAGACATATTCAAAACCCTCAAGTGTGCATCTTTAAGGATCTTCAAAGGATATCCTCTCTCTAAAAATCTCTGTGTCATCGTCATGATTTCAATCTTGAAGCACTCATCATTAGAACAGATTCTACGGGCCCGTAGAAATTGACTATATGGAATACTCCATTTCAAAGCTTTTGGATGACCACTATTGCCATGCAAGATTGAATTACAGGCTGTTGGTTTACGAAAAATGGTTGTCTGTAAGACATCTTTTTCAATAGAGATCTGGACATCAAGAAATTCTATAGTTTGTGCACTATATTTCAAGTCTAAGTGAATGTTCAGCTCATTGTTGTTCAAGATATCAACATATTGTTTGAGAGAAATCTCATCACCATCCCAGATAAGAAAGAGATCATCAATATATCTGACCCATAGTATCACTTGTTCCATGTATTTGCCATTAGAGTCAGACCAAGCTATCTCCTTTTCCCACCAGCCCATGTAAAGGTTGGCATACGTGGGAGCAAATGAAGCTCCCATTGCAGTCCCTTGTTTCTGCAAGTAATGTTGATTGTCAAATAGAAAGGCGTTGTGGGTGAGGCAAAATCTTAACATGCTAATTAGCATGTTAGTATGTTGAAGAAATTCAATTTTACGAGTGCCCAAGAAGTGACAACATGCTTGAATGCCAAATTCATGCTTAATGGAAGTGTATAATGCAGTCACATCCATGGTTACCAATAGATAGTTGGGTTGCCATGGAACATTATGAATCTTAGCAAGAAAGTCATTGGTGTCTCGAAGATAAGACGGCAATTCGGTGACAAAAGGACATAGGAAAAGGTCCAAGAAACGGGAGGTATTTTCTAATAGGGATGAGTTCATACTCACAATAGGTCGACCAGGAGGATGTTTTGTATTTTTATGGATCTTTGGTAGAAAGTAAATACAAGGGATTCTAGGAAACAAAACTTTGAGATAAAAATATTCATTTTGGTCAATTAGCCCTTTAGTGTGCCAGCTATCAAGCATCTCCCAGTAGATGGTTTGATATTCATTAGTGGGATTAGTGGTTAGTTTTTGATAATGTTGTTTATTGGAAAGTTGATGATTAGCTTCCTTCATATAGCTATTAATATCCATAATAACAATATTCCCTCCTTTATCAGAGGGTTTGATGATAATGGTGTTATTGGATTTAAGCTCATTTAGATCTTTCCAATCTGTGGCTGAGAAATTCACTCTTTGGGCTTTTTTCATTTTAACCCTTTTCCAATCATTCCGAAACCGATCAACGTCATCAACTACCAATTCATAGAACAAATCAATCATATTACCAGTCGGTAATTGGGGATTAAATCTGCTGGAGGGCTTAAGCCTGCTGGCCACGGTCTTGTTAGTAACAAATCCCATGTCAATCAAAATGTTATTCTCTTCACCTGTATCATTGCTGACATCATCCAAACAACCCAACCTGCCAATTTCTACTAAATCAGGAGCTTCATTGACATGAAAACCAGATAAAGTGTCTACATTAGTGTTGGAACAAGATGTAGTGGCCTGTGTTGTCTTGGAAAAATATTTCAACAGCCGCAACTTACGTGTATATTTATACAATTCTATTCTGGTGTCAACATAATCCCAATGATTGTCAGGACAAAAACTTAATCCTAAATTTAGAATTCGCTCCTGATTAGAGGTGAGCTGTACTTTAGAGATATTTACAATGATATTGGAATTGTCAGATCGAAAGGTCCTCTCTAGTCTTGATATTTGTGATTTCTGCCTCTTCCCCCTCCGCGTCTTGAACCTCCTCGACTTCATCCTCGACTTCTGTTTGATTGTGGCGTGATTGATCGTAGTAGTCTCATTTCCCCGTGAAAATCCAATTTATTGGCAGAAGCTTCGTCAGCTGATGAGCTCAAATCCGAGCTGTCTTCTGCTGTATTGGTTGTTATATTGGGACTGTCCATCATCATAACTTTGTCTTGTGCTCTGAGTGTATTGTATTTACGAGCAAATGTATAAATTCTACCTATTTCATAATCTTTCTTGTCTCTATTGAATTTAGAGGCCTTGCGGAGCTTGATTTCATCCTCTTTTTTGGTTATACGTTCTTCCATCTTCATTAACAATTGTTGTATTTCTGAGGAGGTCCCCATTTTTTCTAGTTCTTTAGTAAGAAGTTCAATTTTATGGGTTTGTTCTTCCATACGGCGTTTTGATTGAATAATCAAAGTGTCCATCAATTTAACTGAGCATTCAGATGTATGCGCTCTCCATTGTTCTAGAAGATCGGGATCTATATCACCCAGGGTAGGCAATATTAGAATTCTGAGACCTCGTGGCACACGACCATTTTGTATATATTTGGTCAATGAGGTCATTTCCCACCATTTTTTTAATTCTAAAATTCTTGCCTTTTCTAGTTCAGAAATAATGGTGGTTGCTGTACGTGTAGATAAGTCTGAAGGCATTGAGGTTCCAGAAACATTATCAAATAGAGTAGTGGCAGCTTGTTCCCACAGGGCTTTCCGATTCGCCATGATGCATTAAACAATTCAAAAACTGAAAAATGAGTCCAAAAAATTTAGTCCAAGAAATTGTACCAAGTTACCAGTGTGAAAATATGTGAAAAAACTGTCGTCTATTCAGAATCAGTCCCAATACAGAGTTCCAGATAGAAAAACGAAGAAGAAGGAAAAGTCAACCGCTTCATTCAAAAATTAGAATCCAAAACAAAAATAAATAGTTCAACCAAACTCAAATGCCGGACCGTTACTATAGGGACAGCGTGTGTGAAAAGTTCAAAGAACCACAAAGCACGCCGATGTATGTCAGTGGTTCGTATTTCGCAGCGCTGGTTACACAGAAAAAATCTGTGCAATATGACACAGTTCAAATGAATGATTCGGATGTACGACTATACTAGTCTATCCGAGTCGAGCGTCGTAATACATCCAATAAATAAATCTCGGCTACCCCCGGCACCAATCCTCCTTACCTCCAAGGGGGAAAGATTTGCTACGATGGCAACAGCAATCTCTACGGGGGAGCTACAATGTATCCAAACGACGCGGTGCAGCGTGAAAAATCCTCCTTTGAAAGCAAGTCTGGTAACGTTGTATCACGCGCACTCCAAGTGGCGTGCTAGCCCTACCGCGAACCAGACATAACGCGGAACAAAAATATCCAGAAGAATGGTGTATTTAAATCGCACACCAAGGGCTGCACATCATTCAATACCAGCTGGTAAAATACTCAGAAAACCACTTATTCTCGATGGGTTCATCGGCTGCTGTTTATTGAAAAAAGATTAAATTGCAGGTAAATCACACCAGCAAAAGTTGGTACAAAAAGCACAAAAAACGGCTGACATTTGGCTATCACAGGCTTTGCCTGAGGGGGAATACTTATTTTATATATATATATATATATATATATATATATATGTATATATATATATATATATATATATGCATATGTCCCGAAGCTGCAAAAATGGCGGTGGTCCGAGCGTGGATCCAGCTATCCACATATATCGCACACCAACTCCTCCAAAGTACAAAGGACGTGCTCGGACACCAATTTGTGGTCACATACATGTAATAAAACGATGCCTCCTCACAACGCGTTTCAGCCGTAGTCTTGATCACGTGTGGGCCGGCTGTTTGAATCACATATTAAATACCCTCCAATATACAAACATAGATAACGGACTAACTGACCCATATAAATCTACTACACAGGGAAAGTGGGCGCCATCTTGAAATGTCCAAGTCGTATACAATACATCATTCCACCTACATATAATTTGGTGAAAATGCGAATCTCAAAATTCATTATAGGTACAGATAAAATAATACAACTTATATAATATAAATGAGTATTTCAATTACCCCATTTTAATTTACTCAATTCTGTCACCTAAAATAAATAGACATATTCGTATACAACATTCCTACCCGGACAACAAAATAGTGAAAGGGATAAACATTTCTGTTCAAGTGAACATGCTCTAATTTACTAATATAACCACAACTGCAATCCCCAAAATATCATATATCACCAATTCACACAATCCAAATTGCCTCACAACAACCAAACATGAAAACAAAATCAAACCAAAACCAAAACTCACAAAAAATAAATAAATAACCCCACTTAATGTGTACAAAACATCTAAAAAAAATCCTACTAAAGGTTCAGACCAACTACCAATCTCATATATGTCTAACCTAAATGAACGTTAATTTCTTCACTTGAATTAAGACCCAGGGGACTCAAAGTATTAAACTTGATAATCAGTTTGGATTCCAAAATCCTCAGTTTCTTCTCTCTATTACCACCTCAAATGTTTGGCTGAATCTGATCAATAACCACAAAACTGAGCAACCTTTCATCCCCTTTATGTTTTGCATGGAAATGCCTGGCTACGGGGTAATTATGATCAAAATTATGGATAGCTCTAATATCTTCCAAGAATCTCTTCTTGGCCTTAGGTATTGTGCTGCCAACATACAATTTATTGCAAGGACACTTAAGGCAGTATATACAAAAATCTGTTTTACAATTGTAATGACCCCTGATTTGATGGATCAAGTGGCCATTATCACTAGTCACCTCCACACAGTTGTCACTATACTTGCAGGCTTTACAATGTTTACAACAATAAAATCCAGCCGGATTTCCTGATACCATCATTGCCTCCTGACTGCTAGTCACCATATTGTGACTTAGATCATCTCTAAGTGATCTGCCCTTACGAAAAGTAACCAAAGGCATATTCGGTATATAGGTATTTAGGGCAGAATCAGTTTGCAAAATGTGCCAACTTTTGATAAGGATCTGTCTTAAAGTATGTGCTTGATTGGAAAATGTTGTGATAAATCTCAAACTCTCCTCTGGCTTACACATATCATCCCTTGTGTGTAATAAATCCTCTCTCTTGGTATTATCCACCTTACTTTTTGCTTGTTGAATAATCTTATTGCTGTATCCTCTTACTTGGAATCTCCTACACATAATCAGACTTTCTCGTTGATAATCCTCCCAAGTACTGAAAATACGGCAAGGTCTTAAAAGTTCTCCATATGGAATACTCCCAATCAACCTAGGTGGATGCACACTGTAGGCATTCAGTAAGCTATTCCCAGTAGTTGCTTTTCTATGTAACCTAGTACTTAAAGTGTCATCTTGAACTGTCACTTCTACATCCAAAAATTGGATCTGTTTCCTACTGTGCTGCTCACTTAGTTGCAAATTATATTCATTCACATTCAAAGCCGCCATAAATCTTGATGTACACTCTTCATCTCCTTTCCAGATCACAAAGGTGTCATCAATATACCAACACCATAAAACTACTCTATCCTCATAGTCTGATATATTGATGGATACCTGCTCCTCCCACCAGCCCATAAACAGATTAGCGTAACTGGGCGCAAAGCAAGTACCCATCGCTGTCCCCTGGACCTGTCTGTACAACTGATTATCAAACAGAAAAAAAAAAATCTAAGACAGTAACTGATCATATCACAAATCATCTCCGTATGTAGCAAATATGATATCGATCTCGCTTTCATATAATGTCTAACAGCCATTAACCCTGCATCATGTTGAATACATGTATACAGACTTGTGACATCCATGGTTTGGAGGAAATAGTCATCCTCCCATTGGAGACCATCAATCAATTAAAAAAAAATTGTTGTATCCTTCACATATGATGGAAGACTTTCCACAAATGGTCTAAGAAAATAATCTATATATCTAGAGGTATTCTCCAACAAAGATCCCATAGCAGACACAATAGGTCTACCTGGGGGAATTTCCTTATTTTTGTGTAGCTTTAGTAGAAGATACAGTATAGGAATAATAGGAAAATCACATTTCAAAAAGCAGAATTCCTCCCAATTCAATAAATCTCGAACCCTCCAATCCGACAATAACTCATAATACAAGACATTAGCTGCTTTAACATCAGTCATCTTGACTTGTGTGTAACAATTACAATCTTTTAGTTGTCTTTCACCTTCTGCTATATATACACCTCTGTCTAAGATCACTACATTCCCTCCTTTGTCCGATTGCCTGATCACAACATTGGAATCATTCTTCAATCCTTGTAAAGCCATTTTCTGGAAATCAATAAGATTGTGATATTTCTTATTCCTCTATTGGTATCTGATTTTCTTCAATTGTTTAATAACATCTTTCTCAAAGACCTCTATGGCCTCACATTGAACCGCTGGTACAAACACTGATTTAGATTTGAAAAGGGTAGGGCAAGAAATTTCAGCCTCAATTTCTAGATCTACCAAGTTCAAAATCGGATCCTCATGAGCTTCAACACCATCATGTAAAATAGATAATGTATGTAACAATCCTATATCAGAGATACGTAATTTGCTGACTTGCCTTTTCTTGACAACATGTGGTTCTTCTATCACTCTCATCTGGTACCATTGTTTTAGTTTTAACTTCCTAACAAAATGAAAAAGGTCAATCCTTGTTTGTACATAGTAAAAATCACTAGCAGGACAAAATGATAGACCCAATGCCAAAAGACTTGATTCTTGATCAGTTAATACCCTACTAGATAAATTAACCACAGTCATCATATTCCTTTCCGGGCTCTTGTTGTAACACCGGTTGGCCTGGGCTCTTCTTTTCCTTCCTCGTATCTTAGCTGAATGGTTCCTCTTCCTCTGCCTCTCGTTCCTCGACCCCTGCCTCTCTAGGGGAATGATTCCTTCCTTTGATCTGTCCTTCATTGGTTCAGGAGGCGAAATTATTTTAAAAAATTTGACCTATTCACACTCTTGTCTTCTCCAGACCCTTTAGCTGAAATAGAGTCCGACATATCAGACTGATTACTATCAGAAACATCACTTTCTTCTACAATATGTTCACCACTATTATTCTCCAATCCAGCTGATGGTTCTTTCTCACTCTCTGTATACATATAATCATATTTCTGATGGAACGTTAAGATCCTTCCTGATTGGTAATCTTTAAAGTCTCGAATAAATTTCCATCGTTTCTTAGATGTAATGTCCTCCTCAAATCTGGTCAGTTTCTTCTCTAAATTATTTTTAAATTCATCCAGAGCATCCTCCGACACTAAAGCCAGAATCTCAGTAGTTAATTTATCTATTTCTTCCAAAATCTTCTTTCTGTCTTTGGATGCATACTTAATCAGGATCCTCATCATATTGACTGAACTTTCCTTTGAATTTTCTGCCCATTCCTCGAACATATCAGGGTCAGGATCTTCATAGGTAGGAATAGTATAAATCCGCAAGCCTCTGAGCACCCTTTCCACATCACTGTACTGCTGTAAAGACTCAATCTCCCACCATTTAGAGAGTTCTTTCTTAGATAATTTCTCCATTTTCTCATATAACAATTGTAATTTAAGTGCAGAACCCGCACTTGATAATCCTTGATTTTCCCCCCTGGAGTCTACTGTCTGAACGAAAAAAGTTTACTAGATTTCTCCTTACGTTGAACCTCTAGGGAAGAAGACATCATAATAATCGGTATTGTATAATATAGAATCAACATATGTGGGCACTACAACTATCTGGCCCACTCCACCACCACAAATTATCCTCTTCCCAGCTAAGTCATACCATGATAATGCCAGTAGGATCCAACAGTAAAGTTTCTTGGGAAGTGTGATATATTGCAGTCCACACCAGGAGACACAACTACTTCAGCTCTCTCACACGTGTGATACTGAAGAAAATCTCACAATAACGTCTAATATGTGTATATATATATATATATATATATATATAGAGAGAGAGAGAGAGAGAGACAGAGAGAGAGAGAGATATCTATATATACTTGTTATATATACACCTCCTTGAGAGAGGTTCTAGAAGCTACTGTTTCTACCTTATTTTTGCCTCCTATACGGCCACACAAGCTTGCCCCCCCCCCCGGTTCCCTCTGGCAGGGAATCTTTCTTGCTCAGATCTGTACACTCTGACCACCATGAGTGAGCAACAGAAGCCAGAGGATGAAGCCTTCTTTAATGAACAGGATTATTTAATCCTCGCTGAGGACATTGTCCATGCCCTGGACGCCTCAGTCACACAATCTGTCAACCGAGCCCTGGCAGTTGCGCTCCAACCTATCACCAGGCAGCATAAGCGCTATGCCTTGACTGTTCCTCCCTATGGCAACCCCATACTCCTATCCTCCAGTAGTCAGGAGAAGCCCCCCCAGGTCCTGAATGGCCCCACGCAGCACCCATGGCCCGTCTCTTCCAGTCTCAGTCTCCCTCCGACCACCAGTATTCGTTGCAGCCGTCCACCAGTGCCCAGGCCCTTTTCTACCCCTCCCCAGACGATGCCTCTGACGCCTCCTCGTCCCAGTCAGATTCAGACAATGAATTAATCCCTCACAAATGAGGCGGACACTCCTCTGACGGGCGGCATAGCCGCCCCAGCTGAAAGTTCAACCGAGGTGGTTTCAAGGCCAATTACAACTCCGGCTCCAACCCTCACAAGAAGCTTGATTTCACCTGCTTGGGTAGCCCTAGGGAGAAGGACCAGGTTTTTCCTAAGAAACTGGTCGGCACTAACATCAGACCAATGGGTTCTGGATATCGTTGTAGGTTTCCGCCTAGAATTCTTTGGGAATCCTCAACAGATGTTCTTGCCGCCTCCTATCTATTTTTCCAAACTAGATCCAGTCTTTATTCGGAAAGAAGTCCAACAATTGTTACTCAAAGATGCAATTGCTCAGTGTCAGCCAGACGCTTCAGGCTACTGCAGCAATATTTTTACAGTAAACAAGAGAGGTGGAGGGTGATCAATCTGAAGAAGTTCAATACCTGCATTCTATACCGGCACTTCAAGATGGAAGGGATCCATCTGTTCAGGGACATTCTCAGGGAAGGCGACTGGATGTTACGCCTGGACCTCAAAGATGCCTATCTCACAATCCCGAAATCCCCCCCCTTACAGGAAATATCTACAATTCCAGTGGGACAGTCAATGGTTCCACTTCAAGGTTCTCCCGTTCGTCCTTTCCTCTGCACCTGGTGCTTCACCAAGGTTATGCGCCCCATAGTTGAGAGCATTCGGGGCAAAGGAGTCCGGATGATCGTCTATCTGGACGATATGTCGCTGATGGCACAGGATGCTCATCTCCTCATGCAACATTTAGATTGGACCATACGGTTTCTCCAGGACCTGGGATTCCTGATCAATGTAAAGAAATCCCCTCTGACGCCATCTCGTCAGATGGAATTTCTGGCGTTCCAGATCAACTCTGTTTCCTCTCTCCTATCCCTTCCAACCCAGAAGTTACAATCAATCCGGAAGGAGATCAAGTCAACTCTTCAGAAGGGCAAGCTATCCCTAAGGGTTCTGGCCAGGATAGTAGGGCTTCTAGTGTCTTCTATACAAGCCATATGTCCAGCGCCCCTACATTACAGGGCGATACAAGGTCTAAAAATCCATCACCTTCAAAAGGGTCTTTCTTACACAGAACTCATTGCTCTCACTCAGGAGACGCGGTGCGAACTTCAGTGGTGGCTGGACCACATGGCAGCATGGAATGGCAGGGCCATCTTCTGATCTCGCCCGGGTGTCACTCTGGAATTGGACACCAGCAAGTGGGGTTGGGGAGCCAGATGTGACTTCGTCTCCACAGGAGGTCGTTGGTCTCGCGAAGAGTTTCGACTTCACATAAAGTGCTTGGAGCTGTTAGCAGGCTCATTTGCCATAAAAATTCTGGCCCCTCATTCCAACTGTCACGTTCTCCTGCGCATGGACAGTCTCTCTGCAGTATGTTACGTCAACAAGCTAGGCGGGACGAGTCTCGGGTCCTAGCAGAGATAGCGAATGCGTTTTGGCACTATTCACTTTAGAATCAGATTTCAGTAACAGCAGAATAACTTTCTGGTCCATTCAATAAGGTAGCGGACTGGATTTCCAGATTTCTGAAAGATCTCAGCAAGTGGAAACTCCATCTCTTGGTTTTTCAGGCCCTTCAAAGGAGGTGGGGACAGTGTCACATAGACCTCTTTGCGTCCCGCCTCTCCCATCAGCTGCAACCATTTTACTCTTGGAGACCAGATCCCCTAGCAATCGCCACGGATGCCTTTCTCCAACAGTGGACAGGGCCACTCCTGTATGCCTTTCTCCCCTATATAATGATACCCAGGGTGGTCCCTCACTCTTTCAAGCAGAAAGCGGAACTGATTCTGATCACTCCCCTCTGGAAAGCTCAGCTATAGTTTCCAGTTCTCCTGGAAATGTCCAGGGTCTTCCCAGTTCAGATTCCCTCACTCCCAGAACTATTGCTGGACCCAGCTGGGCAGACACATCCTCTTTTGATCCAAGAGAAATTACACCTCATGGCTTGGCGCATTTCGGGCAACGTTGGCACCTGCCAGGCCTTTCGGAGCAATCTTCTTCCTTCACATCAGCATCTTGGTCAGACTCCACCCATAGAGGTTATGCCTCGGCATGGCGCAGATGGGTGGGTTGGTGCAACACTTGGGATTTGGATCCCTTGGGGGCCCCAGTTGCTACTATAGTCAATTTCTTGGCAGAGTTAGCATCAGAAGGGCTAAGTTTCTGCATGGTAAATAATTATAGATCCGCTATCTCAGCATGTCATGTCTTCCTAGATGGGAAACCAATAGGGGAACACCCTCTTGTGTCTAGGGTGATGAGGGGTAGCCGATTGGCTAATCCCCCTCAACAGAAGTACACTCATCTTTGGGACGTAAATATCATCTTAAACTTTTTGTGACAATGGCCTTGTAACACAGACTTATTCAGATAACAATTGTCAGCTAAACTGACAATCTTCTTGTGTTTAATATCATGTAGATGTGTGTCTGATGTAAGAGCTTTAGACATTTCTGGTTGCGTGATTTCCCCAAACTGAGTTACTTTTTCGATCTCCAGGAGAACGAAGACTTGTTCAAGGCAAGTACCCTATCCTAGTTATCCAGACGATACCAAACTGTGTGTGGGGTTTGTTTAAACCCCTCGGGTGCCCTGGACGTTACGGTTACGTCCTGGGCAGCACCGCTCGGGTGCCCAAGACATAAGCGTTACGTCCAGAAAAGGGCCCACGGTTGAAGCGTTAACACTCCTCCGGGGAGCCTGGCACCCCCCTACCCTGGGCACGGATGGAAAGGGACTCGCTTCCCCTTCCACCCCGCTCCCCCTTTCCACCCTGTGGCGTCTGATGACATCAGCGCACAGTCGTGCGCTGACCTTATCAGAGGCTGCCGCCACCAATCGGAGGAGAAATGCAAAAGCATTTGTCCTCCAATCATGTGGAGGGGGCGAGAGAGGCATGAAAGGAGAGGAAAAGCCTTTCCTCTCCTTTCATGTCTCTCTCTGCATTTCTGCTGCTCGATCGCGATGAGATGGGGCAGCAGAAATTCGACTAGACACCATGGATTTTTTTTATTTTTTATTATTGCATAAGGGGAGTGGCCCTTTGGGCAAGGGCCGTTCCCCAGGGGGCAATTTATTTTTAGGCCATTTCTGCCCCTCCTGGGGGCAGATCGGCCTATTATAATTAGGCCAATCTGACCCGGGGGCAGAAACTGCTAGACACCAGGGATAATTTTTTTGTTTTTTTTGTCTTTTGTTTTATGTATGTGGGGAGCGACCTCTTAGGCAAGGGTAGCTCACTTGAGGACAAATTTAATTTTAGGCCCTTTCTGCCCCGCTTGGGGGCAGATCGGCCAATTTTTAGTAAGCCAGTAAGCAACTAGACACCAGGGAGTTTTGTTTTTTATTTATGTTTATACATAAGAGGAGGGCCGCTCCCCTAGGGGGCAAAATATTTTTAGGCCTTTTCTGCCCCCCCTGTGGGCAGATCGGCCTATTATAATTAGGCCAATCTGCCCCCGGGGGGGCAGAAACCCCTAGACACCAGGGACATATATTTTTTTTACGTTTACTTTTTTTTATATTTGGGGAGCGACCCCCTAGGCAAGGGTCGCTCCCCTGGGGGGCAAATTGTATTTAGGCCATTTCTGTCCCCTGGTGTCCCTGGTGTCTAGTGGTTTCTACTCTCCTTGGGGCCCCCCAGGGGCAGGTCAGCCTATTTTTATTAGGCCAATCTGCCCCCAAGGGGGGCAGAAACCACTAGACACCAGGGATTTTTTTTTGTCAGTTTCATGTGAGGGGAGCGACCCCTTAGGCAAGGGTCGCTCCCCTGGGGGGGGGGTAGGGGGGGGGCAAATTGTCTTTAGGCCATTTCTGCAGGCAGATTGGCCTATTTTTGTTAGGCCAATCTGCCCCCAAGGGTGTCAGAAACCACTAGACACCAGGGATTTTTTTATTTTATTTTTATTTGTGGGGAGTGACCCCTTAGGCAAGAGTCACTCCCCTGTGGGGCAAATTGTCTTAAGGCCATTTCTGCCCCCATTGGGGGCAGATCAGCCTATATTTGTTAGGCCAATCTGCCCCAAGGGTGTCAGAAACCACTAGACACCAGGGATTTTTTTTTTGCAACAATTTTACCCAAGGAGACAGACCCCTTAGGCAAGGGTCGTTCCCCTGGGGGACAAATTTATTTTAGGCCATTTCTGCCCATCTGCCTATTTTTATTGGGCCCATCTGCCCCCAAGGGTGGCAGAAACCACTAGGCACCAGGGATTTTATTTTTGCACCAATTTCATGCAAGGGGAGCGACCCCTTAGGCTAGGGTCACTCCCCTGGGGGGGTCAAATTTATTTTAGGCCATTTCTGCTCCCCTTGGGGGCAGATCAGCTTATTTCTATGAGGCTGATCTGCCCCCGGGGGGAGGGGCAGAAACCACTTAGGCACCAGGGATTGGTGTATATGTCTGTATGTGTTTTGTTTTGGGGGGCAGCCCCTTGGGCAAGGGTCACTCCCCATGGGGGGCACATTACTGCTGGCCATATCTGCCCTGCCTGGGGGCAAATCGGTCTATTTTTAGAAGGCCCATCTCCCCCAAAGGGGGCAGAAAGCCCACCAGAGACCAGGGAAGATTTTTTCCCCAAAATAAGAGGGTGGGGGTATGGCCATACCCCTACTTCAAATAAATGGGGCCAAAGTTGATCTGTCCACCAGTGGGCGGATGGGGCAATTACCCCGGATCCACTCCAAGGGGGGGGGCAGAAAGCATACTAGATGCCAGGGAACTAAAAAAATATATAGTGGGGTGGTGGCTACCAACCAGTATAGGCCTAGTTATGCCCCCACCCCAACTTAAGGGGGTAACAGTCTTTCAGCTCTCCCCCCCACACTAAAACATCTAAGCAAGAGGACATTTGATTATTTTGGGTTTTGCTTTTACATTTGGGCCATGAGAGCTTGGCTAACTCTCAAAATCGTCCCACTTGGACTGGTGAGGGCTGCACTTTCTGGACTTTGGGACACTGCCATGTATAAAAATCTACAAGACCTAGACACATCTGAAAACTAAACATCTTGGTGATTCCAGGTTGGTGTGCTTCACATGCACACCCCACACCATTTTCTTACCCACAATGCCCTGCAAACCTCCAACTTTGCTGGAAATCACACATTTTTCCCACATTTCTGTGATGGAACCTTCCGGAATCTGCAGGAACCCACAAAATTCCTACCACCCAGCATTGTCTCATCTATACCGATAAAAATTCTGCTGCACTTGTCAGCCTAAAAATGTTTTTTTTCAAACTGCCCTTTTGGACCCGCTTTGGTTCCCCCTCAATTTCAACAGGTTTTTGGCTCTTTCCTGTCACACGCACTTGGCCCACCTACACAAGTGAGGTATCATTTTTACCGGGAGACTGAGGGGAACGTTGGGTGTAGGAAATTAGTCCAGGTGCAGTGATCTCACACACAAATGTGGGCAAAATGTTTTTTTTAGCCAAATTTGAGGTTTGCTGTGGATCCTGGGTAAGAAAACATTGGGGTATCCACGCAAGTCACACCTCCCTGGACTCCCTTGGGTGTCTAGTTTTCAGAAATGTCTGGGTTTGGTAGGTTTTCCTAGATGGCTGCTCAGCCCAGGACCAAAAATGCAAGTGCCCCCCGCAAAAACAGGTAGTTTTGTATTTGATAATTTTGATGTGTCCAGATAGTGTTTTGGGGCATTTCCTTTCGCGAGCACTGGTCCTACCCACACAAAAGAGGTACCATTCTTATCAGGAGACTTGGGGGACGCTGGTTTGAAGGAAATTTGTGGCTCCTCTCAGATTCCAGAACTTTATGTCACCGAAATGTGAGGAAAACGTGTTTCTTTGGCCAAATGTTAAGATTTGTAAAGGATTCTGGGTAACAGAACCTGGTGAGAGCCTCACAAGTCATCCCATCTTGGATTCCCCTAGGTGTCTAGTTTTCAAAAATGTGCAGGTTTGCTAGGTTTCCCTAGATGCCAGCAGAGCTAGAGGCCAAAATCTACAGCTAGGCACTTTGCAAAAAACATCAGATTTCAATGTAAAAATGTGATGTGTCCATGTTGTGTTTCCAGTCGCGAGCATTAGGCCTACCCACGCAAGTGAGGTACCATTTGTATTGGGAGACTTGGGGGAACCCAGAATAGCAAAACAAGTGTTATTAGCCCTTGTCTTTCTCTACATTTGTTCCTTCCAAATGTAAGGCAGTGTGTTAAAAAGATGTCTATTTGAGAAATGCCCTGTAATTCACATGCTAGTATGGGCACCCCGGAATGCATGGATGTGCAAATAACCACTGCTTCTCAACACCTTATCTTGTGCCCATTTTGGAAATACAAAGGTTTTCTTGATACCTATTTTTCACTCTTTATATTTCAGCAAATGAATTGCTATGGCTCTGAGTACCAAGGGTTCTAGATGAACCTACAAGCCCTATATAGATAGCCCTGCAACCAGAGGAGCAGACATAATGGTATACTGCTATAAAAAATCTGACATTGCAGGAAAAAGTTATAGAGTAAAACTTTGAGAAAAATTGCAGTTTTTTCACCTCAATTTCAATATTTTTTTATTTCAAGTGTTATTTTCTGTAGAAAAACCTTGTAGGATCTACACAAATTACCCCTTAATGAATTCAGAACTGTGTCTACTTTTCAGAAAATGTTTAGCTTTCTGGGATTCAGCATTGGTTTCACATCCATTTCTGTCACTAACTGGAAGGAGGCTGAAAGCACAAAAAATAGTAAAAATGGGGTATGACCCAGTAAAATGCCAAAATTGTTTTGAAAAATTGGGTTTTCTGATTCGAGTCTGCCTGTTCCTGAAAGCTGGGAAGCTGGTGATTTTAGCACCGCAAACCCTTTGTTGGTGCCATTTTCAGGGGAAAAAATACAAGCCTTCTTCTGCAGCCCTTTATTCCCATTTTTGTTTTAAAAAAACAAACTTTTCACTGTATTTTTTGACTAATTTCTTGGTCTCCTTCAGGGGAACCCACAAAGTACGGGTACTTCTAGAATTCCTAGAATGTTTGAAAAAAAGGATGCAAATTTGGCGTGGGTTGCTTATGTGGACAAAACATTATGAGGGCCTAAGCGTGAACTGCTCCAAATAGCCAAAAAAAGGCCTGGCACCTGAGGGGAAAAGGCCTCGCAGCAAAGGGTTTAAAGGTGTGTGAGGGTGATACCAGAGAATTTCGTCAATCCCCTGGGCGCCAATTGTTAATTGCGCTTCAGAAACCTTTTCATCCAGTATCTTCGGCTAAATGAGCTCGCTGGGTGAGATGGATTCTGACTGAAGCAGGAATAGATACTTCTGTCTTTGGAGCCCACTCTGTGAGAGGTGATATGGCATCAAAGTCTTTTTCTCTTGGCTCTCAGGTACAAGAGATAATGAGGGCAGCAGACTGGTCATCCGACTCTACATTCATGACGTTTTTTTATAAACCAGTTTTGGATGTAGCCTTGATTGTCTTACAACAGCTTTAAACAAGCATAATCTGAGCCTCCGGTCCTGCTACAGAATGAAACATTTTCGAGCATACGCAACAAGAATATTCAATTCTCTTAAGTACGCAGAAGCAAGGATTATCCCACCCAATAGATCTAGTTTCTACCCACCCAGAAATGTTGTCTCAGAATAGTGTGCTCATTCAATTGTTCACTTAATTCTATGTCATTTTGATCATGTTGTCCTTTAATTATCGCTATATACATTGTAATGCATATTTCTCTAAGATTGCATGGTGGAATCCATTTATTTACACAATATCCAACTGAATATTACGTAAACATTTTTTCTTTTATTCCAGCATCCGATCAGAAGACTTCGTGATCCACCTACCGTGGAAGGTGTCTTCCTTCGGCTATGTTGGCCTCGTGTTTTGAAGAACTTGCCGGTTTGACGCTGGAGCCAGTTCTCAGTTTTTTGTTAAGGCTGTTTTGTCTATTGCATTTAAGGCTTTATTCCTCACTGCAAAGAAAGAGGAACGAGTATGGCGGTTATCGAGGATATGTGACAGTATGGATGTCGATTGGTAGCGATGCTTGACGTCAAGTTTGTGCGATTTGTAGTTTTAGGTGAAAGTTTTATTTTATTGGCTGCTGTGTTTTTGTGAATAATAAACAGAGAAGAAGGAGACGCATAAAACTCGCCTAAGATCCTTAATAGATTTGAAAATTCTTGTCCTGTATGCTCAAAAGATTTTCATTCTCAATAAAGCGTACTTCCAACAGGAGCAGCCTGTTAGTTGATCCCCTTGTATTCTACTGCAACCTCCCAGAGTGTTCTAAAGAACAACTAGATCGTGAACAGTCTCACTTATGACAAAAGTGTAGCACACCTGAAGTCATCTTTATTGAATCAAACTGGTAAAACTTAAAACATTTAATTTAGAAAGGAACAAAATGTTTTCTTAGAATTATGGTTAGTGTTGTAGAAAGAAAAATTAGGACATGTTTAAGTGAGTTCTCAAATATCTTTCTCTTCTATTTCAATAAAACATTCTGACTTGTGGACAGAAACATGCACTTTCAACACCAGCAGCAGACTCCCAGTTATCTCGCTGGTGATCAGCAGTTTACAGTGTTCTAATGAGCAACTAGAATGCTAACATTCTGATTTTATGCCAAAAGTGTGCCACATTTGAAAGCCATCTTGATAGATTCAAAGTGGAACACTGAATTAGGGAGCTTCTTAACAAATTAGACTCCCAAGATGGCCAGCAGAGAAAAAAGGGCCCAATGTAGCTCATATAACACCCAAATGTAGCCTAAGTGTAGCCGAATGACAGAAGTTTGCAAAACTCTTAGGCCCAGATTTAAGAGGGGCTAGCGCCATTCTAATTACACATTAGTGTCATTTTGTTAAGCTAATGTGGCATTAGAAGGCTAAAAACACCATGTCATATTTACAAAGGGGTGCAATGCATGAATTGCATCACTTTGTAACCCTCTGCAGTACATTATGCCTGCTCCAGGCATAATGTATGCAAAGGGGGCATTCCCCTGTTTGGGGGGGGGTGCAAATATGGCGCAAAGAAATCGAAGAGATTTGTTTGCATCATTTTTTCAGACTTTTATCTTCTGCTCTGAACAGGCATTAAAAGGAGGCTCCCATTGGTTTTAATAGGCCTCTGGGTGCTTTGCAGGATTAGCGCCAAAATGTTTGACGCTAGTCCTGCAAAGCGCCAAACTAGCATAAAAAATATATATATCGCAGACTTGACCCAAAGGAACTGGAGTGCCTTACATGAGCATCAGTTACATTACACAAGGACAATTCATTTTGGTTTTAGGCATGGGGGGCAGTGCTTAATTTGTAAATAAAAACATGCCCGTGCCCAAAGCTCTTCCATGAATCATGCAGATGCTGCAATTAAATGTGCGAGCATGGAATACTGAGGCAGCGTAATCCTGAAACCATCTCTGGCATCTTGAATCCATTTACAGCCACTCCCTGCAACTTCAGCTCACTCTTGTAGTTTTCTGCTTTCTCCCTTTGTGACACGTTTTCATTTTTCTCTTCCTTCGTCTTTGTCATATGTGTCTTTTGCTCAAATTAAATTCTTGAGGCAGAAAAATAAGTGCCGGCACTCAAAAATAAGTGCTCCTGCCCCGCCCGTAATCCGCCGGCTCAAATTAAGCCATGATGGGGAGATTAAGTGATTTGCCCAGAATCGCAGGATGTCGAGCTGACGCTGAAACTCGAACCTGGTTCCCCAGTTGCAAAGTCTCCAGCTCTGGCTGTAACGCAACCTTCTCTCCCCTAAGAGCAACACGTAATCAAGTGGTCAACTGGATTGAAAAAAACATGAGATAGCAAATAATTTAAAAGTGCTTTGTCACTATTTCAAAACTCAGAAAATATGTCCTCATTTTAGTTTTTAAGAGCACTAACCATAGTTTCTATGGGAATAAGAACCTTTAATTTTTATAATTGCTAATGGTAAGACTTTGGGGGTCATTATGACCCTGGTGGAAGGCGGAGAAGCGGCGGTAAGACCGTCAACAGGCTGGCGGTCTTTCCTCAGCGTATTATGACCATGGCGGTTACCACCATGGTCATCCGCCGGTTCTCCGTTCCGCCCGTCAGGGCGGAGACGACCGCCGGGCTGGAGACCAGGGTCTCCAGCCCGGCGGCCGTCACTATACCGCCGGCGGTATTTGGACCCGGCTGACCGCCATGGAATTCATGCAAAGGACCATGGAGGATAGAGGAGAGGAGGGCAGAGGCAACAAACCAACCATGCAGGATAGGTAAAAGAGGCTGTGGCAATATAACACATCACTGAGGGCAGAAGGAAGAGACAGTGGCAGTACAATCATACATGCCAACAGACCAGATTCAAACAGGAGACTTACAATGCTTTTTAGGCCCAAAAGGGATTTATTTTATCTGCCTCCTGTTTGAAATCTTCTCTTTTTCTATGTAAATCAACGGCAAAAACCAATTCCTCAGATTTTTATTTTTTC
This sequence comes from Pleurodeles waltl, assembly GCF_031143425.1. Lineage (NCBI taxonomy): Eukaryota > Metazoa > Chordata > Amphibia > Caudata > Salamandridae > Pleurodeles > Pleurodeles waltl. The sequence continues at coordinate 68,034,401 of NC_090443.1, forward strand.
TCCTTCTTACCAAGTTCAAAATGTTGGCAAGTATGGTACATTGGATCACGGAGGGCAGGAAGAATGGAGTGGGGACCCAGACTCGAATAACAGGGGGCAGGCAGAGAGATGTGCAGGGGCACCAAACTGACCTTACAGGTCAAGCATCAGGGGTTACAGCAGCACAATACACCACACAGGGCAAGCGGGATGGCAGCGCAGCACAGCAGACCATGGAAAGCAATAGGGAGGGGACAGGGCCATGTGCATGAACAGCAAAGAGCAGAGGGGAAAGAGGCAAGGGCAGCAAGCTGACCATACCAGACAGGAGGGACAGTTGCAGCATAACGGACCATAAAGGGCAGGAGAGAGAGGGCAGTAGCAGCACATTGGGCCATGCAGGGCAGGAGGGAGGGGGCTAGTACATGGACTTGGACAACAGAGGTTAGGGAGGAGGTGGATGGGGCAGCAAGCTAACTGTTCAGGACATGCAGGAAGGGCAGTAGCAGAACAACAGCCATACAGGGCTGTAATGAGGGTGCAGGGGCATGAACCTAGACAATGGATGGCAAGAAGGAGGGGGCAGAGGCAGCAAAGATGTCATGAGTGCCTTAATTTGTGGGTTAATTAGTAGTGCATGGTGAGGGCGCAAGTTATAGTTACCTCAGGGCATGAGATATAGTTACTTGAGCTAACTAATTATAACAGGTGAATTTCTATGGATTTGTATATTTGAAATGTGAGCCTCACTATAATGTCCCTGTAACCTTTGTTTTTTAAGTGAATGTCTGTTTTTTTAATTCTATTTCCCAACTATAACGTCCCTGTAACCTTTTTTTTTTTTTTTGTGAATTTCTATGTTTTTTTTAACGTAAAGTAAGTTTCATCACTATACATTAATCCATCGTCTGCCCCACATGGCCTTTGACAGTGCGCTGTGGCAGTTGGCCACAGGGCCTGGCCTGCGGCCTGTCACTGCGGTCAACCACCCTAACCACCCAATCGCATGCTGCGCAAGGACTTTGGCCATGTGCAGCAGGAGTTGGCCGCAGTCCAGCCAATGTTGGCCCCTGGGACTCCATCCCCTGGTGCCTGACTTTCTAAGAGTTTTTGGGGGGGAGACCACCCCCCCCCCCCAGGCCAATTTCAGCCCTGGGACCTCCTCCACTTGGGCCCAGCGTTAAAAAAAACTTTTTGGGAGGGAGGTTGTATGGCCCCTTTTCTGGGCTAATCTCAGCCCCAGGGACCCTATCCCTGGGGGCCCTGCTTTAATACATATATTTTTTTTTGGGAGGGGCCGAGATCTGCCCTGGAGACCACTGTTAACTAGGTCCTGGCTAACCATTTAATTTTTTTGGGTGGCATGGCTTCCATTCCCAGGGGCCAGGCCATGGCACTTGGGTGCCCCCCAGGGCACCCAGTCGAAAAGGGTGGGGCTTGAAGGCCCGTGCAGTCCCAGCCGGCTCCCCACCTCCTGCAGGAGTTGACATTGCTGTCATAGACAGGGAGCTGCTAAGAATGCAGTTTTCTGTCTGTGAAAGCAATAGTATCCTCTGTTTCCCTGCCTACATTTCTGCAAGCAGGGAAACAGAGGAAACCTCCACTTCCAGCAAGTGAGTGCTGTTTGACAGCTCTCACTTGCTGGAACCAGAGTGTTTGCTCAGACTTGCGGGGATCTGTCAAAGCTCCCACCAAGTCAGAGCAAACAGCTATGTCCCAGGGGTGGGACCCCGGACACAGCAGGAGCCCACCCTGGGGGGGCGGCGGTCCCCAGGGCCATCTATGGCTCCTTGAGGAGGGGCCATGCAGCTCCACTCCAACTTAAACAGTGTCAGGGAGGTGGTGGTCCCTGGGGCCAGGGGTCCATGGCAGTCCCCATTGCTGTGTGGCGTAGGGCCACCCCCCGCATACACGTCTTTAGCCCCGTGGAGGTGACAGTACCCAGGGCCGTGGGGGGGGGGCGCACAGCCCCCCTTGCATATGGAACATTTTTATCCCCGGGGAGGTGGTGGTCCCTAGGGCCATGGGGCTGCTGCACAGCCCCCACATTCACAATCTATTTAGCCCCGGGAAGGTGGCGGTTCCCAGGGCTGCCGGGGGCACAGCACGCACCCCCCACACACATACACATTATCTTTTGCCCTGGAGAGATGGTGGTCCTTGAGGCATGGGTGAGCCGTATTATTAGAATTAATAAACACCGGGGAGTTGGTCATCCCCAGGGCATAAAAATGCCCTAAGATGGGGGCCACATGCGGAACCCCTCCTTTCTTTTAACATGCCCCCGGGACCTGGTCTACCTGGGGGCTTCATTAAAACAAGCTATGTTGTCGTGAATTTGTGGGATCCCAGCACCAGAGCAAAGGAACCAGAGTGTCCCTACCCTGGCCCCTTTCTTTTTTTCAATTTTTTTGTGGGACTCTGCTGAAGCCACGTCCCAAGATGGCTGCCAAGACTTCCTGGTTGAAGTGCTGGCAGCCAATCAGAAGTCTCCATTTCCATGCACAAGCTCGTTAGTATTCACAAAGTCGTCAGGGAGGTTCCACATCCCTTGATATACAAATTTGGATTTCCTTTAATTTCTCTTAATCTTCTGAATGGATTTATTCCAAATAACTAAAAGCACAATCTGCATACCGAAAAGCTATCTTTCTGCCAAATTTGGTGAAATTCCCTGCAGCGGTTCGGGCTGTAGGCGTGTTCCATCCTCCTATGGGAATTAACTTGGAAAATGCTTGTTTATTTACCCCCCCTTTTCTCTGCCACCGCTTGATGGATTGCCCTGAAACTTTCTGTGCACAACAATAATCCCCGGCACCCTCTTTTTGGAAAAGTTTGCGTAGATTCGTCAAACTGTGCCAAAGATACAGGCAAGTCAAAAAGTGCTTTTTCTATGGAAACATAATCCTAGCACTCTATATATATATATATATATATATATATATATATATATATATATATATAGATATATATATATACATTTATATATATATATGTGTGTGTGTGTGTGATATATATATATATAGGGTGGGGCGGCATGTGGCGGGGGAATAATGATAAAATTAAACTTAAATAACATACCTGCACGCAGCTCAACTCCTCCGTCCCCGCAGCAGGAAGCACAGGCTCCCAGCCTGCCCTGTCCAATCCCGACGCTGCTCAAAGCAGCATTAGGATTGGCCGGAGCGATCAGCCAGGGTACTCCCAGGCAGTCTAGTTATAATTAGGGCCTAGATTCCATAGGGAGAGCTTTTTTTGTTTTGCCAATAATTTGATAAATCTTCATGAAATTTTCCAAACTTATACTTAGTTCAATTCAGCTGCTGTCTTGAAAGTATTGGGGTGATCCGTTAAGCGGGCAGAGAAAAAGGGGGAGTCCCATAACAGGTTTTCCTCATTAATTTTTCCTAGGGTCTTTAGACACTCCTACAGCTCAAACTGCTGAAAGGAATTCCACCGAATTTGGCAGGAAGGTAGAACTTGTTGCTGAGATTGTGCTTTTTTTAATTTGGTGTAAATGTTTGTAGTTTAGGAGAAATTAAAGGTAAAAAAAAAAGGATATCTAAGGATGTGGATCCAACTGTCCCTGTGCTGATATCTGATTGGCTGCCAACACTTCAGCCGAGTCCCAGAAAAAAATTGTTAAAAAAAGGAAAAGGGGACAGGGTAGGGACCCACTGACTGCTTAGCTCTGAGGGACCCCGCCAGGGCATTAAAGCATTTTATTTAAAACTTCAGAAAAATTTGTGAATGGATCTGTCGATTTTTTCGACATTTAAAAAAAAATGGGCGGTTTTCTACACTTTTCATGAAGCCCCCGGGTGGGCTAGGTCCCGGTTGCATGCCAAAAAGAAGGAGGGGGCACGCTGTGCCCCCCTCCTGGGCTTGCCAAATTGCTGGGAATCACCACCTCCCCAGGGCTAAACTAATAAGGTATGTTTAGCCCCCAGCCCTGGGGACCGCCACCTCCCCGGGGTGAAGATTTAGATGTGTGGACGGGGCCGTGTGCTCCCCTGCAGCCCTGGGGACCACTACCGCATTCTCAGGGCTAAACTAATAAGGTATACGGGGCCACCCAGCTCCCTTGCAGCCCCTGGGACCACCACCTACCCGGGACCAATGTAATATGCTATTCAGGGGTCCGCACAGCTCCCCCACAGCCCGAGACCGCCACCTCCCTGAGGCAAAGATTTAATTTTATGCAGAGGTCATGCAGCCCACTGCAGTTCTGGTGACCACCATCTCCCCAGGTTAAAGATGTAGATGTGTTTGGGGGGGCACCAGGCCCCCTGCAGCACCAGGGACCACCCCCTTCCCTGGGGACATTGTAATATGGTATGTGGGGCTGTGCAACCCCCCTGCAGCCGGGGGGACCACCTCCTCCCCGGGACTAAAATTGACTAAGGAGGGGGGGTCTGTTTTGGACCCCCAGGGACCGCCACCTCCTCGGGGCAAATGTCATATGTTATGCGTGGGGGGCGCTCGGTCCCCCACACAGCCCTGGGGACCACCATTCTCCAGGGGCTAAAATTAAATAATGAGGAGGGCCTGTTTCAGATTCTCTGCCCCAAGGACTGCCACTTCCCTGTGGCAAATTGAAGATTGGAGCGGGCCGTGTGGCCCCCTTTCATGGAGTCACAGATGGCTCTGGGGACCGCCACCCCCCAAGGCCGACTCCTGCTATCTCCTGGGGTGCCCACCCCTGGGACATAGCTGTTTGTTCTGACTTGGTGGACGCTTTGACAGCTCCTACCAAGTCAAAGCAAACACTTCATTTTCTACAAGTGAGAGCTCTCAAACAGCTCTCACTAGCAGAAAGTGAAGTTTTCATCTGTTTCCCTGCACACAAATATGCGTGTAGGGAAACAGATGAAAACATTGCTTCCACAAGCAGGGAGCTGCTCTTTAAATCAGCTCCCTGCTTGTGGGAGCAATGAGAGCACCCATAGGATGTGGGGACCCGGCTAGGACCAGGAGGACCTTCAGGCTTCCCCGCAGTCCTGTCACTCTCTCTCTCTCTTCCATCTCATAAAATGATGGGAGAGTGACTGAGATTGTTATTGCAATGATCTTTCCATACAATGACTTCAAGGAGTCAGACTATCAAGATGTTTGGTAAGAATGTTATAGTTATGTTTGGATGCAGTCACTTCTAGCCGAACGGTCAAGGTCTTGTGCTGTCACTCAGTAGGCTGAAGGTTCAAATCCTAGTATTGCTTGACAGTGTGTCTGTTTATTTTCGAATGTTTTCACTGTTAGACGTCCTAGTGATGGAACATTGAAGTCTTTCCCCCCTCAAAATCTGTGGGTTGAATGTCATAGCTAAGTCTGGAGACTGCACAGTAAAGAGTCACCTCTTGCCTAGTGGTAGTTGTCACAGATATGCACACTGAAGGTTAAGGGTTCTAGTCTAGGTGAATCTGTGGTCGTTTCCTGCTTCAGTTTCTATACAGCTATAAATATTTCAATAACATACTGAAAGATGATCTCACTCTTTTTAATTGACAAAAACATTTTTCTTTTCAATTTGCCCGGAAATATCTCATTTTAAGATTGTAGTGAATCCTATCTTGTTCTAATGGGAAACAGGAGTTGGCTTAGCTTTCTGGCTTGCAGACCTGTGCCCCTGTCACCTAGTTAACTTAATTATATGTTTCCAAGATGGCTGCATTGTTTCTAGTTAGGCCTATGTTTTAGTTTCACGTTATCAGTGCCACCGCTCTAAGGCGTCACTATCAAGTGACAATGATAAACAAACTGTAGATATTCAAATTAGGTACTTTCCCTCTTCACGCCTTCAAAGGAATTGTTTACATAAATTGCCCTCCCAAGAATGCCTTGTTATTTATTGTTTGGGAACAGACCTACGTCAGGGGTCCGAGCAGATCTGCATAAATGCACCTCACTTAGACAGACAATCAGAGGGATTCTGACCAGATACCATAGCTGCTATCGATGCTGCACTTTGCCTTGATGCTGACCCAGTCTTTGTGTCCCTACGGAGTCTGAGCTAGAGACCTCATTCCAAGGTAACGAGGGTTGGGGGGGATCTTCTCATGGACATGGCATTGGCAGATTAGGTTTAACACACCTAGCTCTCTTTAGGTTAGAGATTAGATTCACATTATTAGGGTATTAGGACATATTTCAAATCTCATATCACTTCATGTCATTGCAAGATGGTGGGGGTCTTTGTATTAATGACTCTTGTCTTCACAATTCTGTTTCTTGAATTATTTATTATCCTAATCATTGCAGCCCATGCAACTTATCATAGATTGCAGCTTTGTTAATAAAACCTATTGAAAACGTCACTGCATTTCCTTCATTGCCTGTGTTTGATCGAGACATGTTGTTCATGTAAGAAAGGGGTAATCTCCGTTTAACCACGACACTCCCTGAGATGTCGCACTCTTGAATCCCTGCGTAAAGGCTGCCACAAGTCAACTTTTACTGTTTGGGTTTTTGGTGAGGTGCTGCTTGTTAGCCAGGAGGGTTGGGACGATAGATGCAACTTGTAGGACAGGCATAGTCACTTACAAACATAAGTACTGTTATCCTTAAACCAGTAGTCTTGCCCAGAGCAAGAGTCAAACTATGACATGGCGCCACCAACGATGGTGTTTAGGCACTAATTTACGGATACCCTGACTATCACTGTCTGACATACAACAGGTACCCTAAGTACCATTATACTGAGATGTCCATGGTCTTGGGAAGATCCTCCTCAGCTGAACAGGGAGCACCTAACTAGGCTGTAGGTTGTTCGAGCTCGAACCATTAAAAGGATTTTACTGCCCACTTGGTGTTCCATCTTTTTACTCACTTCACATTATGGCTAACGCCATAGACATTCCTGACAATGCTAGACAAGCATTAACATTACACCTAGGGGTGCATGGCTTAACAGATGAGGACGCAGATGTCACATTTATAGTAGAAGCTAGTGAAGCTTACCAGACAGAAACATTCTACTCTTGGGTCACCTTTCCTGAGGAAGACCAAATATCGTTTACAATACACAAAAACAGAATTGCAAACGTACCTTAACGGTACCAAGCATAACAGTATCTTGAAATTCCAATTACTTATCAGGAGCTTCAGAACTGGTTTAATGGCGCCCTACCACACGTAATACAACCCAAGAGAAAAGGTCCCTTAGATAATGACGGACTAACGAGGCCTATGTTTGCCACATATACACCACACTTAGATATGCAAAATATGCAGGCAGCTGATCTGTGCAATTTAGACATTGAGATAGTTACACTATATAGACGACTTGTTCCGTTTGTAATGCAAACTCTGAACACTACACCAGCACATCCAGCACCTGCTGGATACTAATTGGCTACTTCTAGGAATAATCCACAAACAGTACATTCTATGATGGGTAAGGTACCCACAGAACAAGAGAAAATTACGTTCTGGATAGCCCAGAAAACAAATCAGCTGGGAGCTGTGTTTCCCCATATGGGTCCACAGGAAAAACATAGAATTCTCACATTGTGCTTGCCTTCGGGATGGTTCTCTCAGTGGATGACTGCGCCACATGGGGTACAGTCTTCGCCTCAATTTGTACTACCACTCATGGTACCCCGACACTTACCAATTTACAGGAAGTTTTAAAACAAATTCAGAATGAGCACGGGGCTGCACCAGCCCTAGATTTGGGGATGACATAAATGTGTAATTTTGACGCAGTCTCCTCAATCATACTCAGTAATATTAAAGGAGAAGCAGTAGCACTGGCTATACGCCAGCACCTCTGAGAGATTTCGCGTTTGGACCAGGAGAAACAGCTACCAAAAATGATCTCCGACACCTATACCAGTATAGGACGGAATAGTTTGGGAGCCAAGCCGAAGAAGCCTGAAATACAGTGTACCCCCTTAGGGAAGGTACTAAACATGTACAGGAGGGTTCTAAAAAGTGCTGGGATAAACAAAAGCAATTTAAAGACATGAAATCAGAGAACAGATTCTCCATACCCGGAGAACACGGACAGGAGATACACTTCCAGAAATAGAGAAAATATGAAAGCTCCTGACAGATATACTGATTCACATCCCTTGTGTCCTTTCAGGACGCACTGGATAGACGTAGCGAAAGAGGGGGCTGTCCTGATCGACGTCCTGAATACGTGAAACAGAAGAAAGACTCACCACAGTCTTCAGACAAAAAAGAAGAAAAGTCCCCACAGCAAAAGCCACAGTTTAAAAAGAAAAAGGTGGCAGCACTGACAATTAAAAATGCCAGTACACTTGAGAACATTGCTGAAGAACAAGACGTGGGCAGTGACACTGTTAGACAGCACAGGAGAGGTCACGATATGTCGCCAGAGTCTGAAAGATCATCTGTATGTGACAGCAACTAGCGATTACATTGCAGTAGGAACTGCGGACAGGCGCGTTCCCCCACCCAACAGGGTTTAGGATTTAAATATCCGAATTGAGGGAGAAGTGGAGCGCACCATTGGTGTGATATTTTGGCATGAACTTAATTGTGGTATCCTGCTGGCCGAGAGGGACTGGCCACCCGAGCACATCCGTAAGCTCCCCCATGGGGAAGATGTAATTTTGCCTTCTTTCTCTGACCGTGTCCCAGAAGCGGTAAAACAAGCCTATGCTGTCAACTGGGCTTTAGCGCAGGCACCTGCGTTGTACCACAATCATGTAGGTTGGGACAAAGACTTAACTTAATATCCTGTTAGACATGAAGCGAAAGCTCTGGTGAGGGAGTTCCTCACTAAGCTTGAGTACCAGGGAGTAAATGAGCCCTGTGTGTCTGCAATAAATAACCTGTTATTCCCTGTTGCAAAACCAGACCATTTTGATAGAATAGTCTTAGACTGCAGACACTTAAATAGTCATCCACGAACATATGCTATACAAAATTCACATACCACAGCACTAATTAATAACATAGGGCGCAAAAAATAAAAAACAACATTGGGTATTTCCAATGTTTTTTTCTGCCAGAACTTGAAAGTCGGGACCTGGGTGCATTCTCATATGACTCACAAAAACGTTTCTGCCATTTGCCTCAAGGCTATAAGAAAAGCCCAGGGTTGTTCTCAGCCTGTGTAACATCAATATTACATGATATTGATCCTGAGGTCTTGTCTTACGTGGATGATATCTATCTCACAGATGACGACCTCAACATTCAGATTGCCATGGTCGATTGGATCGTTTAAGGATTCTCAGCCCTTGGCTACAAATTTAATTTTAGGAAAACTAAAATAGCCTTTCCTAGTGTATTGTTCCTGGGACATGAGCTATCAAACGAGGGCATGAGCCTTGCCCCGCACTTTCTAGAAAAATTTGCTCAACTCCAGCCACCAAATACAATCAAGAGACTACAGTCTTTACTTGATTTCTTCAACTTTGGCAGAACTTACATTCCTGACTATGCACAACGTATCAAGTCATTCTATGACTTAATATGCACTGATTTTCCTCGCAGACACTAGACAGTTGAACACAAACACATCCTTAGGGAATTGCAACAGGACATGCTAGAAGCAAAACACTTGCACACCTGTGATGACAAAACAAACTTGATCATCAGAATAATTGCTGGTGCCATTGGGTTTACTTATGTTACCTTTAATGAAGGCGACACAGTGCACATAGCATAAAAATCACATTTATACTCCAATGCAGAGCAATGTTTTGCTCCCACTGAAAAAAATCTGCCTGCAGTTCAAATGGCTGTCATCAAGGAGAGACCACTTGCCCAAGGGAAACGCATTATTCTCGCTACCCCAGTGCCAGCCTTAGAGGCTGTCACCAAAGTAAGCGTTCCTAATGCTAAAGTATTACATCCCTTTGGATTCAGTGGGCAACCTCCTTGAGTGCCACAGATGTAGATTACGTCTTCGATCAAAAACTTCAGACACAAGAATTTCTCCAATACGAACAGGAGTACCCCACTCCTTTGGATATTTTGCCACTTGACAGATACCTTGCTGTCATTTATACTGATGGTTCAGCACAACCAGCTTTAGGTACCAAACATCAGTACTCAGCCGCTTGCCCAGGTGTGAGCAAAGTGATGAAGGATGGTGTATTCCACCTTCACAATACTTACACGCAGGCCTTAAGGAACTGCACAGCTCAGTTGGCTGAACTCAAGACCCTGATCTTAGCACTAGAACATACAGAACCAGGACTCCTAACTTTGATTGTCTGTGACTTATACTACTGCGTCCAGTCTTACAATGATTATCTTAATCATTGGTGATTGAACGGGTTTAGAGATTCCAAAGGCAACACCATAAAACACAGAACTCTGTGGGGGAGGGTGGCTGATCTTAAGGATAAGCTACCTTGTGTCCATGTAGTACATACATTGGGCCATCAACGTGTAGGAGTACACGTTATCGGCAACACTTTGGCTGATGAAGCAGCCAAATCTGCAGTAGCTTCAGCTTCTGTGGCTGCAGTGACTCATACTCAGATGAGATTGGATAATGAAATTCTGACTGCCGTGAAAGCTTCGGCTGAAGGCAAGTCTCTTCGAAAAGCATACCCTACAAAATACTCTTACCACATCAGTGCACAGAATGTTGCCTACGCAACACTTCCTGGGGTTGGAGATTGAGCGATCCCCAACCAAGACCAGAGATTAGATTTTATTAAAGCAGTGCATGAGGGTGTTGCATCGGCTCATGCTGGTATTTCAGCCACAGTAACACTCTTATAGAAATGCTTCTGGTGGCCAGGTCTATACAAACAGACAGAACAATGTGTCCTTTGTTGTGACATTTGACAGCAGATTTAGGGGTCCAACATCAAACGCCCACCGCAGACATCCCTCTTAGTGTCCAATAGGCCACTACAATGTGTGTCCCTGGACCACTGCGGCCCCTTCAATCTGATGGTGCATAAAAATACATCTTAGTCGAGTCGCTGTAGATTCTTGTTCTAGATTCCTGTGGGCATGGCCACAGCGGTCGGTTAGTGCTCGAACTGTTATAAAAAACTTGCTGATCTTTATCGGTACATATGCAGTTGGAGGATTCCATTTGGACCAGGGCCCTGCCTTTGCCTCTAAGGCATTTAGGGATACCATGGGGACGATGGGTGTTGAACTCCATTACTCCTCACCATACCATTCCAAGGGAAAAATGGTCGTGGAGAGGTCAAATCATGATCTAAAGCAGTCCTTAACAGCTAGTGTATTAGGTTCTGGCCGCAGCTGGCTCCATCACCTATATGGGGTCCAGAGAGCACTGAATAATCTGCCAAGAAGGTCCTTGGTGGGACTACTCCCTATGATGTTCCCTTTGGGATACCTATGTATGTCCCAGATCTTGATGGCCCTGGTTTGGTGGCATCCGTTACACCTTTTGACATAAATGAACGTCTCACTGTCTTACAGGAGCTTCAGCAATTTTGTGATGATAAATCATCAGCCAGTGCTGCCACTTTAGGAATATGGGATTTACCAAATACTTCCACTGGATGGAGTCCTAAAGTTGGGGATCAGGTTTGTGAGAAGATGGCTTTGAAGAAGGAATTCAGTCCATCCTACAGAGCACCGGTCCCAGTCCTGGGAGTACAAGGTACCAGGACTGTCACCTTACCACGCTGCCTGGTTCCAAAGCAAACAGATTCATTTCCATTGATGACGTCAAACTTCACCATGTGGCCAATCCTGCACAGTAGACCCAGAGGTCCCTTGGGTAGGTCCAGGTCCCCTCTTACTACCCAACAAGACATACCTCTTCAAAGCAGAAATAACAACACTACTTCTGATTTCACAACAATGTCCAACGATGCAACAAATACCTCCTTGATCGTGGGGAGGGCTGAAAATGAGCTCTTGCTGGTTCCAATTACCCCTTCAAGGACAACACCTGTCCAAAATGTGGCTGTTTTCTATACCAATACAACAACACAAACTGACAACATCGCCTACCGTAAGCCTCCACGTGAATTGGATTCATCGACCGGCAACGCACCTGTATTTGCAGAGACTGCTTCTGGTTACTTCATTGACATTGATGACTTTTCTTCAGACTTATCCACTCCTGGGTTTCAGCTGTACCAATTCATGATGGGACTGTGTGGGATAAAGTTCCATTTGATATATAGGGGCCTACTGAGGTCATTCAAACTCCACATGTCTTCAAAATTTCTATGACTGGTGTAATTACACCTGGTGTTGTATCTGATGATTGGGATGTCCAGACAGTCGATTCAATGTTAACTGAAATGAAGCACTATTCAGTATTTGAAAGTGATGATGTATACACCAATACAAAGAATTATGGGGAAATGTTCTGCTATAACAACTGGGGACATTACTACCTGCACCGTGCCACTAGACATAGACCAGTATTTAACTACACACAGTGGGAACACTGTTCAACTCCACCTGTGGGGCGCCCAAAACATTATTCGGATAAATTCACTTATTTTTCTAGGCAAGACGCAAAACTTCAAGAGTCATATTATTTCAAGTTACCTCCTTCCAAAATTAGGAAAATTTTGCTAACTGATACAAAACTGATTTATTCAGACTCCTTTGCTTCCCGTCTTGCAGTTGAAGATTACAAATACTGGAAGAACACTATTGACTTAAAACGTGATGAGGAACATAAGATTGGCAAATACAGGGTAGGGAAGCTTTATTTAGAGCATGACTTATTCCTGTGCAAATTATCTTTTTGAATGACACCATTCAGCAGGCACCCTGTCTGGGGTTAGCGAAAATGAAAGAGATGAATATGTCCAGTATCCCCACACAGGCAAAGTTTAATAATTGTAATTGTTCCTGAATGTCACTGAGGAAGAACTAGATGCAAAGGTTCAGGCTGGTACCTATAACTCTTCACTTTCCAGTCCTGGTTGGTGGTTGATTTGGCCAATACACACAAATGGGTGTCAGGCACGTTTTGTAAATTCCTCAGGAGGTTTCAAAATTAACCAGCCAGACCCTCGCTTTGTCTTCCATCCGTCAACACACGGGTATAGTTACAACATACAGTGTGAGTAAACTGTGCCAACAGTGGGTACAGACTAACCCGTTAGCCGCATTTAAGGAACATCTTAACACTCGTTCTGAAGATGTAGAATTGCAGGACTCCTTGTTAGGTCCTAGAAAGCCACGCTCTAAAAGGTTCATCTGTGCCATATATAATGAGATCTGAAAGCTTTCTCAGATAAAAGCAGCTGCACGTTTAAGGCAGGTAGACAAGGAAAATTTAGAAAAGACTTTAGCTGTTGTCGACAATGTTATGAACACTCTGTCCAACAGGATTTATTCCCTAACAAACATAGGCCCTCATTCTGACCCTGGCGGTCAGTGTTAAAGCGGCGGCCAACCCGCCAACAGGCTGGCGGCCTAAAAATATGAATTCTGACCCTGGCGGGAACCGCCAACACAGGCCGCCGCTTTAACACTCCGACCGCCACGGCGGTACAAACAAACAGCGCGGCGGTCACCGCCAACAGGCAGGCGGCAGACAATGTACCGCCCACCCTATCACGACCCACCAATCCGCCACCTTTTCCGGGGCGGGAGCCCCGCCGATAAAAACACGGCGGAAACAGACATCTCCAATGGAAAACGCTTACCTCGACACACTCCACGCGGAATCGGAACAGCATGGAACCCGAACTCCACATCCTCCCAGCCATTGCCTTCCTGCTCTTCTTCCAGGATCACGAACCTCGCAGCAGGCGACAACGGTGAGTACTGCACCTACGACACAGGGGAGGGGGGAGGAGGAAAGGTTACGGGCACACACATACGCCACACACCCACCCCCACCCTCACCCCCACCGAAATACCTACACACCTATGCAGATAAAAAAGTCAGAGTGACACCCCCAACCCCCCCCCCAAAACAAAGACAAAAGGCAATGAATGTAAAAGTAGAACCATATTATTGCAACAATAAAGTATAGCGACCTTAGCAATATATGAAGAATGAATACACATCTAGAACTCTATCCATACAAGTAGCAAAAGTCCGGCCCAGTCATTCAAAGTCCAAATGTCCGTGGGCCAATGTGCAGCAACACATGGGCAAAGCCCACACACGAGATCGAGTCCATTGGAGAGAACACTGCTGGGGCATCACTAAAATAAAAAGACAGGCACCTCAGGGGGAAGGGAAGGGGGGACACCTCAGCCACATGAGTCCACGACGCCAGATCCACGAAGGGCCTCCATGCCCACTGTGCCATCCTGGGGAGTGCAAAGCCACAGTCTCACAAGTCTATACAGTGGGTGGGTTGCCCACTGTGCCATCCTGGGGAGTGCAAAGCCACAGTCTCACAAGTCTCTACAGTGGGTGGGTTGCCCACTGTGGCATCCTGGGGAGTGCAAAGCCACAGTCTCACAAGTCTCTACAGTGGGTGGATTGCCCACTGTAACATCCTGGGGAGTGCAAAGCCACAGTCCATCAGGTGGATTACAGAGACCACTGGTCATGGAGGAGGAATGTTGGGCAGAGTGCGTCGTGAAGGCCTGCCCGACACAGAACCGGGACTGCCAATGGGCCAGCGGTGCTTGACAGGACGGGCCCAGCGGAGCGGTGCTTGAGATGAAGGGCCCAGCGGAGCGGTGCTTGACAGGAAGGGCCCAGCGGAGCAGTGCTTGACAGGAAGGGCCCAGCGGAGCGGTGCTTGAGATGAAGGGCCCAGCGGAGCGGTGCTTGACAGGAAGGGCCCAGCGGAGCGGTGCTTGAGACGGCGGTGCCCAGCGGAGCGGTGCTTGAGATGAAGGGCCCAGCGGAGCGGTGCTTGAGATGAAGGGCCCAGCGGAGCGGTGCTTGACAGGAAGGGCCCAGCGGAGCGGTGCTTGACAGGAAGGGACCAGCAGAGCGGTGCTTGACAGGAAGGGCCCAGCGGAGTGGTGCTTGACAGGAAGGGCCCTGTTCAGCGGTGCTCCTCACGGCGGGGCCCTGTTCAGCGGTGCTTCTCAAGGCGGGGCCCTGTTCAGCGGTGCTTCTCACGGCGGGTCCCTGTTCAGCAGTGCTTCTCACGGCGGGGCCCTGTTCAGCGGTGCTTCTCACGGCGGGCCGTGTTCAGCGGTGCTTCTCACGGCGGGGCCCTGTTCAGCGGTGCATCTCACGGCGGGGCCCTGTTCAGCGGTGCTCCTCACGGCGGGGCCCTGTTCAGTGGTGCTCCTCACGGCGGGGCCCTGTTCAGCGGTGCCTGTCTTGTGTTTCCAGTGAACCACACCTGGCCAATACTTGCCGCTCAGTCTGCATCGGACCTTTCCGTTGCGGGGCCCTCCTGTGATGGAGTCCTGGGGCCCTGGCTCTCCTTCGATACCCCCGGAATGGGGCTGGTGGGGCCCTCATGGCCAGGTCGGCTGCTCCCTGCCTTTTGCTCCTTGCTGCCCTTGCCCTCCTTGGCAGACTGTCCGTGGCCCTTGGCTCCCTTAGCCGATGTGGCAGGTGACAGTGCAAGGCTACCCTCCTTGGGGGCAGGCGTATCAGGCTGTGCCTTTGCTGCTGGATGATGTCCCAGCCCAAGGAAAGGGCGGACTCCAAAAACCAGGCACGACGTTCTTTGGAGTTGCTGGGCTGGTGGTGGCTGAGGTGTTTGTGGAACTCTTACGGGATGGAGGGGGTGGGTCAGGTGAGCAAAAGAGGACAACTTTAGAGAGGAAAATTTTCTTTGGAGCCATGGGAAGGGTGGCTGGAGTGGGTATGGGAGTGGAGGAAGAGGATGTGGTTGTAGGAGAGTCAAGTGTGCTGTCTTTGGGTGCAGGTGCTTGGGAAGGAGGCTGACGTGAGGTGGATGGCTGTTGTTTGGGTGCCTGCCTGCGTTTGTGTGGTTGGGAAGCGGGGATGACAGACACACTGGGAGAGGACACAGGGGACGTGTACATGGCAGTGGGGGTGGTGACTGCACGTGTGCGGACTGGTGTGGAGGGTGTGCTGGTGATGGGTGCAATGGCTGATGGTGGTGTGCTTGCAGGTGTGTGTGGAGACGTCACAGGGAGGGAGGAGGGAGACGAGGAGGTGGGGGACACAGAGGAGGTAGTGGCTGTTGGCATGTCTGCATCTGGATGTTGCTTGGGTGAATGCTTGTGTGTCCTGCGGTGCTTATGTCTGGATGACCTGCCCTTGGGTGTTGAGGTGTGTGCAGGCTGGTCTGTAGGTGTGGATGGGATAGGCAGAGGAACAGGGGAGTGGGACTGGGTGGAGGGAGTCAGAAGAGGGAGGCTGGAGACAGGGACAATGGCTGCCGTCAGTGCTGAGGCCAGAGCGTTGAATGATCGTTGATGGGCAGCCTGACCCGAATGAAGGCCCTCCAGGTATGCATTGCTTTGATGCACCTCCCTCTCCACACCCTGGATGGCATTCAAAAGGGTAGACTGCCCAACAATGATGGTCCTCAGGAGGTCAATGACCTCCTCACTGAGGGCAGCAGGGGTGACTGGAGCAGGGCCTGAGGTGCCTGGGGCGAAGGAGATGGCCGGCTTCCTGGCCTTGAGGGCGGAGCTGGTGCGCTGGGTGGCGGTTGTACCTGTAGGATCGGTGGGCACGGATGTTGCCACCACCGCAAGGGAGCTCCCTTCTGAGGACGTGTCGGTGTCGCTGCCGTCTCCGCGGGTCCCTGGTGGAGCCCCCCTCGCCCTCCGTCTCACTGGTCATGTCGGAGTCCGTTGCATGGCCCTCCGGGGCCATGTGAGATGCAGCTCCCTCTTGCGCCGATGCCACTTCTCCTCCGCCTGATGATGCTAATGCACACATTCACAGAAAAACGAAGAAAATGGGGGGGGGGTGGAAAACATAAAGACGAGTTGAGTGCATGCATTGGGGACACCGTTGGCGGAGAGGACAGACACAGAAGCCCCCTGCACTACGCTGCGCACTTGGGATACACTACTCATTCCCTGGGACATGCCCTACAAGCCTATGGGCGACAACTGCCCACACAGTATACACTGGTCCATGAATCGCGTTACTAGGCACCCTACAGAGGTGGGGGTCGGGGGCACAGACCGTACTTCACGGACGGGCCTATCCTACAGGAATCGCCTTGGCCTAGGGATACCCACAGCCCTCCTCCCCCACCCAGGCACCTCCACTGCGCGCAAAATAGCTGAATGTGCTGGTACTCACCCCCTTGTGTCTGCTGTGATGTCCTCAAGCGCCCATCTAAATCGGGGTAGGCCACCGCCAGGATCCGGGACATCAGGGGGGTCAAGGTACGACTGGCACCCCTCCTAGGTTGGGAGGCCATCCCCAGCAGAGCCTCCGCGGTCTTCCTGCTCCCGCGGCGGATGTCCTCCCACCTCTTGCGGCAGTGGGTGCCCCTTCTGGTGTGGACCCCCAGGGCCCGGACGTCCTTGGCGATGGCACGCCAAATGTTAATCTTCTGATGGGCGCTGACCTATGTGACATGTACAGGGGGGGAAGAGAAACATCATCACTTTTCTGCATGCTCGATGTGAGTGGCCCCCCTTCCCCAACCTTGCCATGTGGCACATGCTCTCATCTGTCATGCCATGCATTCGTCATTCGCTGCCCTCCCCTCCATTGTACATCCTCCCCACTCAGCCCAGGCATTGAGCACTATGCATTGCCCCCCGTGTACTCACCTGTTGGTCTGGAGGCCTGTAGAGTAGCGCATACTGGGGGAGGACCCTGTCCTCGAGCTTCTCCAACTCCTCGGAACTGAAGGCGGGGGCCCTTTCCCCAGTTGCAGCAGCCATTGTCACTTCCAGACCGAGGTCACAGGAGCACTTGCAGTATAGGTCCTCTCCTGTGGATGCTCAGGTCTCGTGTGATCAAGCAGAGAGAAAATGGCGGTTACGGCCGCGGCGGTGCGTGCCGCGGCGGTGCGTGCCGCGGCGGTGCGTGCCGCGGCGGTGCGTACCGCGGCAGTGCGTACCGCGACCGCCGGCGCTCACCGCCATTGGCTCCTGAAACCCATAGGGTTCAATGTTGTCCAATGCGGCTTTGCGCCGCGGACTGCGACCGCCTACCGCCACGGTGTGCCACGCTTGCGCAATGACCTCACTTCACAGTGTCACACTTCACAGGTCAGGCAGCCGCCATTTCAAGGGCCCACATGGCTTCATTCCTACTGCGTCACACATGGCTAGGCCTTGCACCGACAATCATACTAGCCATTCAATCCCGAGAGATTCGTGTACTGGGCATGCTGTGGGCACTTACCTGTGGGTTGCTTGACTCTGTGCTCCATGTTGTCCTTCCTAGGCATCGTCCGCTGGGACTTGCGAGGAGACGGAGGAATCTTCCCGTGTACAGACCGCTGGTGGACCTGTCGACAATGGAAGAAAGACACGTCATACTCACCTACAGACTCAACCGTGCCACTATACAGGAACTGTGTGCCCAGCTGGAGCCAGACCTGATGTCACCCATCCGCCAACCCACAGGGATTCCGCCTCTAGTGCAGGTGCTGTCAGTACTGCATTTTTTGGCAAGTGGATAATTTCAAACTACCATGGCCATTTCCTCTGGGATGTCTCAGCCTATGTTCTCAAAGGTGTTGTCCAGAGTGTTGTCTGCCCTGATGAAATACATGCGGAGCTACATCATTTTCCCTGAGGTGGGTGACTTGCCTACAGTGAAGGGTGATTTCTATGCCCTTGGACACATTCCCAATATCATTGGTGCCATTGATGGTACCCATGTGGCTTTGGTTCCCCCAAAAGACGATGAGCAGGTGTACAGGAACCGTAAAAATTATCATTCGATGAATGTCCAGGTGGTCTGTTTGGCTGACGAGTACATATCCCATTTAAATGCCAAGTTCCCAGGGTCAGTGCATGACGCGTACATCATGCGAAATAGCAGCATCCCTTATGTGATGGAACTGCTACAGAGACACCGTGTGTGGCTAATTGGTGACTCTGGTTACCCAAACCTGCCTTGGCTATTGACCCCAGTGAGGAATCCCAGGACCAGGGCAGAGGAACGGTACAATGAGGCCCATGGGCGGACTAGGAGGGTGATTGAGCGGACCTTCGGCCTCCTGAAGGCCAGGTTTAGGTGCCTGCATATGACTGGTGGATCCCTAATGTACTCACCAAGGAAGGTGTGTCATATCATCGTGGCCTGCTGCATGCTTCACAACCTGGCTTTGCGACACCAGGTGCCTTTCCTGCAGGAGGATGGTCCAGATGGTGGTGTTGTGGCCGCTGTGGAGCCTGCGGAGAGTGAAGAGGAGGAAGACAAAGAGGACGACACAGACAACAGGGACAGAGTGATACTGCAGTATTTCCAGTGACACACAGGTAATAATCTACTCCTGCATTGTATTATATCTTTAACTGTAGTGGCTCTCTACTGTCTGACCTTTCACCCCAAAGTATGGTAACTTAGTTGTGTATCTCGCTTCCTATTTCAGTGATCTGATCCCCACGGAGTGCCCTCTGGTTTTTTTGCCCATGGACTATCGCTGTGTGACACTGGTATGTTGTCATCACAATGTAACTAGAAATGTTTTGTTGGTTATATTGAATACATTTGGTTTAAATAAATAGATAGCAGAATCCAATTGGTTAATGTACAATAATTGTGTTTATTAAAGTTTTAAAATAGGTGTATAGTTCAAACAGGGTGATGGTGGAGGCAAGTCCATGGCAGTGTCCAGACTGTCGTTCCTACAGGTCCATTGTCCATATGCCTGTGGAAGGTGGAGGAGGGGCAGTTCAAGGTTGGACAGGGTAAACAAGTGGGACAGTGGGATGACATCCGGGGGTTTCCGTGCATGGCGGGGGTCTTGACATCCTACTCTGTCTTCTTCCTCGATCTCAGGCCTTTCTTGCGGGTGGTTCTTGTTCTGCAGGGGGTGGCGTCTGGGAGGGCCGTTGCTGTTGTGTCGGGGCCTCCTGACCACTAGCGCCGGTGGAGGTGGTGGGCTGTTCTTCCTCCATGCTAGTGGCAGGGGCCCTTTGGGGGGCCACATGGTCCCGCAATGTGGTGACAATCTGGTTGAGTGCCACCACGATTGTACCAATTGCGGAACTGATGCTGCGCAGTTCTTCCAGGAACCCCATGTACTGGCCCTCCTGCATGGCCTGGATCTCCTGGAACCTGGCCAGGACCGTCGCCATCGTCTCTTGGGAGTGGTGGTACGCTCCCATGATGGTGGTGAGGGCCTCTTGGACAGTGGGTTCCCTAGGCCTGTCCTCCCTCTGTCGCACAGCAGCCCTCCCAGTTCCTCTTTGTTCCTGGGCCTCTGTCCTCTGGACGGTTTGCCCACTACCAGTGCCCCCAGGTCCCTGTTGTTGTTGGGGTTGCGGGTTACCCTGGGTGCCCTGTACTGGTAGACACACCGCTGCTTGACCTGTCCTGGAGACAGAAGCATGGGCCCGCTGGGTGGGTGCTGTGCTGGTGTTTCCTGATGGGGGTAGGTCTGCTGTGGCCTGGGGCTGACTGAGGGTAACCGACTGTCCAGAGGTCCCCGATGGTCCGGGCTGGTCATCAGGTTCTAGGTCGACAGAGCTGCTGTCATCACTGGGGGCCTGTTCTGGGGGTGGGATGGACAAATCTGGACCCTCCTGGCCGGTGTGTTGGCGTTCGGGCCCTGCAGGGGTAAAAGAATATGGTTATTGATTTTGTGTGTGCCGTGGCGTGCGATTTGTGGGTGCCCTTGTCCCCCAGTGCTGGCAGTCCCATGTGGGAGGAGTTGTGAGGGTGGTTTGTGGGGGGGATGGGTATGTGCAGTGGTCATGCTTAGGTTATGGGTGTCCATGGTTTGTGTTGGCATTCAGGGGTTTGGGTTGGGTTGGGTGGGTTGTGCTGGTGAGACATTAGCAGGGAGTATGTGTGCTGGGGGGTTAGGGGTGAGGGTGGGGGTGTGGGTTGGCATGCTGGTGGTTGGGGGGGTGAAGTAGTTGAGATTAGACTTACCAGAGTCCATTCCTCCGCCTACTCCAGCGAGGCCCTCAGGATGCAGGATGTTCAAGACCTCTTGCTCCCATGCTGTGAATTCGGGTGTAGTGGGTGGGGGTCCGCCGCCAGTCTTCTGCACAGCGATGTTGTATCTTGACACCATCGACCGCACCTTCCCCCGTAGGTCGTTCCAGCGCTTTCGGATGTCTTCCCGATTTCTGGGATGCTGTCCCACAGCGTTGACCCTGTCGACGATCCTTTGCCATAGCTCTGCCTTCCTGGCTATTGTGGTGTGCTGCACCTGTGTGCCGAAGAGCTGGGACTCTACCTTGATTATTTCCTCCACTATGACCCTGAGTTCTTGGTCCGTGAACCTGGGGTGTCTTTTGGGTGCCATGGGGTGGTGTGGATGAGGTGTGGGGTGGTGTTTGTGGTGATGAGTGTGGTGGTGTGTGGTGTTTTGTGCGTAGATGTGGTGTGGGTGATGATGTTGGGTTCCTGTGTGTGTTGTGGTTAGCGTTCCCTGTGCTCTCTCTCTGTGTATTGCGCCTTGTCTCTGAATTTCGATTTGTGGGGGTTTGTGGGTGATGTGGGTGTGTGTTTTATATGGTGATGGGTGTGTGGGTGTGGTGTGTGTATGTGTATCAGGTGTGTGTATTTCGAATTGTCCAATGTGGCTGTGTTTTGTAAAGGTGTGTGTATTTTGAGCGCGGCGGTGTGTACCGCCAATGGAATACCGCGGTTGAAAGACCGCCGCGTGGATTGGTGGGTCGTAATGGCATGGGCGTGTTTGTGTTGGCCTGACGGTGGAGGTTTGGTCATCTCCAGTTTAACGCTGACCGCCGATGAGGCGGCCTTCAGTGGATGTCGGGTTTTTGGCAGTTTGGCAGTTGTGGGTCAGAATGACCGTGGCGGTTTACTGCGGCCGCGGCGGGATGATGGCGGTCTTCTGACCGGCGGTAAGAGCCTTTTACCGCCAGGGTCAGAATGACCCCCATAGTGTTGTCTGTGATTAATATCATTCAGACAGACATGTCCCTTTTATATCATGGACAAAGTCAGCTGCGTTCCATCATGCAGTTAGGTTGGACATTACAGACTTTGAAAAATGGCCACATTCAATGGAAGTACATTAACGGTAGTGACTTGTTTGCTGCTTTTAATTTATCCAAGGAACAACAGACAATGGCTAAAAGAGAAGCGAGTTTCACCATGCTTCACATAGAAAAGTTAGAGAAGTTGCCTTTTACTGTTGCAGACAGTCCATCAACGGTATGGCTTCTACATGGCATTATTAACTTGCCCATTTCCACTTTTTGTTTTTCGAAATGCCTGAAACATCTTGCTGTGGCCAGGTACGAGCCGCTAGGCGATAGCTATATTAAAGAAGAGTGGGAGTTGCCCTTTGAGTACAAGTGTCTGAACAGCAAAACAGAGGTCTTTCTCAGCGGAAGCAAATGTGAGACTACTATTAATCATTCAATGATCTGAAAGCAGGTCTCCCTTCACGGCCGTTGCAATGCGTTGGTCGCAAACTTGGCCTGTTTTCCAAGGGGCACCCCGACCCTTTGATTCGACCAGCATTTCATGAACTTTCGAATGGAAGTTATGTGGTGCTGAGTGACCAAAGCTGTTGCGGTATACAACCAGGAATTGCCTGTGCGATTTCAGTCTCTAAGGTTGTTACGTTTTGCTGCCAAATTTTATTCCCCCCCCCACACTAGAGATAAAAGAAATGTGGCCTCACATTGATACTGCTAATGTAAATTATGACAAACTGACCAGACTAAAAGCGCTATTGTTCCAAAAACAAGTTGCGTTGACATTGGCTAGAGAGACGTGTGCTCTCCAGATAGCAAGATCATCAGCCGATATATAATCCCCTTTAAATACCAACTTCCCCAAGCACTTTTTAGAGCTGTTATCTAGAATTTTCAACACTTCGAGCACCACAGGGATTGTCCATTTCTTTAAGGCTGTTGGGTCTAGATTTCGGTCCATCTTTCAGACTGTCTTCAGAGTCATTCCATCGGCCATCCATTCACTCTTTTCCAGTGTGTTTGGTGGCTTCCCTATAATTTTGGAATTAATAGGTGGGATACTGTTGCTATTTCTTCTGATTCTCAGTGGTTGTGTCTTTCCAGCTACGCGAAGCAATGGAGCCACTGCCACCAGCTCAACTGTGCCGTGAACGCATGGTTCAAGTCTTTACTGCTCCGTTGCTGGAAGAGTTGGAGCGTGATTGGTCATTGTCATTCCAACCAGTCCTATGATGCGTGCAGCCAGTTTTTCACTGCGTGTGGTGTCTCTTTGAACACTTTCCTACTCTGTGCCTTGCTGTTATGCCAGTGCATCCTGTGGACCAAGCACTGCTGATGTCCCCGATGAGGGTTCATTCACGGTTGTGCCCCTTGAGACCGAGGCTGATACGCGAGCCACTTATGAGCCGCCCTTGGTGAACCATCTGGCTTTTTTCGGCACTTTGGAGAGTGCCACTCCTGCAGGTGGACCTGCACAAGAGGCTCCTATGCACTACTGCTCCGTGGATCCATCTGCCTATCCTGTCATCGATTTAACATCTGACGATGTGGCCTCTTTTCTGAGGTCCTTTCCATTCAATAGATGCTCTTCAAGATCATGACTACTGTTGGAAAGTTTTGATGATTGGTTTATTATACCAAATTCAAAGTTTGCATTTATTGCCCTTACTTTGGGCTGCTGTACTTGTCATGGTCGACATTATGGGGGTAATTATGACCCCAGCGGTCGGTAATAATGTGGCGGTAGTACCGCCAACAGGCTGGTGGTACATACTGCCACATTATGACATTGGCAGGTTGGCTACAGCCAACCCGTCAATTTACCCTTCCGACCGCCATGGTGGTAGCAGCCGCTGGGCCGGAGATAAGAATCGTCAGCCCAGCGGCTGCTATTGTACCGCCGGCAGCATCATGACCCTGCCTACTGCCATGGTTTTCATGGCGTTCACAACGCCACGAAAACCATGGTGTTAGGCCCTCCCAGTGACAGAGAATTCCTTCCCTGTCACTGGTAGGAGACTCACCCACCCAAACACTCCCCAGACACCCCCACCCCACTCCGTCCATGGACCCCCCCATTCTGGTTCCCCCCCATTCATGCACACTCGCAGACACGCACCACACATACACACACTCACTCACACAGGCATACATGCATTCATTCACGCATGCATCCATTCATTCTCACACACATCCATACACACATTCACACTGACATGCAGACACGCAGACACACATTCATATTTCCAATCATACACACATTCTCACACATGCATGCACACTCGCAAACAACACTATACACACATTCGCAGTCACACACACACTCACACATTCATCCACACAACCCCACACACACAACACCCCCCACCCCCTTCCCTCTCGGAAACCCAACTTACCTGCATCCAGGGGTATGCCGGTACGGAACAGGACGGTGTGCTGCTACCACCATCAGCGCCCGCCAGCAGAACACCACCAGGCCGTATTATTTTTCACAATACGGCTGGCGGCAGTCTACTGCCATGGCGCTGCTGGTGGTAGCAGCGCCACGTTAACACCATCCACCAGTATGGCCACAGCCGGATTTCCGCCCTTCTTGTGGCAGAAATCCGGCTGTGATCATAATTTGGCGGACGGATGTTAGCCACGGTGACGGTCTTTTGGCAGCCGTCGCCGTGGCGGTAGGCAGTATTTACCTCCACTGTCTTAATTAGGACCAATATCTCTTGGTATGTTTTTAGCTATTACTTTTTAACATATTTTTAAATAAGGTTTTTAGCTGGTTTTTAATTATTTTAGCTTTTTTTAGTTCAGAGCATTTTTTAGCTTCGATTCATCCACCTTCGGTGGCGTCATCCTATGGCATCATACTTGTTACGGCAATGGGGAGGGTGTAGTGAATCCTATCTTGTTTTAGTGGGAAACAGGAGTTAGCTTAGCTTTCTGGCTTACAGACCTATGCCTCCGTCACCAAGTGACTTTTACTCTACTTATCTCGCTCTAGTTTAGTGCAATTATTTAATTATATGTTTCCAATATGGCTGCATTGTTTCTAGTAAGGCCTATGTTTTAGTTTCACGTTATCAGTGCCACCGCGCTAAGGCGTCATTATCAAGTGACAGTGATAAACAAACTGTAGGTATTCACATTAATTACCTTCCCACTTCACGTCTTCAAGTGAATTATTTACATAAATGGCCGTCTCAAGTATGCCTTGTTATCTATTGTTTGGGAACAGACTTACGTCAGGGGTCCGAGCAGATCTGTATAAATGCACCTCACTTAGACAGATAGTCAAACAAATTTCGACCAGATGGCATTGCTCCTATCGATGCTGCACGTCGCCTTGACGCTGATCCAGTCTTCGTGTCTCTACGGAGTCTGAGCTAGAGACCTCATTCCAAGGGAACAAGGGTTGGGGGCTCTTTTCATGGACATGGCATTGGCAGATAAGGTTTAACACACCTAGCTCTCTTTAGATTAGAGATTAGGTTCACATTATATGGGTATTAGGACATATTTCATACCTCATGTCACTTCATGTCATTGCAAGATGGTGGGGGTCTTTGACTAATGACTCTTGTCTTCACAATTCTGTTTCTTGCATTATTCATTATCCTAATCACTGCAGCCCATGCAACATATTGTAGATTGCAGTTTTTTAAATAAAACCTATTGAAAACGTTACTGCATCTCCTTCAATGCCTGTGTTTGATTGAGACATGTTGTTCAAGTGAGAAAGGGGTAATCTCCGTTTAACCACAACACTCCCTGAGATGTCGCACTATTGAGTCCATGTGTAAAGGCTGCCACAAATCACCTTTTACTGTTTGGGTTTTTGGTGAGGTGCTGCTTGTGAGCCGGGAGGGTTGGGACGACAGTTGCGACTTGATGTATGCAGGCATAGTCACCTACAAACATAAGTACTGTCATCCTCAGACCAGCAGTCTTGCCCAAAGCAAGAGTCAAACTACAACAGTATATCATTTATCAAAGCCTAAATTATTCTGGGGGTCATTCCGACGCCAGCAGTTTGGCCGCGGTCAGACCAGGAAAACCGGCGGTCTCCCGCCGGTTTTCCGCTGCCCTGGGAATCCCCCATGGCGGAGCAGCTTGCTGCGCCGCCATGGGGGATTCCGACCCCCTCACCGCCATCCTGTTCCTGGCGGTTCGCCCGCCAGGAACAGGATGGCAGTGAGGGGTGTCGTGGGGCCCCTGGGGGCCCCTGCAGTGCCCATGCCAATGGCATGGGCACTGCAGGGGCCCCCGTAAGAGGGCCCCACTTTGAATTCCAGTGTCTGCTTTGCAGACACTGGAATTCGCGACGGGTGCCACTGCACCCGTCGCACATCCTCCACTCCGCCGGCTCCATTCGGAGCCGGCTTCCTCGTGGGGAGGGGTTTCCCGCTGGGCTGGCGGGCGGCCTTCTGGCGGTCGCCCGCCAGCCCAGCGGGAAAGCCAGAATGGCCTCCGCGGTCTTTCGACCGCGGAGCGGCCATATGGCGGCTCCCTCCAGGCGGGCGGCTCCCGCCGCCTGCCGGGGTCAGAATGACCCCCTCTGTCTCTTAATCTCTCACTTTCTCCCTCTCTCGCTCTTTGAGGTTGGGTGGTTAGGGGGGTTGGCCATAGGGACTGACCACAGGCCAGGCCCTGCAGCCAACCTCACCATGTACTGCTGTGTGTGGTACAAGGTTGGGTGGTTATAGGGGGTTGGTCACAGGCCCTGGCCACATGCCAGGCCCTGCAGCCAACCATCACCTTGTACGGGCAAAGGGCGTGCGCGGCTGTAGTTGGATTAACGCACAGTAATGAACATTAGTGTGCATTAAAAAAACATAGAAATTCACTGAAAAAACTAAAGGTTACAGGGGTGTTATAGTTAGAAAAAAGAATTTTAAAAAAACATAGAAATTCACTTAAAAAAACAACGGTTACAGGGACGTTATATTTAGGATTACATTTAAATATACAAGACAATACAAATTCACCTGTTATAGTTATCTCAAGTAACTCGTGCCCTAAGGTAACGAGAACTCCTACCTTTGACATGCACTGCTAATTACTCTACAAATTACGGCTCTCATGACATCTTTGATAACATCATTGATAATATCAATGTCATGTTTGCAGTAAAATGTTTGATGAAAAAAACTGTGCATGGCGAGGGCGTGAGTTACAGTTACCTTAGGGCATGAATTATAGTTAATTGCGATAACTCTAACAGGTGAATTCCTATGGTTTTGTACGTTTAAAATGTGATCCTAACTATAATGTCCCTGTAACCTTTGTTTTTTTAAGAGAATGGATAGATAGATAGATAGATAGATAGATAGATAGATAGATAGATAGATAGATAGATAGATAGATAGATAGATAGATAGATAGATAGATAGATAGATAGATAACCTACTGGCGGTCGCCAGTGGGTAGTCATAGTTACTTGCGCCTTAAGTTAACTATAACTCGCGCCCTCGCCATGCTCTGCTAATTACCACAGATATTACAGCACTCATGACAACTTCTATAAAGTCATAAAAAATGTAAATGAAACATTAGTTGTCAAATTATTGGAGGAAAAACTGTGTATGTTAGGGGCGTGAGTTATAGTTACCTTAGGGCGCGAGTCACAGCTACTTGAAAAAACTCTAATGATAACTGATGAATTTCTATGGTTTTGACCGAGTAAATTCAGAACCGAAGTATAACGTCCCTGTAACTTTTGTTTTTTTCAAGTGACTATATATATGTTATATATATGTATATATTAATATTGTATATATATTTTATTTTTATAGCACTTACTATGCCTGATGAAGCGCTTTTCGGGGAGTAGCATTCTATTCCGAAACCCAAAAGGATTAGTGGTGGATTAGTATAGGGAAATATTATTAAAGTATATATATATATATATATATATATATATACATATATTAATAGAGTCTGCAAAAACAGCATGGTGTGATCATGGTTAGAGCTACACTGGCAAATCAGAAATAGCAACGTAATACTTTAAATATTTAGCAGTAGCCAATTTCTTAAGGTCAAAGAAATCTTCTATCTACTGCATCACTAACTGCACTCCGGAGATGTATAACACAAAATGGAACATTTCTCCAACAATGGCATTTAGAATTAGCATGCCTACTACAGAATAGAACTTCCAGAAGAAGTCCGTGAAAATGATTCTTTGGGTACACAATGGAAGCCTCATTCACAATACACACTTCCTTAATCAAATGTCCATCTTCACATCTTTGCAGTCATTCACTTTGTGTTCTGCAGAAACAAGGGGACAAATGACTTGCAGCAGGACACTGTATGGGGGATGAGTAGAAGCAAGATCATCAGAAACTACATTCAATTTCAAATGATTTTCAGGGTTACAGATGGGAACCTTGAAAACAACTCACCATACAAGCGGAAAACAAGATTTACTTGTTATCCACATTGGAAGTCAAGAAAACAAGTTGAAAATGGCAGCCACCATTATCTAATTTGTTTGTTCTAGTCTATTATGCCCTCCTTGCACTTCTCCTTCATCCCGCATGCTCTCCATTGAAGATGCGCACTTCAACTGTTTTTTTCTCATTAAGGATTAGATTTTCCTTAGCACACTTGCTCATAAAGAGTTTTGCTAGCTGGAATTCTGCATATTTGGGCCACACCTGTTCAAATAGAGTGTGCATGGTAAAGGTTATTCCTCTTGCTAATAGTTAGTGTTCCAGAAAAGAAACTTGCAAACCAGCATATGTGTCACTTTTTCTGAGGAGAAGAGATTGGAGCCTTCCTTACCTGAAAAAAATCAGTAAGAATCAAAAATAAACATAATAGAAGACTTATGGACAATAATAATAATATTTAAGAAATACTTTTTTTTAAACACTCAGGCCCATATTTATACTTTTTTAGTGGCGTTTTTGCGCCGCTTTTTGACGCAAAAACGGCGCAAACTTACAAAATACAATTGTATTTTGTAAGTTTGCGCCGCTTTTGCGTCAAAAAGTGGCGAAATGCAGCGCTAAAAAAGTTTAAATATGGGCTGAGTTTTTGAGATTCTTCAGTCTTTCTAATTTGAACTCGTTCCAGCATATATATATATATATATGTATACACACACATATATATTTATATATTTGTATATATGTATATATATATATATTTGTATATATATATATGTGTATATATATGTATGTATATATATATATATATATATATATATATATATATATGTGTGTGTGTGTGTGTGTGTGTGTGTGTATATAAGTTCTTTGCGAGGAAGGACTATATACTGGATATATATGTGTGTGTATATTGACAGTTTTGGCATATATATATAAATATATATATATATATATATATATATATATAGCAAAAACGAGATGTCCTCAATGAAAGCGCGCTCCCAACTGGTTATAATAAGGGTTTTGAAAACAAAGCCAGCAACTCACGGTGAGTCCTTGAAGCATTTTCATTTTTTCTGGCCTTTAGTAATAAAGTCATCTCTGGACACGTGTTTCAGGGTAGATCCCATCATCAGCAGAGAAAATGTAAAAAGTATTCCACCCTCGTGGGTGCAGCCAGTGCTGGATGTAATTCAGACTCTCTTTAAAAGCACCGAGTGCGAGGCTCTTCAGCTAGTTTGATTAATTGCAGGCACCTGATGAATCCATTAAAATACCAGTCCTGCCCCTGTGGGCCTCTGTAATGGCAAGTGCACACTGGTTATAGTAGTCCTGCAAAGTCGTATTCCCCAAGTGGGTTGCTAGAGCCAAGCACGAAAAAATGAAAAACAAAGTGCATAACCTATGTAGGCAAGTTCACAGTAAAATTGTCGGTTTTGCTAAAAATATCCCAACCATGTTGTTCAAATGTGACCATGAATCTAGTCACAACGACCTGCTCCGATGTGCAGTGGGCGCTTTCCCGGCTGGACAAGCCGGTTATAAACAGCAAAAACGAGATGTCCTCAATGAAAGCGCGCTCCCAACTGGTTATAATAGGGGTTTTGAAAACAAAGCCAGCAACTCACGGTGAGTCCTTGAAGCCAGTGTGCACTTGCCATTATAGAGGCCCACAGGGGCAGGACTGGTATTTTAATGGATTCATCAGGTGCCTGCAATTAATCAAACTAGCTGAAGAGCCTCGCACTCGGTGCTTTTAAAGAGAGTCTGAATTACATCCAGTACTGGCTGCACCCACAAGGGTGTAATACTTTTTAAATTTTCTCTGCTGATGATGGGATCTACCCTGAAACACGTGTCCAGAGATGACTTTATTACTAAAGGCCAGAAAGAATGAAAATGCTTCAAGGACTCACCGTGAGTTGCTGGCTTTGTTTTCAAAACCCCTATTATAACCAGTTGGGAGCGCGCTTTCATTGAGGACATCTCGTTTTTGCGATATTTATATATATATATATATAATGATCCACAAATAGAAGTCGGAGTGCAGCAGCTAGGAACACAGCGGTCCTGGCCAGGTCTCCGAGTCGCCCAATATAAAAGACACACTTTTTGAATTCCAAGAGAGCCAGGACACCTCCATACAAAAATGTCTCTAATTTATTTAAACAGCAAAACAAAAACCACTCCAACGCGTTTCGGCACTAAGGGGGTCATTCCGACCCCGGCGGGCGGCGGAAGCCGCCCGCCTGGCGGGAACCGCCAGAAGACCATACCGCGGTCAAATGACCGCGGCGGTCATTCTGACTTTCCCGCTGGGCGACCGCCAGAAGGCCACCCGCCGGCCCAGCGGGAAAGCCCCTTCAACAATGAAGCCGGCTCCGAATGGAGCCGGCGGAGTTGAAGGGGTGCGACGGGTGCAGTGGCACCCGTCGCGATTTTCAGTGTCTGCTAGGCAGACACTGAAAAACATTATGGGGCCCTGTTAGGGGGCCCCACGACACCCGTTCCCGCCATCCTGTTCCTGGCGGTTTTTACCGCCAGGACCAGGATGGCGGGAAGGGGGTCGGAATCCCCATGGCGGTGCTGCGAGCAGCGCCGCCATGGAGGATTCTTTGGGGCAGGGGTAAACTGGCGGGAAACCGCCGGTTGCTCTTTTCTGACCGCGGCGGTACCAGCCTGTTGGTGGTGCTTCCTCCGTCCCCGGCCCTGGCGGTCCATGACCGCCAGGGTCGGAATGAGGCCCTAAGCCTTGTTCACAGGTAAAGTGCATTTTCCATTTCTCACTTAAATATCACATTTGATGTTAATCTAGAAAGAGGACTTGTTCAGGAAGAGACGTAATGGTGGCAGCCATCTTGCAAGGTCTCAACCATATAGATGTCAACATAACAATCACCATTACTGTGTAGATTTCGTGGTACTCTCTAGTACATCATATCAAAATTAATTCATTTCAATCTCACAATAAAAATACAATCTATCACATTATAAAAGGAAAGATATATATAATAAGGTATAAAGTATAAAATATACAGTCTTACTCTTTAAATTATAGCCCAAGTGGGCTGGATTACTTAACCCCGCTGCTCTATCCTTCCAATTTCCTCAAAGTAATTGTGACCTTTCTAGCCATTCTGAACCCTGTTTCAGTCCTCTTTCCCAATAACCGAAAACTGAAAAAATAAAAAAATATACACAACACAACATAATTAAACCTAAAAACTCAAATTCGCTTACAAAAGCAAACAAGCACATTGCATGTATTGTACATGTTACTTGTACATTTCTTTTCATACCTTCTTTCATTTACTCATTGCTTCATTTCCTCCCAAATGTGTACTTAACTCCTCAGTAGAGTTCAACCCTATCGGATCCAATGTTTCAACATTTATAATGTAACAAGATTCCATAATTCTCAATCCTTTTCTCTATTTCCACTCCGTCTGTAAATTTACAACCTGGTCAATCACCACAAACCTTAGGAGATTCTCATTACCATAGTGTTGTTTGGCAAAAGGTCTCGCTACTGGATAACTCTTGTCGTTATTTTTGATGGCACGTCTATGTTCTAACACTCGTTTCTTAGCACAGTGAATCGTGCTCCCTATATACAATTTCTCACAAGGGCATATTAGACAATACACAGTATGTCGTCATACAATCATTGTAAGGAAATGCTCCTTGGCATGGTTACCACCTGAATTTTTGCCTTTGCTGATGCCAAGTTATGATTTGAAAGTGTGCTGAGGCCTGCTAACCAGGCCCCAGCACCAGTGTTCTTTCCCTAACCTGTACCTTTGTTTCCACAATTGGCACACCCTGGCATCCAGGTAAGTCCCTTGTAACTGGTACACCTGGTACCAAGGGCCCTCATGCCAGGGAAGGTCTCTAAGGGCTGCAGCATGTCTTATGCCACCCTGGGGACCCCTCACTCAGCACAGACACACTGCTTGCCAGCTTGTGTGTGTTGGTGGGGAGAAAATGACTAAGTCGACATGGCACTCCCCTCAGGGTGCCATGCCAACCTCACACTGCCTATGGCATAGATAAGTCACCCCTCTAGTAGGCCTTACAGCCCAAAGGCAGGGTGCACTATACCATAGGTGAGGGCATAAGTGCATGAGCACTATGCCCCTACAGTGTCTAAGCAAAACCTTAGACATTGTAAGTGCAGGGTAACCATAAGAGTATATGGTCTGGGAGTCTGTCATACACAAACTCCACAGCACCATAATGGCTACACTGAAAACTGGGAAGTTTGGTATCAAACTTCTCAGCACAATAAATGCACACTGATGCCAGTGTACATTTTATTGTAAAATACACCGCAGAGGGCAACTTAGAGATGCCCCCTGAAACCATACCCGACTTCCAGTGTGGGCTGACTAGTTTTAGCAGCCTGCCACACACCAGACATGTTGCTGGCCACATGGGGAGAGTGCCTTTGTCACTCTGTGGCTAGTAACAAAGCCTGTATGGGTGGAGGTGCTTCTCACCTCCCCCTGCAGGCACTGAAACACCTGGAGGTGAGCCTCAAAGGCTCACCCCCTTTGTTACAGCACCCCAGGGCACTCCAGCTAGTGGAGCTGCCCGCCCCCTCTGGCCACGGCCCCATTTTTGGCGGCAAGGCCGGAGGAGATAATGAGAAAAACAAGGAGGAGTCACTGGCCAGTCAGGACAGACCCTAAGGTGTCCTGAGCTGAGGTGACTCTGACTTTTAGAAATCCTCCATCTTGCAGATGGAGAATTTCCCCAATAGGATTAGGGATGTGCCCCCCTCCCCTCAGGGACGAGGCACAAAGAGGGTGTAGCCACCCTCAGGGCTAGTAGCCATTGGCTACTAACCCCACAGACCTAAACACACCCCTAAATTGAGTATTTAGGGGCCCCCAGAACCAAGCAAGATAGATTCCTGCAACCTAAGATGAAGAAGGACTGCTGAGCTGAAAATCCTGCAGAGAAGACGGAGACACCCAACTGCTTTGGCCCCAGCTCTACCGGCCTGTCTACCCACTTCAAGAAAAACTGCAACAGCGAAGCATTCCACAGGGTCCAGCGACCTCTGAAGCCTCAGAGGACTACCCTGCAGCTAAAAGGACCAAGAACTCCCAAGGACAGCGGCTCTGCTCCAAAGAAGAAACATCTTTGCAACAAAGAAGCAACTTTTAAAGAACACACGTTTCCCGCCAGAAGCGTGAGACTTTGCACTCTGCACCTGACGCCCCCGGCTCGACTTGTGGAGAACCAACACTACAGGGAGGACTCCCCGGCGACTGCGAGCCCGTGAGTAGCCAGAGTTGAACCCCCTGAGCCCCCACAGTGACGCCTGCAGAGGGAATCCAGAGGCTCCCCCTCTCCACGACTGCCTGCTTCTAAGAACCCGACGCCTGGTAAGGACACTGCACCCGCAGCCCTCAGGACCTGAAGGATCCAACCTCCAGTGCAGAAGCGACCCCCAGGTGGCCCTCTCCCTTGCCCAGGTGGTGGCTACCCCGAGGAGCCCCCTCCTTGCCTGCCTGCTTCGCTGAAGAGACCCCTGGGTCTCCCATTGAACTACATTGCAAACCCGACGCCTGTTGGCACTTTGCTCCCGGCCGCCCCGTGCCGCTGAGGGTGTACTTTTTGTGCTGACTTGTGTCCCCCCCGGTGCCCTATAAACCCCCCCTGGTCTGCCCTCCGAAGACGCGGGTACTTACCTGCTGGCAGATTGGAACCGGGGCACCCCCTTCTCCATTGAAGCCTATGTGTTTTGGGCACCACTTTGACCTCTGCACCTGACCGGCCCTGAGTTGCTGGTGTGGTAACTTTGGGGTTGCCCTGAACCCCCAACGGTGGGCTACCTTGGACCCAACTTTGAACCCTGTAGGTGGTTTACTTACCTGCAAAACTAACAAACACTTACCTCCCCCAGGAACTGTTGAAAATTGCAGTGTCCAGTTTTAAAATAGCTTATTGCCATTTGTGTGAAAACTGTATATGCTATTTTGCTAATTCAAAGTTCCTAAAGTTCCTAAGTGAAATACCTTTCATTTAAAGTATTGTTTGTAAATCTTGAACCTGTGGTTCTTAAAATAAACTAAGAAAATATATTTTTCTATATAAAAACCTATTGGCCTGGAATTGTCTTTGAGTGTGTGTTCCTCATTTATTGCCTGTGTGTGTACAACAAATGCTTAACTCTACCCTCTGATAAGCCTACTGCTCGTTCACACTACCACAAAATAGAGCATTAGAATTATCTCTTTTTGCCACTATCTTACCTCTAAGGGGAACCCTTGGACTCTGTGCATGCTATTTCTTACTTTGAAATAGTACATACAGAGCCAACTTCCTACATTGGTGGATCAGCGGTGGGGTACAAGACTTTGCATTTGCTGGACTACTCAGCCAATACCTGATCACACGACTAAATTCCAAAAATTGTCATTATAAACTGATTTTGGAAATTTTAGCTATTTTTCTAAATTTTTAAAAGTCCTGCTAGGGCCTTGTGTTAGTCCCTGTTAGCATTTCTTTTAGAGTTTAAAAGTTTTGTAAAAGTTTGAAGTAAGTTCTAGAGATAGTTTTAGATTCTTAAAAAGTATCCTAAATTTTAGAAACATAGGGGGTCATTCCAACTTCGGCGGTCGGTGTTAAAGCGGCGGCAAAACCGCTAACAGGCTGGCGGTAAAAAAAAATGGAATTCCGACCCTGACGGAAACCGCCAACAGAGACCGCCACTTCAACACGCCGCCCGCCACGGCGGGACAAACAAACAGTGCGGATGTCACCGCCAACAGACAGGCGGGAGACAATGTACCGCCCACCCTATCACAACCCACCAATCCGCCACCTTTTCCGGGGCGGTAGCCCCGCCGATAAAAACACGGCGGAAACAGCCATTTCAAACGGAAAACGCTCACCTCCATACACCCCACGAGGAATCTGGACAGCATGGAACCCGAACTCCACATCCTCCCAGCGATTGTCTTCCTGCTCCTCTACCAGGAGCAGGAACGCCGGCGCAGAAGACAACGGTGAGTACTGCACCTACGACACAGGGGAGGGGGGGAGGCAAAAAATTACGGGGACACACATATGCGACACACCCACCATCACCCTCACCCACTACAACACACACATCAATGCATAGCAACACATCACAGTTACCCCCCCAAACCCCCTGGAAGAATGCAAAGACAAAAGGAAATTAGTATAAACTTTGGAATATATTGTATGACTGAGTATAAAATATATCACACATCTAAAACTTTATATACATAAATTGTCAAGTCTGATATGTGTATCAGGCATTGTTCGTGGGCCACTGGGCCCAAATCACATGGGCAAAGCCCACACAGGATACCTGACTCCAACGGAGAGAACACTGCAGGGGCATCAGATAGGAAAACTACAGGCACCTCAGGGGGAAGGGAAGGGGGGGCACCTCAGCCAGATGAGTCCACGACGCCAGATCCACCAGGGGCCTCCATGGCCACTGTTCCATCCTGGGGAGTGCAAAGCCACAGTCTCTCAAGTCTCTACAGTGGGTGGCTTGCCCACTGTTCCATCCTGGGGAGTGCAAAGCCACAGTCTCTCAAGTCTCTACAGTGGGTGGCTTGCCCACTGTTCCATCCTGGGGAGTGCAAAGCCACAGTCTCTCAAGTCTCTACAGTGGGTGGCTTGCCCACTGTGCCATCCTGGGGAGTGCAAAGCCACAGTCTCTCAAGTCTCTACAGTGGGTGGCTTGCCCACTGTTCCATCCTGGGGAGTGCAAAGCCACAGTCTCTCAAGTCTCTACAGTGGGTGGCTTGCCCACTGTTCCATCCTGGGGAGTGCAAAGCCACAGTCTCTCAAGTCAATATCAGTCTCCACTGGTACTGGAGGGGGACTAGTGCCCAGAGTGCTTCGTGCAGCCGTGCCGGACACAGATGCGGGCCTGCCCCTTCCGCCAATGGGCCAGCGGTGCTTGAGATGAAGTGCCCAGCGGAGCGGTGCTTGAGACGGCGGTGCCCAGCGGAGCGGTGCTTGAGATGAAGGGCCCAGTTCAGCGGTGCTTGAGACGGCGGTGCCCAGCGGAGCGGTGCTTGAGATGAAGGGCCCAGTTCAGCGGTGCTTGAGACGGCGGTGCCCAGCGGAGCGGTGCTTGAGATGAAGGGCCCAGCGGAGCGGTGCTTGAGATGAAGGGCCCAGCGGAGCGGTGCTTGAGACGGCGGTGCCCAGCGGAGCGGTGCTTGAGATGAAGGGCCCAGTTCAGCGGTGCTTGAGACGGCGTGCCCAGTGGAGCGGTGCTTGAGATGAAGGGCCCAGTTCAGCGGTGCTTGAGATGAAGGGCCCAGCGGAGCGGTGCTTGAGATGAAGGGCCCAGTTCAGCGGGGCTTGAGACGGCGGTGCCCAGCGGAGCGGTGCTTGAGATGAAGGGCCCAGTTCAGCGGTGCTTGAGACGGCGGTGCCCAGCGGAGCGGTGCTTGAGATGAAGGGCCCAGTGGAGCGGTGCTTGAGATGAAGGGCCCAGCGGAGCGGTGCTTGAGATGAAGGGCCCAGTTCATCGGTGCTTGAGACGGCGGTGCCCAGCGGAGCGGTGCTTGAGATGAAGGGCCCAGCGGAGCGGTGCTTGAGATGAAGGGCCCAATTCAGCGGTGCTTGAGACGGCGGTGCCCAGCGGAGCGGTGCTTGAGATGAAGTGCCCAGCGGAGCGGTGCTTGAGACGGCGGTGCCCAGCGGAGCGGTGCTTGAGATGAAGGGCCCAGTTCAGCGGTGCTTGAGACGGCGGTGCCCAGCGGAGCGGTGCTTGAGATGAAGGGCCCAGTTCAGCGGTGCTTGAGACGGCGGTGCCCAGCGGAGCGGTGCTTGAGATGAAGGGCCCAGCGGAGCGGTGCTTGAGATGAAGGGCCCAGCGGAGCGGTGCTTGAGACGGCGGTGCCCAGCGGAGCGGTGCTTGAGATGAAGGGCCCAGTTCAGCGGTGCTTGAGACGGCGGTGCCCAGTGGAGCGGTGCTTGAGATGAAGGGCCCAGTTCAGCGGTGCTTGAGATGAAGGGCCCAGCGGAGCGGTGCTTGAGATGAAGGGCCCAGTTCAGCGGGGCTTGAGACGGCGGTGCCCAGCGGAGCGGTGCTTGAGATGAAGGGCCCAGTTCAGCGGTGCTTGAGACGGCGGTGCCCAGCGGAGCGGTGCTTGAGATCAAGGGCCCAGTGGAGCGGTGCTTGAGATGAAGGGCCCAGCGGAGCGGTGCTTGAGATGAAGGGCCCAGTTCAGCGGTGCTTGAGACGGCGGTGCCCAGCGGAGCGGTGCTTGAGATGAAGGGCCCAGCGGAGCGGTGCTTGAGATGAAGGGCCCAGTTCAGCGGTGCTTGAGACGGCGGTGCCCAGCGGAGCGGTGCTTGAGATGAAGGGCCCAGCAGAGCGGTGCTTGAGATGAAGTGCCCAGCGGAGCGGTGCTTGAGATGAAGGGCCCAGCGGAGCGGTGCTTGAGACGGCGGTGCCCAGCGGAGCGGTGCTTGAGATGAAGGGCCCAGCGGAGCAGTGCTTGAGACAGCGGTGCCCAGCGGAGCGGTGCTTGAGATGAAGGGCCCAGCGGAGTGGTGCTTGAGATGAAGGGCCCAGTTCAGCGGTGCTTGAGACGGCGGTGCCCAGCGGAGCGGTGCTTGAGATGAAGGGCCCAGCGGAGCGGTGCTTGAGACGGCGGTGCCCAGCGGAGCGGTGCTTGAGATGAAGGGCCCAATTCAGCGGTGCTTGAGACGGCGGTGCCCAGCGGAGCGGTGCTTGAGATGAAGGGCCCAGCGGAGCGGTGTTTGAGATGAAGGGCCCAGCGGAGCGGTGCTTGAGACGGCGGTGCCCAGCGGAGCGGTGCTTGAGATGAAGGGCCCAGTTCAGCGGTGCTTGAGACGGCGGTGCCCAGCGGAGCGGTGCTTGAGATGAAGGGCCCAGCGGAGCGGTGCTTGAGATGAAGGGCCCAGCGGAGCGGTGCTTGAGACAGCGGTGCCCAGCGGAGCGGTGCTTGAGATGAAGGGCCCAGCGCAGCGGTGCTTGAGATGAAGGGCCCAGCGGAGCGGTGCTTGAGATGAAGGGCCCAGCGGAACGGTGCTTGAGATGAAGGGCCCAGTTCAGCGGTGCTTGAGACGGCGGTGCCCAGCGGAGCACTGCTTGAGATGAAGGGCCCAGCGGAGCGGTGCTTGAGATGAAGGGCCCAGCGGAGCGGTGCTTGAGACGGCGGTGCCCAGCACCTCAGCCAGATGAGTCCACGACGCCAGATCCACCAGGGGCCTCCATGGCCACTGTTCCATCCTGGGGAGTGCAAAGCCACAGTCTCTCAAGTCTCTACAGTGGGTGGCTTGCCCACTGTTCCATCCTGGGGAGTGCAAAGCCACAGTCTCTCAAGTCAATGTCAGTCTCCACTGGTACTGGAGGGGGACTAGTGCCCAGAGTGCTTCGTGCAGCCGTGCCCGACACAGATGCGGGCCTGCCCCTTCCGCCAATGGGCCAGCGGTGCTTGAGATGAAGTGCCCAGCGGAGCGGTGCTTGAGACGGCGGTGCCCAGCGGAGCGGTGCTTGAGATGAAGGGCCCAGTTCAGCGGTGCTTGAGACGGCGGTGCCCAGCGGAGTGGTGCTTGAGATGAAGGGCCCATCGGAGCGGTGCTTGAGATGAAGGGCCCAGTTCAGCGGTGCTTGAGACGGCGGTGCCCAGCGGAGCGGTGCTTGAGATGAAGGGCCCAGTTCAGCGGGGCTTGAGACGGCGGTGCCCAGCGGAGCGGTGCTTGAGATGAAGGGCCCAGTTCAGCGGTGCTTGAGACGGCGGTGCCCAGCGGAGCGGTGCTTGAGATGAAGGGCCCAGTTCAGCGGTGCTTGAGACGGCGGTGCCCAGCGGAGCGGTGCTTGAGATGAAGGGCCCAGCGGAGCGGTGCTTGAGATGAAGGGCCCAGTTCAGCGGTGCTTGAGACGGCGGTGCCCAGCGGAGCGGTGCTTGAGATGAAGGGCCCAGCGGAGCGGTGCTTGAGATGAAGGGCCCAGTTCAGCAGTGCTTGAGACTGCGGTGCCCAGCGGAGCGGTGCTTGAGATGAAGGGCCCAGCGGAGCGGTGCTTGAGATGAAGGGCCCAGCGGAGCGGTGCTTGAGACGGCGGTGCCCAGCGGAGCGGTGCTTGAGATGAAGGGCCCAGCGGAGCGGTGCTTGAGACGGCGGTGCCCAGCGGAGCGGTGCTTGAGATGAAGGGCCCAATTCAGCGGTGCTTGAGACAGCGGTGCCCAGCGGAGCGGTGCTTGAGATGAAGGGCCCAGCGGAGCGGTGCTTGAGATGAAGGGCCCAGCGGAGCGGTGCTTGAGACGGCGGTGCCCAGCGGAGCGGTGCTTGAGATGAAGGGCCCAGTTCAGCGGTGCTTGAGACGGCGGTGCCCAGCGGAGCGGTGCTTGAGATGAAGGGCCCAGCGGAGCGGTGCTTGAGATGAAGGGCCCAGTTCAGCGGTGCTTGAGACGGCGGTGCCCAGCGGAGCGGTGCTTGAGATGAAGGGCCCAGCGGAGCGGTGCTTGAGATGAAGAGCCCAGTTCAGCAGTGCTTGAGCCGGCGGTGCCCAGTTCAGCGGATTAGCCCATGGCGTGGAGGTCATTCGCCACCTGACCTGTGGCTGGCTGCGCCTTCCTGCCCCCCTGGGATGGGCCTGGTGGGGCCCTCCTGGGCTGCAGTACCGGGCCTGTTGGTGTCCTCCTGCCCACCTGGGATGGGGCATGCGGGGCCCTCCTGCACAGCTGGGCTGCTGGCGGTCTTGTCAGGCGTGCTGCCCTTCCCAGCCTTCCCTGGTCGCCTGTGGCCCTTCCCCACCTTTGGCGGTGTGCCAGGTGGCACCACACTCCCTGCCGGAGCCATGGTAGGGATTTTGGTCCCAGGTGTTTTAGGCCTCTCGCGCCGGGCACTGACAATCTTCGCATGCTTTTGCGGCGGTGCGCTGACCGTGCCTCGGCTCCCTACTGAGCTGTCTGCCCTTGAGGGTGGGGGACTCCACAGTCCATGGCAAACTGTCTTCACAGGGCCCGCTGTTGTGGTGGCTGAGGTGCTGACTGGAGTCTTTTTAGATGGACGGGGTGGGGGAGTTGTTGGGAAGAGGTCAAGTTTGGAAAGGAAAATAAGTTTAGTAAGAGAGGGACGGGTAGGTGTAGTAGGTATGGGAGTGGAGGAAGAGGTTGTGGTTGTAGGAGTTTGAAGTCTAGTGTCTTTGGGTGCAGGTGCTTGGGCTGGAGGCTGTTGTGAGCTTGATGGCTGTTGGGTGGGTGGCTGCCTGCGTTTGTGTATCTTGGAAGAGGGGGTGACAGACACACTGGGAGAGGACACAGGGGACGTGTGAATGATAGTGGGGGTGGTGACTGCACGTGTGCGGGGGGTTCTGGAGGGTGTGCAGGTGATGGACGTAGTGGCTGAAGATGTTGTGCATGCAGGTGTGAGTGGAGACGTGACAGGGAGGGAGGAGGGAGAGGAGTAGGAGGGGGACACAGTGGAGGCAGTGGGTGTTGGTGTGTCTGTATATGGATGTTGCTTGTGTGAATGCTTGTGTGATGTGTGGTGCTTATGTCTGGATGAGCTTCCCTTGGGTGTTGAGGTGTGTGCAGGCTGGTCTGATGGTGTGTCTGGGATAGGCAGAGGTACAGGGGATTGGGTCTGGGTGGAGGAAGTTGGAGGGGGGAGGCTAGAGACAGGGACAATTGCTGCCATCAGTGCTGAGGCCAGAGTGTTGAATGATCGATGATGGGCAGCCTGACCCGAATGAATGCCCTCCAGGTATGCATTACTCTGGTGCACCTCCCTTTCTACACCCTGGATGGCATTCAAAAGGGTAGACTGCCCAACAATGATTGTCCTCAGGAGGTCAATGACCTCCTCACTGAGGGCAGCAGGGGTGACAGGGGCAGGGCCTGAGGTGCCTGGGGCGAAGGAGATGCCCACCTTCCTGGGTGAGCGGGCACGGGGCAAACGCTGAGGGGCTGCTGGGAGGGCGGTGCTGGTGCGCTGGGTGGCGGCTGTACCTGTTGTAGTGGGGGGCACGGATGTTGCCGCCACCACAAGGGAGCTCCCTTCAGAGGACGAGTCACTGTCACTGACATCCGCACGAGTCCCCGCTGTGGAGCTCCCCTCGCCCTCCGTCTCACTGGTGAAATCCGAGTCAGTTGCATGGCCCGCCATGGCCATGTGAGATGCAGCTCCCTCGTGCTCCGATGCCACTTCTCCTCCGCCTGATGATGCTAATGCTCAAATGAACAGGAAGACAACAAAAATAGGGGGGTGTGGAAAAATAAAGAAATGTTGAGTGCATGCATTGGCGACACCGTTGGCGGACAGGACAGACACAGAAGCCCCCTGCACTACGCCACGCACTTGGGGTCCACTACGCAATCCGTGGGACATGGCCTACAAGCCTATGGGTGACC
Organism: Pleurodeles waltl; assembly: GCF_031143425.1. NCBI lineage: Eukaryota > Metazoa > Chordata > Amphibia > Caudata > Salamandridae > Pleurodeles > Pleurodeles waltl. The sequence continues at coordinate 68,076,051 of NC_090443.1, forward strand.
CCTGCTCACATACATGACACAGGGCAATGAATAGCTGCACTTGGCACCCTACAGAGGTGGTGGGCGGGGGCACAGGGCCATGCCTTACGGAGGGGCCTAGCCTACAGGTATCGCCCTGGCCTAGGGATACCCACAGACCTCCTCTCCCACCCAGACACCTCCACTGCGCGCAAAGTCACCAGGATTTGAGTGTACTCACTCCCTTGTGTCTGCTGTGATGTCCTCATGCGCCCATCCAAATCGGGGTAGGCCACCGCCAGGATCTGGGACATCAGGGGGGTCAAAGTACGCCTGGCACCCCTCCCACGTTGGGAGGCCATCCCCAGCTGAGCCTCTGCCGTCTTCCTGCTCCAGCGTCGGATGTCCTCCCATCTCTTCCTGCAGTGGGTGCCCCGTCTCTGGTGGACCCCTAGAGTCCGGACGTCCTTGGCGATGGCACGCCAAATAGCGATTTTCTGGTGGGCGCTGACCTATGTGACATGTACAGGGAGAGAAGAATAATCATCACCTTCTGCATGCTCGATGTGAGTGGCCCCCCCATCCCCACCCTTGCCATGTGGCACATGCTCTCATCCGTTGTTTGATCCATGCCTCAATCGCTCCCCTCCCCACCATCTTTCATCCACCCCACTCAACACAGGCATTGGCCACAAAGCATGGTCCCAGTGTACTTACCTGTTGGTCTGGAGGACCGTAGAGTAGCGCATACTGGGGGAGGACCCCATCCACGAGTTTCTCCAACTCCTGAGCAGTGAAGGCAGGGGCCCTTTCCCCAGTCGCATGAGCCATTGTCTCTTCCAGACCGTGGTCACAGCAGCACTTGCAGTGTAGGTCCTCTCCTGTGGAAGATCAGGTATCGAGTGATTAAGCAGATAGAAAATGGCGGTCACGCCCGCGGCGGTGCGTACCGCGACCGCCGGCGCACATCGTCATTGGCTCCTGAGACCCATAGGCTTCAATGTTAACCAATGCAGCTTTGCGCCGCGGTCTTCCACCGCCTACCGCCACGGTGTCCCACGCCAGCGCATTGACCTCACATCCCATTGTCGCACTTCACAGGTCAGGCAGCCGCCATTTCAAGGGCCCACATGCCTTATTTTCTACTGCGTCACACATACCTAGGCCTTGCATCGACACTCATACAAGCCATTCAATGCATTGGGAATCGTGTTATGTACAAGCTGTGGTTACGTACCTGTGGGTTGTTTGACTCTGTGCTCACTGTTGTCCTTCATAGGCACCGTCCGCTGGGACATGCGAGGAGATGGAGAAATCTTCCCGTGTACAGACCGCTGGTGGACCTGTCGACAATGGAGGAAAGACATGTCATACTGACATACAGGCTTGACCGAGCCACTATACAGGAACTATGTACCCAGTTGGAGCCAGACCTGATGTCACCAATCCGCCAACCCACAGGGATCCCCCCTCTAGTGCAGGTGCTGTCAGTACTCCATTTCCTAGCAAGTGGGTCATTTCAAACAACAGTGGCCATATCATCAGGGATGTCCCACCCCATGTTTTCCAATGTGTTGTCCAGAGTGTTGTCTGCCCTGCTCAAACACATGCAGAGCTTCATCGTCTTCCCTGAGGTGGGGGATTTGGCTACAGTGAAGGCTGATTTCTATGCCCTTGGACATATACCCAACATCATTGGTGCCATTGATGGGACACATGTTGCTTTGGTCCCCCCCAGCCGGAGTGAACAGGTGTACAGGAACAGGAAGAGTTATCATTCCATGAATGTCCAGATGGTGTGTTTGGCTGACCAGTACATCTCCCATGTTAATGCCAAGTTCCCTGGGTCAGTGCATGACGCGTACATCATGCGGAATAGCAGCATCCCTTACGTGATGGGTCAACTCCAGAGGCACCGTGTGTGGCTAATTGGTGACTCTGGTTACCCCAACCTGTCATGGCTACTGACCCCAGTGAGGAATCCCAGGACAAGGGCAGAGGAACGGTACAATGAGGCCCATGGGAGAACTAGGAGGGTGATAGAGCGGACCTTCGGCCTCCTGAAGGCCAGGTTTAGGTGCCTCCATATGACTGGTGGATCCCTAATGTACTCACCAAAGAAGGTGTGCCAGATCATCGTGGCCTGCTGTATCGTTCACAACCTGGCTTTGCGACGACAGGTGCCTTTTCTGCAGGAGGATGGTCCAGATGGTGGTGTTGTAGCAGCTGTGGAGCCTGTGGAGAGTGAAGAGGAGGAAGGCGAAGAGGACGACATAGACAACAGGAACACAGTAATACACCAGTATTTTCAATGACACACGGGTAAGAATCCACACCGGCATATTACATATACTTAACCCCTACTACCTCTCTACTGTCTGTCCTTTTCCCCCAGTGTATGGTAACTGAGTTGTGACTTTCCCTTCCGATTTCAGAGATGTGGGCCCCACTGCGTGACATCTGCTTTATTTCCCCATGGACTACAGCTGTGTGACATTGGTATGTTGGCATCACAATGTGTATATGCCATTTGGCACGGTAATGTCTAATACATTTGTACAAAATCCCAGCCAGACTCCAGATTGTTTTATGCAATAAGTGTGTTTATTACAGTGCTCAAAATTGGTGGGTGGTTGCAAATCGTTGAGGTGTGATGGTGGAGGATTGTCCATGGCGGAGTCCAGACTATCAGTATCACAGGTGCATTGTCCAGATGCCTGTGGAAAGTGGAGCAGGGGCAGTGTAAGGTTGGACAGGATGTCAATGTGGGACAGTGGGATGACAATCAGGGAGGTATCCTTTGCTGGCGGGGGTCTTGGCCTCTTACTCTGTCTTCTTCCTGGATCTCAGGGCCCGCTTGCGGGGTGGTTCTCCTTCTGCAGGGGGTGGGGTTCTGGTGGCCTGTTGGCCTTGTGTCGGGGCCTCCTGTCCACTCGCGCCGGCGGAGGTGGTAGGCAGTTCTTGGTCCATGCTAGTGTCAGGGGCCCTTTGTGGTGCAACAGTGTCCCGCAATGTGGTGACTACCTGATTCAGAGCCACTACAATGGTGCCCATGGCGGTACTGATGTTTCTTAGTTCTTCCCTGAACCCCATATACTGTTGCTCCTGCAGAAGCTGGATCTCCTGAAACCTTGCCAGGACCGTGGCCATCGTCTCCTGGGAGTGGTGGTATGCTCCCATGATGGAGGAGAGGGCCTCGTGGAGGGTGGGTTCCCTGGGCCTGTCCCCCCCCTGTCGCACAGCAGCCCTCCCAGTTCCCCTGTTTCCCTGTGCCTCTGTCCCCTGGACTGTGTGCCCACTGCCACTGCCCCCAGGTCCCTGTTGTTGTTGGGGTGGTGGGTTGACCTGGGTGCCCTGTAGGGGTGGACACACCGCTGATTGACGTGTCCTGGGGACAGAGATATGGGCCCGCTGGGTGGGTGCTGTGCTGGTGTTCCCAGAGGGGGGAAGGTCTGCTGTGGCCTGTGGCTGTCTGAGGGGAACCGACTGTCCAGAGGTTCCCGATGGGCCGGGCTGGTCATCTAGATCCAGGGAGACAGAGGTGCTGTCATCACTGTGGGCCTCTTCTGGGGGTGGAGTGGACATTTGTGGACCCTCCTGCACGGTGACGTGGCGTTCGGGTCCTGCAGGGGTATAAAGGGATGGTTATTGCTTCTGTGTGTGCCATAGCGTGCAATGGGTGGGTGCCTGTGTACCCCTGTGCTTGCATTCCTGTGTGGGGGCTTTTGTGACAGTGGTTTGGGGGGGGATGGGTATGTGTAGTGGGCATGCTTAGGTGATGGGTGTCCATGCTTTGTGGTCGCATGCAGGGCTTGGTGTTGGGATGGGTGGGTTGTGAGGGTGAGACATTTGCAAGGAGTAGGTGTGATGGGGGTGGGGGTGAGGGTGGGGGTATGAGTTGGCATGCTGGTGTGGTTGGGGGGATGAAGTAGTTAAGATTTGACTTACCAGAGTCCATTCCTCCGCCTACTCCTGCGAGGCCGTCAGGATGCAGGATCGCCAAGACCTGCTCCTCCCATGTTGTAAATTCTGGGGGAGGAGGTGGGGGTCCGCCGCCAGTCTTCTGCACCGCGATGTTGTGCCTGGATACCATGGAACGCACCTTCCCCCGTAGGTCGTTCCACCGCTTCCTGATGTTGTCCCTATTTCTTGGGTGCTGTCCCACAGCGTTGACCCTGTCCACTATTCTGCTCCATCTTCCTGGCAATGGTGGTGTGCTGCACCTGTGTCCCGAAGAGCTGTGGCTCTACCCGTACAATTTCCTCCACCATGACCCTGAGTTCATCGTCAGAAAACCTGGGGTGTCTTTGCGGTGCCATGGGGTGGTTTGGGTGATGTGTGGGGTGGATTGTGTGGTGCTAAGTGTGGTGATGTGTATTGGTGTGTAGTTTGAAGTGCGTGGTAATATTGCTGGGTGACAGTGAATTGCGCGTCTGGGTGCTTGGGTCTCTTTTCTCTGTGCGTGTTCACGAATCTCTAGGAGTAGGGGTTTGTGGGTGATGTGGGTGGGTGTTTTATATTGTATTGGGTGTGTGGGAGTGGTGTGTGTATGTGTCTCAGGTGTGTGTATTTCGATTTATCCAATGTGGCTGTGTTTAGTAAGAGTGTGTGTATTTTGAGTGCGGCGGTGTGTACCGCCAATGGAATACCGCGGTTGAAAGACCGTTGTGTGGATTCGTGTGTCGTGATAGTGTCGGCGTATTTCTGTTGGCGTGACGGTGGAGGTTTGGTCATCGCCAGTTTCTCGCTGGCCTTTGGTGTGGCGGACTTTTGTGGATGTCTGTATTTTGGCGGTTTGACTGTTGTGGGTCAGAATGACGTGGCGGTTTACCGCAGCCGCGGCGGTGTTATGGCGGTCTTCTGCACAGCGGTAAGCGCCTTTTACCGCCGAGGTTGGAATGACCCCCATAATGTCTGCTGCAGAAGAGACTGTGATGGAACTCAACCTCACCCCTTACCTGCATCTTAGGATGTCAGAGTTAAGGTCTCTTTGCAAAATCAAAAAGATTAAAACTGGTTCAAACCCTACCAAAGTACAGCTCCAGGAGCTTTTGGCAGAGTTTGCTAAGAACAACCGCTCTGAGGATACCTTCCCAGAGGGGGAAGCTAGTGATGTGGAGAATTTCCCACCCCCACTCCTAGTTAGGGAGAACAGGGTCCCTCAAACCCTGTCTCCACAAGTGATAGTCAGAGATGCTGCTTCTCTCACAGGAGAGTCCCACAACTCTGGAAGCATTGAGGGCAGCCTCAATGACCCCATGAAGGCTACCTTGATTGAGGGCTTTGGATTCTCAACTGAGGAGTATAGAATTAGGTTCAGGGGGGCTCAAAAATCCTCGAGCCAGACCTGGGTTGATTTTGTTGACTACTCAGTAAAAACACTGGATGGTTGGATTCAAGGCAGTGGTGTAAATGATTATGATGGGCTGTACAATTTATTTGTGAAAGAACACCTGTTAAGTAATTGTTTCAATGATAAACTGCATCAGCATCTGGTAGACCTAGGACCAATTTCTCCCCAAGAATTGGGAAAGAAGGCGAACCATTGGGTCAAGACTAGGGTGACCAAGACTTCCACCGGGGGTGACCAAAAGAAAGGGGTCACAGTGTTGAGACATCGAAGGGAAAAAGTAAAGAGTCTTCTATAGGGCCCCAAAAACCTGCTCAGGAGAGAGGGTCCAGAGCCTCTTCACAATCCAATTTTGGGTACAAGGGTAAAAACTTTGATCCCAAAAAGGCCTTGTGTCGTAGCTGTAATCAGCAAGGACACCAAACTGGAGACAAGGCCTGTCCCAAGAAAAGTTCCACTTCTAACTCTACTCCAGCTAACACTTGAATGGCCAGTCTCCAAGTGGGATCAGCAGTGTGCCCAGAGCAAATCAGGGTCCACACTGAAGCTACATTAGTCTCTGAGGGTGGGGTGGATTTAGCCACACTGGCTGCCTGGCCCCCTAATATGTAAAAATACAGGCAGCAACTCTTAATTAATGGGACAAGTGTAGAAGGCCTGGGGGATACAGGTGGCAGTGTCACCATGGTGACAGAGAAACTGGTTTTCCCTGGTCAATACCTGGCTGGACAAACTTATCCAGTCACCAACACTGACAATCAGACTAAAGTACATCCCATAGCTATGGTAACTTTAGAGTGGGGATGGGTCAATGGCCTGAAACAGGTGGTGTTCTCCTCAAATATCCCTGTAGACTGTTTGCTTGGAAATGACCTGGAGTCCTCAGCATGGGCTGAGGTAGAACTCAAAACCCTTGCAGCCATGCTGGGTATCCCTGAACTGGTGTGTGTCAAGACAAGGGCACAGTGCAAGGCTCAGGGTGAAAAAGTGGTGTTGGAGCCTGGAAAAAGGGCCCAACCCTCCAAGAGAAAGGGAAAGAAGGCTGGGGAACCAGCTTCAACACAACAAGAGAAAGAGAACCTCTCTTCCCAGGAAGAAGTTCTGCCCTCTGAGGGAACTGAGCCCATGGAGTTAGAACCTTATCAGGTTGAGCTCCTAGGCCAAGGGGGACCCTCAAGGGAATAGTTGTGTAAGGGGCAAGAAACCTGTCCCTCTCTTGAAAGCCTTAGGCAGAAAGCTGCTGAAGATTCCAAAGGAACAATAACAGGAACACATAGAGTCTATTGGGAAGATGGACTCCTTTACACTGAGGCAAGAGATCCCAAACCTGGTGCCACTAGGAGAGTGGTAGTGCCTCAGGAGTTTAGGGAGTTCATTCCAACCTTAGCTCCTGATATTCCTCTTGCTGGGCATTTGGGACAGACCAAGACGTGGGAAAGATTAGTCAACCACTTCTATTGGCCCAACATGTCCCAGAAGGTCAAGGAGTTTTGTGTCTCCTGTGCCACCTGTCAAGCCAGTGGTAAGACAGGTGGACACCCAAAGGCCCCCCTCATTCCACTTCCAGTGGTGGGGGTCCCCTTTGAAAGAGTGGGTGTGGACATAGTGGGTCCACTTGAACCTCCCACAGCCTCAGGAAACCAATACATACTAGTAGTAGTGGATCATGCTACTAGATACCCTGAAGCAATTCCCCTTAGGTCGACTACTGCCCCTGCAGTAGCCAAAGCACTCATTGGTATTTTTACCAAAGTGGGATTTCCTAAGGAGGTGGTGTCTGACAGAGGTACCAACTTCATGTCAGCATACCTGAAGCATATGTGGAATGAGTGTGGGGTGACTTACAAATTCACCACACCATACCATCCACAAACCAATGGTCTTGTAGAAAGATTTAACAAGACATTGAAAGGCATGATCATGGGGCTCCCTGAAAAACTCAAAAGGAGATGGGATGTCCTCTTGCCATGCCTGCTTTTCGCCTACAGAGAGGTGCCTCAGAAGGGAGTAGGGTTTCCCCCTTTGAACTTCTGTTTGGCCATCCTGTAAGGGGACCACTAGCTCTTGTAAAAGAAGGCTGGGAGAGACCTCTTCATGAGCCTAAACAAGATATAGTGGACTATGTACTAGGCCTACGTTTAAGAATGGCAGAGTACATGGAAAAGGCAAGTAAAAATCTTGAGGCCAGCCAACAACTCCAGAAGATGTGGTATGACCAAAAGGCTGCTATGGTTGAGTTTCAGCCAGGGCAGAAAGTCTGGGTTCTGGAGCCTGTGGCTCCCAGGGCACTTCAGGACAGATGGAGTGGCCCTTACCCAGTGCTAGAGAAGAAGAGTCAGGTCACCTACCTGGTAGACCTAGGCACTAGCAGGACCCCCAAAAGGGTGATCCATGTGAACCGCCTCAAACTCTTCCATGACAGGGCAGATGTGAATCTGTTGATGGTAACAGATGAGGACCAGGAAGCTGAGAATGGACCTCTCCCTGATCTCCTCTCCACAGACCCTAAAGATGGCTCAGTTGATGGAGTGATCTATTCAGACACCCTCTCTGGCCAACAGCAATCTGACTGTAGGAAGGTCCTGCAACAGTTTGCTAAGCTCTTTTCCCTAACCCCTGGTCAGACACACCTGTGTACCCATGATGTGGACACAGGAGTCAGCATGCCTGTCAAAAACAACATTTTCAGACAGTCTGACCAAGTTAAGGAAAGCATCAAGGTGGAAGTCCACAAGATGCTGGAATTGGGAGTCATTGAGCACTCTGACAGCCCCTGGGCTAGCCCAGTGGTCTTAGTCCCCAAACCTCACACCAAAGATGGAAAGAGAGAAATGAGGTTCTGTGTGGACTACAGAGGACTTAATTCTCTCACCAAGACAGATGCCCATCCCATTCCAAGGGCAGATGAATTGATTGATAAGCTAGGTGCTGCCAGATACTTAAGTACCTTTGACTTGACAGCAGGGTACTGGCAAATCAAAATGGCACCAGGAGCAAAAGAAAAGACAGCATTCTCCACACCTGATGGGCATTATCAGTTCACTGTAATGCCCTTTGGTTTAAAGAATGCCCCTGCCACCTTCCAAAGGTTGGTGAATCAAGTCCTTGCTGGCTTGGAGTCCTTTAGTGCAGCTTATCTTGACGATATTGCTGTCTTTAGCTCCAGCTGGCAGGATCACCTGGTCCACCTGAAGAAGGTTTTGAAGGCCCTGCAAGCAGCAGGCCTCTCTATCAAGGCATCTAAATGTCAGATAGGGCAGGGAACTGTGGTTTACTTGGAACACCTTGTAGGTGGAGGCCAAGTTCAGCCACTCCAGCCCAAGATCCAGACTAATCTGGACTGGGCAGCTCCAAAAACCCAGACTCAAGTCAGGGCATTCCTTGGCTTGACTGGGTACTACAGGAGGTTTGTGAAGGGATATGGATCCATAGTGACACCCCTCACAGAACTTACCTCCAAGAAATGCCCAAGAAGGTAAACTGGACTGTAGAATGCCAACAGGCCTTTGACACCCTGAAACAAGCTATGTGCACAGCACCAGTTCTCAAAGCTCCAGATTACTCCAAGCAGTTCATTGTGCAGACTGATGCCTCTGAACATTGGATAGGAGCAGTTTTGTCCCAAACAAATGATGATGGCCTTGACCAGCCTGTTGCTTTCATTAGCAGGAGGTTACTCCCCAGGGAGCAGCGTTGGAGTGCCATTGAGAGGGAGGCCTTTGTTGTGGTTTGGTCCCTGAAGAAGCTGAGACCATACCTCTTTGGTACTCACTTTGTAGTTCAAACTGACCACAGATCTCTCAGATGGCTAATGCAAATGAAAGGTGAAAATCCCAAACTGTTGAGGTGGTCCATCTCCCTACAGGGAATGGACTTTATAGTGGAACACAGACCTGGGACTGCCCATGCCAATGCAGATGGCATTTCCAGGTTCTTCCACTTAGGAAATGAAGCCTATCTTGGGAAAGGTTAGTCTCATCCTCTTTCGTAGGGGGGGGGGGGGTTGTGTAAGGAAATGCCTCCTTGGCATGGTTACCCCCTGACTTTTTGCCTTTGCTGATGCCAAGTTATGATTTGAAAGTGTGCTGAGGCCTGCTAACCAGGCCCCAGCACCAGTGTTCTTTCCCTAACCTGTACCTTTGTTTCCACAATTGGCACACCCTGACATCCAGGTAAGTCCCTTGTAACTAGTACCCCTGGTACCAAGGGCCCTGATGTCAGGGAAGGTATCTAAGGGCTTCAGCATGTCTTATGCCACCCTGGGGACCCTTCACTCAGCACAGACACACTGCTTGCCAGCTTTTGTGTGCTGGTGGGGAGAAAATGACTAAGTCGACATGGCACTCCCCTCAGAGTGCCATGCCAACCTCACACTGCCTATGGCATAGATAAGTCACCCCTCTAGTAGGCCTTACAGCCCTAAGGCAGGGTGCACTATACCATAGGTGAGGGCATAAGTGCATGAGCACTATGCCCCTACAGTGTCTAAGCAAAACCTTAGACATTGTAAGTGCAGGGTAGCCTTAAGAGTAAATGGTCTGGGAGTCTGTCATACACGAACTCCACAGCACCATAATGGCTACACTGAAAACTGGGAAGTTTGGTATCAAACTTCTCAGCACAATAAATGCACACTGATGCCAGTGTACATTTTATTGTAAAATACACCCCAGAGAGCATCTTAGAGATGCCCCCTGAAACCATACCCGACTTCCAGTGTGGGCTGACTAGTTTTAGCAGCCTGCCACACACTGTAGTGTGGTCATTTTTATGTATCCTTTGCGCGTTTGCTTCAGGCGCTAGGCCTTTGTGCACTTTGCCCTGGATGTATTTTATTCCTTTGCTTGCAGCATAGAGCCTCTGTGCACTTTGCTCTAAATGCATTTTATTCAGCTTTGTACTGTTATTTTTCAAATAGCCAGTTCTACGGTCTTGTTTTATTTTTTATATCACACTGTTTAGCCTACTTCAGCACTGGAGTTTTCAATAACACATTCTTGCTCACTCTGTGCTTCAGTCAAGGATACAGTCTGGTACATTGCCGATAGACGTGGTAGGAGTTTAGTCTTTGGATACATTCTTGCGTAGGGACGTTTTGTCACACTGACATGTTAGTTATAAAAACACTTCCTTGTCCTAATACACGCAAGAGGGAGATTCCGACCAGGGAACCATAACCAGACACTGACTGCCCTGTTGCAGATGCTGATCCAGATCACAGGCCTTTGCTCAGGTATGAGGGTTGATGCCTCCCCAGGGAATCTGAAAGGCAAGCTTAGAGCTTAACATGCTGTGCTCGAAATAGAACAGACTCAGAGAGAAAGTAACCTATTAACACTATAATAGCGTTATTCTTATGTTTCACTCTCCTCGTGACTATTTCAATCCTACTGTGTTGTATGGTTCTGGTTATTGCGGCTCACGCCTTAATATCTAAAATGCAGTCGTCTTATTAAACCAATCTATAAAACTCAAACTGCCTTTGTCATTTGTATATGAGATCATACTGTAAATGAGAGAGCTGGTTGGGATCTGAGTGACCACGACTTCCCTGAGAAGTTCTAAAGATGTCATGCGCTCGGCTGCCCAATCATCCCTTCCCTTGGGAGAGATGAGGCACTGCTTGTTAGCCGGAGCAAAACCGGATTTAAGGTGGCAGAGGTCCTTCCAAGTGGGTAAGACTTAGTCCCCCACACCAGGAACGACCCTGCTACCTAGAAATCCAGTAGTCTCATTTAGGATAATGAGAGCCCACGCGACATGGCGCCGCCAACGTTTGGTCTGGCTCTAATTTTCGGGTCCGGCTGACTCTCTCGGTCTCATATATATATTGACTCCTCGGTTCCGTTAACGGAGACGTCCGTGGCACTGAGGATTTCCGCCACCGCAATATCAGTAGATCCTAGTTATAGCGGTTGGTTGTTCAAGCTTGAACTCTGAAAGGAAAACCCCGATATTGGTGTGCCTTCTCCGAACTGGCGCCGTTTTCATAATGGCGAATCCCCAGGTAATGAACATTGCAGTTAATATGCGACACCCGCTCACGGTACATCTGCTAGCACATGGTCTAACTAACCAGGGGGGTCCAGTCATGTTTGTGGTGGACGCCCATGCAGCCTATAGAACAGAACGTTTTTACTCTTGGGTCATATTTCGAGCAGTTGATGGGAATTCACACACATTTCACGATTACACTCTAGCGAATGTCCCTGGACAATACAGGGCATATGCATATTTAGAGATACCTCTATCTTATCAAGAACATAATAATTGGCTTGATGGCGCCCTACCCCACACCATAGCATCAGTTAGGCTAGGTCCACTAAGTAACGATGGTCCTACTTGGCCTTTGTTGGCTACATATACACCACATCCGGCGGTTGCTCAGTTAGCGGTGGCTGAAGTTCATCGTTTGTGTACGGAATTAACGGCTACATACAGACACTGAACACAAACCCAGCGCATGCTGCTCTGGCACAACCACATGCAGTAGTTCCGGGTATCAATCCGGCCACTGTGCACTCTGTTATGGGCAAGGTACCGGCTAAATGAGAGAAGACTCCATTTTGGCTAGCGCAAAAAAGTAATACGCTGGAAGCAGTATTTCCCCATACGGGACCTCAGGATAAACATAGAATATTAACTATGTGTTTACCGTTTGGTATGGTTCCTACAGTGGACCATTGTAATACATGGGGCATGGTGTTTGCCGCGCTCTACACTACAGCACACGGTACGCCGACATTGGCTAATTTACCGGAAGTGCTCAAACAAATTCAAGATGAATATGGGGCTGCCCCAGCCTTAGATTTAGGGATGCAGCTGATGGGCAATTTTGCCACAGTTTCTTCCATCATACTGAGTAATCTAAAAGGGGAGGCAGTGGCACTAGCGGTGCGTATAAGTCTTCGTGACGTCCCGCAACTCGATCAGGAGCGGGAGCTGCCGAGAATAATAGCGGAAACATATTCCAGTATCGGTCGTGATAGCCTAGGGGCTAGACCACAGAAACCACAGTTTCAAGGTAAGGGTAGTAAGGATACTACTAAACAACAGCAACCTGAGGGTACTAAAAAGCGCTGGGAGAAAAAACAACAAACACCTAAGAAAGAAAGGGGAGAATCTCCGCGACCGGAGACCCCGCAGACTAGGTATAATTTCAGAAATAGGGATAATTTGAAGACGCCTGATAGACATCAATATACTGATACACGCCAATCTCGTTCCTTTCAGGACTCATCGGAAAAGAGAAATGAGAGAGGTGGGCGTCAGAGCGAAGAACAGAGTACGTGAAACCGAGACAGGAATCACAACGCTCATCGGAGGTTTCTGTCAAGGAGGAGGAGAAACCGATCCAACAAAAACAGCAGTTTAAAAAGAAGAAAGTGGCGGCAGTCTCAGTTAGACATGCCACACAGGAAGAGAGTTCTCTTGAAGAACAAGACATGGGCACTAGCACTGTTAGACAGCGCGGCAGAGGTCACAATAGTTCGCCGGAATCTTCTAGAGCATCTGGAGGTGAAAGCAACTGATGACTTCATACAAGTTGAAACAGCAGATATGCGTGTCTCTGATCCAGATAGAGTTTATACAGTAACTTTACAATTAGAAGGGGACTTTGAGCGCACTATAAACGCCATCTTTTGGGATCGTGTAGTCAAAATATATGACATTCTGCTTACACCTTCGTTCTCACCACTTCTTCCGGGAGAACTCGCAGAGTCCTATAGCATTAAATAGGCTCTGGCACAAGCACCCGCCTTATATAGAAATCATGTGGGGTGGGATAGTGATTCACCTTATCATGTAATTCCGATTAAGGGCGAACCTCAGCCACAACCGCAATATCCTATAAAATTTGAAGCAAGGGCATCGGTACGGAACATACTTACACAATTGGCGTACCAGGGAGTACTTGAACCCTGTGTCTCGCCGATGAATAATCCCTTATTCCCTGTAGCTAAACCGGACCATTCCTATAGGATAGTGGTGGACTACAGACATTTAAACGGACATGCACGCACATATGCTATACAAAATTCACATAGAGCAGCACTCATGAATAATATTGTGCGTAAAAAATATAAAACAACTTTAGATATCTCGAATGGTTTCTTCTGCCAGAATATAGCAACCGAAAGTAGGGATTTTACGAGCTTTAGTGCGTTTGGCTCACCAAATTTTTTTTGTCATTTGCCTCAGGGGTATAAGAATAGCCCAGGATTGTTTTCAGCTTGTGTGACTGAAATTCTGCACGAGTTGTACCCTGATGCTTTGTCATATGTTGATGATATATATTTCACAGATGACGAGTTACTGCAACATTTAAGATGGGTAGCCTGCATTGTTGTGGGATTTGCCGAAATTGGCTACAAATTTAACTTCAAAAAGTCGAAAATTGCCTTCCTCAGCCTCATTTTCCTGGGATATGAGCTGTCGAACGAGGGTAAGAGCTTAGCGCCACCCTTTTTGGAGATATGTGCCCAGTTGCAACCTCCTAATACGATTAAGAAGCTACAGTCGTTGTTAGGATTTCTAAATTTTGGCAGAACTTACATTCCTGATTATGCTACACGTATAAAACCATTATACGAGTTGATTCGCCCTAATTTTTCGAGTAGATTTTGGACGATTGAGCATACACATACTCTTCGAGACTTGCAAACTGATCTCCTAGCTGCAAAGCATCTACATACACGGGACAATAAGACACATCTGGTCATCAGGGTTATAGCTGGGGCCGTTGGGTTTACGTATGTTACCTTTAATGAGGGTGAGATGGTCCCGATCGGATACAAGTCCCACTTGTATTCTGCTGCAGAACAACGTTTGGCACAAACTGAAAAAATTCTCACTGCTGTACAGATTGCTGTGCTTAAAGAACGACCTCTTGCCCAGGGCCAACGCATCATTGTTGTTTCCCCGATTCCAGCCTTAGAGGCTGTTACAAAAGCGAGTGTTCCTAATGCGAAAGCATTACACTCGCGATGGATACAATGGGCTACGTCATTGACAGCCACTGATGTAGATTACATATTTGACCCGAAACTGCCGACACAGGAATTTCTCCAATATGAAATGGAATACCCGGTTCCCGCTGGCACGTTGCCTATTGATCAATATCAAGTGGTCATGTACACTGATGGCTCTGCGCAACCTGCTGTGGGAACTAAACAACAGTATTCTGCTGCATGTGCGGTGGTGAGCGGCTATATGGAAGGGGTGAAGTTCTGCCCCCAACATACTTATACACAGACCTTGGGAGACTGTACGGCACAGTTGGCTGAGCTAAAAGCTCTGTTGTTAGCCTTGGAACATGCGGATCCGGCACAGTTCACACTGCTTGTTTGTGATTCCTATTACTGTGTTCAGTCTTTCAATGAATATTTGCATTACTGGAGGTTGAATGGGTTCAGAGATTCCAAGGGCAACACCATAAAACACAGGTTACTGTGGGGGAAGGTTGCGGATCTGAAGGAGACGCTTCCTAAAGTCCATGTTGTACATACACTTGGACACCAGCGCGTTGGAATACACATTGCTGGAAATACTTTGGCTGATGAAGCCGCAAAATCGGCAGTGGCAGTTGCCACTGTGGTCGCAGTAACTCGTTCGAGTTCCAAACCAGACACAGAGATTTTGGCTGCCATAAAGGCTACGGCTGATGGCACGGCATATCCTAAAGGATTCCCTTCTAAATATCATTACTCCATGGGTGGTATGCTGAACGCTGAGGTTAAAATCCCAGGCCTTGGTGTACGCGACATGCCCAATAAAATTGTGCGGCCTCAAATGATTACTGCAGCTCATGAGGGGGCGGCATCTGCACATGCTGGCGTGGATGCCACAATTTCACTCTTACAGGCCCGTTACTGGTGGCCTGGTCTCTATAAAGAGACAAAGCAGTATGTCCTTTGTTGTGACATCTGTCAACAAATTAAAGTTTCCACGGCTAGACGCCCGCAGCAGACGCCCCTTCTAATAGCGAATAAACCATTACAGTGTGTGTACTTGGATCATTGTGGTCCGCTGACACCAGAAAGTGCATACAAATATATATTGGTAGCTGTAGATTCGTGCTCCAGATTTGTGTGGGTCTGGCCACAGCGCTCGCCTGACGCTCGAATTGTTATTAAAGATTTGCGCATCTTTGTCGATACATATGCAGTTGCGGCTTTCCATTCGGACCAGGGCCCTGCTTTTGCCTCTAAGGCATTCAGGGACACCATGGCTTCGTTGGGGGTCCAGCTCCAGTTCTCGTCTCCATTTCATCCCAAGGGAAATTCTGTTGTGGAGCGTTTAAATCGCGATTTAAAGCAATCCTTAACGGCCAGAGTTGTTGGTACGGGTCGTAGTTGGCTAGCCCACCTGTATGGAGTACAGAGAGCACTGAATAACTTGCCTAGAAGGTCCCTGGGGGGGTCGTACTTCATATGAGTGCCTGTTTGGAACACGAATGTTTGTTCCAGATCTAGATGGTCCTGGAGTGGAGGCAGCAGATACGCCCTTTGACATAAATGATTGTGTCACTGTTTTGCAGGATTTACAACAATTCCGTGAAGACAACTCTTCTGCCAGTGCTGCCTCCACAGGAATTAAGGATGAACCAGTAACGCCTACTGGTTGGATTCCCAGAGTTGGGGATCTTGTGCATGAAAAGGTTGCAGTGAAAAAATAATTTGGCCCTTCGTATCGAGCGCCAGTCCCTGTACTAGGGATCCAAGGCACAAGAACTGTGATTTTGCCACCGTTGCAAGGGGCCAAAGGTAATCGCTTTGTATCAATCGACAATGTCAAGTTACAACATTTGGCCGATTCTGCACAGCAGACCAAGAGGAACGCCCAGTAGTTCCCGAATCCCTCTCACTACTGGGGAAGATGTTCCGCTGCCGGTGATTTGCACCGACGGTGTTTCCTCTCCAGGCTTGGGGAGGGTGGAAGCTGATCTTGCGATTGTTCCACTAACGGCGAATAATTTGGAATCTTTTGATCAAGTTGCTGTGACTACTGATGTTGCTGAAGGTGTTATCTACAGCGTACCACGGCGAGAGACACAAACTGCTCCTTTGTTTACGGTGGCACCTTTTGCGAGAACTGCCTCCGGTTGCTTTAATAACAATCATGATAACATGTCGGACTCTTCGTCCTCTTCAACACCAGACCGGGGTCCACGTAAGCTGATGTATTGGCTTACACATACGTATTTTGTTTTTCCTTGGAACTATCTGTGGCTTTTCATGACAGTGATGGCTTTTTTCCTGTGGCTAGGGTTTGTTGTTACCTTTTTTCTGGTGATACATGGTCATTTTCTTCCTGAACGATCAGAGATTGAGCAGGTGGAGAAGGTGTTGAAACCACATTTTTCATCGCATATGGTTCGAAGAGACTTGTCCTTTGTCAACATTTCTGCTGTACCTATTCCAGATGGGATTGTGTGGGATAAAGTAATGTTTGGTAAATATGCTCTCACTGAAATAATTCAAATACCGTATGTTATCAAATTATCAATGAATGATATCGTGATACCAGGCATTGTATTTGATGATTGGGATGTGAAGACAGTTGATTCTATGTTGACAGAATTGCAGTATTATACTGTCTATGAAAATGAAGATGCTTACCGGTCTAGAGATAATTATGGTGACATGTTTTGTTATAATTATTATGGACACCACTTTATTCATAAAGCCAGTAGCCCTAAATCGATATTTGAGAATATGCAATAGGAACATTGCCCGACTCCTCCGCAGGGGAGTTCTAAAAATTATTCTGACAAATTTGCATATTTTTCTGAGCATCATCAACAAAGTGCTAAGTCATATTATTTTAAAGTTACTCTGCATGCTAATAAGCAAATGTTGTTGACTGATACTAAATTACTGTATTCAAATTCATTTGTTTCCCAACTATCTATTGAAGGGTATGAATTCTGGTCCAAAACTGTTGATTTGAAAAGTGTTTGGGGAACTAAAAATTGGCAAACACGGGGTAGGGAAACATTGTTCAGGGCACGTATCATTCCTGTCCAAATGATTTTCTTAAATGACACTGTACAACAGACTAGCTGTTTGGGCTTAGCAACCATTAGAGAATTGAATATGCCTGGCATACCTGTCCCTTCTAAAATGAAAGATTGGCAGCAATATATTAATGCCACGTTTAGTGAGCTTACAGACTGGGTCCAGAATGGTACGCTTAACACTTCATTGACACGTCCAGGTGGCTGGTTATTGTGGCCCATAAACACTAATGCGTGTCATCAACGTTTTGTCACCTCCTCGGGGGGGGTCAGGACCAGTAGGGCAGACCCTCGTTACATATCACCAGAACATGCTGATATCATTCCTACATATAGCGTGGGGAAACTTTGTCAACAATGGTTGAAGTCCTCCACGATAGATGCAGTTAAGACACATCTCACGTTGCTGTCTAATTATACTGACTTGCAAGATTTTTTGTCAGGTCCAAGAGTGCCCCGGAGGAAACGTTTTTTGTATGAAGTGTACAATGAGATATGGAAACTTTCACAACAGGAGGCAGCGGCCCGGTTGAGGCAGATTGATCAGGAAAATTTGAGACAAGCATTGTCTGTTGTGGATAATGGAATGCATACCCTATCCGACCGTGTATATACGATTGACAACATTGCTTCCTCTGCTATAGACATTATTAGATCACATATGTCTTCTTTATATCATGGACAGAGTCAAACGCGGTCCATTATGCATTTGGGTTGGACACTACAGACATTGAAGGCGGGTCGCGTTACGTGGCAGCACATCAGAGCCAGGGAGATATTTTTTTCCTTTATATTGACACGTCAACAACAGCTGATGGCAGAAAAGGAGGCAACATATGTTATGTTGAATATTGAATAGTTGGAGAAGTTGCCTTTTACTGTGGCTGAGATTCCGTCAGCTGAGTGGTTGATACATGGGGTTATAAATTTGCCTATTTCCACTCTGCAATTCACTTCTTGTTTGAAGCATATTCCGATGGGCAGATATGAGAAATTGGGAGACAGTTACATACATGAGGTGTGGGAGCTTCCCTTTTTATACAGATGTCTTAATGGTATGAGGGAGGTTTTTCTTAGCGGTAGCGAATGCGAAACTTCTGTCAGCCATTCGATGGTTTGTAAGCAGCTGTCCTTGCATGGGGTGTGTAATGCCTGTTTTGCGAACTTGGCTTGCTATCTAAAGGGAGTTCCAGTCCCCGTGATTAAAAACACATTCCAGGTGCTTTCGAACGGCAGCTACGTCCTTCTTAACAGTGAAGCCTGTTGTGGCATGCGTGCCGGAATAGTTTACGTGGTCGTTGTCACCAAGGCCTTTACGTGCTGCGGGAATGTGTTGTTTCCCCCACTCAATTTAGGGAGGTAGCAGACATCTGGCCTCACATTGCTACTTCCAAGGTGAATTTCGACAAGTTGAGTCGACTAAAGGCTCTATTGTTTCAAAAGCATGTGGCCCTTCCATCTGCACGCGAGACCTACGCACTTCAGGTGGCGAGGTCATCAGCAGAAATACAGTCCCTGTTAAATACTAACTTTCCGAGCCACTTTGGTGAACTCGTGGGACGTATATTTAATGCGTCCAGCACTACTGGAATTGCACATTTTTTCAAAGCCGTTGGTGTTGGGTTTGCTCATACCTTCTCTTCCATATTCGGTTTGATACCTTCGGCTATTCATTCTATTTTCGGAAGCATTTTTGGAGGATTTCCGATAACTTTGGCTTTATTGACTGGTGTTTTGCTGTTGTTCTTCCGCAATCGCTGTCCCGCCACAACAAGATCCAATATGGGCGCTCCCGTCAGCGTAGCTGTTTCGTGAGCGCATGATGCAGCATTTTGGAGCAACGCTCCTGGGATATTTGGAGTGTGACTGGTCTCTGTCATTCCGACCAGTTTTGGATTGTGTGCAACCCGTGTTTCGGTGCCTTTGGTGCTCGTTTGAACATGCACTGGCTCTCTGTCTCTAACTGCAGCGCCCCCCAGTGGTTGATGCTAATCTGTTGATGTTCCCGATTAGGGTTCATTCCCAGACATGTGCACTGCGGTTGCGTTTGCTTTGTGAGGCGGTTTACGAGATTCCCTTCCTGGAGGAAGATGGTCTTGTCTCGTTCATAGGCCCTGCACGGGATGCCGCCTTGGATGGTTCTGGGGCTTTGGAACACACCTGCTCCATGATGGTATTTGGCGTGGATTTTCCGGTGTTGACATCTGCCGAAGTGGAGGATATCCTGCTTTCCGTGGCTTCCATTTGAGATTGGGTTTCTTCTAAATTGACACTGTAACGATTTGGCTTTTCCGTCACATGCTTACAAATGTAAATTGGGTTTTGTGCTATGGTGTCCTCTGGACTTGTCGAAATGTATTTTGTATATTTTTATAATCTGGGGCATATTTTTTATTTTTGTTTTGGTTAGAACCACTTACTACCGACAAGGGGAGGGTGTAGTGTGGTCATTTTTATGTATCCTTTGCACGTTTGCTTCAGGCGCTAGGCCTTTGTGCACTTTGCCCTGGATGTATTTTATTCCTTTGCTTGGAGCATAGAGCCTCTGTGCACTTTGCTCTAAATGCATTTTATTCAGCTTCGTACTGTTATTTTTCAAATAGCCAGTTCTACGGTCTTGTTTTATTTTTTAAATCACACTGTTTAGCCTACTTCAGCACTGGAGTTTTCAATAACACATTCTTGCTCACTCTGTGCTTCAGTCAAGGATACAGTCTGGTACATTGCCGATAGACGTGGTAGGAGTTTAGTCTTTGGATACATTCTTGCGTAGGGACGTTTTGTCACACTGACATGTTAGTTATAAAAACACTTCCTTGTCCTAATACACGCAAGAGGGAGATTCCGACCAGGGAACCACAACCAGACACTGACTGCCCTGTTGCAGATGCTGATCCAGATCACAGGCCTTTACTCAGGTATGAGGGTTGATGTCTCCCCAGGGAATCTGAAAGGCAAGCTTAGAGCTTAACATGCTGTGCTCGAAATAGAACAGACTCAGAGAGAAAGTAACCTATTAACACTATGATAGCGTTATTCTTATGTTTCACTCTCCTGGTGACTATTTCAATCCTACTGTGTTGTATGGTTCTGGTTATTGCGGCTCTCGCCTTAATATCTAAAATGCAGTTGTTTTATTAAACCAATCTATAAAACTCAAACTGCCTTTGTCATTTGTATATGAGATCATACTGTAAATGAGAGAGCTGGTTGGGATCTGAGTGACCACGACTTCCCTGAGAAGTTCTAAAGATGTCATGCGCTCGGCTGCCCAATCATCCCTTCCCCTTGGGAGAGATGAGGCACTGCTAGTTAGCCGGAGCAAAACCAGATTTAAGGTGGCAGAGGTCCTTCCAAGTGGGTAAGACTTAGTCCCCCACACCAGGAACAACCCTGCTACCTAGAAATCCAGTAGTCTCATTTAGGATAATGAGAGCCCACGCGACAACACCAGACATGTTGCTGGCCACATGGGGAGAGTGCCTTTGTCTCTCTGTGGCTAGTAACAAAGCCTGTACTGGGTGGAGGTGCTTCTCACCTCCCCCTGCAGGCACTGTAACACCTGGCGGTGAGCCTCAAAGGCTCACCCCCTTTGTTACAGCACCCCAGGGCACTCCAGCTAGTGGAGTTGCCCGCCCCCTCCGGACACGGCCCCACTTTTGGCGGCAAGGCCGGAGGAGATAATGAGAAAAACAAGGAGGAGTCACTGGCCAGTCAGGACAGCCCCTAAGGTGTCCTGAGCTGAGGTGACTCTGACTTTTAGAAATCCTCCATCTTGCAGTTGGAGGATTCCCCCAATAGGATTAGGGATGTGCCCCCCTCCCCTCAGGGAGGAGGCACAAAGAGGGTGTAGCCACCCTCAGGGCTAGTAGCCATTGGCTACTAACCCCCCAGACCTAAACACACCCCTAAATTGAGTATTTAGGGGCCCCCAGAACCAAGCAAGATAGATTCCTGCAACCTATGACGAAGAAGGACTGGTGAGCTGAAAATCCTGCAGAGAAGACGGAGACACCAACTGCTTTGGCCCCAGCTCTACCGGCCTGTCTCCCCACTTCAAGAATAACTGCAACAGCGATGCGTTCCACAATGTCCAGCGACCTCTGAAGCCTCAGAGGACTACCCTGCATCTAAAAGGACCAAGAACTCCTGAGGACAGCGGCTCTGCTCCAAAGAAGAAACATCTTTGCAACAAAGAAGCAACTTTTAAAGAACACACGTTTTCCGCCGGAAGCGTGAGACTATGCACTCTGCACCCGACGCCCCCGGCTCGTCTTGTGGAGAACCAACACTACAGGGAGGACTCCCCGGTGACTGCGAACCCGTGAGTAGCCAGAGTTGACCCCCCTGAGCACCCACAGTGATGCCTGCAGAGGGAATCCAGAGGCTCCCCCCTGACCGCGACTGCCTGCTTCTAAGAACCCGACGCCTGGTAAGGACACTGCACCCGCAGCCCCCAGGACCTGAAGGATCCGACCTCCAGTGCAGAAGTGACCCCCAGGTGGCCCTCTCCCTTGCCCAGGTGGTGGCTACCCCGAGGAGCCCCCCCCCCCTTGCCTGCCTGCTTTGCTGAAGAGACCCCTGGGTCTCCCATTGAACTACATTGCAAACCCGACGCCTGTTGGCACTCTGCACCCGGCCGCCCCCGTGCCGCTGAGGGTGTGCTTTTTGTGCTGACTTGTGTCCCCCCCAGTGCCCTACAAAACCCCCCTGGTCTGCCCTCCGAAGACGCGGGTACTTACCTGCTGGCAGACTGGAACCAGGGCACCCCCTTCTCCATTGAAGCCTATGTGTTTTGGGCACCACTTTGACCTCTGCACCTGACCGGCCCTGAGCTGCTGGTGTGGTAACTTTGGGGTTGCCCTGAACCCCCAACGGTGGGCTACCTTGGACCCAACTTTGAACCCTGTAGGTGGTTTACTTACCTACAAAACTAACAAACACTTACCTCCCCCAGGAACTGTTGAAAATTGCGCTGTGTCCAGTTTTAAAATAGCTTATTGCCATTTGTGTGAAAACTGTATATTCCATTTTGCTAATTCAAAGTTCCTAAAGTTCCTAAGTGAAATACCTTTCATTTAAAGTATTGTTTGTACATCTTGAACCTGTGGTTCTTAAAATAAACTAAGAAAATATATTTTTCTATATAAAAACCTATTGGCCTGGAATTGTCTTTGAGTGTGTGATCCGCATTTATTGCCTGTGTGTGTACAACAAATGCTTAACACTACCCTCTGATAAGCCTACTGCTCGACCACACTACCACAAAATAGAGCATTAGAATTATCTCTTTTTGCCACTATCTTACCTCTAAGGGGAACCCTTGGACTCTGTGCATGCTATTTCTTACTTTGAAATAGTACATACAGAGCCAACTTCCTACAATCATAATTACCTTTGATGTCAAAATCCTGATCTCTCCCTGGTATCCTCAATTTTTTGCAGTTATTACTTGTTCTACATGCTTTACATTTCATACATTTTGATCATCTCTAATCACTCTCAAACTAGATACGTCATTATGGCAAAACTCATCCCTTAGTGATCTACTCCTTTTAAACGTTATCTGAGGTCTCTCGTGAATACAGTCATTTAGCACTGAGTCGGTCTGCAAAATATGCCAGCTTTTACTTAATATGTTGCGTACTCTATATGCTTGATTACTAAAGGTAGTCACAAATCTAACTGTGTCCTCATTTTCACTCCTATTCTTATCGACATGATATAATAGATCATCTCTCTTCAATTTTTCAACTTTCCTTCTTGCTTGTTCAATGGTCCTTGTTCCGTACCCCCTCTCCTTGAATCTATCACACATCCTATCCCACTCCTGATGGAAATCTGCCCCATTACCACAGTTTCTCCGAGCTCTTAAAAGTTCACCATAGGGAATACTCTGAATTAAATTCACAGGGTGTGCACCCCGTGCATCCAGTAGGCTATTGCTTGCTGTCTCTTTCCTAGCAAATTTGGAATTAGACCCTCCTTGCTCACAGTTACTCCTACATCCAAAAATTCTCCATGGCTAGAATGTATATGTTCAGTAAATCTCAGATTGTACTCATTCATATTTAATTTCTGTACAAACTTCACTGCTGACACTTCATTCCCTTTCCAGATCACAAAGATGTTGTCAATAAAACGACACCACAGAATCACATGTCTCTCAAATTCAATCATGGACTCCGATACCTGTTCCTCCCACCAGCCCATGAATAAGTTAGCATAGCTGGGGGCAAAACAGGTACCCATGGCTGTACCTTGTAGCTGCCTGTACAGCTTGTTATAAAAAATAAACAAGTTATTTCTGAGACAAAAGTTCATCAAATCACACAACATTTCTGAATGGAAAAACAATGATAGGGATGTTGCCCTTAAAAAATGTTTTGTGGCATTCAATCCCAAACCGTGATCTATACAGGTGTATAGACTAGTGACATCCAATGTTACAAGGAGATAATCATCCTCCGACTGGATGCCCTCAATAATCTTCAAGAAATGTGTGGTATACTTCAAGTAGGATGGTAGTGTTTCTACAAAAGGGCGTATATAGGAATCAATATACTTAGACGTGTTTTCTAGGAGAGAGCCCATGGCAGACACTATAGGCCTGCCTGGCGGGTTGATTCTATCCTTGTGAATTTTCGGTAGAAGATATAATATCGGAATTCTAGGATAGTCACATTTGAGAAATAAAAATTCCTCCCACTCTAATAAGCCCTTCTCCCTCCAATCAATCAACATACTGTAATATTCATCATTCATTGATTTGACATCCTCATAGTGTACTTGTTTATAACATTCACTTTGGCTCAATTGCCTTAACCCTTGAGCCACATATTTGTTAACATCCTGCACCACTACATTGCCCCTCTTGTCTGACTGTCGGATAACTATAGTGCAATCTTTTTTCAACTCGTGGAGGGCTTTCCATTGAGCTCCCGTTAGGTTCTTAGTACTGTTTTTGCCCTCATACCTCATCTTTTTCAATTGTTTTATAACTTCACGTTCAAACACATCAATGGCATCACAATGAATCATGGGCAGGAATGTGGATTTGGGTTTGAAATTGCTGGGGCATGCATCATCCAAAGAGATGCCACACCCTTCCAAATTCAAAATTTAATCTTCATGTGCAGATGTCCCATCATAGAGATCTGAAAGTGTATGTAAAACTTCAATGTCTGAAATACAAAGATTACTATATTCATGTGCTCCCGTTTTTATCCTGGTATCAGTTTTGGCTTTGCTTTCATGCCACTTCTTCAATCTCAATTTCCGTACAAATTTAAAATTATCTATAATAGTTTGAACATAATTAAAGCAGCTTGTGGGGCAGAAGGATAGACCCAATGCCAGGAGCCCCGCTTCCACGACAGACAGCATTCTACTGGATAGATTGATGACATTCATGGTGTTTACTTTCGAGCCCGAGTCACCACTCCCACTGATCTTGCGTTTCCTTCTCCATCTCCTGTTCTTTGCCTGTCTGTTCCTCTTCTTCCTCTGGATCCACCACCCCTGCCCCTCTGGTATTGAGAGTCCTTGAATTGGTCTGTCCGACCCTGATTTAAAAGTCAAAATTGTTTTAAAAAATTGGATCTCTCAATCCCCTTATCAAGGACCAAACCTTTAGACAATGTTGTGTCTGAAACATCAGATAAATTGCCATCAGAAATATCACTTTCCACTTGTTCCTCTATGGAGGTAGTTGTCACATCCACATTTTTCGCATTCACACCTAACCCCTCATCCTTATACATATGATCATATTTACGATGGAAGGTTAGAATGCGACCTGACTGATAATCCTTGAAATCTCTTATAAATTTCCTTTGTTTCTTATTCGTGATATCCTCCTCCAATTTCATCAATTTCTTCTCCAAGCCCTTCATAAATTCATCTACTGACTCTTGTGTAGTGATGGTTAATAATTCCAACTGAGTTTTTTCAATATCCTCTAGAATTCTATTCCTATCCTTAGCTGCGTATTTTGTAAGTATCCGCATCATATTTAATGAACTTTGTTTTGAGTTCTCTGCCCATTCTTCCAACATCTCCGGGTCCGGATCCTCATATGTTGGTATAGTATAAATCCTCAGTCCCCTAGGGACTCGTTCCACATCTATATTTTTGTAGTGACTCTACCTCCCACCATTTGGAAAGCTCTTTTTTATGTAATTTCTCCAATTTGTCATATAAAGTCTGTATTTTTACTTCCATTCCTATATTGCTTTGACCAGATTGGGTGGATTGTATTCCTTCCGTTTGGGAAAAAAACAATTTGCTAGATTTCTCTTTACGTCGTGCTTCCCAAGCAGAGGCCATGATTTGCTGTAACAGTCTCAACACTCAGACTATGTAGGGATATGGATATCAATTAATAATACCAATTTTCCATCATCCACTCTGTTATTGCAGTAACTCTTATCATGAATGGTGAATTTGTCCAGATACCCAGAGAGGAGGCTTTGCACAACACAATTATGCCTATAATATCACTATCTTGGCATACCTCCTATTTACTCATGATATAAATGTATTTGTTCGTACTACATACCATGGAGTTCCAATTTCAAGCACATCCCCAGCTATAATACATGACTCTTACAGTTAATTTACCTCATGCTGGTCGTGCTTCGGGGACGCTATCACCGTTGTTTAAACACCCCACCCTGTCGAGCAGTCTTCAAGCGGAGTTGCCCCTGCAATACGCCGCTTGAACTCGCTGGATTACTCGCAAATTGAGCACCGTTGTTTTCGATTGACGTTTCGTACTGAGGTGTCCTGGCTCTCTTGGAATTCAAGGAGTGTGTCTTATATATATATATATATATATATATATATATATATATATATATATATATATATATATATATATATTCACTGAATAAACCAAAGATTATAGGGCCGTTATAGTAAGGTTCTGAATTTACTCGTACAAAACCATAGAAATTCAGCAGTTATAGTTAGAGTTCTTTCAGGTAAGTATAACTTACGCCCTAAGTTAACTGTAACTCGCACCCATGCCATGCACAGTTTTCTTATCAGTACTGTTATTGCAAACGTTGCAGCGATATCAAGGATGCCATACAGGATCTCATCAATGACATAATATGTGTGTATGGCAAAGGTGCAAGTTATATTTACCTTAGGGTGTGAGTTATAGTTACTTGGAAGAACTCTAACTATAACTGCTGAATTTCGATGGTTTTGTAAGGATAAATTCAGAACCTAACTATAACGGCCTCAGTGAATTTCTATGTTTTTTTAATGTAAAGTAATTTTAATTACTATACATTATTCCAACCCCTGCCGTGCACGACCTTGTGGCCAGGCCTTGAACCAAGCCATAGCCTTGCTGACAAGCCCTTATAACCACCCAACCCCACGCCATGGCATCTCCTAAACTACTGAACAGATTCACAGCAAATCACAAAAAGCACTATCTGCATACCAGAAGCTAGCTTTCTGCCACCTTTGGTGTAATGCCGTCCAGTGGTTCGGGCTGTAGACGTGTTGACAGGTCCTATGGGAATTAACATGGGAAACGCAATGTTTTGTTAGCCCCTTTTTTCCCAGACCCCATGTGACAGATCACCCTGAAACTTCCAGTGCGCAACAAGAAGCACAGGGCCACTTCATTTGGAAAATTTTGTGACGATATATCGAACGGTGTCGAAGATATAGGCAAGTGAAAAAACGCTTTTTCTATGGAAACATGGTACTAACTATAACTACCTACTTACAACCGCCATTAGGTAATATCTCTCTCTCTATATATATATATATATATATATATATAAATATATATATATAGATATATAGATATATATATAATTATTATATATATATACATATATATATATATATAGTTATATATATATATATACCTATGCATATATTCATTATATTCATACATTTAAAATTGAATTATGTGTTACTTTCCTTTAGATAAGAGTATAAGTTCTACAATACTATAAAGAACTCTACAGTAGATGTAAGGTAACTTGTACGTTTACTTGGAATTTCCGTTGACAAACCCTATAGAGAGATGCAAGTTCACACAGCTATTAAGGTGGATGAGTGAATGAATTAGGAATTGAAATAGAAAGTACAATATTAGGGCAATGAATATTCAGAAGGTGTAGAAGAACAGAACAATAGAACACCAGACACTAGAGGCAGTCTCTCTTTCTCTCCCATTTCCTTTTCCCCCTTGCTTGTGTTTGTACTGAAAAGGTCATTATTCCAACTAAGCACGAGTGGAGAGGAAACAGGATTACGGCATCTGCTCCCATCGAATCTTTGGCACAGGTTAGACTCTCTGACAATGATAATGTCTCACATAAAAATGTGGCATAACTACTTCACAGTATTAATTACACAACCAAATAATATAGCAAATTTGTTTCAAGTGCATTTCATTAGTTCATCAGTCATGACTCTGTGAATCAATAAAATTGTTGATTTTCAAAAATAATTTTCACACTATATTTGCACATTTTTCGAAAAAGCTTCTACAAATTGGCAGGCCTACTGATAATCTGTGGGCACCACTGACTATTTATTCAATGCCTTCAGGTAGGTGTTCATACAACTTACTTTATTTTTTCTGGTAGGCCCACTACCCTAATATTGCTTCCTCTAGCCCACTCCTCTGAGTCCTTAGCTCTATATTCAATATAGCGGACTCTCAATCAGATCTCTCACTTGCTTCTGGACATCTTCAGTGGCTGGGTTAATCTCAGTCGGGTTACTTCCATTTCGCTCACTCTTTCAGCCATTCTCCTTTCATCATCCCTGAGTAAACTCATGTCCAAAGTGGCATATGCAACCCAATAGCATTCAAGATGTCTCAACCAGCAGTGGTGCTGGTCATTTCATACCTCCCCAAACACTAGCGCATTGGATCAATGAGCCTCAAGCAGTCACTTCCCCATGCTGATCTCAAGTATATACCCCTTCTCACTTCCCCATGCTGATTTCAAGTATATGCCCCTTCTCCATTACAGGCCTGGGGGGAGTTTTATCTGAAATTAGTTGCTGTGTTCTCTGCAGTAGTCTCGCAATGAGCTTGTCTTGCTCCCATATTAGTAAACAATTCCCCAAAGGTACATGAACGTCCTTAGTTCTAATTAATTTCTCATTTTATTTCAGGTGAGATTGGATGGCTACAACTAAGTACTGTTCCCAGCCTGGCCCAGTATTATGAATGGCATGTGCTTCCTCCATGTCACCCTGGTCACTCACAACACAGTTCTTAAGTCAGCTTCCCCTAGGGCTCTGTTTTTCCAGAGTGTTTGCCTCAGCTTTGTGGACCTATCTTATTTGGCTTTCAGGAGTTGGACCCAGGACATGGTGAGTGTTTTTAATCTGCCATTTCTACTGCACTGGTGCTTTTTGGATCTTTTTGGCAGAGGTGCTGGGCCCTTCGAGGCCATTACTTCTTACCACAATCTGAAAGGGTGATTCCACAGTGGGGTCTTTCCTCTGGTCCCCACTACTTCAGTTGCTCCTGGGATCCTTAGGAGTCCCACATTCACCAGCTCTCTTCTCCCTCAGGTTCTGTTCACTCAGCCATGGTCTGCCAAGCACCATTTAGTTGCACAGTCTGGTACTTCAGCAGGACTGATGCAAATCTTCACATCTCTTCACGTTTTAATCTTTGCATCTATATTTATATTATTTGTGTAGAGAAACTGTACTCAGGGGTCTAGACTGTCCATGCTCTCCCACCACAGAGGGGCTCTTTGCTGTTTGGGTGTTTGGACCACCTACCCCTGAGCGGCTGCTTTGCAGGAGACACCACATTCCTTGCTGGACATGGAAAAAGTCGGTGGGGCCACCCGCCCACCAACACGTCTATGAACCCCGAGCAGGACAGCTCACATTTTTGTCTATATGAATCATGCTCATTACCTCCCAACCCTCCCTCGCCTTTCTTCTGCACCAATGAGGCCCCTTGCCTCCCATAGACCCATCCTTTGGTTAAATAAAAACTCCCCCTGTCCCCTTCCTCGTCCTGATCTTTTTTGTCAAGCCTGTTGGCTTACCTCTTTCCTCCTCCACGGCAGGGCCTGGGGGGGTCCTCAGTTCTGGATCTCAGTGGGGTGCGGTGCTCCCTGTGGCAGTCTCCTGGCCTGACTGCATTCTCGTGGGGGAATGCGGCTCTCTCGGGGCCGTGGTTTGCAAACGCTGTGACAATGTCGGGCCGGCCCTGCTGCGGCTGGGGCTGTGCTTCTGGGTGGGCACCTGTGCTAGCTTGAGCGTGTGTGTGGTGGATCTGTATGGTGTTTCTGTAGCGGTAGGAACGGGTTTGCTGCCCGTTTTCTTTTTGCCTCCGGCTGCTGGTCTCTCTGTCAGGGGGTGGGCATGTGATCTGCCCGATTTCTGTAATTGGTGGTTCAGTCTCTCCTGGTGGATTCCTTTGCCTGATCAATTTGTTCATCTTGGTGCCGACTTGTGTGAACCCATATGTTGCTGTAACAATGGATATTGGCTTGCTCCACTAGACTGGGCAGTGCTAACAGTGTCTTCTCACAGCTATGATGCCAGAGCTCTTTGCTATTTTGGGTGGTGGTGTAGGTACTGTTTCTACCCTGCTGAGTAGTGTGTCATGGGTTGCTGCTGGAAGATAAGTCAGCCCTAACCTATTTTTATTTATACTCAGTGCTGCCTTCCTACAGTGTCTTGGTACTGTACCTTGCTGATGTTACATTTACTCTCATTATGTTGCTCACCTTACCCAGCTCCTAAGTTTGGGAGACTGGGTTTGCCTCACCTGGATTCTACGTCATACTCAGTATGTTACGTATGATCAGTGTTTGTTCTCTGGCGGGCTGCACTTCTCTGCGATTCACATTCGTTTCACTGAGCCCTCTTCCCAGTAGGCTTTTCTGTCTCTGCCTAGGTCAGGCAGCTCAGTTAGCGTAAAGGCTTCTGTTCACTTTCAAAGGCCATGAAGGTCCAGTCCAGGAAACAGCCAGAAATGGGCATCTCTGACAATGTGTGAGGCCAGGCTTCTGCATGTGATGGCTTCATCCACCTCACCCGTACCACTTGTGTGAGGCCTGCTTGGGTCGTGTCACTGCCTCTCCCACTGGGCGTTGGGGCTCTATTCTGATTGTGGCTGTTGCCCTTTACCACCTCATGCCTGTTTGGGTTTCTTTTGGTTCTTTCTCTTATGTCACTTTTGGAATTGTGGACAATGTTCAAATCAATTGAATGGAAGTTTATTTGGATTGGAATATGTGTTATTTCATGCAATGCCTTTATTTATCTTCTATTTTGTATATGTGATGGACTTCTGGGAGTACTATGTATGTTGCCACGGCTGATGGTCCCTTCCTAGGGGGGCTTGGGGCCTTTGTTGTTGCTCCTCTGCTGTGTGCGGGGCTCTGAGGGGTGCTTTCCGGGCTGGGTGACGTTTTTCTGTCCTCTACCTGGCTGCAGGCGGAGTGCTGTCTGCAGAAGCCATGCCAGAGTCCAGTGGTCCTGCTGTGGCTGTAACTGCACTTCTGGGTTGGCGCCTTGGGAGGTTCTTGGCTCATATCGGCTTCATGGTGCTTGAGTGGTGGGATGGGGTTGTGCCCGTTTTTCTTTTTTTTTATTGTGCTGTAGGGTAGCCTCCTAATTTGTGCTGTACATGGGTCACCTGCCGGTACCGCTCCTTGTCTTGCTGGGGTCCCCTTTGGCCTCTTGCTGGGCGGCCGTGATTTCTGTATACTGTGGGTGTCTTTTTCTTCCTGTCAGAATGCTTCTTCATGTCTTTTCTGCGTCTGGATGTCACTTGTTCCCAGGTGGAGTATTGCAATGCTGTTCTGGGTGCTGTAGTGTTTTCATCTTTTCTCGGGAATCCTCTGCCTCATGTTGTTTGCCTTCGCCCACTGGTGGCCTTGGTGCCAGCTCTATTCAGGACTTCCTTTGCTGTGTGTGTCTTGGTGTGCTGTTTTTTCCACATGTTCTTCTGCATACTGTGTGGCTTTTGATGGGGCTGCCATTTGTTCTGGTCTCTGGGCCTCCCCCGACCTGTTGTGGTTTCTGGTGCGGTGGTGTGTGGTGTCCTTTTACTCCTGTACTGTCTTTCGGATGCTCGGTCGTTTCTTTCTTTCTTTTCTGGTTGGACTGTTTTTGCAGTTCCTTTCTTTCCTTTCTCTACAGTCCTTCCTGCGGTTTCAACCTTGCCCCTTCTGGAATGCCTGCCTTTGCATTTGGTGGTTGCCTTCCATGTCTCTGGGTTGGTTTTGTGGCCTTCGGGTGGGGCTCTGGGATCCTCTGTGGCCCGATGGGTTCGGGTTCCCGACCTTCGTGCAGCTGCGTGTGTGTTCCTGTCTCACCTCACCCTGCCTGTTGTTGGTTTGGGTCCTGGGGTCTTTTTGGTCCTTTCCTTTCTGTGCGATGTGTCAGTTGCCTGTTTCCTGCTTCTTGGTAGTGCGTACAGTTGCCGCATACTCCCTTGTTTGTTGTTCCTGTTCCCCACATCCACGGCTCATCCCTCTCTGTGGTTTAGTTGGGTGCCCACTTCTGTGAGTGTGGTGTTGCGGGTTCTGGTGGCAGGGGCTTTTGGGTGCAGCTTGCTGCTCCAGTTGATGTGGTCCTGCATGTGTCTGTGTGACTGTTTCCACTGCTTTGACCTCCATTCATGGGTGCCCTCTCTTGCTTGGGAGCTGCTGTTTGTGTCCCACTTTTCTCCGCTTGCTTGGTTCTGTGCTTTTCTGGTTCCTGTTGGGTCCTTGTCCTGTTGGTGGGGAAGGTTGTTGCTCTGCTTCATTGTCTTTGCTTTATGCGATGGTTACGCCCTTCTTTGTTGGGGGTGTTGCTCCTCTGGACTCTCTTTTATATCCCCTGCTCGGCTTGGCGTCCTTGCTTCGGTGTGCGGGACTCCCTCTGCTGCCACCTTTGTGCCATTCACCTCTGGCTACGGGGCTGCTATGCTGGGATACTGGTTTTGTCTGTGGGTTTTTCTCTGCTTGGTACTGATCTTCCTTTCGCTGGCTGTGTCTTTTGTGGTAGCTGCTGTGTGCTCTACTCTCTTGCTGCTCTGGTACAGTGTGTGGGGTTGTTGCTG
Organism: Pleurodeles waltl; assembly: GCF_031143425.1. Lineage (NCBI taxonomy): Eukaryota > Metazoa > Chordata > Amphibia > Caudata > Salamandridae > Pleurodeles > Pleurodeles waltl. The sequence goes on from NC_090443.1 coordinate 68,108,448, forward strand.
CTGTTTGGTTAGCCGGCTTTCTTCTTCGCTGGGACTCTGGCCTTGAAATGCTTCTTTTTGGCTCACTGCTCGGCTGTCCTGGGTGTTGCTGACCTGCTGTGACTTCTTTTGTGGGTCCGGCGCTCTTTGTGGGAGTTTTCCTGCCCTGTTTTCTGGGGCCTTTCCTGCAGCTTTGTTTGCCTCGCCCTTTGGTGTTGGTTCTGGCCATTGAGTCCAGGTCTTTGTGGCCCGTGGCTCTGTTGTGGGCTTCGGTCCTGTTCACTCTTTGGTTGGCTTTCTCCTGCCTCTGGTTCTAGCAGCCGTAGTGGTCTGTTTGGCCCTTCTGTTGGCATATGGCAGTTCACAGGTGTTTGGGGCCTGTTTCTGTGTCTGTTGGTGTCAGAGTCATTTTTGCCACACCAGTTGGGGCTTCGGGCGGTCCCCGGGTGTGCCATCCTCTTCTGCTCCTCTTCTGGGATGGTGTGTGTTCTGCCCCTCCGCCGTACGTTGGTGTCCGGGTGTTGTTTACGGTGGTGGTGCTCGTTCGGGCATACGGTCTGAGGTGGCGTTGTTTAGTCCTTTGGCTCTGCTGGGCCCATTCCTCCTCCCGGGCATGCTTGCTTTGGGCTTTTTGTGCCTGTCCTCTAGGTTCGTTTGCTCTCTTGGACTTGCTGTTTCCCTTCTGTGGGTGGACCTGCCCAGGCCGGTATTTTGCTTTGGTTGGGCTTTGCGGTTCATGTGGGTGTCCTTTTGTTTAAGTTCTGTGGTGGCCGTTGGCTTGGCGGCCTTGATTTCATTGGCTTCTGTTGCGCTGGCTTTGCCAGAGGCCTCGGTGGATGGGGTTGGTCTGGCTCCGCTTTGGGCTTCTCTGTCTCTTTTTCGGTTTTTGTTCCCTTTTCAGATTACTCAATAGTAAACTCTGGCTTTTCTGTTGGGACCACTGTTTGGGCTCGCTTTTTGCTTGCTACGTCTCATTGGTGCAGAAGAAAGGCAAGGGAGGGACGGGAGGTAATGCATCCACTACTTACTGTTAATGGCATTACTCCTAGTCCTACTCCCTCGCCTTCCTTCTGGTTCCCTCCCACCCTCCTAGTATGGTCCAACTAAGTATTTATGTTGGCTTGTTTACGTACAGGATGAGGAGGGGGACGGAGGGAGGTTTTATTTAAAGGAGGGAGGGGTCTATGGGAGCCAAGGGGCCTCATTGGTGCAGAAGGAAGGTGAGGGAGTAGGACTAGGAGTAATGCCATTAACGGTAAATAATGGACGCAAGATTACTGCACTCCTGTTACTTCAGGTAAACCAAACAAGTGAACTCGAACATTAACTGTGCCTCTACCACCAAAATGAATTTGTATTTTGTTCTTTATGAATTGAAGCTCTGAAAGAAGTTTATAGTAGAGGGATAAGTTGAAGAGATCTACAGGGTACAGAACCGCAAAGGCTACACATAGTGATTTCACAGCTATGACATAATCTCCTCTTGTCGTATTCTGTGTGATTATTATTCCATTGCACCCATATAAGAACCCTTTACCGGGCTGAACTTACTTTTTGTAGTCTAACATATGTGTACATATTGGTGTGTAATAAAAGTATTTTTATATTCTATAAAGGAAAACATTGATCTGGACAGCATTTACTGTCTATGTTGTACAGCTATTTGAGTTCTGATGAGCATATTTAAGAGCCCCTAGCACCATTCCAAGGCCACATTAGAGTCATTTTTTTTCACTAATGTGGCATTAGAAGGCGAAAAAAAACAAGCAAAATATTTACAAAGTGGCGCAGTACATGCATTGTGTCACTTTGTAACCCTTTGCGCTACATTATGCCTTCTCCAGGAATAATCTATGCAAAGGGAGCGTTCCCCCATTAGGGGAGCCACAAAAATGGCGCAAGAAAATCTAAGAGATTTCCTTGTGCCATTTTCTTCAGCACTTTTAATGCCTGCTCAGGGCAGGCATTAAAAGGAGGCTTCCTGTGGTTACAATGGGCCTCTGGGTGCTTTGCAGGATTAGTGTCAATTTTTTTTACACTAATCCTGCAAAGTGCCAAACTAGCATAAAAATGTACACACTACCTCCCAGGGTTGGATTGGTCAATAGGGAAGTCAGGCAGTGCCCGATGGGCTGGTGTGACATGTCAATGCGTGGTCTATTTTTTGCCTGGATGTGGGCCTGTTTTATGATCTACTAGGTCGGTTTTTACTGTTGAATTATCTGATATAAAAAAATTGTGTCTGCAGCAAGCTTAGATTTATGCAGTCTTCCATGCCTTGCAAAACACTTATAAAGCTTATCTTTACAAGTTCAAAACTGCCCCAATTTTCAACATGAGCCACTTTTTATGCTTGTGATTAACTGATGGGGGCCACTTTTATTTTGGTGCCCGGGTCTATTTTTTGTCTCAGTCTAAGCCTGATACCTTCCTGAGAGCCCTTGAATGCTTGTCCTTGTCTCCTCCAAGGAGTTTACTAAGAGCTGAGACTTAGATTCTGATTCCGAGTGTGGTGGAGGGGTCACTCCGTCACAACGGGATATCTTGTCCACTGAAATATATATCCCATGGGATATATATTTTAGTGGACAAGATATCTGTCCCCGTTGTGACGGAGTGACCCCTCCACCAACCTCTGGATCAGGCCCTTAATCAGTGCATCAGCAGAACATCAGTTGGAAAAGACCTCGAATATTGTAGCGTGCTACAGTGCTCACAAAGTCTCACAGACCCTAACTTACAAACAAACTGTTTGGAGACCGGAGTGCACACACAGTCTGCAGAGACTTCAGTGCAAACGTAATCTGTGCTGGAGTCTCTAATATACACACAGTCAGTGCAGGGGGATATCACTTAGTCAGTGGTGGTAAACAGGGTCGGCGTTAGGGTGGTGCGACCGGTGCAGCCTGGAGGCGGGGGCACAGACCTGGGTGGGAGGGGACTGCGTTTAATAATAACTTGGGGCTGTAAAGGGATGAGGGGCACTGGTGCCCGGTGGTAATGAGGGAATCCGAGAAGGGGGTCACGGGAGGTGGAGGTGAGTGCCTACAAAGATTGTTGTACTAGGTACCACCAGCACTTTCGGTGGTGTAACACAAAGTGATGCCCACACTCCGCCTGCATGTGATGGGGAGCCCCTGAGTTTCCTATATTTCACAGATAGATATTCATTGACCTTCGGCTGAATAGGAACCCTCTTGAAGGTTTGGATGCCCTTGAAGGGTTTGAGCCCACATGGGTTGCAGGAGCCTGCGTTACGCCCCTGGTCCTTTATTTACAGAGTTACTGTAGAAAAGGCTCCCGGTACTGGCCGCATGAGAGACTTCTCTGTACATACAGTCATTAATCAGACGTGAGAAGGACGGCAGAAGCGTGCATGAATGATTACTTTTCCGTAATGTATCATAGTCTGTCACATTTCCTCGAGTGCATCATCCTCAGCCGCGATATGGTGATGTGAAGGGTGGGGGTTGCATGGAGCGAGGAAGGAGTGAGGACGTGGAGAGGCAGAAGGCGAGATGAGATATTCGAAGTGAAAGTGGGTGAGCAAACTCGTCCTCTTGCTTGAGGGCGAGACACTTACGTGAGAGACGGAAACCACTCGTAATCCAGGGTTTAGGCCTCAGACGACCCTCGATCACTGGTTTCGAAATTAAGGCCGACTGCTAAGCACCAGTCTGGCCCAGTAGAGCTTAGACCTCGGAGCACCACAGAGCCCATCGCACAGATTCCACGAGGTCTCTCCGAACCCAGGTTGAAAAGTCCAGGGCTGAAGGCTCACAGAGCCCCTCAGAACGAAGATCTCAGAGCCCAGACTTATAACCCTGCAGAGCCTATGAGAGACCTAGGAGTTACATCTCATTGTCTACCACACTCCAAGTAGTAGGCCTCAGACACCTCAGAGTACAGGCCTCAAACTCATCTCAGCCATGACAGTCATGCCTCATAGTTCGAATCTCAGATCCTGGACCTCACACCCCATCAGAGGACTGGCTTCAAACTAATCAGAAGACTGAGAGTCAGGCCTCATAGTTTGCCAAACTCCCAGTCTCAGACCTCATAGGACTCCTCAGAGGTCAGGCCTAAATTCCAGGTATCCTAGTCTGCAAGAGTCAAGGCCTCAACACTCCTCAACGCCGAAGCCTCAGATCCCCCCTGTGCACAGATTTCACACCCAGGATACGTCAAACCTCAGAACCCATCAAATGAAAAGGAACCTGTCTTTTGAGTGGAGACTTGCACAGGCCCCTATATTCAAAAATGTCATAAGGAACCCAACCTGGAACCCTTGAAATGTGTCTTAGTTTTGGTGGCAAGTTACATCTTTGGTTAACTTGGAGACTTATCCACACAGTTGGCATCACAATAGAATGTTTCTTTCTCTATTACCCAACCATCAAAGTCCGCACACTGAGTAACCTGCATATTCTACTCTTTCAGCTTGAACAATGAAAACGTGACCAGCTGTAGAGGAACAGTAGCCTGTGCCATTCTGATCTCCCGTATGGGTGATCCCACTTCAGCTCAAGAGCCCTAACATATGTGGAGTACCAAAAAACACAGGAGCCAAAGAGGCACTAGGCCTCTCTCTCAGGGTGACAGAATTCATGAGCTGCACAGGCAGCTATTGAGGGCTTTAGGCCATCAGCACTCTGTTAGGATCTCCAAGGGTGTGGCTTGGTTCCAAGAGGCCGCACCCAAGCCAAACCATGAAAACGTTTTCCATGTGGATCCTGCAACAAACATCATGTAAAAATATGATAATGGCTCTTTAACTTTCAGAAACATTTCCCCTTAATACATCAGGGGCCAGATGTAGTAAAGAAGCATTTTGCGAGTTGCAAATAGCGAGTCTTAGCGACTCGCTATTTGCAACTCGCAAAATGTTATGCAGAACGGTGTCTCAGACACCGTCTGCGAGTCGGTATGGGGTCGCAATGACCCACCTCATTAATATTAATGAGGTGGGTCGCAAATTGCGGCCCCATACCGACTATGGGCACTCGCAAACATGGAGGCCTGCTGTAGTCAGCAGACCTCCGTGTTCGTGACTGCTTTAAATAAAGCAGTTTCTTTTTTTTTTTAAGTGTAGCCCGCTTTCCTTAAAGGAAAACGAGCTGCACTTAAAAAAAAAAACCGAAACCTTTAGTTTCGGTATTTTTTCAGGGCAGGGAGTGGTCCCTTGGACCACTCCCTGCCCTGAAAAAATGTTTTTGGGTCCAGTCACAAACTGGAAGGGGTCCCATGGGGACCCCTTCCAATTTGCGAGTGGGTTACCATCCACTTGAAGTGGATGGTAACTGCAACACCATTTGCGACCGCATATGCGGTCGCAAATGGTATTGCATACCACTAGGAATCGCAAATAGGAAGGGAACACCCCTTCCTATTTGCGATTCTGAAATGCATTTTGCGAGTCGGTCCGACTCGCAGAATGCATTTCTGCATAGGAAAATGCGATTTGCAACTCGCAAACGGCAGTTTTTGCCGTTTGCGAGTTGCAAATCCTTTCCTACATCTGGCCCAGATTATTTCACTGCATTAAGAGGCATTTATTAAAAGTGACAGTTTTTAACATGAAAGAAACATTCGGGGCGCCCCCCACCCTGGTGACAATGCCATTAGTGAAGTAGCAGGCAAGTGATCCGTCATGTGCACCCTATATATGTCCTAGATTGCTGTTGTACCCAGAGCAACATTAAAGTCTATTACAACAAATGCGAGAGAGGTTTTTGCACAACGCATACCTTGAATATTTCAAGGTGCTGTCATATTCAATAATGAAGAAAAAGAAGGCATTGTGGAATAAAAAGTTTCCCTATGATCACATAATTGCCAAGCTATGATGCCGGGATTGATGTCATGTTTTCTGGTTTCACATTGTGCAATTTATCTACTAAGCTGGTATTTCTTTCTCTCTGCTATTTCACATCAATGGTTAATGCTTTGCCTTTAATTCTTGATGCATGAGGTTAGAGCGCGGGTGGCATGCAAAAGCAATGTTAAAGCTTGCTTATTTTGGGCTTAAGGGCCCAAGAGAATCTCGAGCTGAGCCAGGATCCTTCATCTGGCTCGAACCTTCTGTCACTTGCCCATCACTAGAACTACTACACTCTGCTCCCAAGTTCTTAGAAGAAAGGGTGTATGTGGTTCGCAGACAATTCCCCTCATAGCATACCTACCTGGTCAACACAGGGAGGTCTTCCTGGTCTCCATGAAGACTGGACTGAGCTCTGAAATACAACAGCACATGATGCTGTCTCTTGCCATGGAGGGAAGCACCACATTTGCTTCTGCTGCGCATCTTCTCAGTTCACAGAAAATGAGCAAATTTGGACCACTGGAGATCTTCTATGGGCTTTCCAGATGAATCACATTGGTCCTCTGATGATCCGACAAGACTTGTAATCCCACAGGGCTAGTGACTCCTGGATCTCATCAGCATTACGAACCCACATATAAAGTGGGCCTAAGAAAGCCATATGTATGACTGGCATGCATGTGTTGGTGTTTTATATACATATATACTTACACTTAAGGTTGGTAAACAAAATACAACTTTTTAAGGCTGGTCTCACTTTCCACATTGTATAAACCATCGGCAAATATCAACAGTTGTAAAGGTGTAGTCTAGGAAGGTTTTTTTGGGAATGTTAAGTAGGATTAGGATGAGCCATCACGTTTGTGCATCTTTTCTATATCAATGGGTTTCTGTGATGAAAATAAATCTGGATTAAGCCCAGAAATCTGGAGCTTTCAGTTACATCTGATCCTTCCTGCAGTTTGTGTACTGTACCCCACTGAAGTTCCAATGGGGGTGTTCGAATCACAGAGACCAATCAGGTATTAGCTTTCTTACTATTATGTTGTCAGACTTCACCTGGCACCCAAAGCTTTTCGGAAGGAGCAATCTCCATAGTGAGAGGTTGTGTGATGTGTATGTGTGTGTTTTAGTTGTGGGGTGCCCGCATACTATTGTTACCCAAATTTAAATCAATCACATTCTTTTGGCGGGTGACTCTCAAAGTAGCAACGTCAGAGCAGTACAAAGTGCTCTCCTCAGGAAGGAGATATTGGTTAGAGACTCAGAAATTCAATAATATTCATAATAGCACAAAATAAATCATTGTCCAGTCAATGCTTTTATTTTTAAAGAGGAAATCTACTTTAATGCACACACAGCTAAATACCATGAGTAAAAATAAAGATGCAAATCTCTACAGAATATACAAATGACATGACAATATACCAAGCAATGAACAAGTTCTTGGTGGGAAGAATAATTTAACAAACCCCTAGAAGGGGTCCTCACAAGTAACCAGGGTGCAAATTAGAGGTGGGCGAGCCACTGAATGCTCGAGCCAGAAGCCTTGCTCTGGATCAGCTCAAGATCCTGTCAGAACCTTCAGCCCATAAGGAGCCAAGCTTTCATGCGGCTTCTGCCTCTTTCCCTGTATTCAGGATGTGGTGTTACTGTGAGAGCTACCAACTGGGGAACTTTGGAAGCAGGTTCAAGTCTCTGTGTTGGCTCAACATCCTGTGATTTCAGACACATCACTTAAGTTCCCAGTGCCTATAAACAATACATGTGACCTAGTGGGATGTAACTAGTGGTCAAATAAAGCACTCAGCCTTCGGGTCGAGTAGAACTGTATTTAAAGTGGGCTGATGTTTCCACATTTCCTATGAGGTATCCAATGCATCATTCCCCTTTCCGCAACAGGATGCTCCTCCATTTACATTTCCAGGCAGTCTACAGATCTCCGTGCAGGCATCTTTAACAGGTTATCCCACCTGTGAATAGAGCCAACAATCAGGGACAGGGATCCTGATATTGGATCTCTACATACTACTGTGTGGGTCCTGTACTGGTCATTGAAAATCCAGCCCCCTTTCCCAAAATCCCGGGTTTCTACTGAGTACTTAATCTAGGTTTTCAAATGCAGATCCAAAGTCCAGAGATCCATCCCTGGAGCTTGTTTTAGACAGTTCCCGATATTTCATTATTCCCAGACTGGTCAGGCTAAAGTCTTTATCACTCTAATTCATCAGGAATCTGGGGTGGAACAGAGAGCTCCATGGCAAGGGAGTCAGAGACAGAGACATAAAAGAGAGAGAGGCCTTCCCTCTCAGCAACTGCCCAAAACTGTCTGCAGTAACCCTCTGGGAAGAATGGTAGATGGAAGAGGACAGGGTCTGTCCCTACACTTCAAAGCGATGTCTGTCACACGTCTTCCTTTCACAGGAGTATGATGAACTTCATAGGACCTCAAGAGTATTTCTACAAGCCACATCCCTGTCTGTCAGACTCACTTCATCCTCCAGACACAAAATGAGCTCTGTCCTCTTTCCGTAAAGCATAACAGGCCCACTCCATACTCACCCTAATCCGCCCAAGCAACATGCACAAAGCACACGCACCCTTTGTCTGTCACCTGCTGAGAGCCCTTTCACCTGCTGACCATGGGAAGTTGGCCCTACACTAAAAGGTAGATATCATAGGCTATAGCTGTTTATCCAATTTCACACAGCTTACAGTGGGTGAGACTCAGCGCAGGAGATCCCTAGCACACCAAACATCGCAGGACAAAAAGAGAAAATTTGAGAGTTTTTAGTGGCCTAATCTCCTAACACTTGCAATCCCTGTTAATAGAAATGGCTACCACCCTACTGTGTTTCTCCACTACCCGGCCACATTCTCCCCCTTTGTTTGTTTCCCTGTCCACATCTCTCCATTTGAAGGTAGCTCTTTTACAGGACCTTCGTCATTTCTTTATCTCTGTCAGCAAAAGGAGGTCATTATGTAGAGTTGTTATGCAGATATATGACTTGGAAGGCTCAATACACATCCAACTCCTCTACAACCAGAGCCTCCCTCACCCTCCCGAGAAGATAGTCTACAAAGCAGCCCTTGATTTTGATTGGTGCCCGTTAGAATTCAAAGATTCGACCTGAACCTTTGTTACACTCACTCAAGACAAACAACTAGTCATACGTTTTTATAGATTAAACTATAACTGTGGGTTTTGTACTGGTGATTGCACGATATTTTTGTTGCTGCATGGTTTTGTGTCTTCTCTGTTGAAAACCAAGTTGGCGAGATTTGCCTGAAGCAAATAATTTACCTATCTGTAGAAGTTAGAAACACCTCCAAATTAGGAGCCACTGACCAATTCTCTTCACCCAGGGCCACAAGGGATCTTAAAAAGTTTGAATGTATGTGGTCCCCCCCAAAACAGGGGTCTCTGAGGTTACCTCTGTACTCCGATCCCTGATCGTAAAGCCCCATCATCCTGAGGACCCCTTAGGAAAGTTAACCGTAATTGACTATAGTAGAGTGACTACCCCTCTTGTTTACCTAGGTCTCTCAACCAGTGACTGTAGACCCTTGGCACCTCGGGACACTATTGGTTAACATTCCATTTCATCTTTTCATTCTTTTTTTAAAAGAGTTTCTGCCATATGCAAATTATTCCCACCTAAAATTCTATGCCCCAGCCCTCACCCAGGAACACAAGCAACCAAATGAGTGTTTTTCAGCCTATTTAGGTTTCATCAGTAGGGTGCAGTTCAAGTTTGGTGGCACAGGGAGCTTGGGTCCTATCTGGGCATAGCGGTCCAGCTTATAGAGAATGACTAACATAACATTTCGATGAATCTTCTAGTGGATTAGTATCTATTGTTACATGTGTGTGCTATGTAAGGGTCCGAATATCCTTCTACAATTCTGAGCGTTGCATATCTGTAATGAGTTCATGCATATTTCATGCCCGCTAACGGATACATTCACAGATAAAATATGAACAAACATGCAATAATAACCGAAAGTTGAGCTTTTAAATATGCTAGACTGCTTAAAATAGTTTATGCCTAACCTAAGAAAATGGGAAGGTGATAGCAAAATACTTTGAAATGTTTCAAAACTAATCCCTATGTTGCATTCAGAAAGTGAGCACAATTTGCTCCAGGAGAGTATGAGAGTGGGTGGGATTGGTTTGAGTATATTGCCCGACAGAAACCCTCTGCCCTACATATAGTTTATAAAAAAATATTGCATCATTGGTATTAATATTAGAAGATCTACACGTAATGGGTCGATATTTTTGTAAACGATATTTAGGAAACAATATTTCTGTCACACAAAATATTTGATAAGAATACTCTGGCATAGAACCACTCAAATATTTATGAACTCATGTTCTTCATCGTTTCGACCTGAGAGGAGGTAGCACTGCGGCTGGAGCTGTGGACCTTGGACCTGAGGAACTAGGCTCGAGAGTAGGCCTTGGCTCTCCATCCTCTTATTCTGGGAATATCACTTTGTCTCTCTGCGCCAACAAAATAAACGAATGTGTGTAATGTGACCGGTGCTCATGTACAGAGCCTCAATACCTTAGTAGTCGAGTGCGGGCTATATAAAACTGATGAAAATACATCAACATTTAACATCATCATTTCTAAAATAGGTTGGCATAAAAGATGTTGGTTTCACAGGTCAAGTACCCGACTACTTCAGCATCTGGCAGAGCACCCAGGAGAGCTATTTTTCCACAGGTGCCAATCATATGTACCATTGAGCTGATCTGTGAATGATGTGCCACTCCGCCAGTTTTGCTTTCATTACTGGATAGACTAAGTTATTTTAGGCCAAGCCAGCCCTGGAAGCAGCCCTGACCTTTAGGCGACTAGGGGATTTCCCTAGGTCTCTGAGGCCAGTTCGCCCTGGTCAGGGCCCAGGCTCCAGGTTCCTTTGCACTGCAGGATGGACAAAGAGTGGCAGATGCTGGTTGATAGGTCCAGTATGCTTCTGGACGCACTGTGCCTACGTATGACCCATCCCATTCCAACCCTCCCTGCACCCTGTGACATCACTTCCTGGCACATCCTCCGTGCATAAGAAGGTGGGGCCTAAGAAAGTAGATATTAAAACTGACTACTGCCTTCATACCTTTTTGTGCCCCTAGAACTTCATTGCTAATTTCCATGTTTTTTTGCAGGCTTTCATATTTGTTCTAGAGACTTTAGCCGATTTTCAACACTGAAACTATTTGTCATGTTACAATACTTCTTTTGGCACACGCGGCTACCCACCTGTTTCAGAGGTGACTTTCACTCCATAGTGATCTGGAAAGTGCCATTGGGTGAGTTGTTCTGGCACCACTGCTTTGAAAGACTGTGAAAGGCAGTCTGGCGCTCGAGCATTTCCAATGGAGGCAGCCCAAAAAATGCTGGCTGCCTTGCAAGCCTAGGAAAATAACAAGATGCTCAAAGATGTAAACACTGGCTTGGGAGCTCCGCTTTGAATGGTGGAGTAGGGGGAGACTGAGCAATCGAGAGCACAGAATGTTCAATTACATCCACCTAAAAATACAGAGGAGGACCCTGATACTACTAACAGTTTGGAAAAGAGTGTCATGTGTTTTTTATCTTCTGCCCACAGGTCTTTGCCACAGATCAAGACAAACTGTGTTTGTGATAGGGAACCATACCCAGGACACCAGGTGTAAGAAGAAAATTGTGTCGAAATGGGATTTTCATAGGCTCACCACCCACAAACAGATGGGCAAACGAAAAGCTTTAATATGCCAATCTCCTGGTAAGTGAAGATTGTGTCTATAAATAGACCATCCACACATTACTGGTAAAAAAAAAACACGTCTGCTGCCACTAAATCCCTCATCCTTGTTTCTTTAACACACTCGGTGCTACCAAAAACACTTGAATAACCTATCTGATACAATGTCCATCTCTCCAACACTGTTTTAAAAGCAACACATGTATGCAAGAACTTCCCAGATCACAGGTACCAGTAAGTTCTGGTTGTGTCTCTCATCATAAACTCCAGAAGGGTAAACTTGCTTTGCTTTATCAAGGATGCTTGTTTTTGATTTGCACGCTTTGTGAAGCCTGCATCCATGATACTGGCAATGACCTCCACATAATTAGATCCATCTTGTGTTCTGCAATTCTTCCATACACCTACCGAGGAACTGTGGAACTTTTTCATCATTGCACCCCTCAGTACTGGTCTGGCCTTGGACATGGTTGCAAAGAAAAGATATTGGAACCTGACCTGTACATTCACTCTCCCCAAAAGTTCAGCTTATTTTAACTATGTTCTATCTGGATACCTGGTCCAGGTTTAAGATTGACCTTCTGAGAGCAGGTTGTGGAGGTCAGTTTCAGGGTCATGTTTCCTTGTGCTCTTGCAGTGGATAAGATGCGCTGGAGAAGCAGAATGAAAATCTTTCCACATTCGGCACGGGTCTCAGCACAAGTTGCTTGTACAGACCCACCCAATGGGTCTGGATCCACCGCAACATCCATGGCAGCCTGACACATCTTCCACAAACCAAAAGCCTGGTGTGGTCGTCGCCAGCCTCTTGCTTATAATATCTCTTTGTCAAGGTTTTCTGCCAGACAACGGTCTGCTGAGGTGATGGCTTAGGCGCCTTATTGGCCACTGTCCTTGCCTGCATTTCACTGAGGCTCCACCCACTATCACACTTGGAGACCTGGATTACACTCCCTTTAGCGCTTAACCAACCATTGTGTGACTTTGAGAAAATCCCTCTGTCGCATTCGTGTTTCAACGGTAAATGTATGCAATGTAAATATGTGCAGTGTGCCATCATATACAAGATGTACTGTTCACAGTGCTTTAAATGGGCCGGTACTGTCCAGTACTGAGTACCGGCACTTTTTTATTTTGAGAGGGAGAGTACCTGCACTTCTTGGGGAAAACTTAATACTTTTAATTAGAGAGTACCTGAGCTTCTCGGAAACAAGCACTTCTATTTTCCCATTTCAAGCACTGCCTGTTCATGTGTCACCTGTCTCATCACCACTCATCTACACCGCCTCCCCTTGGCGCTTTGGGCAGTGTTCTGGCAGAAAGGCTTCATTCAGAACCAAACACCTCAGCGTTAGGGTGCTGACAACTGCCTGGCCTCTTGGTATACTTGTGCACACTCCGCCGCCACTTGTTCCACAATCTTCACCTTTTCTGATATTGTCCATTGGCTGCACGTTAAACCACCTCTACCTGCTCGGAGTTCGCCTTTATGTTTTTATTTAGTATCATATCCTATAGTTCAATTGAATTTGTGAGTTGTAGTTCATCATTTGTTTCATTAACATTGTTTGTTTCCTCTGTATCCCCTACCCTCCAATGCATTTGAGGCCACAGCCATTCCTCCCCATTTTTAGGACTGGCCTTTCGAAAGCTTCAGTCGTATGTAGTCAAACAAATTAAAAATGAAAAATGCATAGATATATTTTTTTTTTCATCTTTTTATTTTTTCCAACAATTCAGGGTATTCAGTCCATGTCAAGTACGCCAACATATTTCAAAAACCTTAGCTCACAAATTCCCAATCATAACAAGAGAAAACGTATCACAGGAACAAATAACAATGGCATCTCCATCTGCAGCTGTTATTAAGAGAAACACATATATATTCGAGTCCTCACATGGCATTTAGTATAATAGTCAACCTCTGTTGAGCAGATCTCATCTTGCACCAGTATCTCTTGAAAAATGCATATAATATATATGTTTACGGAGAGGCTTTGGATCCGTTCTATTCATGTTTCATGTGTGCCACTCCATGGCTCCTGCAAATCACCACAGAAACGTTGTTGGTGCCTGTGGCCCCTTTCCCTGAAGGGCGTATGTCGTTATGTATAGAAATTCATGTTTTCATGAAAGTGACCCGCCGTAAAACAACGGCGGCTTGACAATTTATGTTTTCATAGAAATTGTAGTAAGTGCTTATCAGGTGCACGCGGTGTAGTCCTCAAAAGATGGAACGTTTTTGGACAAATTTTGTCAATTCGTTTTCGTGAAACGACAGGACTTGGATAACTTCGGACATTTACAAACAATTTTTAGGGGTGGGGAGTCTCCGCCATTCCATTTGACACTTGAGAGTAACTGTCAATTTAATGACTTTTCGAGCGACCTTGATTAGACATGTGATGTATGGGGGTACCTTTGCCCAATTTCTTTCAGTTTAGGGTGTAACGTTCTCCACCTCAGGAAGTGTGTGTGTGTCTGTGTGCATGCGATGCCCAGTCGAACCTCCAGAATCCTTGGATCACTATAGTGGTACAAATGCTTGCCTTACAATATGCCGTCCCATCTGCAGGATCAGGTACATTCTGCAAACTTTAAACTGTGCTTCAAGCTGTACTACTAGGTTACGTCTAGTGGTACTTCCAGCATCCTTGCGGTGGATCGTCTAGTATCCTCTCAGAAGCACTCCAGTATTCTTTCAGCTGCAGCTCCAGCAACCGCACAGTGGTACCTGCAGTGTCCTTACTTCACTCCCACCACCATCCATGTATGATACCCCCTGGATCTTTTTAGCCGTGTGATCAATATTATTTAATCTGTACCTCGGACAGCATATTTTACCCAATAGCTCAAGTGTTTCTCCAGCTCTAAATCCACTATCCTTTCAGTGGTACCTTCTACATTTGACTAGTGGTACACGTAGGATCCTTTCACGGGGGCCTTTAGCATCATTTGACCTGTGCTGTCTTCATTTTTCCAGTGGCACCTTCTTCATTTTTCCAGTGGTACTTCCAACCTCCTTTAAGCTGTAAACATTGTTCCTCTAGATTCCACACCAGAATCCGTGTAATAGTGCATCAAGAATATTTTCAGTGATATATTCAAGGTATCACTGGTCGGATGGTAAAAAATATAGTACCATCCGAACAGTGGTACCTTGAATATATATGTAGTATATTTTCAGAGGTCCTTTTAGCAGTGGCGAAATGAAACTTGACGGGCCCGCTGTAAAGTACAGGGAGGTTCCCCCGGACCCAGTCAGGAACCCAATCAGAGCACTGTGCTGAGGGTCTCCCTGGAGCTCAGCCCCCCCCCCGCACCACAGGGGCTGCAGGGGTTAAAGTTATTCCACTGACTTTGAGCATTCTTTAAGCTTAACTTCAAGTATGCATGTGCCTTAAAATCCAGCATGTATACCATTTAGTGGTAACAAATGCATTCATTCAACTGGACATCAAACACTCATTTAGAGGCACTGAAGGCATCTTCCCAGCTGTAAGTCCAGCATCCATCCAATAGTACCTACAACAGTCATGCATTGGTACATCTAGCACCCTTTCAAGGGTGTCTCAAGCATATTTCAAACTCTAAGTGAGGCAACTGTCTAATGGTACCTCCATCATCCTTGTGCAGATACTTCCAGCACCCGTTTAGCTGCACTCCTGAATTTTGGGAGTACAATTGAAGCCTTGCGCCACCTGGGCAATGGCCTGGCAGATCGGGTGATGTGGCAGGTGCAGACTGAGCCTTCTTCGTGGCAGTCTCTTCTTATCACCAGAGTAAATTGAAAATTACAGCATGGTGGGTCTGGCATCATGGCATGACTTCTTTGACCGATGCATCATCACAAGCCTACGGGGATCCACTCAGAGGTGCCATGAAGTTGCAGCCTCCCAGGCCAACCGACATCCACTTAGCACTGATGTTTCTTTTTTCCTGTTGTCAGTAGTAGCCTCATCTAGTGTCAGAAGACAAGCCCACACATGACTTGATGAAGACTTTTAGGCAGTTCCCAGCAAGAACTGTGCCAAAAAAACAGATCTGCTCACATTATGGGCTGCTTCTGGCTTTGCTCTCAAACTCAGTCTACTTTATGCGGATGTTCCTCAAGCTGGGAACATACTGGGTTTCTCCTCCTGGACAGTCTCTCCCCTACAGGGACAGTCACATTCCTACCCTCTCTCAAAAGGCAGACTGCTTTCTAGGCATTAAGAAGACCATTGGCTCCTCCAGCAGAAAGTGCAGACTGTAGGCAAGTTCCCCTCATCTCTGGGAGGTTGGCTGGTGGGCAGACGCTAGCCCTGGTTACACAGCCACTCTTCAGTACTCTGCTGAGCACTCTCTTCCTTTGTCAAGAAGAACTTAAGAATGGAACAAAGTGGGATGATTTAGATCACACTTTAAGGCATATTTTCCAGACAGGGGCTGTGGATCCACAGTATTCTCTTTCAAGTGTCCTTCTTAAGCTGCTCTCAAAGACTCAGTGAAATGAAGCTTTTCCAGCAGGTAGCAGTAGGGTGGACTCAAAGCAGGACTGCCAAAACATGAGCCCAATGAAGTGTGAAATCTCTGCACCTGGCTGGCATCAGCCTTCATGAAGCACTAATCGGGGACAGACAAAAGGATGGGCCTGGTGCAGAAACGTCCTCATCTTGAACAACAAAAACTGCAGTCCCACAGTTTATCCTCTTCACTTCAGTGCCTTGATCTCTGCCCTCCAGCCACAGGAATTCAGGCAATACACTTTCAATGTCAAAGGAAGCTGTCCTCATCCTTCACCTTGTACCAGCTAAACTGGCAGCAGCCAAAATGTATCTCACTGGCTTCAGTATTCATACTCGCATGCACAGAGCCCTGCTCACATACAGTTATCAGACTCGCTGTACATCCACATGCACCTAACAGGCACACAGGACGTCAGTACAAGGTTCTTGGGCTTCACATAACAACGGAACTTTAGTAAAAGAAGTGTTAGTTGACCACACTCTCACTGACACAGTGCAAAACATTCTGTTGCACTATAATGATAAAACATGGTAGGCTACCACCACCGCTCTACTTGATGCACCCATGATGGAGACAGTAGCCAATTGCTTAGTAAGAGGGCACACATGGTGTGCCCTTGCAGGCCACAGGACAGGTCCTGGACTGACATTGTCCGTGACACACCGATGCCTCTTTGCTAATGCCATATTATTGTGATGCTAGGGCCAAACAAAAAAGTCAGGATACACGTTTGATATGCAGTCAGACTTTCAGGGGAGGGGTACATGCTTGTTCACCAGGCAGAGGACACTTCCATCCCAACATGCCTTATAATGGTACCTTAGTCAATCTTGTACTGGTACATTTAGTATCCTTTCAGATGTACTTCCAGCATAATTTCAGATGTACCTTCATCTTCCTCGTAGTAGTACATTTAGCATAATTTGACAGGTACTTATAGCATAGTTGTATGCTGCATCCTTCCAACTTTAACTGCAGTATCTATCCAGTGCTACCTCAAGTGGTACCTCTAGTATCCTTTCAGAGGCACTTCTATCATTGTTTCAGCTGCAACTCAGTATTCATGCACTGGTTCCTTCAGCATCCATGTAGTAATACTTCTAGAATTCCTACGGGAATACGAATTCCTACGGGAATACCTTAAGCGTCCTTGTTATTGGTACCTGTAGCATTTTTTCACATGTAACTCAAGAATGTGTGTAATGCTACATCGGGCTTCCTTTCAAAGGTATTTAAAGAGTTTTAAGCTAGGCATCCTTCCAGCTGTAACTCAACATCGTCTCGGTGGTAACTCCTGAATTCCTTCAGCGGTACTTGCATCCTCCTTTAACTGAGCCTCGAGCATCTTCACAGCTCTAACTCAGCATCCTTCCAGCGGTGCCCCACATCATTTCAGCTGTATCCAGCTCTGCCTCCTACATCCTATCATCGCTAATTTCTGCATTCTTCCAGTGGTACCTTCTGAATCCTTTCAGTGGTCTGTCCTACATTCTCCCAGTGGTCCCTCCTTTCAGAGATATTACCTGGACCCCTTCAGCTGTATCTACCAGCCCGTCACAACTGCAGCAGTACCGCCTGTGCCTCCGCACCCTCCACAGCATCCCTCCAGACCCTCCGATTGCCTCCCTTGCCCATCAAACTATAGGCGTCAGTGGCGGGAGGCGGCAGGTGCAGCAAGGGAGACCGGTTTGGTCACCAGAGGCAGCTGAGGCTGGGAGGAGGGGTCAAGGCACAAACACTATCCACGAGCCAGGATCATCACAGCTCGGCATCCGGCTAGCGGCACACCCGGCACCGCCGCATCCAGGCAGCGGACCACGTCCAGCAATTACATCAATAGCCACCTATGGCCGGGATCGGGGAGAATTCTGACCTCTGATAAGCAGCGCTCTGAAGCTGGCTCGGCGGCGCGCAACGCATAATAAGCAATAGATGAGATAAGAACAAACTGACATACAGGATCTCCAGAGTTTCAGCAACCGCGGCACCCGCCTGCATCCCAGCATCTTCTCAGTCTTGCATACAGCGTCTCAGCATCTTTCCAGCCGTGCCTCCAGCGTCACAGCATCCTTTCACTGGTTCCACCTGCATCTCAGCATCTTTTCATCCCTGCCTGTAGCATCCTAGCATCCTTCCAGGCGCACCTCCGGCGTCACAGCATTCTTCCACGGTTGCATCCAGCACCTCAGCATCGTTGCACCGGTATCTAGAGCATCGCAGCATCCTTCCACGGGCCTTCTCTGCATCCCTCGCAACTGTACCCCTAAAATCGCAGCACCCTTGCACCCCAGTATCTTTACACTCGCCCTTTCTGCTTCCTTCCAAGGGTCCTCGGTGCATCCTTGCTCGCCCTGGGGCCTCCCAGCATCCTCGCAGCCGCATCTTTCCACTGACCCTCTCAGCATCCTCGAAGCTGTCCCTCGGCCGTCTGACATCCTTGCCGTAGTGCATTTTCTGAGCACCGGCGATCTCTTCTGAGGAGCACTCTGCCCTACACCATTACAAACACCGGCACCCCTATGGAACCCGTCGGATGTCGGCAACACAGAGGACACATGGGTGTCTGAACGGGGGACACATGGGCTGCGCCGTGGAGGGACGGCAGGGCTAGCAGCCCCGTCCAGCGCTGCCTGCCAAGACCTACTATCCGGCCACAGAGCGGGCGCACCGTACTAGGGCGTCGATTTCTTCTCCCCCCGTGAATCGATGTCTCGGCGACGGGAGATTGAGTCCAAGATTGTGCCTGCTGCTTCGCCCACACTGCACCGACAGCCTTCTCTGTGGCTCGGCGGCCAATCCGTCGCCTGCAAGGGCTGAACATCTGCGGCTCTAGGGTGCTGGTGGGGCGCCAGCCGCAGGCGCCCACAGAGAGAGAAACCCTGCTCCGGCCTCTACCTCAGGTGAGCACTGCCTGAGTGGATGTGTTGTGCTGCTGTGTGAGCGTGTGCCTATGTGACACGCGTGTGGTTCTACGTGCCACTATGTGTTTGTCTTTCTGTCACTATGGGTGTGTTCACCACGTGTGTGAACCAAGTAAGCAGCTAAGCAGCTCTCTGTGTGTCTACCTGTTTGTCTGTCTCTGTGTGTCACTATGCGTGTGTGTGTGTGTGTGTATATATATATATATATATATATATATATATATATATATATATATATATATATATATATATATACATGCATACATACATACATATTTGAGTGTGTGCATCTCTGCCTCACTGAGTGTGTATCTCCAAGTATCACTATGTGTGTGGCTTTGTATGGTACGGTGTCGGTTGGTGGTTCTGTCGGGGTGTTGTTGTGTCACTTTGTTTCTCCCTCTATGTGTGACAGTGTGTTTCTGTGAAACAATTGTCCGTACGTGTTTGGGTTTATGCTGTACAATTGTAAAATATTAATAACACACACGTACAGACACGTATATATATGGGTGTGTATGTGTGTATGTATATATTTGCATGTGTGTTACTTAATGTGTTTGTTTCAGTGCGTGTGTTTCTCTGTGTGAATACGTGCATGTGTGTACTACAGTGTCACCTTGTGTACCAGTTTGTTTCTCTGCCTTCTTGTGTGTATTTTTCTGTGACCCTGTCACTGTGTCTCAATATCCTTGTCGCTGTAGGTTTATCTGTGTGTCATTATTGGCGTTTCTCTGTGTGCCCTTGGATGACAATTTCTAAGTGATATATATGTATGTAAGTGTCTGGGACACCGTGTATTTCCCCCTGCGTTTGCTTCTCTATGTGGTAACATGTGCGCGTTTTTCCGCCACTATATGTCTGTTCGTGTCTGTCACTGGCTGCGAATCCCTAAGTCACTGTGTATGTTTCTCTCTGTGCCGCCACATACGTTTATTTGTGTCAATCAGTGTGTGTGCTATTGTGCACCTATTCAAGTGTCATTATGGTTGTGTGTGGTTTCTGGAGAGTTGGCAGAGCGGTAGAATCCGAAATGTTTTGTATACATTGGTGTGCAGGAAACGTGAATTTGTTCGAGGAAGGGTATGTTCCAAAGGACCTTCCTTTTTTCTCGGATTATCTGAGTCACTTTGTGCTAATATGCATATGTGTTTTTTTCCCACTGTTTTTGCGTGTGTCTCTGTGGATATCTCTGTTTATCTTTGAGTGTGGCACTGTTTATCCGTGGATCATCATGTGTGCATGTTTCCGTGTGCCTCTGTGTTGCTGTGTTCGACTCCACGTGTGCAGTGAAATGTAAGTGTGAGTTATTATGTGGGTTTAGCTGTGTAGCACTTAATGCTCTGTGGTTCACTGTGTGCTGTGGTGTACCTCTCCGTGTGAGGTGTGATGGGTCAGGCAAGTAGTGCTGGCAGCAGGTGGAAAGGGCCCTCTCGCAGTAACTCGCACAGAGATTGGTGGGGTGCAAGGCAGGAGGGAGATTCAAACCCTTTGGATACTCCAAGAAGCGATGAGTCGCATGTCACTCTCTGTGGCTTTTTGTGGCAAGTACCATGAGGAATAGAGAGATCCGGCGATGAGGATTCGAGCCCTTTCTGTTAGTCCTCTCTCCCCATGTGTGATCTTGTGTGTTTCACTTTGTGTACTTCTGCTTGTCACCGCGTCCTTTTGTGCCCGACATGATGCATGGCCCTGCATGTTGCTGTATGTACTTCTGTGTGTAACTGTGGGTAGATCATCATGCGCACATCTCAGTACCGCAGCCTGCGTACCTCTGAATAACCGCTGTGTGTCCGTGCAGGTTACCACTGTATGTCAAGTTGTGGTGGTGTTGGAGTTAGGATTCAGCCCTTTTTGTAGGCCCAATAGCTGAGGTTGGAAAGCTAAATGGTCCCTTCTCCAGTCTTGAGCTCCAGGCAGTGTCAGTATTTGCTACTGCCATTTCTTCATCACCCATGGCCACAGATTATGTTGCTGGCAACGTTGAGATGAGGGTCCCTTACATTTTATTGACTCTCCAGTTGCGCCTGTAGCAAGCACTCTAGGGTGACTCTGGGATTGCTAGAGGTGTGGCCTCAGCTCGGTGGTGCAGCAGGGCTGCCATAGCCCCTAATGCAAGCAAAGAAAACGGGGCCCCATCCCCTTGTTTGGTAGTTAAACACAGGTTTACTTTGGATGCGGCTTTCTACTCAGACTCCCAGGCCCCGGTGACACTGCACCTGCTAAACTATTGATCATGTGTAGATCATGTATAAGCAGACGCCCGCCCGCCAGCCTTCTCATCCAGCTGTCACTAGTCTGCAGTATATGTTCTCTTCACTTTTTATCCTTTCACATTCACATCTCTTTCAAGACACTTGTCCTGGCCCAGAGTTTCTGCCGGCCGGTGAGTTGCAGGCAAGAGATCAGAAGCCAGAACATTGGGCTCCTTGATAGCCTGACATTTCCCGATGCTAACATCTATTCTCAGGCCTTCCCTGCCTATTTGACAACCACTGGAACTCTGTCCTAGCTGGGTCAGGCTTGGCGACTCTGATTCACTTTCACAAGCTTTTATAAGGTTCTACATTTTCTAGTAAGCCTCCCCTTTCTCCGTTCTTCCATAGTTGTTCTTCTGGCTTTCCCTGATTCCCCGTCTCTACATGTTTTTTCAATCTATTTTCCAAAGTGTTCTGTGTTATTCCACAATATTAAGCTTTTACTGAATTTGTCTCCCATTGTCTATTGACTATTTTTTGTTTTAGTGTACACTCCCTGCTATATCTGGACTAGATGTTGGGCTGTTTACATGTTAAAAATAAATAATGCAATTTTTCAAATGTTTATCGGTGTCCCCCTAATGCCGTTTGCCCACATTTATTGAATCGAGCTACCTGATGAGCTATATGGGTCATCAGCCCAAAACTGGACAGTCATGGTTGATTTCTTTTGTGTAGCACTAGGGCTCAAGGTCTTTATGTTTTTATCTCAGAAGAAGTTGGTCAGAAACCAAATATTTTGGTGCATCATGGGTTGTTTGGTCCCTGTAGGTTTTTTTTTCTCTTCATTCGGTCTACTGAAAAAAATCAAGGGACAACAAATTGAGAACGTGGGTTGCAGGTGAAAATGTTACAGTTGTATGTCTTGAGGCCTGCAGCATGGGGGTGTTTTAAGGGCCAGCCAGCGTTGAGGTTTCTCGGAGAACAGTCTGGCTTTCAGTTAGGATCTGTGAGATCACCATTACTGGACCTTTGATGCCTCATTGGGCCTCAGGAAGCAATAGAAGTCCGCAGGCACCCGCACAGCGCATAAGCCAGACCCTCACTGTTGGAAGGTGGGTCATTAGTTGTGTGGCCTGCACAAGTAACGAGTCCGAACACGACCGCCACTGGGAACCAAACACCCCATTGTAGCGCTTGACTCTCATAGGGTAGCGTTGCAGAGCATTCCAAGGCTTACTCAAGGGAGGTGGTGTGGGCTAGTAATCCCCATTCACAAGCATGCAAGCATGACTCTTAATAAATGAATGTCCAGTCTGTGTTTTTTCTTTTGATAAAGTAAAAGTACATTTATTATTCACGCACACTACTCAATACTATGCAACAATCTACAAATATATACAAAGTGATAGAATCACTCTGGGCAAACAGTATGTAATCTCTCAGGTCTCCTTAAGGGAGAATATAATCCAACAATCCACATGGCAAAACAATCCCAGTGCCCCCCTTACAACATTTGAACATTTTGACAGTATTCAACACTACACCTACATTTGTGATTAAATACTTTCATCGTGGCAAGAGATGACTGTCAGTATCATTATTCAAATTAGCATAATCAGGGAACATAAGAGACCAAATTCCAGCATTTTAACCATCAGAATTACTTTTAGATTACTCCTACTTAACCATAAAAGAACAGTAGAATACATGGGGCCATACCACCCTACACCTATGGTAGGCCCCCTTACACAAACAGGAACAAAAGTTCACTGAAGCTTGTGCTTCAAATATCCATCCAACCCTTGAGGGGTTATCTCTCATGTGTCCCACCCTACCTAGGGTGGGGACACCAACAGATGTTGGGGGGAGGCTGCGCTGCTCCTGCAGCTCCCCCTGTCTCCTAGTTCTCCATTGGTGGTAGCCCCCATCTCCCTGGGACCACCACAGGCTTTTTAGGGGCTCAAACAGCAGCCCCTGCCCCGCAAAGCATGCTGGGGCGGCTGCATAAGTGATGAGCGGCTCTCCCGCTGCGCTGGGGAGAGCCGCTGTGCCCGTTTTCCTGCTTTTCCTTTTACTTGGGGGTGCCGGTCCCACCCGGGCACCCCCGCACCACAACGAGGATCCCTTGTGGGAGGGCGGCCCAGGGAGCCCACCCCTGGCCGCCGGCTCCCCGCACGCCCAGCACCTCCGGGTGCTGCCGTGGGAGCCGGCTTGCTGCCTTAGAGGTTGCCCGAGATGGGGTCTGGGGTCCCTTTCTCTTCTGCGAGGGGGAGTGCGATGACACACCCTTGCTCCTCTTTCTCCTGGGCAGCCCCCAGGCCCTGTCCCACCCTGGGGGCACAGTCGCAAGCAGCTGCGGACGTAGCTGCTTTCCCAAAGGTCGCCATTCTTTGTCCTGTGATATCTCGGGCCCCCAAGGACCGACTTTCTTCATTCTTGTGTTGTTCTGCTCCTGGTGACAAGCCCTTGCCACCAGGAGCACTCTCCTTAGGCCTTCTGGCCTGGAAGGGTCCCAGATCATCAGGGAGCCAGTCCCACTGACTCCTGCACCAATCTTTCCTCTGGGTTCCCAATTTTCCTTCTGGGCAGCACGCTCTCCTTGCGCTAGCCCAGTCCTTCCCCCAACTAGTCCTCTGGGGGGGCAAGGGGGCCAGCTTGCCTGGCCCTGGCATTCGCCTCGCTGGCCTGGACTCCTTCAGGGGCAGAGTCCCTGCCCCAAGGGCAGTCAGGAGGTTCTTCCTTCCAGTTGTCCATGATGCCCGTCTGCAGTCCCAGTGTCCAGCAGTGAAGCACAGCCAAGAGAGAGAGCTCTCCCCTGTGCAGGACCTTTTAAGTGGGGGCGGAAGTGTCCAGCAGGTCTGCACCTCTGGCCTATCCAGATGTGCCACATCACTTCCTTGCCCCCGTCCCCTCCTTCTTGCACAGTCTTCTGGGATAGCTCAAGATGGCATCCTCCAGGAGTTAGTTGCCACATGAGCTCTGAAAGTCTCAGCCCCTCCTACCTAACATTCCTCGCAGGGCTTCTCCAGCCTGCTCCTGGCACGGAATGACAGCTGGCTGATTGATGATAGGCCCTGCTCCAGCAACTGGACAGAGCAGTAATTGGCCCTAATCCTGAGCTGAGGCAGAGAAAGATGACATCCCTGGATGACCCATAAGTTGTACAACTATGCTCCTGTAACCTACTGCATCATTCTTTTCTTACAGGTTACAGTGTACTTTGGTGTGACTCTGGTCTCGGTAGACCCCAGAGAACCGGAGTTGCACCCTAGGCCCTCTTTTCCCATTGACATTCAATGGAGTATTCCCCCAATGCAAATATCTTAAGCACCCTGACATTGGCATTGAACTGGGTGTCCCTACAGTGAAAAGACAGTAAGCACACTGACTCTCCCTCACATGTATACACCCCTCTCATGAGACCTACTCCAGGTCACCACCCACTCTGCATAGTTCCTCCTGCACCAGGACTACCTAAGCGCAGTTCTTGGGCTGCGCACACTAGGAATCCTCCTCCCACAGCCATCACATGGGTGCACATCCATGCGCACACACGATCACATGTAACCTGCCCGGGGCCTCCTGCCCTTGCTGCACCACAGCAGCCTTTCCTTAGCACGGCGACACCAGCGGGAAACACGTGCAGTCCATTTTACCATGTGTTTACTGTGCGGGAGTCACCTCATTGGAGGCTTCCTCACAATAAGCAGTCCAAAACCAGGTGGTCAAAAATCGAAAAATCAGGGCATACCTGATGGTCAGAACCGTCCTCTAACACTCACTCTCAGGCCCAAGTCATAGACAGAGATAGGTATGTGTCTATGACACAGGATTCTGAGTTCCCCCACGGGCTGGCAGCTTTGACTGGGTGCAGGAGAGCAAGCTTATCAGTCAGAGTTGTTCGGAGCTTCTCACCTGCCCTAAGTAGAATGTTATCTGAGTTTTGGCTTGGACAACTGGGTCTGCCCCTCCTTTATCAATTCTCTTTGCTCAAGGAGCATCTGTCTCCGACGCAGAGAGGTAGGTAGTCCTGGGCTGAGCATTGGTTATTCATGCTGATGGTGTGTCATTCCAGTCATGGAGCTCAGCAAAACACACAGAATTCCCTTCTGGAAGAGAACTTACAGTGCAATATTTATAATTTATTAGGGGTGCTGGATGAATGTCCAGATCCAATTTCAAAATATACTTGTATGAAATCTTGGCGGACGAAATTCAAGGCAGTAGTAGTTTTTCAGACTTTTCCAGGAAGATGGCTCAGAGGCACTGATCAGAGATGGGCGAGGATCCTGATTCCAGCTCTGAGCCAAACAGTGTAAAAAATTCCAAAGACAAACCCATCCAGAAGATAACAGAAGGATCACGTATAACAGGACATAACTCGAAGCATCTCGGCCATAACACAGACACAACTCAAGGGGAAGGGTTGCTTCTGCAATGGCAAATATTGTTATAGCTAAAACCAGTATTATTGAGAAAGGCTCATGCTAGGGTGTTCACACTGAATTATAGGCACAGAGTTTTGTAGACTTCATTATACGGGTACAAATACACTGCATCCGATTTTCAGATTGACTTCTACCAATCAACCAGACAATCATAGTCCATCAGGGAAGAAGAAGCTGAAGGGAGGATGTTTGATTATTGCCAATGGCCTGTGTTTTGCATGATATAATTATTGAATAGGATGAAATCCAACACCGAGGTGTTCAGAACATATTGGAAGCAATAATTAGAGGATATTCTGACCTTTTGAGGAATAACGTGGCTTTTTGTGCCCAATTCACCAAAATCTGCATGTACCACTCAACGCCAGGCTATTTAACAAAGTTTGCCATCGTTATCACACCCGGCAAATACCGGGTGCAACGGACGGTACCCCATTTGTAATTGCAATTCCTTTATACACAGATGTTTGTGCAGAGATCGCGATTTACCTGGCCAGTTATCAGGCCCTGAGAGGCTCATTTAGAACCTGGCAGGTAGCCAGCCAGGTCAGCGGTGGCCACCATGTTTAGAGATCCCCTCCAGTCAGGCATGAACCCCTGTACCTTCACGGGAGCCGTCACTGCACTGGCTCCTTTGAAGATGCTGATGGTTGCCAAGTGGCTGCCATGTTTGACATGTACACTCAGCAACACTCAGTTTTCTGAAAACAATCTCCCAATACAAGGGAAAACATTGGCCCTGAACCAGAGGGAGTTTTCCTTCTGCACGCAGGGGCCACTGTGAATTTGCTGTATCAGGGGCTGCCTGCTTTGCAGGAGATCCCCGGTAGGGACATTGAGTGGGGTCACCTACCCTTAAGAGGCCGGGGCTAACATCACTGTGATCTGGTGACCCTGTGGCAAACGTGCTGCCAGGGCAAGGGTTTACACCTGTGGTGCTAGCTGAGGCTTCACTAGTGTAAATCGAGCACTTTTCCCAGACTCTAAATGGAGTGAGGGACACTGGAGGCTTAGCAGGTTGAGAGCACTGTTGATATACAATGATGTACCCACTCTGCCAAACTCTAAATGTCCCCTTAGTACCCACAGTAGGTTCTCTGTGGGATATCTCAGCTGCGGAGGCACACACTTGTTAACAGTATGTGCAGCCAACGTGTTTCTGATTAACAGTGGTCGCATGGGGCAGCAAAGCAACCAGAGATACCCAGATACCAGAGATACCCTTTGAACACATTGGTCTCCAAAAGCAATTGGGGGGACCATTGGCTTGGATATTTAGTCTCCCAGATCTTTAAACAACATAATCTTCTGAATCTTAAGGTGACTAAAGAAAACGCAAATAGGTTTGAAATCAGACAGACTGACAATGGCCAGTGAAACAGACACCAAGGAACAACAATGAAAAGGAAAAACTCTTGTGTCTCATTGCTGAGGTAAAGGTCAAGTGGTCTGTCACTAAGGGGTCAGTGCAAACTATCCAACACAGGTCGCCTTTCAATGATCCTAACTTGTCCGGTAACCCTTGTGTTGCAAATGAGCCCAGTCCTGGTGTGGACATTTGGGCTTCATATCATTGATCCATCTGGGTAGGATCCCGTCCTTGCGGCGATCAATGCAGATTGTCCTACAGGAAATCTTTATACATACAAATGTCCCTATTAGGGTCCACTTACTATTCTACATATTTGGCAGCGGATTAAGCAAGTCCTCCTCTTAATGTTCTTTGAGATGCAGCACATTGAGATTCTTAATAAAATCCACTGTCATGGCACAAATAGGTCATCTATCCAATGTTTTATTTCAGGTGGAATTTTTGTGCAAAACATGTTCCATGTACCTAATTCTTTATATTTAAACAAAAACATGTTTAACGGTCCTGGTTGCTTTTTAATACACAACACAAGATTTTGGAGAGTGTATATATCAAAACAAGAAGAGACATTGTTAGAAAAATATTAATTTATCTCAGTTTCATTGATTCAAAAGAATTTCATTTCTTTACTTGGTTTAAAACTTTAACTACCACTTCTAAAGCTGACACATTTCAGCCTGATTGTAATCTTGAGGCCTCCTCTGAGCAGAGAACAGGAACCAGAACTAACAATTCGATACATGTTTATTACAGTAAGTTTCTTCCTTGACAGAGTTTGTCCTTTACTTGCTGCTCACGTATCTTTATTCAACCCTATAGTTCACGGTGTCCTCCCGTGTCTTCAATCAATTGAGGGACTGTGCTGCTCTTCACTCAGTGTTAGATTACATTTTCCTACGTTTGTACCTAGATAGTTGACCAGAGTTTTAGGTTTTATTGTCTTCAGTGCGGAGGCACACACAAAAGCCCTAATAATTTCTAGTTTCCAACTTTGGGTTTCAAAATCCCCTTTCATTTGAAGGTTGAAAACCAAACTCTTGCAGCAGATGGTGTATCCCAGAGCTTAATTTGTAAATTTGTACTATTTTTTTTACAAATTAAAAAATAAGTTGCAAGACCCTAGTCAGGAGGCAACTTCCGATTGCTGCTGTCAGTGCCGCCAGTTAGAGTAACAACACAACTGATACCTGTCACACTCCTACAAGTATGACAATTCTGACAATTCCAGGCTCCAAAAAGTAAAAGAATGGCTTTGTCAGCAGGTCATCATAGTGTATTTTTAATTAATTAACAATTGTTGCTGTTCTTATCTCTAAATGAGACAAACAGTTGCACCGCCTGGCGGACTGTCATAAGTGCCGGTGCCACAACCGGCTCAAATTAGGCACTGGTGTGTCCCTTTAGCACCCACAGTATTCTGCAATAATCCTCATCTGTAAATGTTTATGTGCAGAGCTTGTGCTTCCCATTTTCTTGTGGAGTTACAGCGGATTGGCCTTCTATCGGGTATTCCTCTGCAGTTGCAGCTCCTTGTTTCTTTTGGGTAGTCCAATAGCAAGCCACCTAGGGGTGACACAGCAACAAGGATTTTCTCAAGTACGAATTTCGATTATTTTAGTTGGAGTTCCAGTCCGTCTGGGAATACCATCTTCCTGAGACCTGTTTCAGGTCATATTTCTCTCCCAAATAATGGTATAGATTTTAGCCAGTAGTCCAGATGAACACCAGGAACTGGTTCTAGAGGGTTAGCTCCCCTTCAGTTTAGGGACCATTGGAAGAAAGTCAAACAGGACAATGTTTAAATTCCATGCTGACAGTCAACCAATGCTGAGTATATTCTTCACTGTCGGTGGAGTGCAGCACCAAATGACCAAAGAGAATGGTGTTGGAGAGAAGCCCTACATTCTTAAAGGGGGTCTCTACTGTTCTCAAACAGCTCTAAGCACAGCAGAAAGAAGATAGCACCATGTGAGAAGATGGTATTAGGTGGCCCAACAGTTGCGCATTCTGGTGGGCACAGGCCTTACACCTTGAGCATGGGTGAGTTGGATATGGGCAGATTTGAGGACACAGCTGTCCAGGTAGCTAAAGCAGTGCTGGTGAATTCTTTATTTTCAAGCAGCATTCTGGACTCGCAAGATGTGAATTCTTCTGCCTCTCCAGATGGTTCTTGCTTAAAGCGAAGCAATTTGCAAGTTGTCACCTACACGAAGACACCTACGAAGGAAATCGTCATATTCTGCTGCACTTAGTATGGCCTCTCAGAATGCCTCACTCGCACAGCATATGGAGGTGCCTGCAGATACCACACAAACAGCATATATATCACATGCCACACCTCACGCAATGCAGAATAAGAGGGCCTGGACGATCAGTGTTATGAAGGACTGAGCGGGTTTTTATATGAAAGGGTCAGTAGCCCCTCTCCCACGGATACAGGTAATAAGGACCTTACACTAACTGTTCTGCCCACTGACTGGTTAGGGAACTGTAGTCATCCTGAACTCCAGGTGAGGTACACTTTGGGCACGGCCAATGCCTATCAAACACTTGTGCTATGCTGAGGAAGATGAGACAATACATGGAACACTAACAGTGAGCTCCCGTCCACCGAGGTGACACAATGAGCAGGACAGAAAAGCGAAAAGAGGAAGGATCACAGTATTCCTTGCTGCGTGTCGGCTTAAGTCCCATTGCATCCCTTCACCAAAAGAGGGTGAGGTGTACCTCAGTGTGCATGGGTTTGTCATTAACCTATTCTTCCATAACTCGGCTTCCTCCTCTTATGTGTGTGTCTGTGATGGAGAGACCTAAAGCCTATTTGTCACAGCACTCATACCAGCCTGCAGTTCCCTTGCTCACTCACCTCTCCACAAGCCCACAGTCACACAAGGGCCTCTGTGGCATGGCATCGTTGTCTTACGTTTCTGGTCTGAAACAAGACGTATGGCCACAAATCTGGTTATGGCTTAGTCTTTGTATTCTTTTGGCGCATCAGCCCAGTCTACTGACTGCCAGTCTCAAACATGCCTCCTTGGGCCCTGAACCCTTCAAGCTGTGTACCCACAAGATGAAAGGCCGATAATAGTTGTTATGCACAAAGTTTAAAGGGTTATATTTTTACATACTGTTTACAGAAATGTGAAATATAGAAATGGACAGTTTAGCATTCCTACTGAATAAATTGTATGTCACAGGAAGTCCGTGTTTATTAAACTTTTCTGCTCCCGGCTGCTCAAAGTGCACTAAAGCACCTGTGCATGGCTTCTTCTCTAAATCCCAATTTCACCTTCGCTCCTGGGGGCTTGAACCTGGGGTTCAGGACAGAGATTCCATGCCATCTTATTTGGCCAATGTCAAGGTTTCTCGGTACCCCATGGCTCCAGGAGTACCAAGAGCCTTAGTGATAGAAGGGGAGCATCTGAGAGCTAGAGCTTATAATTTGACTGTCATGGTAGCTAAAATTCTACATTGAGGTATCTTCTGACATATGATTTTGGACTTCTAGGACATCTTGAGATCTTCTTAGTAGGGGCAAAGAAGTTTGTGATTTGAATCTGATTTGCTGTTACATATTGCTGGACCTCAATGCCACATCAGATGTAGGTCAAAGGGGGACCATCAACTGTCATCAAACACACATGCACCACACCCGATGAGGGTTCTCAGAAGAGAAAGGCAGAAGGAATGTACTGTGCACGGGAGGGGGGCAAGAATGTCCTTTTAGTGCAGAGGATCAAGCTCACTATCACTACCAGATGTATTTCCTCATCTCCCTAGTCGGCTGGATATGCTTATACAGGGGAACCGGTGCTGGTCCTCACACACGGTCTTTTGGGCATGGCAATCAGTCACTCCTGGGTCCAGATATAGCGTGGTTCCTGCTGTTGGGGGAATTAGCAGCTCCTACCTCAATTATCTTGGATACAGATTGACTCTTCAAGTTCACACAGGTCTTCAGGATGCAGCCTATCAAACTTTACTAGCCTAGGATGTACAGCATTAAGTCTACTTTGGGACTGAGAACTGCTCGACTGGACGGTGGTTACATTTCTATTAGCACAATTAGCACAGGAGATTGGTTTAAAATTTCTCTGCCAGCCAGCCAACCATGGGAGAGTGCAAATGTAATCTTTGTAGATGTGAGGGAACTAGCATGATCAGAAACTATGGGGCATAGTTACAAGAAAGTGGTGCATCGGTCTTGATGCGCCACTTTTCTTGCATCGTCCCTGCCCCAACTAACGACACCTAGGTTGCACTGTATTTACAATACAGTGCACCATGATGGTCGTTAGGACAATAGCATCAACGTTTTTGACGCTATTGTGTCACTTTGCTGGACTAGCACAAAGAATGTTGACGCTAGTGCAGCAAAGCACAGGGAGGCCCATTGATTAAAATGAGTGCTTCATTCAATGCCTGCTCTGAGCAGGCATTAAAAATGACAGAAAAAATGGCGCAGTGAAATGTTAATATCACTGCACCATTTTTTAAGGCCTCCCTGCCTCGGAAGGGTCTAGAAAATGTTGCAGTCAAGGATTGCGCCACTTTGTAAATACGGCGTGGCAGAAAGGCCTCCTTAACACCGCCTAAGCATAAAAAAATGACGCTAGGGCGGTGCAAGGTGACTTGTAAATGTGCCCCTTTATGTTTATTCCAGATTTCGAGCAAGACATCATGTAAAAAAGCTCATTTTAAGTAAATAAGCACGCACACTGGACAGATAGAAACACTTTCTTATGATCTGCTTCATGCCGATCTGCAGCAGCGGGTGGAAGGTGGTACTGTAGACACCCAGCAAACCAACAAAGAGTGAGAGGGCGACAGAGGGGAGAGTGCGATCCAGGTACCAGGGTGGAAGAAGATTTGGAAATGCCAGATGCTGACTTTTATACCCGTCCACCCCACCAAGAAATGTCACAAGTGATGTCCCTGTGCCACCCACCAGAAGCTTGTGACTAAATGAAATTTGGGAGGTCCTGTGATGGCTCATAGCTCTGCGTATTAACAATGTTGCAGCAATGTTTTCCCCATCATGGCTTCAATTAAAAGCACTGCTCCCCAGAATTGGTAACACATTCATAACCTCTATGGTGGAGTGTCGAGTTGTTGAGCTTAAAGTTAGCCTATTACAAGGTGATTACATAGATTGGAGATACAGAGTAACAAATTGAAACAAAGCAACAGGTCCAATCTGAAGCCAGCTGTAAAAAGATACTGTCATTGTTTGGTAGTATTCAGCAGTGTTGGGCAACATGGGGCACTAGATGCAAAGTAGACTAAAATACCACTAAGCTCTGATGTAATAACAGTCAAAATGGATTACATAGTCATTGACTGAAGAACATCCTTAGATGCAAACATCCTGCTCTGCTAATCACTAATTAAAAAATGCAACTATAGACTACAACGCAGCTGTGTAAGCATTTGGGAAAGATCCAGAGTGACTGAAATCATCTAAGTATGAACTAGGATTTCTTCTGGTCCAAACATTGGACTGAATCTGATTAAAGAGGGTACTCAGTTAGTCAATAGTCACATCTGCAGCCTGTGCCCACTGATGTAGGCTTCAAACCTTGTGTGATGGCTCCGTTAGTACAAGGCCTCTGTGCATCTTTGTAGATCATTTATTGGGACTCTGTATACCTAGCAGCTGTTTGTGGTAGATCCTCTGAGGTAGGACTGTGTTTGCTGGGTGTTTTTTTGCAACAGGAACTGATGTATAAGAAAACATATGACTGAACACCACAAATGAAAACATGGAAAAGGCTGAGGACTCAGCAGTAGTATTTTACTCTTTGCATTTACCAACCTCCACTTCCTCAGCATAGGGCAGGGGTGAACGACTAAGGCCCTGATTTATACCTTTTGATGCAAACCAGCGTTAGCGGAGGTTTGCGTCAAAAAGTATAGCGCCCGCTAGCGCCAGCCGGGCACCATATTTAGGAATGGAGTAAGCCAGTGCTAAGGCCCAGTTAGCATCAAAATACATGGTGCTAACCGGGTAGGGGAGGCATAGGGAAAACTGGAGGTTGTGTGGAAAAGAATGGCGCTAGTCAGGTTAGAGACAAATTAATGACTCTAACCTGACTAGCGCCATTGTTAGACACACAACCCCCATGGACATGACTCCTGTTTAAGTAAAGACAGGAGTCATGCTCCCCACCCTAATTGCCATGCCCAAGGCACTTAAGACCTTTTTTTAAAAAAAAAAAAGGTAAATACTTACCTCTACTTACCTGGGATGGGGTCCCCCATCCTCCGCTGTCCCTTTGGTGTGGGTGTCCCTGAGGCCTGGGGAGAGCACGTGTGGCCTTATACCATGGTGTTCCACCATGGATATGGGCCCACAGATCCCATCATGCCTGCCCTGAACCAGGCGTTAAATAATGGCGCTAAGCAAGCTTAGCGCCATTATTTAGGCCCGCCTCTCTCCCGTGCACCCTTTTTTCACGGGAGGATAAATGAGGCGCTAGGGCCTTTGAGTAATTTTTAGCCCTGGAACGCCTACCTTGCATCTCATTGATGCAATGTAGTTTTCCACTGGCAAAAAATGATTTTAACTCCAATATTTTGGCGCTAAACATGTCTAGTGCCAAAATATAAATATGGAGTTCAGTTTGCGCTGAATTAGCGTAAAAAAATGACGCTAATTCAGCGCAAACAGGGTATAAATATGCCCCTAAGAGTCAGGGCATGGAGTGCACTTGCACATCCCCCAACACTCTCCTCTTCCTCTCAGGATGGCCACAATGCACTCTAGGCTTTGGTGCCATGATACCCACCTTGTAAAGGCTCACACACTCTCTTCCTATCCAAGGGGCCAGGAAGCTTGATGCACTCCAGTGCACCTCAGTCTGGCTTAGCAGCAATGCCAAAGCTTCCTGCACGTTCCTCTGGCCAGGGGAGAGAAGGAACCAGGACATCCAGTTCCCTGTGGTTTACCCCTCTTCCTGACCTACCTCTTCACCAACATCGAGTGTAGTTCCTCCTAGCACTTTCCATGTTCCAGAACATGCATCTCAGACACTGAAGCATTAAACTTCAAAAAAAGACACTGAAGCATTAAAAAGTGTTCACTTTGCCCCCTGCAAATGCCAAATAAGTATAAAGCATACCTCTGAAACGTTGCTCTGGCAAGTATGACATTTGATATAACAAAATATGATTCAACTTGTGTGTTGAAGCAAAATCTCACATAATGACTAGTTAAGCCTATTACTGTCGTGTATCATAACTTCAAATCTCCGTTGTAGAGGTATATGTTTTGTAGAGGGCTGGCAGTTTACTTTCCACGTCTAACCAAATATTTGTAAAAAATAGAAAACCTATCCACCAACACATTTTATGTTAGACACATTATTGTGTCCTTAAAAAAGTCATTTATAATATAGACACATACACACATACACGCACACACAGACATCTGTTAGTTTCTTGAATTGTCGTTCACATTTTCCTTCAAATCACCTCAGCATACGTCATGGGGCAATGGATCAGGCCACTTTAGTCATTGACTTATTTCACCTTGAGCGACTACAAAAGCTTGTGCAAATTGTATATACCCACTTAAAATAGTACCTTTCTCTTCCTGACAAAGCTCTTCTAAAGTGTTTTTTCAATGGTATTTTTGTATTTTATCTTTAAAAACAGATACACGTTTCTTACAATTCAGGTGCCCAGTTAGATGATGATTTATTTCAGCTTTCCTTTTAAACTTGTTCTTATAAGTTTAAGCAACATTGTGACTTTGTAGCTACCTGCACTTTGAGTGATTGCTTGGGAGATGACTTCTTGTCCTCTTCACAAGAAGAAATGTTGCAGTCCTTGGTAGAGGTTTGTGTTTCTAATCACTAGTTAAATAGATACACAATTTAACATTTTGATTGCTACATTTAACATTTTGATTGCAAGTGTATAGTGGTTACATTACGTGGCGGTTTGTTTTTCTTTTCGTGGCATATGCTTACAATTAAAAATCTAAAAAAAAACAAAAAACTATGACCTAGGATGCCAATGCCATAGCTATTAGCTTTGCCCTTGCTTCTTTTAAATGCAAGTTTGTTTTTCAGCATAAAAGCTTGAGTAGTATCTATGCAGGTAGTCCTCACTGGGAGAGTGAGTATGGTCTGTGTTATTGTGAGTGTAGGTTATGAGTAACTGAATATGTTATGAGTAAAAGGCAGGTAGAGATTTTCCACAGTAGCATAAACAGATGCAAAGAAATGTAAGAAAAGTATGCGAGAAAATGCCAAGATGATTTGAAAGTTGACTAAAAATACTCTACAAATTGTTGCATGTTAAATGCAGAAAAATAATGTTTAGTGCTTGAAACTGTAGAATCCATTTTTGTCAAATGACTTTGATATCATCTAACAGAAAACGTATAGGAGCGCTTAAAACTATTGACAAATAAACAGTCAAATGAATCATACTTGAGTAGTTATTCCTTGGTTGAAAATGTCACCATTAAGGTATCCACACACCACTAAAATGCTTTGCAGCAACCTCAGTATATGGATGAATCATAGAGATGCACCTTGGGGCTGGCAGGAAAGACTCTGACCGATCAAGATATGGAAATCTTTTGTCTAACTCGCAGATCTGTTTCAGGATGGTAGTGCATCTACAATGCTTAGTAGTTGTTTGTATTTTGTACAGTGGGGAGTATACTATGTTTAGTATGCATTTGCTCTATGCTTCAGAGGCGATGCTCTCGCATTTTCTACAACTTTAGTTGAAGTTAAAACAGGGCATTATATTTTTCAAGATTATTTCAAACTTTTGTGATCAGAATCTATGGAGAACAACTCCCCGACCACCATCTGGGATATAAGCAATGTGATTTGGTTTATAATTTTTGTCGCTTGGCAGCCAGACTGGGTTTTGGTGCCACAATAGTACCAGATGGTTTCTAAAAGTTATATTTGTTTTCTTTACTCACCCACCCTCTTCTTCTTCTCCACAGGTTATTCAGTCTTGGATCCGGAGGTGGCCATGATGGACCTGAAAGTGGAAGAGCCCGAGGTGGATACTGAGGCACCCATGAGCCTCCAGGCCTTCGCCAGTGGCTCCACGCTCCATGGCCTGGCACACATTTTTTCCTATGAGCGACTCTCTTTCAAGAGGTTTATCTGGGTGCTCTGCTTCCTGGGCTCCCTGGCACTGCTGCTCTTCGTCTGTACTGAGCGGATCCAGTACTACTTCCAGTATCCACACGTAACCAAGCTGGATGAGGTTATGGCACCACGCATGACTTTCCCCGCAATTACCTTCTGCAACCTTAATGAGTTTCGCTTCAGCCAGCTGACCAAGAATGACCTGTACCACGCTGGCGAGCTCCTGATGCTGCTCAACAATAGGTGAGAATTGACTCTGCAAAGAGGCATGGGTGCTGTGAGAGGCACTTGCACTGCTGGTGTTCAAGGCTCTGATTCTTCGTGGGATATTGGTAGTAGTTGCTGGGTGTGGAGCTGGCGGCATGTGCTGATGTTATGTGAGGCACCGGTAGTGTACGTTTTCAGTCCTATGTGAGGCATTAGTGTTGTGTGAGGAATCAAAGGTGTGTGAGAGGATGTGAATATAGGTTGCTTTGGTGCTGTAAAGGTGCCGAAGCAGAATGATGCACTGGGCTATCAGGGGTGCCTTTTGGTGTGAGAGGCGCTGGTGGTGTGTGAGGAAGCTTGAGGCACTATATATTTGTGATGCACTCGTGGTGTGTTAAGCACTGGTGGCGTGTGAGTCTCCTGAGATATATGTGCTGCTGGATATGTCTAAGGTGCGGTGATGTATGCAGTACTGCTAATGTGTGGACGTCTGATAACATGTAAGTGGCTGGTGATCTGCAAGGCACCAGTGATGTGCGAGGTGCTCATAATCTGTCAATGGATGGTGGTGTGTGAAGTATGGTAGTCTGTAGCGCACCTATAGACAGGGCATCATAACATATGGAGTGCTGGATGGCAAGATCCGTCTGCTAAGTGCTGGGGCTGAGAGGCCAAATTGAATAAAACACACTAGTAGTTTTTGCACAGTGCAACATGTGCTGGTTTTAAAGCAACTTGGCATGAGGGCTGGGGATGGTCAGGTCTTCTGAGCTCTCTGTGCCATGAGGTGGATCTCCCAGAATATTTGGAGAGGGTTGGCATATGGTTGTGGTTGCAAAGTCAGGGTACAAGCCAGTTGGGCAATGGTTTGGAACATTGAGGTGCGGAGTTCTTGGACGTGTGGCTAAAACAGTGATTGACCTCTTCAGCCTCTAATGTGTTCATGTGGGTCTTTTGGAAAATCCGGTTTTTACATATTTCCTGAAAATTAGGTGACCAGTGATGTTCCAAAAATTAGCAAAGAAAAGGTTATGGGGTCCGCATTTGAGTCTGTTCCTACATTCTGACCTTTTTGTTGTTGTGTGCTATGGGGATGTGGACCAACAGTGTTCTAAGTGAGTAGGGACGTGTGGAAGTTTCTTGTGGAGAGATTTCACAGTGTGATAGAGGTTATTAAAGTACAATTGGTGAGATAAAACAAGGGCACTGATCTCTAGGAATTTCTGGAAACATATTGCAAGATTTTCCCAGGTGGGAAAGGCAGATTGTTGCGACGTAGTTAATTAATTTGTCCTCCTGTGTAGACAGGCAGTTGTCCTAGTAGCCTGGCATGAAAGTGTCCATGATTGGGGGTGGGAAGTGGCCGAAGAGGATTATTTAATTTCCATTTGTGTTGAGTTTTAAATAGTTGTGGCCCATCCTGAGATCAGCTACTACGAAATTCTATCGAAGATGGAGATTTGATCAGTCTGTGTATTTTTTTGGGTGGGTGATTTCAGTCCTGCAGGATGAATCAGATATATTTACAAGCAAAACAAATTTGCATTTCTTAACTGTATATTTTTATTGCAATGTTTAAATAGTATATAAATAAAGATATCTCATAAATGTAACATCTGTATGGTTAGTTCAAACATAAATACAGAAATAGGCATAAGAAATAAATTGTCCGCATTACAAAAAAAGAATAATAATTCTTAATCTAAATTGAATCCCCGACTAAAGCTACATAACGGGACCCACATATTGCAAAGGTGTCAAATTGCATTTTACTTCTCTGAAAAGGATTCTCCCTTACTGCTTCACACATAGCATTTTATTTCTGCATGGCACAAAAGATATTATCACCTCTCGGTTCCAAAAAAATGACGTAAGAAAAACCATTCAGCAAGTAAAAACATATATATTGTGTTATACCGTTGCCTCATTCAGCCAGCTGGTCTCAAAGAATGGCCTATCGGTGGGTTGGCAGCATTTGGCCCGAGGTCTTCACAGTCTTGCTCATTAGCATAAAACCCCATTCCCTGAATTCTGCTATGAGCAGGTGAAAACACCATATATGCCTTGATGACCACATCTAATCTCCAATTCTTACTTCTTGTGGCATTAGAATCGGATGACAACTTGCTCAGCCATACTCAAATGTGCAATAGAGACCAAAAGTGCAGAAACCAAACCCTCAAAAATAATGGCACTTTGCAAAGTTCTGCCTTTTCCTGATATTGACATTGTGATTCAATTTTTTACCAGGATTTTTTCTGTCAGCTCTTCCCCAGCTGGTGTAAGAAACCTAGTCATATAGGGCCTGATTTAGATTTTGGCAGACGGGTGACTCCGGTATAACGGTGAAGGATATCCCATCCACCAAAATATAAATCCCATAGCTAAGAAGGGGAACAGGATGTCTGTCACCGTTGTGAGAGAGTAACTCATCTACCGAAATCTAAGTCAGAACCTTAATTGTAAATGTAAGCATTGTATTATAGCTGTCACATGATCTAAAAATAATACCATATATTTTCCTCTCCAATGGTTTTAGCAAAGCAACTCCTTAGTTTTAAAAAATACAAAAGAATTCATTGGGGGGGTTATTCCAGATATGTCTTGCATTCCCTTGAATGAAGAGTGTTGGCCCTTCTCTCTCTCTGATGGGTAGATTAAATAAGACATGACCTGGCCTGCAGATAGTATCTTGATCAATTTAGTTTCTTGTGACACCTTAGAATTCAACCCCATTGGCTGCACCCCTTAATCTGTGCATAGTTTCAGTTTGACCACACAATAAGTTCTGCACGTGTTGAAAGCACCCAAATGTATTTATTTATATATTTTTACATGGTATAATGTAAAATGTGCGGGTATGTCCCTAGACATATCTCTCTGATATTGTATTCAGTGATGTCAACCAATGACTCCTGCTGCCTAAGATGGTAGAGCCAGGCCACCTTCAGCAATTGGACTACATAGTTCCCCACAGCTGCTCTGTTGCGCGGTTTCAGCCCAAATGTAAGACATTTGCATGTTATACAATTTATTGAAAACAATACTGTAGTGAATTAATAAGAAGCATCTGAAATTTAAATAAGCATAGCACATAACATTTTAATTGTGTTCAAGCGTCCTACGAAACAAAACGGAGTATTAAACTGGGGCCTAACAGCCTCCGAAAATATCCAAAGAACATCAGGTTAGCTTAAAAAAAACCATGGGCTTGAGGGAAACATGAATCCCCATTTATCTTTTGGTTTGTTATAATCTCGGAACTGTAACATAAGATTAGCTAAATTTGGCTTTATGTAGTATCAATTGTAACTTGAAGGGCTTGATTGCTTATCCTGCTATTGAAAAAACATGTCTAAGCATATTTTCCGCGTTGATCTCATTCTTTTGTAAAAATACTCCCACAGTTTGTGCAAGGAGATGCATTTTCGAGACTCATACTAAGTTAGGCTGCCTCCAATTCACTAATGATGCTTACTATTACCTGCTATCTGGTTAGAATAACTCCTGCCATGCCCTAATTTAATTGCAAAATCCCTACATTCATCACTGTTTAGAATCAAAGGTACCTTAACTGATGGAATACCCGGTAAATCAACAAGATGAAAGAAATCCCATTAATCCAACCTGGGAAAATATCCCCAGTTGAAAGCATGTTCCAACATAGGGCAGAGACTCAAAATCTTCAAATAAATAAGGCTGGTGCTCGGCCCATTTTGAAGAGGATCTGTGTGTTTTGTTTATGAAACCGTATAAGGTGAGAATCAAGGAAATAATGATTTGGGTCAAGAGTCAGGCCTTTGTGTGAACAGTAGGGGTATGACAGAATTGATCCTTGCAGTACATGCTAAGGGAGGTATAGGCTAAGAGATAAAATGACGTGAATACTGTTTGTGGTCCACAGGTAAGGTGGAGGTGCTCCAGGATAGGGCAATGTTGACTACCCCAGGTATCGTGAGTAAACTGTTGATAATAATAATTTGTTGTTATGTAGTGCTTCGCACTGAAGTCTGTTGTTTCTAAGCCCTGTAAATTCCTGGTGTGACTATTGTTCTCTCTACCAGCTTTCTATTTTCTACCTTTGTGACGCTTTTTCGTTTTTCCCTCCTCCGTCTTTCCCATAGGTGTCTTTTGCTCTCAGCAAATGCTTGAGGCAGAAGAATAAGCTCTTTCCCTCAAAAATAAGTGCCGGTGCTCAGCACTGCTGTGCGCCAAGTGGGGTCCTACGGGTGGTCCATGGGCATTCCACCCAAGGTTTCTGATGCTAAACCCTCTTTACTTAAAAAAGTAGACAAGGTTTAGTATCAGAAAATAATGCCCACTTCAACCAGGTACAAACACAGAGAAAGGCTTTATTGCCCCTTTCTTTTCCGACTTTGCATGTGTGCTGCACTGTCCACCAAACATTCAAGGTAGCAGAACGTTCTACGTTACTCTAAGCACAGTATTTTGTGCTGGAAGGATACCCTTCCAGTACAAAACCTATGCTTGTCTCACCTAGACCCCCGGCACTATGGTACAAAGGTGTATACGTGGACCATGGTAGGACATTTCTGCACCAGCGCTAAGAAGAGGTGAGGAGAGTGCCATATTTCTGTAAATCTCCTTTTCATGCAGCGCAGATTTTTTTAACTGCTGCGCTGCATGGGAACCTGGTAAATCTGAGTCTATATGTCACAGTCTAGCGGTCAACCCACTAAGCCATTTTGTGAGCTTGTGTTTAGTGACTGAAACTTTCAATGTCTGCTTGCTGGCAAGCCACTGAGCTAGAACCCAATTCATATTCAGTCTGTCCATTCCGGACTGACACCAGACTTGTAAGATGCTACAACAGTCCAAGTCTTGAAAGGTGCCCCTTTCTCAGCACAGAAATTGCTTTGCCTGACTTTGTGTCGCTTTGAGGGAAAGGGGCATTTCTGGGTCTTTTTTGGGCTGATCAGTGCAAACATCCCTTGGTTTTGACACAAAGTCCGATATACTAACATAACCAGGCAGGCCTTTGCCAGGACCAGTAACTCCTCTTTGAAGCAGGTGTTAACACGGGGGAAATTCTAAATTTCTCCAAAAAGCTAATGCAATGCATGTGAGCTGAAGTGTACATCACACATTGTAGGCATGAGATCCTTCTGAAATCTGTCTAGGCATCAGGGGCGTCTCCTCCATTAGGGTGGAGGAGCATCACCCCTCCCCCCAGCACCAGAAGCTGCAAACCGTTCACCACAAAGGGATAATAAACTAGGGCCTATATTTATACTTTTTGATGCAAACCAGCGCTGGTTTGCGTAAAAAAAAGTACCACCGGCTAACGCCATTCCTACGTGCCATGCGGGCGCCATATTTAAGGACTGACGTTAGCTGGCGGTGCGGGCTGGTCAGAGTAAAAAAAAAATGACTCAAACCAGGCAGCGCCGGCCTAGGGGAAAATGGGGGTTGTGCGTCAAAAAATGGTGCAAGTCAGGTTTGAGTAAAAAATCATGGCTCCAACCGGACTTGCGCCATTTTTTGACGCACAACCCCCATTGAAATGACTCCTGTCTTAGCAAAGACAGGAGTCATGCCCCCTTGCCCAATGGCCATGCCCAGGGGACTTCTGTTCCCTAGGCATGGCCTTTGGGCACAGTGGCATGTGGGGGGGGGGGCAAATTAGGCCCCCCAATGCCACATTAAAAAATTAATAAATACTTACCGGAACTTACCTGTACTTACCTGGGATGGGTCCCCCCATCCATGGGTGTCCTCCAGGGGTGGGCAAGGGTGGCAGGGGGTGTCCCTGGGGGCAGGGAAGGGCACCACTGGACTGCTTCCATGGTCAGAGACCATGGAAGTGAGCATACAGGTCCCTTAACGCCTGCCCTCACCCAGGCGTTCAAAAACGGCGCACATCAGGCTGTGCACCGTTTTTAAGGCCCGCCCCCTCCTGTGCGTCAAAATGACGCAGGAGTATAAATAAGGCGCACAGGACTTAAAGTCATTTTTTGGGCGGGAACGCCTACCTTGCATGTCATTAATGCAAGGCAGTTTCCCACATCCAAAAAATGACACACATGGAGGAATTTTGACATCCGCGGGGTCGGGCATCATAGTATAAATATGGTGCATGGTTTGCGCCGAATGTGTGTCAAAATGTTTGACGCACATTCAGCACAAACGGAGCATAAATATGCCCCTAGGTTTGCTGTCTCTTCGTGGTGGAAGGGGTGGGGCCACAGGGGTCACAAGCACTGAGGGGAGTACACTGTGCGCTCTCCTCAGAGCGCATGTGTGTTTAGCAGGCCGTCTCTGGCCGGCCAAACACACATGTGCTGTAGGTTCTCTCCAGCCCAGCAACACGGTTGCTGGGCTGGACAGAGGCTGCACCGGCTCCCAGTATGCCTGGGAGCGCTCAGCCAGGGTGCTCCCAGACAATCCTGATGATGCTCTGAGCAGCGTCAAGATTGCCCGTATGGGCAGCCTGGGAGCCTGTGC
Organism: Pleurodeles waltl; assembly: GCF_031143425.1. Classification (NCBI taxonomy): domain Eukaryota; kingdom Metazoa; phylum Chordata; class Amphibia; order Caudata; family Salamandridae; genus Pleurodeles; species Pleurodeles waltl. The sequence continues at coordinate 68,151,247 of NC_090443.1, forward strand.
CTGCCTGCAGCCTGAGGAGACAGAGGAGAGGTGCAGCACGGCGAGGAGTGGGTATGTTTTTGATTTATATTTATTAATTTTTTTACCCGCGTGCCCTTCTCCTCAACGTGCACTGCTCCCCTCATCAATAACGATGCGAGCCGGGACTGCTAGGCTTACTATATTTTGAACTGAAAGGGTATGTTTGCTGCATAATTCCTAGACTAGCAGGGCACACTTACTTCTCCAGCATGGTGTAATGCCTGGCATCGCACAAGGCAACCTAATTAGACCACCAGCAAAGGAGATGATACCAGCAGCCAGACAGTCTTAGTAGATATGTCACTGCGCTGTGTTTTCATCCTTGGTTACTGTGTTGTGTTGCATGAACAATTATTAAGTCTGTCCCAAAGTATGTTTAAGATGATGCAGGCAACCCTTAGTTTGATTAGTTTCTTCTGTGGGACTTAGTTGGTTCCACAAAGACGCTGCAAATTCTGCAAATTGCTTATTCTGTGGCATATAAATGAAAAATGCTGGTCTAGTATTGTAAAAGGCGGTGGTTGAGGAAACCCTAACATTGGAGCAAGGGCAGAAACAAATGTGACATTTGAATGTAAGCATGACATTACAGTTCGCAACAAGCAAAAAACGGTAAAGCAACTGTGAATTTCAAAAGGAGAGAAAAACTAATTTCTGAGCCACGTCACATGAGGCAATTGAGTTGCTGAGTGACAACTTCACGCCAAGGGGCATATTTATGAAAAGTGACACTGCACCTAGTGCAGCAACACTTTTCTTGCGCCTCTTAGCGCCCCCATAATGCCACCATGTGTGCACTGTATTTAAAATAAGGCGCACCATGGCTGTAGTCAGGTGGACTAGCGTCATCATTTTGAGGCTAGTGTGGCGCTTTGCAGGATTAGTGTAAAAAATTATGACGCTAATCCTGCAAAGCACCCAGGGGCCCATTGAACACAATGGGAGACTCTTTTTAACGCCTGCTCTTAGTAGGCATTAAAAATGCCAATAAAAATTATGCAAAGAAATCTCTTCGATTTCTTTGCGCCATTTTTTCGGTTCTCCTAGCGCCGGAAGCCTTCCTTGCATACATTATCCCTGGTGCAGGCATAATGTGGTGCAAGGGGTTACAAAGTGGCGCAATGAAAGCATGGCAATACTTTGTAAATATGGCGCAGCGTTTTATGCCTTCCAACATCACATCAGCGTCATAAAAATGATGCTAATGTGGCACTGGAATGGCGCTAGGCCCACATAAATCTAGACCCAAGAGTCTAAAATTCTCCCAAGTGTTAGGGACAGTGAACTAGCACGAGAATTCGAGGGAAGAGTGGAGACCATCTTGCAGAAATATGACGATAAATGACTAGAGGTCAGCAAGGGTTCTTATGGATTATTAATGGCAGAATCTCACTAAAGGTGTTGTGCAGTTTTTACAATTCGATTGTCGAAGTGTGTAGACTATGCAGAATCACAGCATCCCTCAATCCTAGAAGTGCATGGGAAAAGAATCAGTAGTCGGAGCTGGGAACCTGGGAGATGTCTTTAATGCTTGGGGCTGCAGTAGAGAAAACAGAAAATGATCCAACACTGCATTAAAACAAAACCCTTTTCTGCTGGGCGGCATCCAGCAGGCTGCAGAGTACAGGGGTGGACTTCACAGCACATACTGGCTCAGTGTTGCTGAAGGAAGGCAGATGCAAGACTACAGAAGGAAGGCAGAAAACCTGGACATCTTGGCTCAAAGAACACTGATTAAACTTCATTGGGGCACTTCGGTCCTTGAATCATCTACCCGTAATGCTCGATTCAACATAAACATTTCACACAGCATTCAAATGTTGTCTCTTGTAGACACACCCGTAACGAGCCTGACACCTCACCATGTGGAGTGACAACCACACCACCCATTTTATACTTAGCTTCTGTTTGGTAGCCCAAGCTCCCTCTGAACTCCTTGCAACCATGACCTCTAAATTGTGGAAGAATATTGATCTAAACTCAGCACAAGGAAAACTATGCTTCCCTTTCATTGTGGATGTACATGTCAGTACAACAATGAAGGAAGACATACAACCATAATGACAACACACGGCTCAAAAGGCTGAACAGAAATTATTCTTAACTTGTGGTCCGTGGACCCCTCGGAGTCCACAATGCCTGCTCAGAGGTTTTACAACTCTTTAGGAAATTAAATATTATTAGCAGTTCAATATACTATTTGTAAATTTTAAAAAAATTGAAAACTGAATGTTTTTAAATCTTCTGTAACTGTGAAGGAAAACTAAAATGAAAGCTAAAAATTTAATTGATATTCATATCTTGATTTGTGGGATCAGTGCAAGTACAGGCAACATAATCTAGTATGGAAATTGTTGACACCAATTGAAGCGGCAATGGTATGTGCTAACTATAGGAGAGCATGCTCCAGGAGAAAAAAAAAATGAAGTGATATGCAAGTGTGTAGCATATCGCCTCGTTCATTAGAAACAAAACGTCATTTTGAAAAGCGCCAACATTCCCATGAAACTAAAAATGAAAAATTTGTGAATTAAATATAATGTTTCGTAATTTGTGCATTTCTTTGTTTTATACTTGTTTCTCTATATCTGTATATTATTTTGAGGTTCAAATGGTAGAAATTGCTGAGGTTGGGGTAACGGCTTCCAGTAGTGATTCAGTGGGGGTCCACAGAAGTCAAAAGGTTAAGAACCGCTGCGGTATAGAATCTGTAGTTCCTCAAGCAAAAAAGGCATAGAGATCCCACAATACTCAAAGTATCACTGACGTCACATGCCCATTAAAGAACTCCTCAAAAACTAAACGAATTCTGCAACCCTTTCAGTGCTAAAACATGTGTAAATCACTCTGAGAGCACTGTGACGCCTTAGAAATCCACTTCATTGAAAAAGCTACTAATCTTCAATCTTACTTCCACTCAAAGGCAAGCAACCAGTAACAACCAGCACCATCCCCCAACTACCCAGAAAAGAGACCTAAACTATGCACCTTCAACATACTGATTGAAAACAAATCTATTTACCTAATTAAATTATTATATTTAGCAGGGTTCCCAGAGGATCCCTGCACTTCAAACATCTTTCAAATTATTCTCCTAGATTCTGCTGCTGCTATTCCTAATGGAGATATTACCAACTCCTCTATATCAACTGGTGTTTTCCAGTGGGAATCTAAGCCATCCTTCATTAAACCGACACTAAATAAATCCTTTATTAAAACTACACTAAAGAAACAGGGTCTTGACCAGGCTGACCCAACAAATTATAGATCATTATCAAATGGGCACAACTTGAGTGTGCTGTTCAAAATGGCGTCTTTTTCAAGATCTCACTCCTCATTTAACAACACATATATTGATTGGTTTCTGACCTTGAAGAATCATGGAATCAGCACCTTTCTTGACCCGGGTGGCCCCAAGAACTCAACATTGAGTAACTGCTCTACTCCTACTTGACCTACAGTTCAGCTTTTGACACAGTTGACTACCAAAAATTAACCAAAGACTTTATGACACAGGGCACTGTGCTGGAATGGATATAATCGTACTTGATGTATAGATCCAAATGTTCTCATTGCCACCTTCAAGTCCCCACCCTACACTATAGAGGTGAATTGTGTTTTTGTATTGCAACATTTAAATAGCACTTAGTAGCCCTATGTGGGGCACTGAAGGTATTGCCTGCATGGATGGCACACTACACTGTGCGGGTGTGTGGTCTGTAATGCGGTCTTTGTTTTGAACATAAGTGGAAAGTGTTTCCATGTCATGCTTGATGACCACTGAGGTGCAGTTATTGTGCTATGGTATGGTGAGATTTCACAAGGATCAACAGTTGCATCCCTATTTTTTAATGTTTATCTAGTCCTTTTTCCTGACTTTGTGAAATCATTTGATGTAATGTGTTACAGCTATACCGTTGATACTCAGATCTTAAAACAAAAACAACCTTCTGAAGTCAAGACATCTGAACTCTGCAGATGTCCAATGACCACTGGACACTGAATGCTAGAGAATGATCTCAAACGTAAGACCTCAAAATGGAAATGCTCACCTGTGGACCCTAGCAAAATATTAAGCTTATATCCTGTTTGCTTCTCAAAATGGGCAGATGCTGACACTAAGTGAAGTCAATACTTGGTTTGTATATGGACTTGAAGCTCTCACTTGAATCATAAATCAGCAAAGTTATATATGATGACAATACCTAACACTCATGCAACCTAGATCTTTCCCACAAGATATAGGCACCTATGGCCTTAGTGGCATCAGTCTGGACTATGCAAATGGACTCTCTACTGGAGTCCCCAGAAAACCAATGGTTGAGCCACAAAGAATCCAGAATGATGTTGTCTGATATCCATAACCTAAAAAGACAAGACCATGTTACTTCCACTCTGAAGGCTGCTCACTGGCTATTAGTGGTACGAAGAATACACTTCAAAGCCCTTTTATTTGCACATAGAGCACTCTGTGACCAAATTCTTGCAATGCAAACTTAAGTCACACAATCAAAATAGAAACCTGAGATGAAGCATTCCTGCATTGATGATAATCTCCTTTATACAAAAAGTCGCCTGGGTGGGAGCTCCTTCTCGGTACAGACATGCAAACTCTGAAATACATAAATAGGATCAGAGCCATCGACAATCATAGAGAATTCAGAAAAGAAATAAAGGCCTGGGGCCTAGTCATAATGAGAAATATACATGTGTGAATGTACTTCTGTATATTTACTAATATTCCAAGATCTAACTCTACACTTTTTTGTTATTCACCATTTCTGAACGTAGCGTTACGCCTTGGTGTAGAGTTACATGTCTCCATCCTCTCAAATCAGGGGGTTGAGCCACCTACAACTGGATTTACTTGTGTAAAGTTACTACTAGTAAATTTGCACATATAGGTATATATCTCCACCAATGTGGTGGAGATCTCACTATGAGAAAGTATTGAGAAAATCAATAACATTTATTATTCATAAAAAATAGTACAAATACTTTAATGTGAAATATAAATGTAAATTAGCATTACGTTTTTATTTGTAACCTAATACCAATAAAATAAAATGTTACAGTGCATTAATTCAACAACTTATGTGTATTAAATTATTAATGTAAAGATATTAATTTCATTCATATATATTTTTAAATAATAATTTTCAAAAACTCCTAATCTCACTAACATTTTATTTGTATTTAATAAGTAATACATTATGTTAAAAAGCATATTTCATTCATTTAAATGAATTTTATTTCTTATTTTGATTTCTTATTTTAAATGAATATTATTTTATATAAAATAATAAGTTTATATATATATATATATATTGCTAAACGGTATATATATATATATATATACATATATACATATACATATATATATATATATATATATATATATATATATATATATATATATATATATAATTAAATTAAATAAATGTATAAATCTATACATTTTTTTATCTTATAAATGTATAAACTTTATATATGAAATTTCAGCCTTAATTGTTATAGAGTGTAATTCTATTTCCCTCCCCTCACTGTTTCTGTTGGATTAACTGTCAGTGGTCATGTGTGGTTCTTGACTTACTGTAACGCTGGGCTAAAGTTCAGTCAAACCTGTTTTGACACCTTTAAGGCTGTAGTAACTTTATGAGTTTAGTTTGCTAATTGCAGTGGTTTTACTCTTTTGTGAGTGTGTCTTTGTATTAGCATGTCCTATTCCAAACCCCTTCTTAAATTTCTCTAAACCCTTCCTATTTAGGGTTACGTATTCCACAATTTCAAGCCACTCATTCGTGTCCCTCCTACATGAACACTGAAACAAATTCGCACATGTGCGGAGATCTCTGTCCCCGTGGCAGACATCTGCACACACAAAAGATAGGAGAGGTTAAGGTTTCCATGCATAGGTTTATGAATAGTATTCTGTAGTCCATGAGTAGTAACTACTACTGTAGTAGTGCTTCACGCAGCAGAAAACACCGTTTGACTAGACCCCGTGTGGAACTGATACCACTGTTATTAATGTTGAAGGGTTTTATATATGCTGCTTGTTATCTTATGCACACATACTTTTGCTCACATCAACAAGCAGAGGCTTTTTGTTCACACCATTGTGCATGTCCGGAGCACACTCTGCTGGCCTCACACAAAAATACCAAAACTAAACACTAATAAGTCTGACCACGACAAACACCATTCTCCCATCCATGATCTGTGCTTGGGGTAATTAATCTCCCGGCATGTGTGTAGGAAAGCAGCATAAAAATGTTACAGTACCGTACACGTCAGTGGCAATCACGAGACAACCCGGCCTAGAGACAGGAAGGCCCACCCCCAGCCGTTAATGACGTCATAAGGGCCAGTTAATGAACTGATGGCAATTAAAGCTTTCTACTGTTAGATGGTGGCACGTTTAGCAGCAATGAATGCCAGCCCAGTTCTGGAAAAGAAACAGTGATTGAAACGCGTGTGCCAGTGTGTGTTTACTGTAAGCCATCCACTTCCATGGTGGGTTAGACCCACCACCGAGGGGAGCAGGTACGAACTTATGTCGGTGGAACTGCAAAGTTGGTTTGAGCTGCAAGGAAATGGGAGATTTCATCAAAGGCTGATAATCCTAAAGACTAGAAGGGCTTGGGCAGTGGAAGGCGTCACATTACAGGCTGACTGAGTATTTCACCGAACCTGAGGGCAGTTGTACCTGCATGTACGTAAGAAGACTAGATAGATTTGACCAATACAACAGTGTGGCACATATTCTCCATCAGGAGGTGTGTATCACAGTGACACGCTCCTGGATATGAACAGTGTTGCAGTTGTTGCTGCTGGTTGTGCATCTACGGCAGTTCCCAGGGCATGTTGTCTCAGAGGCTATGTGATGATCGTCTGAAGCAAGGAGAGCACACCAGCTGTAAACAGACATTTACAGCACTGTGCAAAAAGGTGTTTTCACATATATGAGAAATACGCCTTCTCCTGTTCTGATGGACATTTCCCAACTCTGGTTGCTTTCGTGACCCACAGCTGGGTTCGTCTTCCAAAGCAGTCTTCACATCTCCGGACTGCAGAGCTCAAGGGGGCCTACAATAAACCTTCATCACTATTGGACTGGCCACCACCTCAACTGTGCATTCACGAGTTCCTTAGCTCCCACCTCTGAAGTCACTGCTTACCTCCGTCACCATCTCATTGTTTGCCGCTGCCTTTAGCCGTTAGGATCCCGAGGCCTCCAGTCGGCCCACACTCCCCCCACCAGGAATGCACGAGACGACAAGCTTTATTCGTTGGAAGAAGTATCTTTTATTTTTAAAAAAGACATCATATGAAATAACTCATAACTTCAACAAGCCAAACATTAAATAGCAAGTATAGCAAGGTTAGTCAATAAAGAAAACATTTTTATTTACATGTTACTGAGAAATTACTTGTGACCATAACCAATCTGACAGGATCCCTTCCTGTCTTGAACCACCATTTGGACCACACAGGTGACCCGTGTCTCACCTGTATCCGTAGGAGGGACGGTTACCCTGACTACCCGGTGCCTTGTCCTCCAGTTTAGGGTTCCGCCCCCCCTCCAAACACCAATCAGCCCTGGGGTGTAATGGGGGGAGCCAAGAGCTGGAACCCCATGTTCTCCCCCAGGGATCTGAGGTCTCTTACCCCCTGATCTGGTGTGTACATCCGCTGGTTGGCTCAGAACTTCAGGATCCTATCCCAGATGTCCTCCTGGGGGCCCCACCTTGGGGACCCCCTCCTATTGTTTCTAGTCACATTTTTATCTCAATTTCCGCCACAAGGGCGACCAGGGCCCCAAAGGTCCTTTGCCCTCCCCACCCAAAAAGAGGCTGCGGGCAAAACCCCACATGTCACGGATAAATTGATCGGTTCCCTCGTCAGACAAATGCACCTGGTCGTTGTGAAACATGTGCACGCCTTTCAGTAGTTTGTGGGGGATATTCCATAGGCGCCCAGGGCCTGGGCAGAGTTTTGCCATCTCGGCATTCAGCCAGCGAACTGACACATTGATGGTTCGAGATCTTATCCCTGCCCCCCACTTACGACATGGAACCATGTGTGACCAGACGAATGCTGCCTCCGGGAATTGCTTTGCCACTCTTGTGATTTCAAGGATTACCGTCTCCCTAAGGGTCTTCCTGCCTAAACGCACTAGATCATTGCCCCCCAAGTGAATGATGATTAGGTCTGGAGACCGCAGTCCCCCTCGACTACTCGCCAATTCGACCAAATGTTGCAGCTGGGTGATGCCTCCTCCGCCAATGCCGCACCAACGAAAAGCCACGTTGTGTAAGTCTGCCGGTTTCGACCCACGGAGCAGTTGCAACCGGTATGCCGCCCGACGGAAAAATGAATGCCCCAATACCCAGACTACTCGCTGAGGCATCTGACTGAAAGAATAGAAACATGCGCATGAGACATCACCACTGAGCAACCCAGTCCCTGTTACACCAACTCTGGCCTGATGTAACGTTTGTAACATTCCGAAAACCTACGACCTATATTTTTTACAGCGGATGCTGGAAGGCCTGCTGCCGCCGCTACCGTGGCCGCACCAATTCTAAAGGAATGGGATGAGTATCCTTGCTGATCCACTCCGATTGATTTCAGGGCCAATTTAAAGACTTCCGCGAATTGGTAGCGTGACAGGCAGTCTCCCGAGGGGTGAATAAAGAAGGCCGGAGACTCCGCCATAGGGCGTACTGCCATATAATTGTTTGTGATTAACACAGGGCATAAGGGGGAACCAGGCGCCTCACCGAGTGTGATGCGTGTTCCTTTCTTCAGCTGGTCGGTCTTTGATTTACGCAACATAATGTATAGAGCCCCATTGCAAACCGTTACGTCTTTCTGCTGTAGGCCCCCCAAGTGGTCACCCTTGGAAGAGCCTACTAACTCGCTGATGCGGAAAGCCCCATAAAAGGCCAAAGTGAAGGCTGCAGCGAAAAGCGATGCCTCAGCGGGTGAAGAGCAGACGGTGCGGAGCGCCCTTAGAATACTTTCTAGCAAAGGAGGGGTGACGGGACGTCTGGCATCAGAGCAACCCGGGGATCCCTTGGCCCAACCCCGCAAAGCCTGTTTTACGATGAAAGTATTCAGAGGCCTCTCCAAATTAACTATCTTCGCGAAGAAACGTATCGCTGCCAAGTGGGCCTTCGCTCATGACACAGGTCGACCTAGGCTACGCAGATGTTGAAGAAACGCCCCCATTGCTGGTTCAGAAAATGTGTCTGCAATATGCCGGGCATGCAAGAATCGCCTGTAAAGTAAAAAACTGTTCTCGTAAGCTGTTTTTGTGCAAGGGGCCAAGGATGAAGCTACTAAGTCTGGGAGGGAGGGGCACCAATCTTCCACAGAGATTCTGGGAACTCCGTCATCTTCTCCTCCGCCTGGGGGTGATACCGCAAAAAATCCTGCATTAATGAACGAGACAATGTGTCGGCTGCGTTGTTATGAACCCCAGGTACGTGCTTTGCCTTGAACGTGATGTTGTGCTGAAGACAAGCCAGAATCAGGTGCTTCAAAAGGCGCAAAACCAAGGGGCAGGAAGCCCCTTGACGGTTGATAACTTCTACCACCGCCATGTTATCTTACCAGAAAATGACCACCCTGTTCCTGAACTCCTTTGCCCAGATGTTCACAGCGAATACAATCGGGAATAATTCTAAGAACGCTATATTCTTAGTCCAGCCCTGTCTGACCCAATCTCTAGGCCAGTCTGCCCTACACCATAAAGGGCCCAAAATTGCACCGAAACCTATGCTACCCGCGGAGTCAGTGAAAAGGCCCAGCGTAGGGCTGGATATTGCTTTATGCGGCCAAATGACCGACCCGTTGAATGTCCTGAGGAACAGATCCCACAACCTAAGATCGTCCTTAACCTCTCTAGACAGCCGAGTGTGGTGGTGTTTTTCTTTTAGCCCTACAATTGAGCGAGCTATTGACCTAGAAAAGGGGCGACCCATGGGAATGATTCTTAGTGCAAAGTTCAGCTGACCCACCAGTACCTGAAGCTGGTGCAGGGTCTCCTTTTCTTGAGACAATATAGCCTTAATGGACTCCTTGAAAGCCAACAGTTTTTCCAACGCCAAGCGGCACTCCCCGGCCATGGAGTCGATTTCAATCCCCAGGAAAGTGATGCAAGTAGAAGGGCCGACCGTTTTTTCGGGGGCCAAAGGAACCCCAAATTCTTTGAACAATGCGATTAAAGCTTGAAGGGCCCACCTGCATCTATCGGAATTAGGGGGTCCCAGAATCAAGAAGTCGTCTAGGTAATGTATGACCTCCCGGTGTCCTGTACGTTGTGAGAAAACCCACTGAAGAAAGGAGCTGAATTGCTCGAAATAACTGCAAGATATGCTGCAACCCATGGGCATGCATTGGTCGAAGTAATACTCCCCCCTGAATTGAAAACCCAACAAATGGTAGTCCTCGGGGTGCACGGGAAGCAGACGGAAGGCAGACTCAATGTCGGTTTTTGCTAACATAGACCCCCGGCCCAGCGCCCTAACTTTCTCTACTGCATTGTCCACTGACGCATAACGAACTGAACATAGCTGCGGATCGAAGGCATCGTTAACTGATGACCCCCGAGGGGCTGAAAGATTGTGGATCAATCTGAACTGACCTGCTTCCTTTTTTGGAACCACCCCCAACGGGAAACACACAAAACCAGCTAGCGGAGGGCACCTATAAGGACCGGCCAGCCTGCCCAGGGACCTCTCTTTCTCTATTTTCTTGGCAACCACCGAAGTGTTCTGTAAGGCAGATATTAAGTTCTTACAGTGATTTACCGGAGAAACGTTAGGGGCGGGAATCCTGAAGCCAAAGGAAAAACCGTTAAGAAGTACTGAAGCCGCGTCCAAAGAAGGGTAAGCCTTCAACCAAGGGCGTACCGCTTCTAACCTGACCGGGGAGGGGAGAGAAGAATCAATTTGATGGTTTACTGGGGTCCCGAACCCGCTCTTTAGATTTCTTAATACACTTTCAGGATGGGAAGGGTGTCCACAAAAGGAACAGTTATGCTTGAATTTGCATGTTCCTGCGGGACGTGAACATGTCTTTCTGTTAAATGCCCAGCAAGACCCTTTCCTCTCGCCGGACAACTGGGGCCGAAAGGGCTCCCTCCCTGGGACCTTGTTGTTAACACATTCGAGCCACACTTTCACTTCAGTTTGATCCCACCCAATGGAGGGATCCTCTACTTTCGCCCAATGAAAATCTACGCCAGGTCCCGCCGGCGCGCACAGGTAAAGAAGGGGTTTCCCTTCTTGGGGGGGGGCCTTTAAATAGCCCCCCACCAGTGCGCGGCGGCCGGAACCGGCGGGCGGCCAACGTCGGCCCCACGACATTCCCCCTGTGGCACGACTTCCGCCCCAACGCCTCGCGAGGCGTCAGGGCGGAAATCCGGCTGACTCCCGCACCCCCAGCAGAGGGGAAAAGGGGGGTGGAGTGCCCCAGGGCCTCGGGGGCCCCGTCCCCTAACGGGCCACGCCTCCCCACTGCGGGGCGGGCGCTCTACCCTAATAGTCAATGAGGCACCCTAAACTCAAACCCATTTATTAGACCACGAGGTTCTCTTGCTATCAAATGATTAAATCCACTGGTCCTTTGCTATTTAGTCTCCCCTGTAAAAATCGAATTAATTGTCTTTGTTCTTACCTCATTAACAGCTCCTGTCATCAGTTTATGTAATGCTCTTGTTATTATCTCAGCACCCGATCACCAGCTTATTAACTGCAGATGCAGTTAGTTATTGTCATCATTGACACTAGTTGCCTCTGTCAGTATTTCATTAATGACCCGTTTCATAAGTTTATTAGTGACTTTCTCATCAGTTTACTAATAATATCTAACTCTAGCTCATTGATGACCCCTACCAATAACTCATTAACCGCCATGCCATCGACTTATTGATTCTACCTACCACCAGCTAATTAATGACCTCTAACATTGGCTGATTAATGCCCATCAACATCAGCTTGATATTTATCCTTCTGATCTGCTCATTGATTGTTCCATTCATCTGTTGATTAATTGTTCAGTGCCAGCTCATCAATCACCTCTGTCGTCATCTTATTAATCACTTCTGTCATTAGCTCATCAATCGCCGTGCCATTCTCTTATGAACTGCCCGTGTTCTCAGCTCATTAGTGGCCGAAGACAGCCATTTATTAATTGCCCGTATCAAGCTATTATTCACACTGACAGATGTTCAGTATTGCTCACCAGCTCATTACTTACCCTTATTGGCATGAGTAGTTGCCTTTATCAAGTAAGAGTCTTCCCCTAATACCACTCATTAATAAATTGTTTCTAAGTTGTACTTGTGGTGCATAACATGTCTTGTGGTTATCACATTCCAGGTCATGTATTTTATAATTAATAGGTGATATATGTATGATTAGAGTAATCATAACATCCCTTTGCTTCACTTACATTTCCCTTGTACATATTCGCGCCCCTGGCGTTTTAGAGACTCTTCTCTTTGTCTGGTACATCCTTTACTCTGTTGCAATGCCCCCATGTATGCAATAATGCCTCAGTATATCTTAAAAGCCTGGCATATCATGATGCCCCCAGTATTACATAGACTTCCCTGATATGGCCTACCTTCTCAGTGGACTGCAACACCGCTTGAATGCCATAATGTCATGTGGTATATTTGAAAGTCCCTGGTGCGCCACAGTATACCATTCAGCAACCCTATTGCCCCGGGCTGTGGCGATACACATGCAGCCATTTCATTTTCCCTTTCCTTCCAGGCCTTGTCTTAGAGGGTTACGTTTATGCAGAATGTCAAACTCTGACTGGATAAATAAGGAAACAGTTTTGTAATGCAGGTTCTAGTCAATGATGATTCCTGAGTTATACTTTTCTCAACATTTTCCTAATGTTGGCCAGGCCACGCACTGCCTCGGCCTGTGTATCACTTAAATCATGGCGTTATCAGCAGCTATTGTCCAACCATTCTTGTGGATAAACCATTCTCAGATCACTCTTGATAGCCCTTGAAACTCATGACTTAGCCTTGAGATAGCCTGGGAGCCCATGACTCTTCGCTGGTACCCATTTGATCATGTCATACAAGAAAGGACACCAGTCTTTCTTCTATAACATCTATATGGCATTGCAGGCCTCACCTTCAGTGAAGCTTGAGGCCTGATTGCTATTGCTAGATACCAACAAGAAATCTAACATGGCCAGAGCTCTTGATATGTTTGAGAAAATCAAACACCAAATCGAAGTTAGTCAACAAGAGACTCAACTTGTAGCTAGTAGATCTCAAGAAGGTTGCTCAAAATAGTGCACCAATGGAGAAAGTCTAAAGCCTCGAATACAAGTGTCCCGGGGTCCTGTGTGATAATTATTTCTCCCAATAAAATCCAACACTGATGCATTTGGAATTTCGGGGCATAACATGAGGATTATAGTGATCACCTGCCATAATCCGCATGCACTGGTCTTTACAGGACATTTTCCTCTACACATATCAGATTGGACCTGCCAAAGTGTTTCTTTGAGAAGTACATTTTATCACACCCATTCTTTCAAGGTGCAATAAAATTTGTGCCACTAATAATTCTGATATGTACGGTAACAGGAGTTATGAAATTTACAGAGGCATTCATAACCAATGCTTAAGACTGAGGAAATTGGGACCACTATAGTAGCTACTTTCCTAGCCATCAAAAGTGCTAATCTTGGCAATACAGGCTTAGTTTGCCTACTGAATCAAGAAAGCTTCTAACTCAGTAAAGGATCTTCTTAGAATTGAATGCAAAATCGTTGAGTCAAAATTGCTCAAAATCTCTAACACAGCCTTTCCACAAAGACTGCAAAGAGCTGCTCTACATTTTCAAGACCAAAGTAATTAAGAATATGTGGCATCATCTGTTGTATAGCTGGCCTTTTGTTATAACCTGCTTCACTACTATCATCCCTGTGAACCATGCTTTGAAGGCTGCATTCCGACTCATGAGCGTCTTGCTGGTTCTACCAGTTCATAATTTGTAAAAGAATGAGTGCCAGGGCCCAAAGCTCGGCCCAGAAGCCTGTGGCCAGTGCTATTAAATATCTGTAAGCCAAATGTGTATTCGCGATCCACCTCATGTATATTTGATCAACTACCACACGCACGCTGCCCCTTTATCATCCTCCAGCAGATTCTTGCTTTCTCTCTCTTGCGCTCAGTCAATATCTGATGTGGAAAAATAAGTGCTGGTCCTCAAAAATGAAGGCTGGTTGGCCCCGCCAACAACTGCAGCTCAAATAAATTAAGAATTGTGCTCTACAGGCTCCTGAGCATATAACAAGTCCCGAGGTGTCTAGCAGCATTTCTCAAAGACGTCCATGAATGCCTTCGGTCCAACTCACAGAACTACTCATCATCTCCAACCAGTAAAGGTTGGTTCCTTGTGCCCATAAACACTCCCTGATGACCACCTTCCTGCAAACCCAAAATACCAATCCCGTGCTGCACCATTTCCCAGTAAGATTCTGAAAAATCCCAAAAGGAACTACAGAAGAAAAGGCCTCATTTAAGATTTGCTAGTCTGGCGCTTATCTAGTGGGCAATTTCGGATATTTCCATTTTTTATGTTCAAGAGAATTATATGCGTTACTGATTGGCGTTTTGCAACATCCTAGATTATACATAAAGGCCCACATTACAAGTTTCACAGTGTTGGATTAATGGTAAAATTGCATGTGATTTTCCATTTTTATAAGGTAAATCTGAACTAGTGCCATTCATTTGATTAACAAACGCATGGGACTGGAATTTACCACCTGCTGTGAGAAGGTAGTATATGTAAGCATGGAGGTCATGGTGGGTTTGGTGAGAATGCTGGGATGTGGGGGGAAACGGTGTGGAAAGGGGAAAGCTTTCTCCGGAAGGGGAGAGCATACCTGTCAGAGAAAAACGGGAAATGGCGCTCAGCTGCCACCTAAAGACTCATGCAATTTTTCCATCTGAAATTCTTGGGAGGAAAAATCTGGTACGGTTCTCCCACACCCTAAAAAACAGGTGTGAAAAAAACTATCCACACCCAAACAGGCAGAGCAAATCCCATGATGTAATTTCGCACGTGCTAGGACCCTGTGCAACTAATCATTCGAATGGGGCATGAACGAGATCAGACTGCAAGGCAACTTTAAAACTGGTGTCTTATTTCAGTCAGGCAACACAATGATATACACAAGGTTATTAAGGAAAAGTAATATCCCTAAAATAGATTCCTTGAAGGCTGAACTACTTTTTTTTAACTGCAAAACCGATGAAAGCTTCACATGCCTCATTAGCGCGATACAACAGCAGCACTCAATACAAATAAAAAATAAAATATTCGTAGATTGAATTAATATATTTAAATTATTTTATTATTTAATGCACAGTGCATTTGATGACTTAACTTGCAGCAAAATTGTACTTTATTATTTCTAGGTTAATAATAAACATTTTAAATTAATGTACATGCATATTACACATTAAAAGCATTTGTGTTCAGAAATAACAACCCCAGAACGTGGCCATCTTAGAGCCCTCAAACACGTGTAGACCCTTGCAAGTTAATGAGCTATTGATTATGTGATTGGAGCCCAGCCACACTGGCCAGGCGGGCAGGCCCTGAACTGGAGGTGCAGAATGCTAGGCAGTATGTGAAGCACACATTGTCATGTGTCAGTTTATCATGAACTGCCAAGCACATCTTGCTTTATAAGCACAGTGAGCAGATACCTGGCACAATGGGAGGCCCAGGTTATTTGAGCATCGGCGATTGGCCCTAACAAGCTGGCATGCTAAGCAAAAATCCGGCATATTTGAACAATAATAAGCATCAAAGTGACGGAAGGAATGCTGGCAATGATTGGAACATCAACCTTCGTACCCTGATGTGCTGACCATCATATTATTAGGAGTGTCGCTAAATATTTTAACAGAAAATTAAGTGTGACTCATCCCCAAACGCATTGCAGTATATTCCACTGTTTTAGTTCCGATGGCATTACATTTTTGGCCACCAAATATTGATGGGGTATTAACTGTCACATGGACAATTATGTGGTAAATGTCCAGGCACAGTATTTAAAACTGATGTTTTTTGTGTCTGCATGTGGCTTTCGATTCCCCCGCCTTTCAGGGGCGCACTGTTTATCAGATAAAAATGCCCTCTCCTGTGGCACCAACATAATCGCCTACTGTGCCCAGAGTGCTTTGCATCAGGCACACGATTATCTCCAAGACACATGCAACTCTGGTGAGTTGGGCGGGCTCGATCTTTTTGGAATATTTCATTAGCTTCCCTTAGCAAATGTCTGTAAATCCTACGGCCTTTTAGCAACCAAATTGAAAAATCGTGCTGTATAAAGCGACGTTGTGCCTCAATGTTTCCAAAACGTTTTTGGGAGATACTTGCTCCACAAATCTCTCTGGGCGGTCGGGCTCACTTTCGAATATAGGATGAACACTTTGCAAGTCCTGCTTTTGGTTCCCATTGGATACTCCCAATCAAGGATCAACAATACAATTGGCGAGTACCTGCCCCTGGGTCACACTGCGGCAGGAACCTGTTGTAATATTATAGTCACCCTTAATAGACTATCAGGTAGCATTTTCTACTCCCCTTTCATTTCTATATCTTCCGGGAAAATTCGGAACGTGTATGGATATTCCCTGGACGCTCATAACATTCTAATCATTTCTTTATTTCCCCTAGACTTCCATAACATGCTGCGCATCTCTTTATATCCCCTAGACTCATGTAACATTCTGAACGTTTATTTGTATTCCGCTGCCTTCCATAGCGTCTCAGGCATTTATTTATATCCTCTGGTCTTTCATGACATTCTCAGCATTTCTTTACAGCTCCTGGAATCTCTTGGAATTTCAGACATTATTTATAGCCCCTGATCATTCATAACAGCATAGGCAAATATCCCTGCCTGTTGGTGTACACACTCTGCAGAGTTTTGCTATTGATTGGGTCTCTAGGATTATGCAGCTGTAGAAGACCACATTATGCAACACGTTTCTCTAAATAAGGGTAAGAAAAGCAAAATCCAGCTACATTATGTGGCACATTCTCCTGCAGAATTATTTTGATCCATTTGAGCTACAAATCAGCAAATGATGCCGGAAATTATGTAGCAAGGTAAGTAACTCCATAATTATCCTGTAAACAAAGCAACCACAGAATTCCATTAATCTTGGCAGTGGCCCATTCATATGGGCTGAGGGGCCCGCCCCGCCTTTTTCTTGGCAAAAAGAGTGTTGGTCAAGCTGAACAAAGGTCAGCCTGACAGATACTCTTTTTGTTCAGGTCAGGCAGCCAGGAGTTAGACGCGCACAAAATGTGCATGCCCGGGCTGCCTGAGGATTTCACAGAACTGTGGGTGCGACCTCCTCAGCCTTGCAAAAGTGTCTTAAGCCCCTCCCCCTCATGATGAGGGGGAGTGTCACTGATTACCTCAGACCTGGGCGTTTAGGTTTCAAGCCCTGGAGTGCCCAGGGCCAAGTCCCAATCAGTAACACCTCGTCACAGTAGGGTGGGACCAGTCTTAGTGACCTTATCCCACTCTGTGACGAGTGAGGGACTGCTGCCTTCCCTCATTAGGAAGGCAGCAGTGCCAACCATCCTAGGATCTCCAAAACTTCCCTCTCTACAGTGAAGGTAAGTTTAAAGTGTTTTTTATGTTTGGTGCATGCATGTATGTATGAATGTATGTGTATTTGTTAGTGAGTGTTGTGAATGGGGGGGTGTGAGTGCATGGGTGTGAGTGAGGGTGTATGTGTGCATGTGTGGCCCCCAGCCGCTCTCCCGGATAATTACCAGCCAGCACTGATAATTCCATCAGCCTTTACTAGTTACTCTATTAACAATCTATTCATGAAAGGTAAATAAAACCTTAATTAATTTATGACCGTACGCTGCGCCGCCCAATAGTATTTCTGGATGTCTGGCAGTGCGATTTTCCCGTCATACCAGCTCCGAGTTAATTTGGTTAAGACTATGCATGCTGGTCCCCCATCCCAGAACAATGTCCTTACTTCGCCCTCTATGGTCCTGAAATAGATGATCTGAACCAGGAATGGAATATTGTGTAAGATATAAAGGAAGTAAGAGAGTGACATCATCTTGAACAGTGCCTCCCTTTCAAGTAAAGAGCGGGCAGCGCTCTCCAGTTTTGAACATCGCTCTTAAATCTAGTCACTGGGGTCTGTAAATTCTTGGCACTAAAAAGAGCTGGGTCAGAGCTGACGAATATACCTAGATATGTGAACCCTTTGTGTGCTATTTGGGCCTCTCAATCCGCAGGTAGGGAGGGTGTGCGTCCGTGCAGTACGTATATTGTGGATTTGGCCCAGTTTATTGTGCAGCCAGAATAACTGCCAAAGTTTGTAAAGATATGTAATATTCTACGTATAGAGGACTGCGGGTCAGCAAGATATAAAAGGATGTCGTTAGCGAATAAGGAAATTCTGTCCTCCCACTGATCTATCCAGCGAAGGCCGTGGATCTGGGGATCCATGCAGACCCATGCTGCCAGAGGTTCCAGTATGAGTGTGAAAAGGAGAAGGGAAAATTAGCAACCTTGCCTGGCCCCACGCAGGAGGGGAAATTTGCTAGATGTCCTCCCATTAACTATTACTTGTGCTAGAGGTTCAATGTACAGAAGGGAGAGCCAAGAAAAAACCTGGATCCAAAGCCCATGCGCTCCAAGGCCGCAAATAGACATAGCCACTCAACAGTGTTGAAGGTCATGCGTATGTCAAAGGATACTAATACTGCATCTTTTTTTAGCCTTTCAGTCTGGCTTAACACCCCATGAAGCCATCGAAAATTAAATGCCATGTTGCAACTGGGCATAATGCCGGACTGATCGGGGTGGACTAATTTGGAGATTATCCAGATGAGGCGGAGGCCAAGAGATTTGCAAGTATTTTGACTTCTGCATTTAGGAGTGAGATGGATTGGTATGAGGCACAGTTATCTGGTGGTTTTCCCTTCTTGTGTAAGACTACGGCGGAAACCAAGTGTTGGCCCTGGGTAGTGGACCCCTTCGCTTATTCTCCTTGTACATTTGGAGAAGATGTGGTGCAATGGTAGTTGCTGTGAGTTTATGGAGCTCTATTGGAAGGCCACTGGGACCCATCGCTTTGCCTGATAGTAGTCCCCTAATAGCCCGAGCTACCTCTTCTACATTAAGTTCGCTCTCCCAGAGTGCGGTGTCCTCAATAGAGAGAGATGGAAGTGGTTTATCAATGAGCAGCTCACGAGAGTCTTCCCTTGTATGTGTGCTTGTGGGGGAATAAAGGCAGGAATAATAGGAAGCAAAAGTGTCTGCAATGGCCTGTGCACCCTTCAAAATTACGCCATCTTCTGAGAGAATGCATGCTACCCAGCGGTGCGCTCTTTCTCGCTTGTCGAGCCAGGATATCAGTTTTCCTGACTTACCCCCTATTTCGTGAATGCAGTGTTGCATTGAACAGTGTCTGGCTGAATCTGAAACTATGCCCCTGTACTCCTGCTGTTTGAGGCCTAAGGTACGTTTAACCTCCCCCATCTCATTCTGCACCAGGGTCTGTTCTAGACCTAGTATCTCCAGCTCCACAGCCTGCACTGTGGACCTCTTGTCAGGTTTGTGTTCCACTATTAAGGAGGGTGCCTGTCCCTTAACCACTATTTTATAGGCCTCTCATAATGTCTGTGCAGACTCCACTCAGCCTTTGTTTTCTGAGAGATAATTTTCTGTGTTCTTTACCAGGCCCTTTTTGAAGGTTGGATTCTTGAGATACCAGGGATTGATTGTGATGGACCTTTGCTCTAAGGTCTTACCTGAGCTATAGATCCCCCACACCTGGGAGTGGTCAGAATGCACTTATCCAAATGTCAGACTTCACGGAAGGCTGAGATTTTATAGTCAAGTGTGAGAATGTAGTCTCTACAGGAAAGCCTGCTGTGAGCACCAGAGTGAAAGGTGTAGTGCTGCACTGATGGGTTAATAGCTTGCCACACGTCAATTAATCCCCTGTCAGATGTCGGAGGAGAAAGTCTGCTAGCTGTGATCTAGGAGATGTTGAAGGTCTGGGTGACACACGATCTATAGTGTCGCAGAGCACCATGGTAAAATCCCCACTCCCCCATAAGTATTTGCCCGCCCAGATCTCCAGTAGGAGAGCTCCCAGATCAGGAAGAGTGATGCTCTGCATGGCCGGAGGAACATAGATGCGCACAATGTTGATCGTATCTCCTTCCCTGTGAAGGCTGCATATCTGCCAATACTATCAGACCAAGTGTGATTGATGGTGAGCCGTAACTGCTTACGGAGAAGACCCCCTGGAGTTGAAGGCAAACCTGGCATGGACAACCATTTTATTCCCCCAGCGGTCAAGGGCCTTGCAAGCATTACCTATGAGGTGGATATCCTGTAAAACAATGATATCAGGGGAGTGACGTTTTATATATTGAAGAACTACTTCTCATTTGATTTTATCCCCTTAGCTGTTTACATTCCAGATCAGTAAACAGATTTCGGACACGTTTAAATTAGTTGATCATGCCTCGTGTGGAATGATCTAATTATCGCTCTATTTTGACAGTCTGTTATGGGTGGCAGACTAGTTTAAAATGAACCATGTGTATCTGACAATCTAATCATGGCTAGAGTGGTGTAGATTGCCTGCTGCGATGTGATGACCCGAGTAAACGAACTTGAGCCCACTAACGTACTTCCTCCACCCAACCCACCTTAACCCCCCCAGTATCGTGGAACAAGAACAAATTAATCAATGAAACGTGAATCCACCCTCCCTGCTTCCCTGCTCTGCAGACTTAAAACTGCCCACCCCCCCAAACATTGCACAGAGCATGTCATCCCACCCCATATCTTTATCAAAAAGAGTCTTGGCCTTCCCTCTCAGTGGCCACCTGCCCCCACCCCTCCATGTAGTAGAAACTAGCTTTACCAAATTGACCAACTGATAAGGGATTGTTTCTGGATCTTTTGACTCGTCAGAGCTCTGTGCCTTGAAGATTGTTGCTATGCCTAGCAGTCAGCCATGATGGGGATTCTTGGTCACTCTCCCTCCTTCTGTGTCTGGCTGATGAAGCAGGTCGTTGGCCCCATTTTCCTTGTTTCCCTTTGGGGCAAGTATCTCCCACTTTTCTCCATCCGTCGAGCCATTTCCAGGTTTCTTCTGAAGTCAAGAAAAACCATGGTCCATATTTATACTTTTTTTGCACTGCACTTGCATCACTTTTTGATGCAAAAGCGGCGCAAATTTACCAAAGACAATTATAGTTTGTAAGTTTGCGCCGCTTTTGCGTCAAACAATGATACAAATGCAGAGCAAAAAAAGTATAAATATGGGCCCATGTCTTTCCTTGTGCCTCTACTCGTAACTTTGCCGGGAAGAGCCTGGAATTCTTAATTTCCTTGTCTCTGAGAGCTTTCTTCACTTCGAGGAAGCTGCAGCACTGCTTTTGTACAGTGTAAAGTCTGCAAAGAAGGTAATATTAGCATTTTCATACGTCACTGGTGGGAGCTGCAAGCCAACTGGAGCACCAAGTCTCGGTCCCTAAAATTTAAGATATAGGCTATAATACAATGTGGGGGAGCCCCAGACTTGGGTCTGCCGCTGGGTACGTGGTTGGCAAGTTCTGCTGAAAATAACTTTGAGAGGTCATGGGGTTGAAGGTTATTAAGTATGTGTTCCTCAACTAATAAGTCCACTGCGGGTTCCTCTGCTCATTCCGGAACCCCTACAATATGTACATTTTTATGCCTTGATCAGCATTCTTGGTCCTCCAGATGGGCCTCTAGGTGTTTGCATGTTGTGCTGAGCTCATTGACCTGGGCTTTCAGGATTGTCCTATCCTGTCGCAAGGCAATTGTAGAATCCTTCACTTCCTTCATTCATGTCGCTCATTTTCCTGAGGTCTGCTCTCACCAGTGATACCTCTGTTGTGATGGTGTTGATAGGTGCTTCCAGGATAGTGCACACTCCCCTGATCACCGCCATGATGTCTTGTAGCGTCAGGGATTCCTCTACTATGATTGGTTTGGCGGAAAGAGGTGGTGAATTCAGGGGTGCCTCTAAAGTTTCGGGTCCCCTAGTTAGTGCGTATTTGTTAAGTTTTGTTTGAAGGGAGCTTTGTGCTCCTTTATCCCTGTCATGGTGGTAAGCTGACCAAGTAATAGGAAATATAGACTTGGTGACCCTGGGGTCGAGTACTCTCCACCACCTGTCTATGGGCACACTAAGGTGCTCCAAGCAGTCTGTTGGGTTTTATCCTGCAGGTACTCCTCCCCCAGTGTCCTCCCCTGAATGTGCTGCTAAAGTCAAGTGCCTCCTGCCCAGATAGCACTCCAGTGTCCAGGTCCCACCTTGCAATTGGCTCAAAGATTGCTGAGAATTGTTGAAAGGTGGGTCTCAGTTGAACCTGCTTCTATTTTTGTGGAAGATCGCTGATGCTCCCTCTACCACAAATGTAACTTGTAACTAATGCTCAAAGTGTCCGGGTGGTTTTCTCGACCCCTTTGGCTGTACACTGTGTTGAGGGTGAGCACCATTATATTTGTATCGATGAATGAGCAGCTCAGCTTGCAGTCCTGAGTGTGTTGTGCCCACCCCATTATAATATGTTTCGTCACCTCTACTAGCCAGGTTTCCATTATAATCTGTTCAATGAGGCTTCGTAAGGACCAATGAGTTGGCATTCAGAAGGCGCTCAGTTGATGGAATGTAGAGCAGCGGTCTGCCACGGAGGCTTTCACTGTTCCTCTGGATGCCCACTGACTGTACTTCATATATCCACACATCATTTGATAACTTCTCGTCCCCGCCCTCTGTTTTTGGGGCACCTTACACTCTCTTTTCTACCCAGGCCCTTGGAGCGAGGGGACCCAGGTTGCATCTGTGGTGCAGCATCTGGTGCGTGGGTCCGTCCGTGGGTCATTAGCAGTGTTTGTCTCTCTCCTGCAGTAGTTCTCGCCGCCTACCTCCTTTAGCAGTTACAGAGGTGTCCCGGGCCTCGGTTTCTTGCCTGCTGGGTGGAGGATGGGATGTGAGAGGGGGCATGCAGTATTTTCAAGCCATTCCCTCGCCCTTCAGTCGAGAGCTCAGTTCGCCCACCTCCCTTGTCGCACAACTCGGGCCTCACCACTGCCCACAGCGCACCACATAGGCCCCTGGTCGACCTTTTCTTTCATGGGGTGTCAGAGGATGATAAAGCTGGATATTTGGTTTCCCCCGGGACCCGCCAGCTAGGACTCGGTGATAAGGCGTATCAGTGGTGGATGAAGGTATGGATAGTGGGGAATTAGGTGATCGGGAAGAAGAAGACGCTTTAACAAGCGGCTATCTTCGCTGGCAGTTGACGCCCTAATCAATTGTTATTTTAGTTCCTCTTTTCTCTTGTTCTGTGCCATAAGCAGTGACTTGAAAAAACAACATAGTTTATGCCAGAAGCCGGCAAGCCCTGCCATCCTGCATCTACCTGTCTGTGTCATAATGTGCTGCAAATCACATGGCTTCACTACACACAACACATGCTCTAAGATATACCTTTCTCCCATGCCTTGCTGGATAGCAGTGCAGAAACATGGGTTTCAGTTCCATTATCCAGTTATCATCCTCGGAAACATGAAAGGCGAAATCAAACAAATGAAAATTGAATGGAGCCATCCATGCTACTCTCAGTATGTGTTGTCACTTTCTCGGAGACAGCATGGAGCAGAGGCACTCCAATATTCAGCAGGCTAGAGAGAGCTGGTTCATGTGCTGGAGATAATGGCTCATCATGTTGCCCACATGCACAGTAGTGTGCTGCATGGAACACTTATACGGTCCCAAAGGCGAGTCCTATTGGCTATGCCACTGCATTTTTGTATCATGGAAACGCCTTGGTGGCAACACTGGACAAACTGCCCTGGCTTGCTGGAAGCGGAGGGTTCCTCCGTTTCTGTTTCCATGCCTGCAGACATGCAGGCCCAGAAACAGAGGAAACAATTGCTCTCACAGACTGGGAGCTGCATGTTTAGCAGCTGCCTGTCAGTGACAGCAGTGCTGGCTCCCGCAGGAAGCAGGCAGCTGGCAAGGACCTCGGTCGCCACAGCACACCGGTACACTGGTTGCCCTGCGGGGCACCCAGGACTGATGGCTGGGCCCCAGGCGATGGGGTCTCTGGGGCGAAATCGGCTGGGGAGTGGGGGCCTCATGGCCCCCCTCCCCCCAAAAAATGTTCATGGTGAGGCCAGGCCTCGGGGATGGGATCCCCGGGATGAAACTGGCCTGGGTGTGGGAGCCCCGCAGCCTCCCTTGCCCCCAAAAAAATAACTAATTAAAGGCCGAGCCCTGGGGGATGGGGTCCCTGGGAGGAAATCGCCCAGGGAGGGGAAGCTGCACAGCCACCTCCCCCCAAAAAAACTAATAAAAGGCTGAGTTCTAGGGGATGGGGTCCCTGGGCCAAAATCAGGCACGGGTGGGGGGGCACGTACCACCCCATGGAATTATAGTGGGTCCCAGGGGATGGGGTCCCTGAGGCTGAAATCAGCTGGGGGAGGTGGGCCACACTGCCCGTCCCCCACAATGGACATTTACCCAACGAGGCAGCACTAATTAACCAGTAGAAAGTACTCCAGTTGGATAGACATTTTGTGCAAAACTGAGGATTCTTGTTGGATAAACGAGCAGGTGAGCTTCCATTCTGGCCATGATGCTCATTTCACAGAAATTAAACCTCAACAGGAAGCACTTACAAATGTAAACATAGCAAGTGTTTCAGTTGAAGCTCCACTTCTGGAAAGGACAACTGATCATAACTTCTGGTCTTAGCAAAGGCAAAGCAAGTGTGCCTATTCGGCGTTTCCATACTGAAAAACAATCTGAAATCACCTTTCATCTATTGGAGCACAATCAGGCATTCTCACACCCATTCCTACACCCATATATATTCTCTCACACTGACTCTCATACCCAGGCAGACACTCTCACTGCAACTCTCATACCTAGAGACACCCTCTCACAACTATTCTCACACTCAGAGAGACAGGCCCTGTGGCCAACTACCGCTGCGTGTGGCCGAAGCCCAAGCACAGAAGAGGGTTGGGTGGTTAGGGGGGTTGGCCGCGGGGTCTGGCCGCAAGCCAAGCCCTGCAGCCAATCTCCGCCGAAGCAGTGGTTGGATTAACGCATAGTTATGAAAATTACTTTACATTAAAAAAAACATAGATATTCACTGAAAAAACACAAAGTTTACAGGGACATTATAGTTGGGAAATAGGATTAAAAAAACCTTAGAAATTCACTTAAAAAACAAAGGTTACAGGGATGTTATAGTTAGGTTCTGAATTTACTCACACAAAACCAGAGAATTTCAGCAGTTATAGTTAGAGTTATTTCAAGTAAATATAAGTTGTGGCCTAAGGTATCTATAACTCGCGCCTCGCCATGTATTGCTAATTCCCCCATATATTACAGCATGCATGATAACTTTTATAACATCCATAAAAATATCAATGAAACATTAGAAGTCAAATTATTGAAGAAGAAACTGTGCATGCTGGGGGCACAAGTTATAGTTACCTTTGGTCGCAAGTTATAGTTACGGAAAATAACTCTAAGTAAACTGCTGAATTTCTTTGTGCAAGCAAATTTAGAACCTAACTATAACCTCCCAATAACCTTTGGTTTTTAAGTGAATATTAGATAGATCGATGTATAGATAGATAGATAGATAGATAGATAGATAGATAGATAGATAGATAGATAGATAGATAGATAGATAGATAGATACATACATAGATAGATCCATACATAGATAGATAACTCTTTCATAACAATCAATACATTGAATGGACTTTCATAACAATGAAGGCCGTTCATAACCATGAAGGCATTTTTTTATATACTTGTAGTTTCTGTAGGCACTTGTTTTATATTCTGGCATTCCATACCATTCTAGACATATGTTGTTTTACCTGGTCTTTCATAACATCCCACACATACTCTGGTCTTTCATAACATCTTAGGCATATCATAATACCCGTTTGTAATTTTCCCATTTTCATCCCCTCCCTCAGAGTAATTTATAATGCACCAAACCGGTTTATAACATTACCTGGTGTAAGAAGTTAGGCTGTTGGTTGACTGGGGTGTGAGCCCTAGTCAAGGCACAACCACAATCCGTGTCAGGGTGAGGTGCAAGCCAAACCCAATTTAACCTGTGCTCAAGCCTCTGTCAGCTTGGCACAGAGCAGTCAGGCTTAACTTAGAGGCAATGTGTAAAGTATTTGTTCAACAATTCAAAAAGGAATAAAGTGAAAACACCATGCATAAGGGATCCAACACCATTAGAATAATAGAACTTCTTTTAATAAATAAAACAAGACCAATACAACAAAAATCCAAACAGTAGAACCAGAGATATGCAATTTTAAAGATTTTAGCGAAAATAGTTCCAAAAGCACAAAGCAACAACTGTGGGTATCTGGTGGCACCAAACCAGGACAAAGTCAAAAGTTTAGGCCCTCTTATCTCATAACCGAGCTTACAGAACCTCTCTGGAATGCACTTCTGAGTTTAAAGAAGACATTTATTGTTATTAATTCCCCACCCCACAAGTTCCTGAGAGACGAAATTAGTAGATTGGAAGCACACGTTCAAAAGCAGTCGCAGCAATGAAAAGAAAAATATATCAAAGTACTTCTCAGTTGCAATGTACACAGCAAATATAGGTGATTATATTATAGCGTAACTTCAAAGCAAAGCATAAAAGTCAAAATTCATCACCATATGGGCAAGGCGATAGGGCCTATATTCAGCTTCATCTTTCTGGGGTCTGCAAGTTGATGACTCCGGTCAACTGCGAGAACGAGATTTTCTACCCAAACGGGAGACAGGCAACTGACGTCTAGCTCCTGTCTGAAGTCAAAGCAGATTCAATCTACCTCTCTGTAGCCCAGAGTCATCCTTAAGAGCAAACTCAGTGTGAGAGCCGAAGAACCTTGGAGAGTGGCCAATTCTCCCGAGCCCCCGCTCTCAGACTGGATTGCGAGGTAAACACAAAATCTACGTGCTCTTATCAGCTAAGATCTGGTGTGAAGAAAACAGCTTGGCCCATCTTGTGGAAAAACACAGCTTGGAAAAACGCAGCTCATCTGCAATGTCTCAACTGCAATGTCTAACCCCACGTTAAAGCCAATAGGCAGCTAACCTAAATATCAAATGTAATGTCTAATGTCATGTCAAAGCCAATAGGCAGCTAAACTGAATACAGAATGTAATGGCTAATGCCATGTCAAAGCCAATAGGCAGCTAAACTGAATACAGAATGTAATGTCTAACGCCATGTCAAAGCCAATAGGCAGCTAAACTGAATCCAGAATGTAATGTCTAACGCCATGTCAAAGCCAATATGCAGCTAAACTGAATAAAGAATGTAATGGCTAATGCCATGTCAAAGCTAATAGGCAGCTAAACTGAACACAGCATGTAATGTGCTACTGGTGAACATTGAGAAACTAATATGCACAGTGGTGAAACACAAAGTCATTGGTCAAACACAATTAATAGCATCACACACAAGCGGACACGGGCTGGCTACAGGGAACCAACTAGGCCCACTTAACAAAGTACCTTAAATCCTTGGTTGCGGGGCGCTATGATGATCTGCGTGGAAGATGCGTCATGCAGCCGAAGCA
Source organism: Pleurodeles waltl (assembly GCF_031143425.1). Lineage (NCBI taxonomy): Eukaryota > Metazoa > Chordata > Amphibia > Caudata > Salamandridae > Pleurodeles > Pleurodeles waltl. The sequence goes on from NC_090443.1 coordinate 68,179,000, forward strand.
ATGCGTTGGTTCAAAGGTGTGGAAAGACAGCGATGCAAGGGCCTGCGTTGTCACCGAGGATCCTTTTGATGGGGCTTGTGATGTGAAGTCCAGCGTCAAGAATGTGGTGCGCATTCAGGACAATGCATCGGCTCCGAAGGGCTGTGAGGCAGTGATGCAGAGTCCGGCATTGTCATTGAGGCTACCATCGATGAGTAATGCGATGCGATACAAGAGCCTGTGCCGAGAATCTGTCACGCAGAGGCAGTTCTGCGATGTAGGTCTTTGCAATGGGTCCAATCCATGCAGCAGTTCCGACATATTGGTTCTGCTTGGGTTTGTGCCATGCAGCAGAGGAGATATGGCGGTTCCGCTGGACACTGAGAGGAAGCAAAGCACCTTAAACACACTTCCAAGGGTTCAGAACTGGGGTGGCACAACTTGGCAGGGTAGGGTCACAGATGGCAGAATCCAGGTGCATGTGCAAGGTTGTTGGAAGCCTGTTATGTCCATGAGGCCAGCCAAATAGCCTTTGGAGTCACTCTGGGTTCAAGAGATGCAGATCCAGTCCTCCTCACCTAGGCAAGAGTGCAGCAGGTCAGCACAGCAGGGCAGCAGTCTCACACAGCAGCAGTTCAAAAGGGTGGCATTCCTTTCAGCAAGCACAGCATCCCTTCTTCTTAGCACAGTATTCACAGGTCTAGAAGTGTACTGAAGTGGTGGTGTCTGCTGTCCAGTATTTATACCTAATTGTGCCTCTGAAGTAGGGAGAAGCTTGAAGAGGCATATCTTTGAAGTGGACATGGACCCTGCCTTCCTGGCCCTGGCTCTAGACTAACTACAGGGGGTATGCAGCCCTTTGTGTGGAGACAGAACACAGCCAATTCAAGTGTAAGTGATGCTGGGCCCAGCTCTTCCCTCCCATTCTGTCAGTGATGGCTCCTCCAGTCACACCTAAGCTCCCCTTTGCATGTAGCAGTCTAGGAGAAATACACAAAGCCCAACTATCATTCACACCCAGTCATGTGACAAAAAGACTGGCTGCAGGCACCAAATGGCTAAGGGAGGAAAATGCCAACTTTCTGAAAGTGGCATCTTCAAAATTGTAATTTAAAATCTGACTTAATCATAAGTTAGGATTTTTCATCACAATTCCAGAGACACCAAACATGAACTGATTCCCAGGACTGATTACCTGGTCCCATTTGGAAACTACACTTATAAAATGTAATACGGTAACTCCAATGTTATCCTAAAAGAAATGTAGGCCTTGCAGTAGTGAAAAACAAATTCAAGAGTTTTTCAGTACCAAGGCATGTAAAACTTAAAAGTACGTCCTACTTTTTAAATACATAGCACTCTGCCCTCTGGGCTGTTCAGGGCCTACCTACACATAGGCTTTAATGGCAGGTCTGAAACATGTTTAAAGTGCTACTTAAGTAGGTGGCAGAACCAGTGTTGCAATCCCACTAGTAGCATTGAATTCACATGACCTGGGCACAGATAGTGCCATCTTACTAGGGAAGTACAAGTAAATTAAATATGCCAATTGGATATTGGACAATCTACATGTTTTAAGGGTTAGCAGTGGTAAAGTGTGCAGAATCCTAAGGCCAGCAGAAACGAAGTTAGCGAAAACAGGAGGGCTCAGGGCAAAAGGTTAGGTACACCTGGTATGTATTACTTCCCTCCAACATCTCCGGTCAATTCACAAAATCCACTGGTGTGTGCTTATGGCACAGCATTCTATAACAGATAATAACATGGTAGGCGATATCCTGACATTTCACATTGTCTGTTATTTCACAACATCCCTTATATTTTGTAACATCACCTGCCATTTCATAATGTCCCATAACATTTAAAAACACCTGTTTCCCAGCATAACATCCCTTCCATTTCATACTGTCCCCTAGTGTTTATAGCACCCATTATTTCTTATACCCTCTCTAGAACTTAACACTCTCAGTCTTTTTACAACAATGTCTGGCTCTTTATAGCACCTCCCAGCATTTTCACCATATGCCCTGGAATTTTACAACATCCCATGTAATTTCATAATATCTCCTGGCATTTTATAATTGCACCAAGCATTTAAAATTGTTTCCAATACTTGCATAAGCACTCTAGCTACTCATAATGTTTTAAGGCATCTCAAAACACTAAAAAACATCTTTTGGCATTGTACAATGTCACCAATCATAATATAGTATTGCCTGGTATTTTATACCATCTCCTAGAGCTCTAAACCATTTCCCAGTGTATGCCTTGATGCTGGCCTGCTAATTGTACTGCACATTCTTGCATCTCTATAGCCTTTTTTCCCTCTCTCCGTCATCTTCCAAATGTCCCCGCTCTTGTTGGCTGATTACATGGCCTGATGGGTGGTTGGACTCCCCAGTGGCTGACAGGAGGGTGGCTGATGTGGAATTTGGAATAGCTGATGGATTGGTGTTTATTGTTGCCTCTACCTTGGCTGATGGGTCTATGGTTGACTCCTTAAGGGCTGAGGGATGGAAGTCTGATGTGGACCCATACTTGGCTGATGGGTGAGTGGTTGAGGGGGTCTCCTCAAGGTTTGAGGGATGGATACCTGAGGTGGACTCCTTCTCTAATGACATTTGGGTGGCTAACTTAGACTTCCCAAGGGCTGTTGGGTGGGTGGCTAACGGGTACTCCTCAAGAGCTAATGGGTAGGTGTCTGATGTGAACTCCCCATGGCTGACAAGTAGCTCTGTGAACCTCTTCCATTCCACAGGTATGAAATCCCTGACACTCAGATGGCTGACGAGAAACTCCTGCAAATCCTTCAGGAGAAGGCCAACTTCCGAAGCTTCAAGCCCAAACCCTTCAGCATGTTTGAGTTCTACAGCCGGGCGGGCCATGACATCCGGGACATGCTGCTTGATTGCCGCTTTCAGGGAACGTCGTGCACCCCTGAAGACTTCAAAGTCGTAAGTACCGCCCTGCAGATCTTCGTTCTTCATTTGTTTTGTAGTGGAATAGTTGGCTGTAGCCTGTCAGCCTTAAATTAATTCTCCTGGATGCTAGATGAGCACTCAATGGTTACTAGGAGTAGAGCAGCCACTAACCTCTTTGGTTAACTGCCTGGTCAACTGTCTGCATCAAAGCCTCTAGGGTTGCTGCCCTGCTGATTTTGGGCAGTATTACTGCATTCGATCACCCCACCCCTAGAAAGGGGTTCCTTCAGTAGAAATAATATTACACTTATTTTTTTATTGAATGGTGTGGACAGGTCAATTGGAAATATGTGGCAGTGGATGAACAAATTATGCTGCAGGGTTGACTGACCAAGACACGGCAAATTACGCTAGAAAAGGTTGTAAACTTACTTCTGACTAAGGAGTAAATCTCTTTCCAGGGTGACATGGGGAAGAGACAACCATTAAAATTGGTGCTTGTACAGAGAAAAGGGGTTCTCCACAGGGAAAAACATTTCAGCAAAGAGTAAAAAATGCTGTCTGAAGGTGTCTGAAAGCGTGGTGTTAGAGGAAAGAATAATTTAT